>NC_136928.1:38713184-39313184 GCF_949752795.1 Hyperoodon ampullatus
ATGCTTTGCTTTAAAGCAGAGATGTTTGGAACATGACAAATGGGGAAAAATGTTTTCCACCTGTATGCCCAAGCCTATCTGTGGAGACGCGTAATACACCTCTGTGCAGAGTGTCTAACATATGTGAACATTTCCCCTTTGATGTTGAACCACGGGTCTTAAGTGCGCTCCCCACTGTCCACTTCTACTCTGTGAGTCAAATTGAAGTTCTTGAAATGGAGCCAATGGCTTTGCTGGAGTGTGAACGTGCTCTCATTCTATAAGAAAGAGTAGCCCAATCCGGGCATTGTGTTTCAGTTTCTTTTATGAAATAAGTCACTTTCTGGGGATTGCTGTTTGCTTTTGAAAGCTGAAGGAGCCAATTTGGGGTCTAAGGGGCTGGAGAGGAAGTCCCCAAATGCTGACAATTGTTTCTTCCTCTGTGTGAGTTTGAAGCTATTGTCCAGACAAGAGAATGTAGGGTCAGTCTGGCCCAATGCAGGGAATTCTGTATTTCAAACACACGTCATGTCATCTTCTTTAATTCAGTTGGATGAACCTAAGTGCATAGTGGATTTAAAAACACAAATATAACTCAGTCCCTTTATCGGAGATGATTCAAGAATTGATTAATTTTCATGGAAATAATACATTACTAGCACTTTCCCTCTGACATATGTACTTTCTTAAAGTATGACTGCTTTGTGAATAGAGGATGAAGGAGGATTGCCACTACCATGCTTTCCTTTTGGAGAAACAATCCTACCATCTTGGAAACATCGCAAGGAAACAGTGGTGACATTTCTTGCTTTTAAGAAAACATGAACATGGTTTTGACTTTCATATTAGAGGCCAGAGATCCTGAAGTGAAATAAACTTCTAATTGAAATAAACTTCTAATAAACGGCTAATAAATAAACTTCTAATTCCTTACCTGATTGTGGATGCAGTCAGGAGGGCCAAAAACCCAAAGAGAGGCCCAGGATACCTTCCCAGCATGTCTTCTCTACCCCAGTGGAGATGCTGGAAAGGGAAGAATCATCTTTTAAGACACTAGAGTCTTGAAACTCTCTCAGAAATAAAATCAATCAATCTTTCAATCATGAATATATTGGGAGTACTTATGTGCCCAAGTCTGTGCTGAGTGCTGGTATTGGTGGCTTACAAAATGTTGTTTTCTCTAATCAAGTTCTGTGTCTCATTGAAGAAGTCAACAAGACGGTGTGATACATAGAGTTATCTCTCCACTTCCTCTCAGGTAGGGAATTCTTACATTTGGAGAAACTGGTCATGAGGCCCAATTAAGGTAGGCAGTTGAGGTCTTCATTTCTATTTTTATCCTTCTGATATTAACTGAGTGACCACCAAGTGCCTGACACTGTGCCAGGTATTGAGGAAGACACCCATAAGTATAAAAGAGTACCTTGCATCCAAAGATGTGTTGTCTCATTGGAAAAGCATACATGAAATAATTAACTAGCAATGGGAGGTGGTATAGGAGGTGTACACCACAGATGTCCTAAAGTTGTACAGGAAGGAAATGCCTAATTATGAGGTTGAGAAGACAGTCAATTTTAGCCGACTATTGACTATCAGATTAGGTCCTTAAACTAGTTCTGAAAGTCTTCTATACAGTCATCCAACTGACAAAAAGAAAAAATCTTCAGCTAAGTTAGCAGATTAGAAAGTAGTGTTAACGAGCCTGTGATGATAAATTGTAATAAAATCCCAGCAACAATGCCAGGTGCCATTTATTAAGCTTTTATTCTATGCTAGACATTGTGTGCTGAGTGATCTCCACGTACTATCCAACTTAATCCTCATTACAACCTTCTGTAATGGGTACTTTTGTTATTCCATTTTACAGATGAGAACATTTAGATTCAGAATGAATTAACTTGCCTAAATTGTAAGTGACAGAGGTGAGATTCATACCAGATCTGTGATTCCCAGAGTCATGACCTGAATGATGAGGGTACACCACCTGGTTCAGTCTCATGTAGCCCAGGTCATTGTAGCTGGGAAGGGATCTGGCCTCCATAGTTCTGTGGCTCTTTAGCAGCTACGTCTGACTTACGCAGGGTGAGAGCGTAGAGATGCTGGTGCAAATCTGTCTTCCATCCTTGGACCAGACCACCAACTTAGCTCTTCTGAGCAATGAGTTTGAGGAAAGAGTGAATGATAATTAAATGACCATAGTATATGGTAGACTGACCTTGATTTAGGGGGAAATGGGGCCATCAAAGGGTACAAAAATGAGAACATAAGGTCAGAATGTTTGTCAGTGGAGCTGCAGCTTGTTTGGGGAAACACAGAGGCATGGGAGCTTTTTTACACAAAGTCACTAAGAGGCCATGGGGATTTGGGGCTCAGCAGTCATCACAGCTTCTACCAACTTTCTGAGAAAATAATTGTTAATAGTGAGCTGCCAGCCAATTGTTTAATTTCCCCTTAGGCTAATTGGACTCTGATCACAAACATCCCGTACCTCTGACAAGGATGCCTGTGAGCTCAATGCTGGGATGAGCCACATCTTGCAATGTCTCGAAGGTGTGAGTGAGGAAGATCAGGAGCAGGTGATGCCTTAGCATTGATCTGAAGCAGCTGTTACCTTCAATTGCTGCCTCTGCTGTTTTCCAGGGGGTGGGGGAGCTGTCAGGGCCCTCATAGAAAGTTGTTGTCACCCTCAGCTCCTGGGAAGATCAATGAGCCCTGTTCATGGTTGGGTTTTGTGGGTTCTTGAAAACAACTTCATGACAAAATGTGCTTCCCAGTTTTCATCAAGCGCTCCAAACATCCAGTATGGTAATAAGTATCAATCCAATCCAAAGACTAAAAAGATCTGATCAAATGCTTAATAGATGTCTACAACTGGGTTCATGACTTGAAGTAATAGAACAGTGACGAGCTGTGTGACTTTGAGCAAATTACTTAACCTCTCTGAGCCTCAGTTTTCTTTCTTTTTTCTCGAAGTATAGCTGATTTACAATGTTGTGTTAGTTTCTGATGTACAGCAAATGATTTAGTTATACATATATATATTTTTTCATATTCTTTTCCATTATAATGTATTACAAGATATTGAATATAATTCCCTGTGCTGTAGGACCTTGTTGTTTATCTATTTTATATATAGTAGTTTGTATGCGCTAATCCCAGACTTCTAATTTATCCCCCCCGCCAACCTTCCCCCTTTGGTAACCATAAGTTTGTCTTCTATGTCTGTGAGTCTGTTTCTGTTTTGTAAGTAAAAGTTCATTTGTACTGTTTTAGATTCCACATATAAGTGATATCACATGATATTTGTTTTTCTTTGTCTGACTTACTTCATTTAGTAAGATGATCTCTAGGTCCATCCACGTTGCTGCAAATGGCATTCTTTTATTCTTTTTTTTATGGCTGAGTAGCATTTCATTATATATATATATATATATATATATACCACATCTTCTTTATCCATTCAAGTGTTTATGGACATTTAGGTTGCTTTCATGTCTTGGCTATTGTAAATAGTGCTGTAATAGATACATTGGGGTGCATGTATCTTTTTGAACTAGAGTTTTCTCCAGATATATGCCCAGGAGTGGGATTGCTGCATCATAAGGTAACTCTATTTTTGGTTTTTTCAGGAACCTCCGTACTGTTTTCCATAGTGGCTGCACCAGTTTACATTCCCACCAACAGTGTAGGAGGATTCCCTTCTGAGCCTCAGTTTTCTCTTCTCAGGAAAAAGGGTAATGATATTACCTGCCTGTAAGGGCTGTTGAGAGCATTAAATTAGGCAATTCATGTAAAGAACTCAGCACTGTCAGCTTTGGTAAGTCCCTCTGAAAACAAGGCTCCTTTTGTTTTCCAATGAGAAAATCCATGGAGTAATCCCAGAAGTTGTAATCCCATGGTCAATTCTCAGTTCTCTCCTTGAGTTTGATTTTAGGAGCAGGGACATGGTTCACATAAAGACATCACATAGAGTTATGGAAAGCTGTCCATTTTTCAAGAAGTTTTTAATATTTTTAGTTAAACATGATGCTTAGATGTGGGTCCTTGGCTCTTGTCTCTTGATTCAGAGTCCTATCCAGTGTCCTCTTATAGAACAACCCCACAGCTTGTTTGTCCACCTCCATCAGTGGGCAGGTACCACAAGTATCTGTATCTGCAGTGCCACTAGATGCCCTGCCATCCATACCTCTCCAGGACCTATAGACACTCCAGCTCTCAGGAGCCCTGGGCATTCATGTGAGTTTTAAGTGTGAGCAGTTTCCAGAAAGCCAAGATGGTGTGTCGGGTTAAGACTCCCGTGCCTTTCTCTTGGATTCATTATAGGCTCTGGTGAGAAAACAGGCAGTTAATATGCAGAGTTCCTGTGCTTAAGACACTGAGAGTGTGTATATGTATATATATTTTTTCTCTACACTTTAAAAATACATATAAATGTAACAGTCTTCTTTGCTCATAATGAACAAAATGTCCAAAGTAGTGCTTAAAATACATTTTGAACAAACAGAAGCTGCATCTGGAAACATGGTTAGTGGGAAGTACAACTGTTTGGAGGGGTTTAGTTTTTTTTCCTTTTCCTAAGCAAAGGCTCTGAAAAGTTCATTTTATATCAGAACAGCTTTTTCTCGAACCTGTTTTAAAGTTAATTATCAAAATCTTGCATCTTCTATCTCTTGCCTATGGATCCCTGCTGGGTTTGTTGTTTCGCTTTCCTTGGGAAAGAGTCGCTCTATAGAAGATCATCTACATGATGTCACAGTCCAGGGACTCTAACCGTCCTAGCTAATCAGCTTAGAACATCAGTACCTCCTTAATGTGGGATTTGGGACCTTCTGGATGCAGGGCGAAGAGCTGAACTAGTCTGCAAGCACGTCACTTTTTTCTTTTGCTTTAAGCAAGAATAATTTGCCTTTTTCCTCTCATCGTTCTCCCTTGTTGTTTTGCCCCTGAAAACTGTGCAGCAAAAGCAACCTCCAGGGTGGACACTAAATCTTCTGATGCAGGCAGAGCAGTGATAACATCTGAACTGAGGGTGCTTTTCCGGGGCACGCTTGACAGATGTAGCAGGGCCTTTTAGGATTTAGTGCTGGAGCATATCTATTACCCGCGCCGCAGCACAGCGTGACGGGAGCTGTGTGGTAATCTCCCATGAATTCTGTCTGACTTATCAGAGCGGCTGAGCAGGTCGCTGTAGGATGCAGAGGCTCTGCAGCCAGGTGGGGAAAGGCAGACCTTCGGCTGGAAGCTCTTTGAACTCTCTTCTCTGGGCACGTTTCGCAGGTGGGCTTCTTTCCGCCCTGGAACGGCTCCTCCCCAGGCCCCTTTTGCTTTTGGAGATAGCATGGCAAATTTGCTTTCACCCCACTGGCTTCTGAGTGTACAGTTTCAAGAGCCCAAATTTAATTTCTAATATGGCTAATAAGGCCAAAGTGCTTGCTTTAATGGAGTGGCAGGCTGCCTGGGTCTTTGACAGGGGGAAGTAAATATGATACATGCTAAGATTTCTTTCCTCCTTCCCTCCCTCCCTTATTTCTCTCTGTCCTTTCCTCCCTCCTTCCTGCCATCCTGCCTTCCTTCTCTTTTTCTCTCTCTCTCTCTTCCCTTCTCCCTTCATCTCTGGCTCTGACAGAGGCCCAGCTTCTCCACAGATACAGCTGAATGGTGTCTGCCCCCAGCTCCTACCCCACGAGCCTCATTTGCTTCTACCAGAAGGTGCTCTTGGGTGACTCCATCCTCCTCTGCTCTAACAATTACCTTGGCATTTTATAAAAATACCAAGATTGATCACAAACACCAAATTGTTTAGATCACAGATTAAAATTTAATTTTGGAGTTTTGCTCTAGGGTTAGAATCAGCTTCAGAGTCTGTGTCGCACAGGAGGTGCTGTAATTTGTTTTAAGGATAAGGCCTTCGGGCAGCTGTGCATAAAATGAGCATGATTCCTTATTCCCACGGTTGATTTTTGAATGGGAGTGCAATTAGAATTTTTTCACCCAGAAGCACATACAGTCAGAGCAAAGATAATACCTTGAATACATATTCAGCCTAGGAGACCTCTCCTGGAAATTTATTTATTGTTCACCAAGTCCTAATGCAAAGAGATCCATGCTTCCCTTAACACCAATAAACTCACCCTTTAATTTGAAGTCTGGTGTGTTCATAGAGACTCTAGCAGTGTCCTTGTTATTATCAAGTGAGTCTTCAATGATGAATTTTAGTGTCATAGATATGTGCAACTGGTTACTTTTCTTTGCAGAAGAGAACCTACTAGAAGCCAATGGATTCAGAAACTCAATGGCTGCAGAGGTTTTCCTGCCATGCCGGGGAGCCCACTCCCAAGTGGCATCGAGCAGCCACCTCCCTCATAGAACTGTGTGCAGATAATATTTTTTTCTGAGTAACAGTGCTGACCACATTTGTCTCCGCGGAGAGGATGTCGAAATCAATGTCCACAGAGAACTCGTGTAACCTCGGAAGCAGAGCTGATCTTCTCTTGGTCATTTGGAGGCCATGCTCACTGAAAATGGAATCTGGCTCCACTGACTGGTCACTGTATGTTGTGGGGACAGCTCCACTGGGCTTTGCGTTAAAAGTAGGGACTCACACATATCTTGCTGATGAATATTCTAGCACAAGCATCTATCTGTTTATCTCTCTCTGTGTCTCTCTCATTAACATATTTCTTTTAAGGCGTAGAGTCTCCAGAGTCTATGTTCCTTGAGGAGGGTTTCTTTCTGGAAATCAAGGTCTTAGAAAATCTATATTATTTAGGATTTCCAAAATTGAAAGTCTGTATACATTTTTTGGGGGAAGAAACTCATTTCAGTGAGGTCTGTGGTTTGAGTAAATATGTAACATCCCTGCCCCATCCTTTCGTTGTCTTAAAATGTACCTTATAGACTATTTGGTGCCACTTTCTGAAGGAAGTTTGAGACCATCAATTGAACAATCACCTTCTCTCTTTCCGGACCCCCTTCACTCCTACCTCAGCGAACTCATCAAGCTGAGTTTCGTTTTATGTCAGGCAATATCTTAAATACAGTTTTGTTTATGAAATTATAATACATTTGGATATGATATTGACATTGATAGGCACAAAAGGCACTTAATAATAACCAGGTCTAGAGAATACAAATCCACACCAACCCTCCTTTATTGAACACAAAAACACTCAAAGTAAATGGCCGCTGAAGGCATTTTTGGCTCTATTGTATGTGATGGGGTGATTTTTCAGTCAAACAGGCAGCCTATGTATTGAACGTTGGTGGTTGACCAGCCGACTTGGTCCAAATGTTCCAGTTGGCAGTGCAGTGGAACAGATAGGAAGAGTTGGTGTAGCTTTGGAGCCAGAGAGCATGTGGCCTGGGTGACTCTTACACAGGCTGTTAAAGAGATGAACACCCTTTTGTGGGCTAGATCCCTGTTCTCCCAGAGATGCTGAATTGGTGGGAGGGTGGCAGTCAGTCAGTTGAAGACCCTTGTGTTATTACTACCTTTTCCTTGGAAATCAAAACCCCGAAGCACTTTGCTCATTCTTCAAAACCTACTCCCTCAAGGTCTCACTCCTTCATGCAGCATTCCTAATAAACCTAATTCTCATTTTACTTGTACCCTTTCTGATTTCTCCTAGAATTCAGAAAATGTCAAGCTTTGTAGCATCTGATTATTTAAAAATTTTTTCTATGCATATACGTCATTTGCACATTTTTTTCCCTTTTTTTGCAAATTTGAAGTCTCATTTCTTTGTAAACCGTTTTGTTTTTCTTAAGAACGTACTTTGGGTATCTTTCCACATCAGTAAATATCCTTCTACAGTGTCACTCTTATTGGCTCATAGTGTTCTAGTGTTTGGCTACAACAAACATCATTTAACCAATCTCCCCAGTGTTGGATATTTGGTAATTTAGTTTTTGTCTTTGATCCAAGGTTATTATACCACACCTTACTGTGTATAAATCTTTGTGTACTTCCTTGATTATTTTCATAGAATATGTTTCTAGAAGTAGAATAGCTAAATCAAGGAGTATTTAAAATTTTTAGTGCTTTTGAACAGTTTTGTCAAATTGTCCAACAGAATGATTCTGCCAGTTTATACTCCCACCAGTTGTTATGTATGAGAATGATATTTTTGTCTTAACACCTTCTACGTTGTCCTTTAAAAAAAATTAGTAATAAGTTTAGAGGCGAAAATTGTTTTTTGCATTTTGGCTTGCATCTTCTTTTATTTATTTTTAAAATTTATTTTTATTTATCTTTTTTTTGAATTTTGTTTTATTTTTTATACAGCAGGTTCTTATTAGTTATCTATTTTATACATATTAGTATATACATGTCAATCCCAACCTCCCAATTCATCCCACCCGCCCACCCCCCTGCCACTTTCCCCCCTTGGTGTCCATACATTTGTTCTCTACATCTGTATCTCTATTTCTGCCCTGCAAACAGGTTCATCTGTACCATTTTTCTAGGTTCCACATATATGCATTAATATATGATATTTATTCTTCTCTTTCTGACTTACTTCACTCTGTATGACAGTCTCTAGATCCATCCACGTCTCTACAAATGACCCAATTTCATTCCTTTTTATGGCTGAGTAATATTCCATTTGGCTTGCTTCTTCTTAAATTCTTTTAGTTTTCCTTAGAATCTGTGTTTGGTGTCATTCTCTAGTTGTTCTTTTTTTTTTTCTTCCCTTCCTCTTTTGTTCTATTTTTTTTAACATCTTTATTGGAGTATAATTGCTTTACAATGTTGTCTTAGTTTCTGCTATATAACAAAGTGAATCAGCTATATGTATACATATATCCCCATATCCCCTCCCTCTTGTGTCTCCCTCCCACCCTCCCTATCCCACCCCCTAGGTGGTCACAAAGCACGGAGCTGATCTCCCTGTGCTATGCAGCTGCTTCCCATCTCTAGTTGTTCTGTTTTGCATGGTGATGTTCTTTAACTCCTGGGCATAGGGGCTGTGTTTTCCATTTCTTAAAATAGGAAGCATAGCACTGAGATGTGGTAGGTACTTTATGAATTCTTATTCAATTGAATTAATTTGAAATTGAAGAAGAGATTAAAGCCCTATATCTCTTTCATGGTTTTGATAGTTCAGAAATTGGGGAGAAATTTGGGAGAAGGATTAAAAGTGAATGAATTTCCATTAGAAATTAGAAAAATGTAAGATATCAAACAAAAGCAAGTTTGAGAGGATGTGGGTCAGTAAAATCTCTTACACTTTGCTAGTGGTACAGCTGCTCAAGAAAATCATTTGGCTCTGTCTCATAAGGTGAACATTTGCCCACCCTATGACCTAGCAAACCCACCTCTAGAAAAACTCTTGCACATATTCATGAATCTTCATAGCTGTCCTTCTCAGCCCACCAAAAATATGGAAATAACTTGAATGTCCATCATCAAGAAAATGGATAAATACACTCTGTTATACAGTGGAATACAATATATGTTACAACATGGATAAATCTTGCAGAATAATACTGAATAAAAACAGTAAGTTTCAGAAAACCACACATAGTATAATACTGTTTTTTTTTTAGTTCTCAAGAGTGAGCACAACAAGCTTAAGCTTACACACATTTGTGGTAAAACCAGTCTTAAAAAAAAAAAGCAATAAAAATTAGGACTGTGGGGGCTTCCCTGGTGGTGCAGTGGTTGAGAGTCCGCCTGCTGATGCAGGGGACACGGGTTCATGCCCCGGTCCGGGAAGATCCCACATGCCACGGAGCAGCTAGGCCTGTGAGCCATGGCTGCTGAGCCTGCGTGTCTGGAGCCTGTGCTTCGCAGCGGGAGAGGCCACAATGGTGAGAGGCCCGTGTACCGCAAAAAAAAAAAAAAGGAGATACAGTGGATATCTACCAAGGAATATTACTCAACCATTAAAAAAGAATGAAACCTTGCTAGTTGCAGCAACATGGATGGACCTGGAGGATATTTTGCTTAGTGAAATAAGTCAGAGAAAGACAAATGATTTCACTTATGTGTGAAATCTGAAAAACAAATGAACGAGCAAAACAAAACAGAAATAGACTCACAGAGACAGAGAACAAACTGGTGGTTGCCAGAGGAGAGAGGGGTGGGGAGACAAACAAAATATGTGAAACGGGTTAAATGGTATAAACTTCCAGCTATAAAATAAGTCAGGGGGATGTAATGAACAGAATAGGGAAGTTAGTCAGTAATATTGTAACAATTTTGTATGGTGACAGATGGTAATTAGGTTTATTGTGGTGATCATTTCATAATGTGTAAAAATATTGAATCACTATTAGTGCTTAGTTTCAGGTGAAACTAATGTAATATTGTATGTTAGTTGTAATTCAATAAAAAGAAGAAATTTGTGCTAATTTTGCTGTTACACCTCAAACTGCAAAAGTTATGGCCACAGTGCATGTTAAATGCTTAGTTAAAATAAAAAAGGCATTATATTTCTATAATAAGATATACAGAGAGAGAAAGAGACCACATTCACATAACTTTTATTACAGTATATTTTTATAATTGCTTTATTTTATTATTAGTTATTGCAGCTAATCTCTTATTGTTCCTAATTTATAAATTAAAGTTTATCATAGTTATGTATGTATAGGAAAAACATATATATATAGGGTTTGGTACTGAAATCTGCAGTTTTAGGCCTTCACTGGGGGTCTTGGAACAAATCCCCCATTGTACTCAATGTGACATTATTGACTGTTGTTACCTGCTCGTAAGTCTGTCTTGCAAAGAGCATATTATATTCATGTAGGGCAGATGCTATGTCTTATGTTTTATAATATCCCCTGGTACCACTCCTGGCCTGGCCACTATTTACCTTTTAATGGGTGCCTTTAATAGGCTTTTAATAGGTGCCATCTATGTCCTTGGTTAAACCCTAGTCCTTATCAATATCTATAACTGTTCTTTCCCTAAAATCTTGATGTTCAAAAGCCTCACCCTTTTGAACACTCTATCCTATGTTTTCAGCACCCCCTCTTCAATACTCTTCAAACACAAGGGAACCTTCAATGCATGGACTCTACCTCCTATTCACCGTCCATTGTCCTCCTCAGGCTTAGCTCCATGGTTATTTATACAAAGGCGTATCCTTATATGTATTGAGGCCTCTTACCTACTGCATCTCCATTGAATCCTCCTGTCAAAACCCCAACTCTCTGCCTACCCTGGACCCACACCCAAGAAGCCAAACATGGCTGGAGAAATTACACCACTGTGCTGACTTTATACTTGTGAAGACAAATCTCAGTCCCACAGTCTTACCGCATTCCCTTTGTGAATTTACCTGCCTTTTCTTCAAGATGCTACTTCAAACCTCCTCTCCTTTCAAAGCACCAATACTCCTGCCTCCTTCGTGTGGAGGGTCTCAGTTCTTATTTCCTAGAGGCAAATAGGAGCAGTTGGATGAGGATCTCTCTTATGTGCACCATGAGGTGAACTGGCCTCCCTGCATGGGAACCTTTGTGTTCGGCCTGCCTCCCTAGTGGACTGTGCCACCTCTGAACATCGGAGAGCTCAGCACTCTGCTCATCGCAGCCTCAGGGCCCTCACACCTGCTGTTTTACCAGCTCTAGTGCTCCCCTCCAGATCTTCGCCTGGCTCATTCTTTCTGACCCACGGGCCTGCTCCCATGTCACATTCTAAACAAGCTCTTCCTGACAACTCTATCTAAAACAGTACTCCCTCTCAGGCCATCACTTCCAATCTCCTTAGTTTCTTCATAGCACAAATCATCTGAAATGGACTCTTTATTTATTTGTTTACTGTCTGTCTTCCCCAAGAGCATGTGGGCACACTAGTGGGGAAACTTGTCTGTCTCGTTCCCTGCTGTGTTCCTAGCACCTGGAAGAGCCCCTGGCACATAGTAGGTACACAATTAATGTCTACTGAATGAATGAACAAACAAAATTAGCACCATCTAAATGATCCTGGGTAAATCATTTTTATTGGTATCAATTTTTATCATCTACAAAGCAAGAGAATTGGCTCCCCATTGACTAATGCTTATTCCGGATTCTATTCTTCCTGAATGAAGGTCATTTGGGTAACCACAGTCATTGTCTGTGATCCAGCCATGAGGTTAGTGTGTGTTTAATGCCCATGAGTTCTGTGTGAATCCTGAAGGCATCTGCTTGGCTGGATTTCTGCATCGTTTGGCTGGAGTGTTCTAGTCATGGAACTTGAACAGTAGATCAGTTGAGAATGCTGTGGGCGTTTGAGGACATGAGTGCCAAGAGATCACAAGGGAATTTAGTAAAGGCTGCTATCCAGGTTAGGATGACTTCACAAAGCAGGCAGGTGGATTCTCAGTTGGGCTGCAGGCTCTGTGAAGCGTTTGTGCTGCTCTGGGCTGACCATCCTCTGGGTAGTCCCATAGGGTGGTGTTGCCGGTGACCCATCTGTTCACTCACACCTCGGCCTGACCAGGTGCTGGTGCTGAGGAACTTTCAGTTTCAGTCTAGGCAGGAGGGAGGTACATGTGTTTCCAGTTTGGTAAAGAGAGCCTGTGAGGTGTGATGGGAATCACAAAGTTAATAGTAGTAATAGTAATAATAATAGTACTACTACTACTACTACTACTACTACTACTACTACTACTACTACTACTACTACTACTAAATGCCTTTCCTTGCCCTTGTGCCCATGTGCCACAGTGCTGAGGGTTTTATACGTTATCTCATTTAATCTACTCTATGGAGAAGATAAGTATAGCAGATGCTATTGGCGCCCCAACCATCTCCCTGACCCCACCCCTGAGGTCACCTGTGGGTGCAGTGGACATTTCTCATGCCCACTGACAGCTTTCCACCTCAAGCCTGCATGTTTCTCAGTTCTCTGCCTGAGGGATTTTTCTCCTTCTGTGTGGTAGCTTGCTCTGCCCACAAGCAAGGCAGCTCAGACGTATAGGGGTCTGAATACCCTCAGGGGCAGTATATAACTAGTAAGGGACAAAAGAGTTAATGGATCGTACCCCAGCATCTCCATCCTTTGGTGGGACAGTTCTGAGGTGCATCACACCTGGATCCTAAGAAGGTCCCCAGGAGATAGGGCCTCATGGCCCACCACGGTGACCAGCTCACTGTCTCACTCTTCTCCCTCCCTTGTCTCATTTTCTTCCCTCTCTCACTTGTGTTTCCTGCAATCACCCCTGATAAAATAAAAGTACTTGAGCTCAAATCTTTCTCCCAGGGTCTGCTTTTGGGGGAACCCAAACCAGGGCAATAACTGATCCCCGTTTTGCAGATGAAGACATTGCAGAGAGAAGGAGCGGAGGAATCTCCACGCCTCCAGTTCGTGTTTCTCTTTAACCAGTTTGGAGCTTCCTAGACTGGCTCCCATCTCCCCAGGTGAACCATAACCATCTTTGGTCACCAGGTTCTTAGGCCTTGGCCCAACTGTTTCTGAGATCTGAAAGCATTTGACTAAGTTGGATCTCTGGCAAGGAGAAGGCATCCCTGTGGGACTGGAGGTTGGACTCATGTTGAGACATGCAGCCAAGACACCTAGGCCCACCTGATTGAAAACAGCATGACACATTCTGGAAATGCCAGCCTCAGTGCCTGGGTAGACGTGACTGGACAGGCTGTGTTTGTCCTGCTGTGTTCCATGTTGCAGTGACTCAGGTACAGGTGTGACTTTCTTCTTTTTCAAATTCTCTTCTCCACCCTCAGAGATCTGGGCTGTGTGTGGGTCACAGCATGTCCTTTGGGGGGAACCCTTTAACCCAGAGTGTTGGAGGGAGGGAAAGAGACTTGCCAACAGAGGTAGTAGAACCCAAGCCAGGTATTTGGAACTGGGAAAGGTGGGATGATTTTTGGAGAGGAAGTGTTGGGGACGGAACAGGGTTATGCTCTCTGGAACTCAGTGAACTCTCTGGGCTGAGCATCTTCCTTGATGACATTTTGGTGTCTGGAGCCCTCATGATTGCAGCACTCCCTGCAGTGCTTGCTTGATCAGGAGGAATACGCAGCAAGGGTTTTAAGACTCCACCATAAAACAAGAGTAATGACCTGTAGTCCATGGGGCCATTAGGAGGACGAATGGGGATTACAACAGATGAGAGGACCAGGCCCTGTGTGGAGCTTGACTCACAGCCCACAGCACACCGGGGTGTCTTGCCTGCCAGCCTTCCTCTGTACCTTTCCATGGAATGGCAGATCATTGAGAGGGAAGGTTTCACCCCCTTTATGTCTGTGATATGGAATATATAACATAGTATGCAGGAGAAATGTTTACTGAGAAATGTTCACTGCAGGAAAGGTCTTGGTTATTTAATGGGAGGCTTCCCTTTCCTCCCTGTAAACAGAGGAATGTCAGTAATGAACTGCTCACAAGAGAGACACCAGGTTCCCAGCTTTCTAAGCTGGAAGAGCAGTGATTCTGAACATTGGTATGGGTAAGAATTATCTGGGGGAGCTGGTTCAAATGCAGATTATCTGCCAGTGCCCGCAGAGATGCAGATTTAGTCGGTGTCTACATTTTAATAAGCAACACCAGGTGGTTTTATCTGCTTCTCCTAAGAGACCACTTTGAGAATTAGTGATGCTGACAACACCAGCACCCTCAAATTCCTAATGCCTCCTGTTCTCAGAGCCCATCCCTGGTGTTTGAGGTGTCACTGACAGACAGGACGTTTCCCTCTTCTTCAGTGCCAGATAGTTTTTCCAGGCAAACCCTTAGCAATAACGAAATGGCTCCTGGCCAGGGACCCCCATCTCATGAGCTGCTTCCCCTCCTGGAGTCCCAGGGCAGAGTCTTGGCATCTCTTCAGAGGGAATCCACCACTTGAAACCCATTCTTCCTTCACTCAGATACAGGGGCAGAAAACTTTCCCCCAACCTTGACATCATGCCTACTTCTTGACAACCCTATTCAAGTGTTCTGTTTCTGGGTCTCAGATTGCACATTTGTCCTTGAGCTGGCCAAGAATGTGGGACAGCCCAGCTGTGATTCAGTTTATTTTCATGGGTAGGGATGGGAAAGGTGGTGAGGACTCTTAGGGGAAGGGGTTGGTCCCCCTTCTCATCATGGGTGAAGAGGGTTGTTTGTAGCTTCTCAAGTCCACAGGCATAAAAGTCCCACAACATCTTGAATCCCAGCTGGGCTGTGTGGTGAGCTCTTGACATTCACTGCAGACCAGCAGGAACACACTGAGATTTAGCATTTGACCCGCAGCCCTGCAATCTGCTTGCTGATTTGCGAGGGGAGTCTTTGTGGTTCCTCTTCAGTCCCATGTCTCCTGTCTCCAGCACCCGGTTTCCTCTCTCCTCTCTTTCTTCCTTCCTTTTTGATTCACTCTCTCTGTTCCCTCTCTGCATTTTTCAGCCCTTTACAATGGAAACATCTGTCTTAAATCTGCAAGGCTAGTACAAATGTTTACTAGGCTTATTTAATAGGAAGAATAATGATAAGTGCTTCTGTTTGTTTTACTAAGTGATCCCCAGGCAGGAAAAAAGAAAATCCTCTGCCTAGGGGGAAGATACAATCACCCTAAATTTGTATTCATAAAGAGGAGGAAAAGACTAATATTGTGATTATAGTCATCACTCATCAGTATTGGTCAGACCCCTTTCTACCATCTCATCAGCAACAACCTTGCTGTAGACCAAAACCTAAAGAAGGAGAGCATCTTTGGGGGTTGGCTGAGGTGAGAGATGGTTGAACTGTCACATTCTAAGCCCAAAGGGAGCCATATGCTTTTTAAAAACAACTATACTGAAGTATGATTGACATACAATAAACATATTTAAAGTGTAAAATTTGAAAAATTTGGATAAGTGCACACACCTGTGAAACCATCATCACAATGAAGATAGTGAACATATCCATCCCTCAATGTCCCTTTGTAATTCTTTGTTCCTGTCCCTCTGGTCCCCTCTGACAATCCAAGCAAACACTGATCTGCTTTCTGTCACTATAGATAAGTTTACATTTTCTAGAGTTTTATATAAGTGGAATCATGAAGCATGGGCTCTTTTTGCCTGACTACTTTCACTCATCATGGTTATTTTGAGGTTCATCCATGTTGTTCTGTGTTGGATAGTTCCTGCTTTTAATTGCTGAGAAGTATTATGTTGTATGCATATGCCACAGTTGTTTATCCAGTCACCTCTTGATAGATACTTGGGGCATTTCCAGTTTGGGCTGTATAATAAAGCTGCTATAACATTTGTGTACAAGTCTTTATATGGGTAATATACATTTTCTTTTCTCTTGGGTAAATACATAGGAGTGGAATGCAGAGCCATATGGTTTTTAAGAAGCTGCAGGGGTGATTGGAAAGAATATAGGTCTCTCAGTCAGGAAATCTGGGTTTAATCTCAATTTTTCTAGTTCCTAGCTGTGTGACCATAGGCAAGGCACTTAACAACTCTGGGTCTTGTGTAACCTGTCTGTCAAATGAGATGAATGCCAATATGTGACTCTCACACACACAGATGAGAGGAGGACCAAGGGACATAACCCAGAACATTGCCAACTTTAAAGGCCCCACAGAGCATTATGAAGAATAGGCTCCCAGAGGGATAATTATATGCTTTAGGTCTTGCTTTGCCAAGAGAGGGAACTGTCCAAAGTCTTTGGAGATGAATTGCATTTGGTGTTTTCTTGTTGCCCCCAGCTGCAATTTCTCTTTTTCCACCTTCCACATCCCTTCCATCTCCTGTTATGGTTCTCCTGCAAAGACAGGCCCATTGAACAAGAGTGAACTCTTAGACACACTGAGTGAAACAAGTCACAGTTGGAATTAACTTTCCTTCCCTGTCTATGGTTCATAAATCCAGATGGTAAAAGCAAAGCAGAAGGGTAATATCATAGAGCTTAGACCTCAAGAAGGCTCTGTAGTCCTTAAGAATTTTACTAAGACATAGTTGTCAAAGGATGCTCTTATATACACGTCTGGTTTCTTAGGTCACTTTCTCTTCTAAGAGGTGTTATGCACAGTGGTTAGTGTCTTTGGGGAATGGCAGGCTTGTATTCACGTCCAGGTTTTACTACATATTGACTGTTATGTCTTGGGGATACTGCTTCACCTATAAGGCTCCATTTCTTCATTTGTCAAATAGGAATGTTAACAATAATGCTTACCCAATCCCATTGTTCTGAGGATTAACTAAAGTAAGGTGCACACTTATGCTTTGAAGGTATAAAGTTCTGCCAGACCTTTGTAG
The DNA here is from genome assembly GCF_949752795.1 of Hyperoodon ampullatus. Lineage (NCBI taxonomy): Eukaryota > Metazoa > Chordata > Mammalia > Artiodactyla > Ziphiidae > Hyperoodon > Hyperoodon ampullatus. The sequence goes on from NC_136928.1 coordinate 38,730,339, forward strand.
CTATCTTTCCCTCCAGACTGCATGTCTTAAGGAAGAGATGATCCTTCAGTGGAAGAGCTGGGTGAACTTGTACATTTTGTGAGCTGGGGTGGCAAAAGTCATCCCTCATTGTCAGGATACCATCCTCCATATCTGAAATCCCTAGTGTTGGTCACTTTAAGTCAGTGTGCTGTCTGAAGGTAACTTTAAAAGGACAAGTATGTTTACTTCACAGCAATCATCCATGAATTAGTGTATAAATTACACCATTTTCTTAGCAAAGGTCTTCAGAAAGTGGGAAGAGAGTGAGTATAGGGATGAGTGGTTGGGAGTGCAGAACTCTGGACCATACAAGAGAAAAGTAAGGGCATCTAAATGGGAAGGAAATGACAAGCTTCCTCTTCTCATTTATTTCTAGGACCATTCCTGGCCACGGGGAGGCGGTTTACTCCATCATTTCAGTAGTTCTATTGAAGACTTGTTCTTTATCTCCTTTAAACATTCCATTATTTTTTTCCTTTCTTCCCCAAACCCATCCATATGTCTTACTCTACCACTAGGGGCAGTTTCTTACTAGATCAAACAGCTATCGGGTAAAGAGAGTTTCTCTCTTGCCCATGTTACTTCATTTATTCTCAAGCCTTTCCTGTGAATCAGTGAAGAAAACAGGTGGTGCTATCTATATTACAAAGATGGAAAAATGGAGGGATAAAGAGGCTAAGGGTCTTTTTCAGGATCTCAAATTTAATGGCAAAACCAAGTGGTCAAATGTTCAGAATGTCAAGTTACTGAGGCTGCCGCCTAGGTGAGACTCCAGGACTCAAAGGCCTTTCTCTGACAGGGGCCAATTCTAGTCAAAGGAAGATGATTCCTACCAGAGGAAAAACTGGAGAGGATGTCCCTCATTTTTTCCTTTGAGGGGTTAGCAGTACGGAGTGTTATCAGATGTTGTGTCCTGTAGGTCCTAGATGTTTCAAGGACATCTGTATCACTTGGATAAACAGAAGAGGAAATAATTTTGTCAAGAACATGACTTCTACTAAAAACACCCCAAGTATTAAAGCAATCTTGAGAAAGAAGAACAAAGCTGGAGGCATCATGCCTCCTGATTTCAAACTATATTGCAAAGCTATAGTAATCAAAACAGTATGGTATTGGCATGAAAACAGACACATAGGTCAGTGGAACAGAACGGAGAGCCCAGAAGTAAACCCACACATATATGGTGAATTAATTTATGACAAAGGAGCTAAGAATATACAATGGGAAGAGAACAGTCTAGTCTCTTTAATAAATGGTAGTGGAAAAACTGGACAGCCCCATGCAAAAGAATGAAACTGGACCACTATCTTAACATTATAAAAAAATTAACTAAAATGGATTAAAGACTTGAACATAAGATTTGAAACCATAAAATTCCTAGAGAGAAACATTGGCAGTAAGCTCCTTGACATTGGTCTTGGTGATGATTTTTTGGATTTGACACCAAAAGCAAAGCCAACAAAAGCAAAAACAGGTGAGACAACATCAAAGTAAAAGCTTCTGCATAGTAAAGGAACCATCAACAAAATGAAAAAGCAACCTGTGGAATGGGAAAAAATATTTGCAAATCTTATATCTGATAAGGAGTTAATATTCAAACTATGTAAAGAACTCATGTAACTCAATAGTGAAAAAAATCCGATTAAAAATGGTAGAGGATCTGAATAGATATTTTTCCAAAGAGAACATACAGATGGCCAACAGATACATGAAAAGGTGTTCAGCACTAATGATTAGGGAAATGCAAATTAATACCACAATGAGATATCACCTAACATATGTTAGAATGGCTATTACCAAAAAGGCAAGAAAGAACAAGTGTTGGCAAGGAAGTGGAGAAAAGGGAACCCTCCTGCACTGTTAGCGGGAATGTAAATTGGTGCAGCCGCTATAGAAAACAGTATGGAGGGTTCTCAAAAAGTTAAAACTAGAACTGTCATATGATTCAGCAATCCCACTTCTAGGTATTTATCTAAAGGAAACAAAAACATTAACTTCAAAAAATACCTGCATCCCCATGTTCATTGCAGCATTATTTACAAAAGCTAAGACATGGAAATGACCTAGTGTCCATCAGTGGATGAATGGATAAAGAAAGTGTGATAAATGTTGTGTACACACACACACACACACACACACACACACACACAGGAATATTATTCAACCATAAAAAAGGAAATCCTGCCATTTGTCTTAACTTGGATGGATCTTAAGGTCATTATGCCAAGTGAAATAAGTCAGACAGAGAAATACAAATACCATATGATCTCACTTATATGTGGAATCTAAAAAACAAGCAAACAAACAAGCAAACAAAACTAAACTCATAGATATAGAGAACAGATTGGTGGTTGCCAGAGGCGGGGTGTCAGGTGGTGAGTGAAATGGGTGAAGATGGTCAGAAAGTACAAACTTCCAGTTATAAAATAAATAAGTCCTGGGGATGTAATGTACAGCATCGTGATTATAGTTAATAATACTATGTTGTATATTTGAAAGTTGCTAAGAAAGTAGATCTTAAAAGTTCTCATCACAAGAAAAAAATTTGTAACTGTGTGATGATGGATCTTAACTAGACTTATTATGGTGATCATTTTGCAGCCTATACAAATATTGAATCATTACATTGTACACCTGAAACAATATGATGTTATATGTCAATTATATCTCAATTAAAAAAAAAGTTTTCCCTACTGGGCTGAATTCATAGCCCTGGAGAAGAAATTCCTGTAGAATTTCACACACACAAACACACAAATACAGAAAAGATCAACAACAAAAGAACATGACTTCCTTTCCCTTTACTTTTGTACGACTACCTATGGCAAGGTGATACTGTATTTCGTTATGCTGTTGGCCAGCAAATCCTGAACAGGCAGGCCAAATGGGGCACCCACCTGATGTTGTTTCTTTGCATGTGAGCCCTTAGCGCTGCTGGAGCTGGACGTGATTCTGCTTTCCCCAGATCCCTTCTGCAGCATGTTAAAGCTATAAGGGATTTTGGCACTTTTTAATGAGGAAACTGAGATACAAAGAAATGTGGTGACTCACTGGAGGTTATGTGTCTAGTTGATGAAAACTGAGATCTCATTTCTGTATCAGCATTCTTTCAGCGGTGCTATGCGTCTCCCTCCCACACTCTGAGAATTGGGCCTAATGGGCTCTTGTGAGTTTACCATCTGGAATAAGAAGCACTATACCTACCATTTACTGCTGTCCCTCTCTGAGGGGGAAGAGGCCTTGATGGCAGTGCGCCTGCTTCTCCTCAGAGATGGGAGCCACAGAAGCACTGGAATCTGGTGACTTCTCTGAAAAGAAGATGACTCACTGTCCTGCATACCCAAGTCTTTACAGCTTTGCCCATCTGTGGGCTTCTGACTCACCCTATTCCCCCTTGATGATCCATCAACCTTCTGAAAATGAAACCATCTTCAGGAAAATCTAGGCTGCCAGAGATCCAGATAGATGATTAAGAACAAGGAAATGGGCCGGCCCAAGGAATAATTATAAAGTAGGTGGCATTTGCCTTTAGGTCCTATTGTCCATCATATCTCCCTACCCCCTCACCTCCCTTTTGGTGCTGCTTTCCCAAATGCCAAGATACTGACCATTCCCATTCCTCACCTTCCTGGACCTTCCCCAAGTAGGGCACTTAGTGGTCCATGCCTCCTGCCCCAAATTACTATTCTTTGTCCTGACCCATTACCAGGGAACCAATTAGCAGTATTCCAGTGGAAAAATATCCATGAAGACTTGGTGGTTGAGAACACTTTATTGTGCTCTCTTCTCTGGGGCATTTGCATTTTGAGGGGAGCCCTAAAGCTTACTATGACTCAATCAGAGATTCAGGAATTGCAGCCACTATAGCAGGCTGGTGGGGAAGGCTTACAGCGCTAACCCTTGTATCACAACACACAGAGGCAGCCTGAGGAATCAAGAAGATGCCATCCTCTGTTGTGAATGCCTGGCAGCCTCCCTCTCATGCATTATGTGTGATGTTTCAAGTACCAGCTGATTGGCTGAATGTTCCCCGTATTTTCATGACCTCCAAATTCAGTATGTCTCTGTTTTGAACTTTAAAAAACCAAAAAATGTCATTTGTTTGGCCATATGCACATAGTCATATTTCACCCTTGGAGCTTACTCGCCTGGCAACCTGAACAGCTTGGGAGCATGGCCATAGCCCTACTCTTCATATTTGTAGGGTCTAAGACAAGAGAGCAAATGGAGGACCATATACCATATGTCTAAATATTTCATAGTGTTGTAAATCAAGCTAATGGACTATTACATCGAATACTTCTATCCTCCAATCTCAACAATTATACCTTCCTGATAGGAAAATTGACAAATATGTTTAAAGCTATTCTTATTATATGACTGAAGGTTGGAAGGAAATCAAAGATGACAGAATTTAATTGTTCCTGTGCATATTGGAGTAATTTTTATGGTTGAGGATGTTTGGCTAATTAATAAAGGCATATATGTATTTTATTTTCTTAATTGTAACAAAAATCACAAATTGTGGGATGATAATCAAGATTTTCACCCATTTGGTTTTCTTATTGATGGTAGTGGTCCAGGAAATAAAAACTGTAATTGTAATAAAAATGTACAGAAGGAAATACTTTCATAAAAGTGTAACGCACATTAAACATAAAACATAAAAAAGTTGAAAATACATTTATGTGTGCTTTCAAAAAGTTACCTCTAAAATATTTGAAAGTATTACAATACAAAATATAAACTGTAATTAACGGCATCAAATTTTAAAATAGAAGATAAAGAAAGCTGACATTTTTCATTTATTTTTTGAAAATGTAATTAAACCTTATTTATAAGAAAATTAGAAGAAATTTGTGGCCCTGAACCAAGATAGCAGAGTAAAAGGACGTGCTCTCACTCCCTCTTGTGAGAACACCAGAATCACAGCTAGCTGCTGGACAATCATCGACAGGAAGACACTGGAATTCACCAAAAAAGATACCCCACATCCAAAGACAAAGGAGAAGCCACAATGAGATGGTAGGAGGGGCACAGTCACGGTAAAATAAAACCAAATCCCATAACTGCTGGGTGGGTGACTCACAGACTGCAGAACACTTATACCACAGAAGTCCACCCACTGGAGTGAAGGTTCTGAGCCCCACATTAGGTTTCCCAACCTGGGGGTCCGGCAACGGGAGGAGGAATTCCTAGAGAATCAGACTTTGAAGACTAGTGGAATTTGATTGCAGGACTTCAACAGGACTGGGGGAAACAGAGACTCCACTCTTGGAGGGCACACACAAAGTAGTGTGTGCATGAGGACCCAGAGGAAGGAGCAGTGACCCGAGGGGAGAATGAACCAGACCTACCTGCTAGTGTTGGAGGGTCTCCTGCAGAGGTGGGGGGTGGCTGTGGCTCACCGTGGGGACAAGGACACTGGCAACAGAAGTTCTGGGAAGTACTCCTTGGCGTGAGTTCTCATGGAGTCTGCCATTAGCCCCACCAAAGAGCCCAGGTAGGCTCCAGTGTTGGGTTGCCTCAGGCCAAACAACCAACAGGGAGGGAACCGATCCCCAGCCTCAGCAGTCAAGTGGATTAACGTTTTTCTGAGCTCTGCCCACCGGAGCAACAGTCAGCTCTACCCACCACCAGTCCCTCCCATCAGGAAACTTGCACAAGCCTCTTAGATAACATTATCCACCAGAGGGCAGATAGCAGAAGCAAGAACTACAATCCTGCAGCCTGTGAAACAAAAACCACATTCACAGAAAAACAGACAAGATGAAAAGGCAGAGGGCTATGTACCAGATGAAGGAACAAGCTAAAACCCCAGAAAAATAACTAAATGAAGTGGAGATAGGCAACCTTCCAGAAAAAGAATTCAGAATAATGATAGTGAAGATGATCCAGGACCTCGGAAAAAGAATGGAGGCAAAGATCGAGAAGATGCAACAAATGTTTAACAAAGACCTAGAAGAATTAAAGAACAAACAAAGAGACGTGAACAATACAATAACTGACATGAAAACTATACTGGAAGGAATCAATAGCAGAATAACTGAGGCAGAAGAACGGATAAGTGACGTGGAAGACAGAATGGTGGAATTCACTGCTGTGGAACAGAATAAAGAAAAAAGAATGAGAAGAAATGAAGACAGCCTAAGAGACCTCTGGGACAACATTATATGCAACAACATTCGCATAATAGGGGTCCCAGAAGGAGAAGAGAGAAAGGACCTGAGAAAATATTTGAAGAGATTATAGTCGATAACTTCCCTAACAATGGAAAGGAAACAGCCACCCAAGTCCAGGAAGCACAGAACGTCCCATAAGGATAAACCCAAGGAGAAACACGCCGAGACACATAGTAATCAAATTGGCAAAAATTAAAGACAAAGAAAAACTATTGAAAGCAGCAAGGGAAAAATGACAAATAACATACAAGGGAACTCCCATAAGGTTAACAGCTGATTTCTCAGCAGAAACTCTACAAGCCAGAAGGGAGTGGCATGATATACTTAAAGTGATGAAAGGGAAGAACCTACAACCAAGATTACTCTAGCCGGCAAGGATCTCATTCAGATTCGATGGAGAAATCAAAAGCTTTACAGACAAGCAAAAATTAAGAGAATTCAGCACCACCAAACCAGCTCTACAACAAATGCTAAAGGAACTTCTCTAAGTAGGAAACACAAGAGAACAATAGGACCTAGAAAAACAAACCCAAAACAGTTAAGAAAATGGTCATAGGAACATACATATTCATAATTACCTTAAACGTGAATGGATTAAATGTTCCAACCAAAAGACACAGGCTTGCTGAATGGATACAAAAACAAGACCCATCTATATGCTGTCTACAAGAGACCCACTTCAGACCTAGGGACACATACAGACTGAAAGTGAGGGGATGGAAGAAGATATTCCATGCAAATAGAAATGAAAAGAAAACTGGAGTAGGAATACTCATATCAGACAAAATAGACTTTAAAATAAAGAATGTTACAAGAGACAAGGAGAGACACTACATAATGTTCAAGGGATCAATCCAAGAAGATAAAACAATTATAAATATATATGCACCCAACATAGAAGCACCTCAATACATAACACAACTGCTAACAGCTATAGTAGAGGAAATTGACAGTAACACAATAATAGTGGGGGACTTTAACACCTCAGTTACACCAATGGACAGATCATCCAAACAGAAAGTTAATAAGAAAACAGAAGCTTTAAATGACACAATAGACCAGACAGATTTAATTGATATTTATAGGACATTTCATCCAAAAACAGCAGATTACACTTTCTTCTCAAGTGCACACGGAACATTCTCCAGGATAGATCACATCTTGGGTCACAAATCAAGCATCAATAAATTTAAGAAAATTGAAATTATATCAAGCATCTTTTCTGACCACAACGCTATGAGATTAGAAGTCAATTAGAGGGGAGAAAATGTAAAAAACACAAATGCATGGAGGCTAAACTGTACGTACTAAATAACCAAGAGGTCACTGAAGAAATCAAAGAGGAAATCAAAAAATACCTAGAAACAAATGACAATGAAAACACGACGATCCAAAACCTATGGAATGCAGCAAAAGCAGTTCTAAGAGGGAAGTTTATAGCTATACAAGCCTACCTCAAGAAACACGAAAAATCTCAAATAAACAATCTAACCTTACACCTAAAGGAACTAGAGAAAGAAGAACAAACAAAACCCAAAGTTAGCAGAAGGAAAGAAATCATAAAGATCAGAGCAGAAATAAATGAAATAGAAAGAAAGAAAACAATAGCAAAGATCAATAAAATTAAAAGCTGGTTCTTTGAGAAGATACACAAAATTGATAAACCATTAACCAAACTCATCAAGAAAAAGAGGGAGAGGACTCAAATCAATAAAATTAGAAATGAAAAAGGAGAAGTTACAACTGACACCGCAGAAATACAAAGCATCAAAAGAGACTACTACAAACAACTGTAGGCCAATAAAATGGACAACCTGAAAGAAATGGACAAATTCTTAGAAAGGTATAACCTTCCAAGACTGAGCCAGGAAGAAATAGAAAATATGAACAGACCAATCACAAGTAATGAAATTGAAACTGTGATTAAAATTTTTCCAGCAAACAAAAGTCCAGGACCAGATGGCTTCACAGGTCAATTCTATCAAACATTTAGAGAAGAGCTAACACCCATCCTTCCCAAACTCTTCCAAAAAATTGCAGAGGAAGGAATACTCCCAAACTCATTCTATGAGGCTGCCATCACCCTGATACCAAAACCAGACAAAGATACTACAAAAAAAGAAAATCACAGACCAATATCACTGATGAATATAGATGCAAAAATCCTCAACAAAATACTAGCAAACAGAACCCAACAACACATTAAAAGGATCATACACCATGATCAAGTTGGATTTATCCCAGGGATGCAAGGATTCTTCAATATACGCAAATCAGTCCATGTGATACACCATATTAACAATTTGAAGGAGAAAAACCATGTGATCATCTCAATAGATGCAGAAAAAGCTTTTGACAAAATTCCACACCCATTTATGATAAAAACTCTCCAGAAAGTGGGCATAGAGGGAACCTACCTCAACATAATGAAGGCCATATATGACAAACCCACAGCAAACATCATTCTCAATGGTGAAAAACTGAAAGCATTTCCTCTATGATCAGGAGCAAGACAAGGATGTCCACTCTCACTACTGGTATTCAATATAGTTTTGGAAGTCCTAGCCACGGCAATAGAGAAGAAAAAGAAATAAAAGGAATACGAATTGGAAAAGAAGAAGTAAAACTGTCACTGTTTGCAGATGACATGATACTATACATAGAGAATCCTAAAGATGCTACCAGAAAAGTACTAGAGCTAATCAATGAATTTGGTAAAGTTGCAGGATACAAAATTAATGCACAGAAATCTCTTGCAATCCTATACACTAATGATGAAAAATCTGAAAGAGAAATTAAGGAAACACTCCCATTTACCATTGCAACCAAAATAATAAAATACCTCGGAATAAACCTACCTAGGGAGACAAAAGACCTGTATGCAGAAAACTGTAAGGCACTGATGAAAGAAATTGAAGATGACACCAACAGATGGAGAGATATACCATGTTCTTGGATTGGAAGAATCAATATTCTGAAAATGACTATACTCCCCAAAGCAATCTACAGATTCAATGCAATCCCTGTCAAATTACCAATGGCATTTTTTATGGAACTAGAACAAAAAATCTTAAAATTTGTATGGAGACACAAAAGACCCCGAATAGCCAAAGCACTCTTGAGGGAAAAAAACAGAGCTGGAGGAATCAGACTCCCTTACTTCAGACTATACTACAAAGCTACAGTAATCAAGACAATATGGTACTGGCACAAAAACAGATCAATGGAAGAAGATAGAAAGCCCAGAGATAAACCCACACACCTATGGTCACCTAATCTATGACAAAGGAGGCAAGGATATACAATGGAGAAAAGACAGTCTCTTCAATAAGTGGTGCTGGGAAAACTGGACAGCTACATGTAAAAGAATGAAATTAGAACACTCCCTAACACCATACACAAAAATAAACTCAAAATGGATTAGAGACCTAAATGTAAGACTGGGCAGTATAAAACTCTTAGAGGAAAACATAGAAAGAACACTCTTTGACATAAATCACAGCAAGATCTTTTTTGATCCACCTCCTAGAGTAAAGGAAATAAAAACAAAAATAAACAAATGGGACCTAATGAAACCTAAAAGCTTTTGCACAGCAAAGGAAACCATAAACAAGAAGAAAAGACAACCCTCAGAATGGGAGAAAATATTTGCAAATGAAGCAACTGACAAAGGATTAATCTCCAAAATACACAAACAGCTCATGCAGCTCAATATTAAAAAACAAACACCCCAATCCAAAAATGGACAGAAGACCTAAATAGACATTTCTCCAAAGAAGACATATAGATGGCCAAGAAGCACATGAAAAGCTGCTCAACATCAGTAATTATTAGAGAAATGCAAATCAAAACTGCAATGAGGTATTACCTCACACCAGTTAGGATGGCCATCATCATAAAATCTACAAACAAATGCTGGAGAGGGTGTGGAGAAAAGGGAACCCTCTTGCACTGTTGGTGGGAATGTAAATTGATACAGCCACTATGGAGAACAGTATGGAGGTTCCTTAAAAAACTAATAATAGAATTACCATATGATCTAGCAATCCCACTACTGGGCTATACCCAGAGAAAACCATAATTCAAAAAGACACATACACCCCAATGTTCATTGCAGCACTATTTACAATGGCCAGGTCATGGAAGCAACGTAAACACCCATCAACAAATGGATAAAGAAGAGGTGGTACATATATACAATGGAATATTACTCAGCCATAAAAAGGAATGAAATTGGGTCATTTGTTGAGGTGTGGATGGATCTAGAGACTGTCATACAGAGTGAAGTAAGTCAGAAAGAGAAAAACAAATATCATATATTAACGCATATATGTGGAACCTAGAAAAATGATGCAGATGAACCGGTTTGCAGGGCAGAAATGGAGACGCAGATGTAGAGAACAAACATATGGACACCAAGGGGGGGAAGTGGCAGAGGGGTGGTGCTGGTGGTGTGATGAATTGGGAGATTGGGATTGACTTGTATACACTGATGTGTGTAAAATTGATGACTAATAAGAACCTGCTGTATAAAAAAATAAAATAAAATTTAAAATTAAAAAAAAGAAAATTATTCTTAATTTTAGCATTTAATGTCCATCTACTTGTTAGGCTAAAGATTTAGTATCATGCTTCATGAATGTTACACCTAGGTTTATCTAAATATATAAGTTTAAGGATTATATGAATTGTTGAATATGCAAAACATTTCCTAGTTACCCTGTGCAGCTGTTTTGAATACTGTGCTTATTCACAAGTACCTCTGAAGTCATGAATTAGGACACAAAGAAAAGCATGAAAAGAATGCTCAGCAGTGCTGGGAAACCAAAGTTATGCGAGAATCTATTGAATTCAAGCTATCTTAGAGGAAAGATTTGACAAGATAACTCATATGTCTATTCTTTTAGCCAAGCAATTCTAATGCTCAGTTTTTCTGAGGTAGTGTCAATATCAATGTCAGCAGCAGTGCAGCCCACAAATGTTCATGGCATTCAAACACAGCTGCTTCGTGTTTTGAGAATACAGGGAGAGAGATGTGGAGAAGTCTTTCCTGGGGCCTCAACAGGGTTGATCATTAGAGTGGATGTTTAGGGTTACTGGTTATGCTGTGGCAGCAATGAGTGTTGTGTCCTGAATGACAGAGATGCCAATGTGTTCTTTAACAAATGTCTTTAATTTTGTTTATTTGTTTGTGATATATATAGCCTTTTCTGAAGTATGAGGCCTATGTCAAGAATCCTTCTTGTCTAGGTCTAGGGTAGCTGTACATGACAGGGTTATTAGGGTTCTCCAGAGAAACAGAACCTACAGGAGATAGCTATCTATCTATCTATCTATCTATCTATATCTCTATATACAATATTTAACAAATAACTTTATAAATAAATATAATAAAATATAATATAAATAAAAATTAAAATATAAATAGTAAAATAAATGTACAGTATATCAAATACATCAATAAAAAGATAAGTATTTACTTATATTTATGAATATTCATATTATTATTATTATTATTATTATTTTTTTGTGGTACACGGGCTTCTCACTGCTGTGGCCTCTCCCATTGCGGAGCACAGGCTCCGGATGTGCAGGCTCAGTGGCCATGGCTCACGGGCCCAGCCTCTCCGTGGCATGTGGAACCTTCCTGGAGCGGGGCCCGAACCTGCGTCCCCTGCATTGGCAGGCGGACTCTCAACCACTGTGCCACCAGGGAAGCCCTCATATTATTTTTAATTGTATAATAAAATAGTAAGTTGAACATGTTAAAATAAAAATGAAAATATATAATGAAATATATAAATGTAATATATAATATATTCAATGTATTTAAAATATATGTTCTATATATATTATAAAGAATTGGCTCATGTGATTATGGAGGCTGAGAAGTCTCAAGACCTGCAGTTGGCAAGCTGAAGACACAGGAGAACTGATGGTGTAGTTCCAGTCTGAGTTGAAGGGTTTGAGAACCGGCAGAGCCAATGGTGTAAGTTTCAGTCTGAAAGCTGGCAGGCCCTGTTGCTGATATTTCAGTTCAAGTCTGAAGGAAAAGACCACTGTCTTAGTTTAAGCAGCCAGTCAGGAGGAGTTCTCTCTTAATAAACTTTCTGCTCTGTTTCAGTAGCTCTTCAATTGATTAGATGAAGCCCACGCACATTAAGGAGGGCAGGCTGTTTTACTCAGTCTACCTATTCAAATGTTTATCTGATCCATTAACACCCTCTCAGACACACCCAGAATTATGTTTGACCAAATGTCTGGGCACTCTATGGCCCAGTCAAATTGACACATAAAATTAGCCATCATAATGACCAAGAGCCAGAAAATATGCAGAAAGAGCTCTCCAAGTAGATGTTTCCACGTGCATGGGTTCAAGCTCGTGGCTGTTGCTTGGAAGATGGGACATTTGTGCAGAAATTCTCCATTTCCAGCATTCATGATGGCATAGCTATACTATAGGCTAATCCTGTAACATGAAATCCTTGTTTCTGAGCAACCAAACAGATCAGGATACATTTAATAAACTTGGTATAAAAAGGTGGGGAAGGGCCTCCCTGGTGGCGCAGTGGTTGAGAGTCCGCCTGCCGATGCAGGGGATACGGGTTCGTGCCCCGGTCTGGGAGGATCCCATATGCCGCGGAGCGGCTGGGCCCGTGAGCCATGGCTGCTGAGCCTGCGCATCCGGAGCCTGTGCTCCGCAACGGGAGAGGCCACAACAGTGAGAGGCCCGCATACCACAAAAAAAAAAAAAAAAAAAAAAAAAAGGTGGGGAAATGCATAAAATGGTAGAAATAGCTCATCTAAAACTGTCTCAACATTCTAAGGCATATTCATAATACAGTAGGGTTCAGCTATCAGGAATATTCGTGAGCATGGATAGCTCACTCCCCAGTGACTCCAGATCAGTGAAACGCAGCTTTAAGTGTGCACATATTGTAAATATACCCGATACAGTAACTGAATGCTAGCTAAGAACAAGATGCACTAGGTTTTCAAAGGGAATTACGAAAGAAGTAAGGAGTAAAATCATTGACTCTTCTAAGGAGCCTAAAATTTTATAGAGAATTCAAGACAGATCTAAATATGTATCTGTAAACACAGGCCGTAGAAATGTTCTGATGTATGTATCGTTATACACACTTCATTCTTTGGCTTTCCACTCATTTATAGTTGGTGATAATTTAGACCTAGGGCATGCCAAATGGATGATGTTTTTTTGGCCAAAACAGGATTTTCAAAGAAAACACAAAAGGAAACATTTCCTGGATGCCCAACATATGCCAGGTACTAAGATGGTTGTTTTACATGCATTATCTCACTTAATCCTTATAATAGTTCTGTGAGGTGAACTTTTTACAAATGAGGAAACTGAGTGTCACAGGAGTTAAATATAGATCCAAATACAGATCACCCCAATTCTAAAGCTACGCACCATTCAAACAAACTAGCAAGAAAATGCTTAGCCAGCCTCAGAGGGTCAACCAACCATTTTTGAGACTCTTAGAAGTTCACGTGAACAAATATTGATAAATCCATTAGAGATCATCCTTTTTGTTAGGGTACTGAGGGACGCCAATCAACTAATGGTTGACAGCCTGTTTCAATTTATTGAATGCACTCTGAATAATATTACCATTATGTAATAATTTGACTTTTGGTTAATTTCCAGGCTGAGCTTTCTCTCATACTAACCTGAATAAATTAAATTTGACTTTTGGGTTTGAATTATGGAGAGCCAAAGTGTCCTAGAATGAACATTTTTGTGAGTTGATGGTCCTCAGAGATCCCACTAGGATGGGTGTTAGGGAGGGAAAGTCATTCTCCCTTTCTCATCATTACAAACAAGTAAACTAATGTGTGCTATTAGTATGGTAGTCTGTCTTGTTGTTCTGTGAAAACCAGTTCATGAAGATGATGTAATCCAACCGGGTCTTCCCCTCTGCACTTTATCCCAGCAAGAAGGCTCAGAGTTATAAACAAGGTTACTATATATAATGTGTGTGTATATTTTATAGTATTATATTATAATTTTATTTTTATTATTATATTTATAAAAGGTTATTATATTGAATAAAATAACAATCGTCTTGTACCATTACAGGGACAAGGCTCAGAGACATGTGTGCTCAGCAGTGTGGTTTAGTAAGTGTTGCTGATGACTGAGATTGAGTGGGTATGCTGAGTTGGACATTTTATTTTGAACCTAGGATCAGAATTAGAAAAACAATGCAAGAATGGACACTCTGCTTGAGTTAAGATTTCTTTTTACAGTGTCTTGCTACCTAAATAAAATAGAGGCTCTGTGTTCACCAAATCTTTGCAGGTAATTAATGTCAATGATTTATCTCGGAGAAGTCACATTGTTCCTGTATTCAGAGATGTAAGTGGTTATTTCAGAATTGGCTGGTGTGGTTTAGATTTTGATCTGTAGCTTTGGTTTTCTTGTGATTCATATTGATTCCTCCAATTTGTATGCTGCTTTGCTCTGTAGGTTCTTGATCCACTTGTTTCTCTCTTTGGCCATGGTTATAGGTTTAAGTTTATAGTTTTCGATTTTCTTTTATTCTTGGATTTTCAGTGTTTGTACTCAGGGTGGCTTTTTTTTTTTTTTTTTTTTTAAATCTTGCTTTTGTTTGTTTGCCCTGATGTCAGGCCTATTTGGCCTTGTCCATGGGATAATAGAAATGAAAGTGCTTTGTAAGTTGTAAAGCACCATTTAAATGTAAGAGATGATGACTATTTTACTAAAAGTAATAACCTTGTTTATAACTCTGAGTCTTCGTGATGTAATTGGGGGCAAAGAGGAGCACCTGACTGGACAGGTGGGTCATCTTTATGCACTGAGATCCTAGTTCGCAACAGCTCTAGCATCGAATGTCATGGCTAGATTCTCTGTGAACAAGGTTCACAGCCCATGTCTAATCTTGAGAATGGCGGCATGAGCCCAAAAAGGAGACAGAGGGCTCACAGAGGGCAGCTCCAAAAGCCTGACTGGTCCTGCTTAATGCCTGACTCTTGACTTATGCTCACACCCTGATTTTGGAGGCCTAAAATACTCTGCTGGACCAGGTCTAGGCCTAGATCCCATCTTTACCTCCTGTGTTCTGTCAGGGATTTTGTTATAGGCTGTGTGGCAACATTGGGGAATCTCTTTGGTGACTCTCTTGGTCCACATGAAAATTCACATCACCTTTTAAAAATCAGTCCTAAAGTGAAGACAGAACTTTCATCGTGCTTATTAAGTAGTTCTGTTCTGCCTCCTCATCAAGAAGTGCTACTGAGTTTAGGCCTGAACTAAAACCAGTCCCCATCTACAGTTTTTCTGTTTCAATTGGTATAAAAACAGGCCCATCTATGGCGATAGATGACTTTAACTTGCTTATATCTATAGCTGATTCCCAACTTTTGAAAAGTTGCTCTTTATTACAACTAAGCCATCATTAGTGGAATCCATCCCAGTCTTGGAGAAAGATGTCCTTATTGGCTCCTCAGTAGATTGGAAATACAGAAATTTTCTTCTAGGGAAAGGAAGAGTTTAAGAGTCTCCCTCCCAAAAGTTGTGTGGTGTGCTAAGGGGGAGGTGTGACAGCATTTTATAAAAGGAGATACCTCTGTGACTGGATATCTTTAGGATCAGCACAGACACCCTCATGAGGTGGGCAGTATGCGAGTCCATCTTTGTCCTCACATCTCTACCTTGTTATTCATTCAATGAATACTTATTGAGCACTCATTTGGTGATAGGCAGATGCTGTGTTAGATTATAGGGACATAATTTCTGACAACTGTCCCAGATCTGGAGGTCATCTAAGCTAGAGCCTGTATATGGTCTTTAAACCAGACAGATCTGGATTCTAGTGGCTTCTCCCCTTTTGCTATTTGTGTTACTCTGTAAATCTGCTCAATAATTTGTCATCTGAATCTTACTTTATGTATCTGTAAAATTGGATAACAATTACCAAATAGAACTGTGGTGAAGGTTCCATAAGTGATGAATCTAACACTCCATGCTCTACACATAGTAGGTCTCTCACTTATTAATGGATAGTTGCATCCTCCGCACTCATCTTCTTCATCCCATCTCAAACTCACTGACTGCTCTTTGTTTGGGGCAGCTTGGCCTCCAAGTAGAATTTAATAGTGTTTAAGTCTTTATGTGAATAGATGTATGGAGGAGATGTTTTCAGTAGATATAGATCCCAGTTTAGGATTCTAGAAATGTATAGACATAGTTCCAGTCAACATTTTCTTTTTTATCAGCTGATTAAAAATCTGTTTTTGTTTTTTTTTTAACTTGAACAATTAATTTAATCAAAATGGTCATGCTGGTAGGCTGGGCAATCATTAAAATAACAAAACAAAGAATTGTACATAGTAATCAACAATAGAGATAGAATGGAATCATAAAATATTTAATCCAAAGAAGGGAGAAAAAGAGGAAAGAGGGAAGAAAAGCAGATAATTCAAATATAAAATGAGTAGCAAGATGATAGATTTGGTAGATTTATAGATTTAAACTCAGCTATGTCAACAATTACATTAAATGTAAATGGTCACAGAGATGGACACAGTGGATAAAAAAAAGTAAATCCACTATGTGCTTTTTACAAGAAACCTCCTTTAAATATCAAGACATAAATATATTATAAGTAAATTGATGGAAAAGATATATCATTAAAACTAATCTAAAGAGAGCTGGAGTGGCTATATTAATATCAAAGTAGATTTCAAACAAAGAATATTACAAGGGATAAAGAGGCCCATTTAATGATGATAAAGTAGTCTCCTCATCATAGAACATAACAATCTTAAACATCTATGCACCTAATATTATGAACATAACAACTTCCAAACATGAAGCAAAAAACTGATAGAACTGCAAAGAGAAAAAACAAACATACAGTGGTAATCAGAGATTTTAGCACCTCCTCTTAATAATAGATAGAACATATATAGAAAAAAGCCAATAAGGATATGGAAGAACTAAACAGTACTAACCTGACATCAACTAATTTGACATAATTGACCTTTATAGAACACTGCATTCAACAACAGAAGAATACATGGCACTCTACATTCAATTATCTAGCACCTGACACATCACTCTAGTCACTTCTGTCTGTCAGCAGGAAAATGCTTCTGTCAACAGTAAATACTATTGTTCTGGGCCTCACCAGGCCATGAAAATCCCACAGGATTCCTGTTAGAGCTGTACTGGCTCCTCCTTGGTGCAATTCTGCTGAATATTCTAGTAGTAGCTCCAGGAGAAGGTCATTGTTTCAAGAGCATAGCTTACCTCCTGAAGATGGAGTCAGAGGTTGAATCTGAACCAAGTGTCTAACTCACATATTGTCATCTTGCTGGAGGGGAACAGCAGCCTTTAAACTTTGTCCAGACTTATAAAAATATAAATATTATTGCCCTCAGGGGCTTGGCATTGAAAAAACATGATAACAATTCCAGATTTAGGCCCATCCAAAGATTTTATGCCATTTTTTTAGGATATTGGAACTGTTGAAATCAAACAGTAGAGATCCCTCCCCCAAAAAAACCTTCCTGAGAGATTTTACTCCCTTAAGATAATGTATTTCAAGACACATCTTCCTGCCCCCTACCTTCCCAAAGGGAGAAAATTTGAAACCATAAGAATTATGGTCAAGTACACATGTTATCAGCTTTAAATTATAAAACATAAATACAATTCACATAATTAGGATATAAAAAATGGTATTTTGGGGCTTCTCTGGTGGCACAGTGGTTGAGAGTCCACCTGCCGATACAGTGGACACGGGTTCATGCCCTGGTCCGGGAAGATCCCACATGCCACGGAGCAGCTGGGCCCGTGAGCCACGGCCACCGAGCCTGCGCGTCCGGAGCCTGTGCTCCGCAACAGGAGAGGCCACAACAGTGAGAGGCCCACGTCCCGCAAAAAAAAAAAAAAAAGGTATTTTGATCAAGGAATGAAAAGATGGGTAGCCCTACCATTATCAAATTCCACTGAACTGTTTCTCTTGAGAATCAGCTGTGCAAGTGAAGGATGGCAGAAATAGAATAGATACAACCACATTGTATCTTGTGTATAACTCACCATGAATCTTGGCTACATCATGTGCTTCTGCACTCTGTATGGGCTTCCTCCACACAACTGCCCCTCCTGTGAACAAGAAGTATGCCCAGATTATAGTACACATCATAATTTATCACAGTCTACCTTTAAGTGATATTATACCACTTTAGGTATAGTACAAAAACTTTACGATGGTGTATTTCCATTTCTCTCCTTCTGACCCTTGTGCTATTCTTATCATAAATTTTACTTTTATGTATGTTATAAACCCCACAATGAATTTTTATTACTTCTTTCTTAAATTGTCAATTATCTTTTAAAGTAATTTAAATAATAATTTTAAAAGTATATTTTTACCCATTTAGTTACCATATCTACTACTCTTCATTTCTTTGTGTAGCTTCAGATTTACATCTGCTATCATTTTCCTTCTGCTTGAGGTACTTCCTGTAATATTTTTCACTGTGCAGATCTACTGATAATGAAATCTTTTAGCTTTTGAATGTCTGAAAAAATATTTATTTTGTCTTTATTTTTCACAAGGTAAAGAATTCTGTGTTCACAGTTTTTCACCATCCAGTACTGTAGAGATGTCATTCCATTGTGTTCTAGTTTGGACCATTTCTAAGGGAAAATCTGCCTCTATTTTTAATCTTTGTTCCTCTGGATGTAATGTGTCTTTTTTTTCTCCAGCTGCTTTTAAGATTACCTCTTTATCGTTGGGTTTGAGAAATTTGCTTAGGATGTGCCTTGGTATGTTTTTCTTCATGTTTCTTGTGCTTGGAGTTCACTGAGCTTCTTGGTTATGTGATTTATAATTTTCATCAAATTTGGAAAATTTTCAGCCAATAGTTTTTCAAGTATTATTTTATGCCCTTTCAGAGACTAAAATATCAATAACATGAATATTCAACCTCTCATAGTTGTCCCCCAACTCACAGATTCTCTGTTCCTTTTTTTTTTTTCATTTTGGAAAGTTTCTATTGCTATATTTTCAAGTTTACCAATGCTCTCTTTTGCAATGTCTAATCTGTTCTTAATCTAATCTAGTATGTATTTTTAAAAAATAAATTTATGTATTTATGTATTTATTTTTGGCTGCCTTAGGTCTTCATTGCTGTGTGTGGGCTTTCTCTAGTTGTGGTGAGCGGGAGGCTACTCTTCGTTGCGGTGTGTGGGCTTCTCATTGCGGTGGCTTCTCTTGTTGTGGAGCACGGGCTCTAGGCATGTGGGCTTCAGTAGTTGTGACACGCAGGCTCAGTAATTGTGGCTCACAGACTCTAGAGCGCAGGCTCAGTAGTTGTGGCTCACAGGCTCTAGAGCGCAGGCTCAGTAGTTGTGGCACACGGGCTTTGTTGCTCCATGGCATGTGGGATCTTCCTGGACCAGGGCTCAAACCCGTGTCCCCTGCATTGGCAAGCGGATTATTTACCACTGAGCCACCAGGGAAGTCCCTAGTATCTATTTTATCTCAGGCATAGTAGTTTTTATGTTTAGAAGTTAGATTTAGGAATTTCCTGGTGGTCCAGTAGGTTAAGGCTCTGCCCTTTCGCTGCAGGGGGCATGGGTTCGATCCCTAGTCAGGGAACTAAGATCCCACATGCCTTGCGCCCAAAAAAAAGAAGTTAAAGTTGAGCCTTTTTAATATCTCTCATGTTTCAGTTTGCATGCTAAAGTATTCCTTTACCTTCTTGAACACATGGAGTATAGTTTTAACAATTCTTTTAGGGTCCTTGTCTACTAATTCTATCGTCAGTATCAATTCTGAGTCAATTTTAATTTATTGATATTTCTTCTAAATTATGGTCATATTTTTCTGTTTTGCATGCATGATCATTTTTAACTGGATACTAGATATTGAGAATTTTATCCTGTTTGATGTTATATATTTTAGTATTTCTATAAATATTTTTGAGCTTTTTTTTTTCCCCTGGGACATTATTAAACTAGTTGGAAATAGTTTGAGCCTTTCAGTTCTTGTTTCTATGCTTTGTTAGGCAGGATCAGAGCAGTGTAGTCTAGGGTTAATTTTCCCTACTACTGAGGCAAAATTCTTCTTTGTACAATTATTAGGTTTTTGCACTCTGGCTGGTGGAAAGAGGTGCCATTTCTTTTTACCTCTAATCGTTTCAAATGATTTTTTGCCCCTGGTCTTGAATAGTTTCCTCACACACTTTAGCTGATCAGTGCTCAACTTAATTCTAGAGGGGAACCTTCTTCAGATTTCCAGAATTCTCTCTTTTTCTGTGCATCTTTCTCCTCTCCACTACTCTGCCCTGAAAACTCAATTGTCTACAGGACCCCCAGCTCTATCTTTTTTAACTCAAGGAGATCACTGGGCTCCATATGGGTCCCTTTCCTTCCACTGTGACCTGGAAGTTTTCTCCAGGCAGTAAGTTGGGGCAGTTGTAGGTGCATTTCTCAGGGATCCTTGACCTTCATTGCTTGATGTCCAGTGTTTTGAAAATCAATTTTTTATATATGTTGTTTGCTTTTTTGTTGTTTTAGGCAGGAGGATAAATCCAATCTTTTACTCAATTTTGGGTAGAAACAAAGTCTACAGTATCCTTTATATTTGAAAAAGAGTCTTGTGCCTCTTCTCTATTTTCATTTTATTTTTTAAAGTGGAGGTAGGGGTGCTTCTAGAGAGAAACCAGAAAAGGTTTGGATAAAATACTAAAGAGATTATTTTTCTCCTTTTTCACCATCATAATTCTTTGCCACCAGAGTGGTCTTTCCAAATCTAGTTATCTCTCATTTCTGCCTAAATCCTTCATGGCTCCTGAATGACTACTGAATTCAGGCATACCTTGGAGATATTGCAGGTTTGGTTCCAGACTACCATAATAAGCGAATATCACAATAAAGCAAGTCATGGAGTTTTTGGTTTCCCAGTACATGTAAAAGTTATGTTTATACTATACTTAGTCTGTTAAGTATGCAATAACATTATGTTTTAAAAACCCCAATGTACATACCTTAATTAAAAAATAACGTTATTACTAAAAAATGTTAACCATCATCTGAACCTTCAGCAAGTTATAGTAGTAACAAAAAAAGATCACTGATCACAGATCACCATAACAAATATAATAATAAGGAAAAGTTAAAAATATTGAAAGAATTACCAACATGTAACACAGAAACATGAAGTGAGCAAATGCTATTGGAAAGAATGGCACTGATAGACTTGCTTGATGCAGGGTTGCCACAAACCTTCAATTTGTAAAAAATGTAATATCTGCAAAGCGCAGTAAAGCCAAGCACAATAAAAGGAGGTATGCCTGTAGTGTCCAGACTCCCTAGTATTCATGCAAGGCTCCTGTACCTGTTAATCCTCATTTTTAACACCACTCATCTTTCCCATTACACCAAGCACTCTAACTAATAAGCCTCAGCTGTCTGCCTCAGTGGTGGTGTATAGGTTCTGAAATCAAAGCAACAGTTCAAATCCTACTTAATGGCTGTCTGATCTTGGGAAGTTAACTTCTTTAATATCTTATCTGAAAGTAAGAGTAATAATACTATATACCTGCCAGGGTTGTTGTGAACATTAAATGAAATAATATGTATGAAGTGCTCCACAGGGTCTTGCGTAGAGTAAGTGCTGCATTAATATAATTTATTACTGTGATCGTTCCTCAAATACATCACGTTCTGCTTCTCTGCCTTCTGGCCCTTTAGACATGGTTCTCCCATTGCCTGGACATTCTCCTTTTCCTGCTACATACACTCTTCCCTGCTATGTTCTACTTCTCTTTTCAGCTGCATCTCTAGCCTTTCCTCATGTGGGAGGCTTTACCTGACCTTCTGATCTTAGTAGGATGCTCTCCATGTACCATGGTGCCCCATTAATGTTTTGAAATTGTTTTCCCTCTTTCATCTCCACACAAGGGGAGGGAGACTGTGGCTCATGGTAAGTGACCAATTATGTTAGTTGAATGAATGAATGAATGAAGATTGGCTTTTAAAAACTGTTAAATAAAATGATGAAAAGGACGGTTACAAATCCCTGACATAAAATGTTTGAATGAGCACAAATACAGGCCCCCAGATTCCTAGATGAAATCGGGAGAAATTGAGAAGTAGCATGTTCAGGGACACAACAGCATGGCCAGTCACCGCTGCTTTTTGAGCCTCTCTGTGAAACTGCCACCAGAGGCTGCAATTCAATGACAAGTAATGCTACTTGGCAAGGAAAAGAGCAAAGCCTGGTGATGAGAAGAAAAAAACATGCAAGAAAATGAAAATCATGAGCCAAACAATGTGAGAACAGCCTCCTACCCCCATCCTCACCCCATGGCCCAGGCGCCCAGCATTGATGGCATTATCTCTGCACAGTCAGAATTTTAGGAAAAGCCTGCCAATATTGACATTACTTCACAAAATGAAATCAAGGTGGATTGGTGAACAATCACTTTAAAAGTTAATTGTTGAAAACCTGCAGGTTAGAGTCTTAAGCTAATAATGCATGTTGGCTTGATGGCAGTTTTGGTGCTTGCTGTTTTTTTCATTGTGTTTATTTTTGGTGTGTTTTGTTCTCTTGACTTCGATGACAAAAAGTAGAACTCTTTTTAATTTTATTTCCTAAGGCAGGTTAGGTTCCTGCTTGACTTTTCTGAGCGGTTATTTTCTTTCCTCCCCATCACTCCCTTTTTTACTTCCTTTCTTCCTTCATTGTATTCTAGCCCTTTAGCAATGGCTGCCTCTTGTCCTGCAGTCTTGCACAGACATTTGGGAATCCTGGTAAACCCAGCCCCTACCATCTTCAGCCTTCCTGAAGTCCTTGGAGGCTGTGTTGAAGGAGATTCCTCATGACTGAGTCATTGGTGACATACTCAGAGTTCTGCCAGTATCCCTTCCTCAGGGAACCAGTTCCCCAGATGGTCCTGGACAGAATCAGAGATGGGAGACCTCTGTGTATAAATGGAAGACCTTTCTGCCCCATAGATTGGAGGCTGTTAAGTGATGGTCCATCTCAAGGAGAGCCTCACATCAAAACTGATGTCTCTCTTCTCCTTCCCCTCAGACCTCAGGCTGAGGTGAGTAAAGACGGGATTTTAGAAATTCTTACTTGAGGTAGGAAACTGACAAGGTATACATCCTTTCTTGACTAAATCCTGGCATGATTTGGGTCTCTCAGTATATTTCCATTTATTGATGAGCAGATCACAGACGAGCCTGTGGGCATGTTTTCAAACTTAATGAAGAAAAGACAATTTCTGCCACAAGAGCTCTTCATCTAACTGACAGCATCAGTCAAGGGCTACTGTGACTCCTGGCTGCGCTCAGTAATGAAACCTTTCTCCTAAAAACTAGAGAGGCTGGGGTGATACGACAGTGGGCCATGGAGAAGGGGCAGAAGAAGACTATGGTTCATCTAAACTGCTTCTCCTTTACCTCCCGTGGGCCTTGGTGAAGGCATGAAGGAGACCAGAAGGGTGAGGCTTGGTGGTAACTGGAAGGTCATGGAAAGCAGACAGTAGGGAGTCTTTCCCTGAGGGAAATGATGCTATGGCGGCTGCTTTAAACATGGAAGTGGTTTTTTTTTCTTCCCCTGTGGTGGAGAGCCAGTATCTAGGAGATTCTCCTTTCAGAAGTTTACTGTCCTTTCCATTTAGGACCCCCAAAATAGAATTTCTATTCTATTCAGAGATCTGAGGCCTCTCCTGGGCACAAGTATTTCCTTACTTTTGCTGGGAAACATTTTTTTTCTCCCCAAAGGAAAGTAACTTCCTTTGTAAAAGCCCAACAGGCAAACACATCAGAAAGGGAAATAAGGATTTGGTGGTTTGGGATGGAATGAAGTGGAGGGAGGTGTATGTTGGGGTGCAAACCACAGTGGCCATGTAGATGCTCCAGAAAACTTGGTTTCTGAGAAGCACTGAAAACCATGAATCTGGTTCATTGCCCTCAAATTGAGGAGCATAGAGGTTGTGAGACTTGTTGAAGGGCAAACTGATAATTCCTGGTGGAACTGGTCCTCTGATGTCTCCTCTCCCCTTAAGATGGGGCATCTACTTTGTGCCAAGCATCCTGATGTGCACCAGTGATTCAGAGGTGGGGGAGGGGAGTGTGGGGAGAAGAGGCTGTGCATGGATCTATGAAGCTTCTGGCCATCCTTGAGAAGGTGTGGCCTTATAGGTCCCCAGGACATCCCTCTATTCCTTTCCCTTGCTTCTCCAGCAACAGTGCTTTTTCCCTAAAAGAACTCATGTGCTTCTGACAGAGGGTTTCACACTTCTGCTTTCTAGGAGAAATAATTTGCTCACATTGGCTAGAAAGCTACAAGTTATCCCTAGTTACTTTTACCTTCCTCATCTTCTATAATCAGCCCATCACCTAGATCTGTTGAATTACCTCCCAGATAATCTGAGTCAGTCCACTTAGCTCTGTCTTCATTCATATACCCTGATCCAAGTCACCATAACCTTGTTGGAGCTGGCAAACCATCTCCTTCCTGGCTTTCCTCTTTCATTCTGGTCTCATTTAAATTCATTCTTCACATGCAAACCAGCATGATGTTTTTGAACTGCAGCTCTGGTATGTCACTTCCTCTACCAGTGAAGACTACTCAGTTGCTTTCCATTGGTTTTAGGGTCAAGACCTCAGTCTTCAAGATACCCCATGCACTGCATGGTCAGGGTTCTGTGTCTCCACCTTGTTTCACATCTCCTCGTCCTCTCTCTGCTCTCCATCTACACCAACATCCTTGCCATGCCCTCTCCTGCCACAGGGAGTTTGCACTTGCTATTTTCTCTACTTGGAACTCTCTCCCTAACCCCATTCACCTGGATACCTCCTCCTCAACCTCAGCTCTCTGTTCACTCATCAGGGAATCCTTCCTCTGCCCCGATTCAGTTATATTCCCTTATTGTAAGCTCGCGTTGCCGCATGTGCTTCTCCTTTGTAGCACTTCTACAGTGGTAATTTCACATGTACTTGTGCTTTTATGTGCTTAGTGTCTAACTTCCTTGTGGAACTGTCAGCTCCATGGGATGGGGACCATGTTTGTTTTAGCCCTAGCATGGCACCCTTCATAGAGCAGGGCTCAATAAATAATTCATGAATGAATAAGTGAATGAATAAATGAACGAATTAGTAAATGAATGAACTGACTTCTGGAATAAGAGGTCTTTGCTGAATTGTCCCTTTTGAGTAGTAAGTAACGGAATTTTTTGCCTCTGGGACAAGGCGCTTTTTTTTTTTTTTTTTCCCTGCGGTACACGGGCCTCTCACTGCTGTGGCCCCTCCCGTTGTGGAGCACAGGCTCCGGACGCGCGGGCTTAGCAGCCATGGCTCACGGGCCCAGCCGCACCGCGGCATGTGGGATCCTCCCAGACTGGGGCACGAACCCGTGTCCCCTGCATCGGCAGGCGGACTCTCAACCACTGCGCCACCAGGGAAGCCCACAAGATGCTTTTGAACCCCTGTTTTGACATACTCCTCTTTTCACTTAAATTGTGAAAAGCATCTAGAATAAGCCTCTGGAATCCTTGAAACCACCACGTACCTCAGGAAGCAGTGGAGTGGGGTGCCTTCTCTTGTGCCACTGGAAACATGGCCTTTCCTCTGAATTTCTCTGAGGACAGCCCTTCTGTAAAGCAGTTTCTTCTTCATCCACCCTCCATCTGCCAAATGAGGAGACGGACAGGAAGGACTCTCAGATTCACCACACAGGCAAGAGTGAGAGCACAAGACCATTACTCTGATGGAGATGGGAGCGTGGGAATGACATAAGTAAGTCACAGGCTGTGTCTTCCAACTAATGTGGGCACAAGTTTGCCCATTAATCCATAATTTTAAAATATCTTTTACTTTCTTGGTCTTCCTCAATCTTAACCTCTGCTATTGGCCACTCTACAAGCAGTATGGCATTCTTAATAATCCAAAAGTTGTTTGAGTCCAGGACTCAAGAGGACAGAACATCATTTTCCCTTTGTAACCTCTGAGTCCCATCCATTCTGTTTGAGAAAGGCTAAATATGGCAGATCACCTGAGAAGTGGCATGTGGTGCAGAAAAGATCAGTGGATTTGGAGATTGACAACTCTGGGCTTTGACACTGGATAAATTACTTAGGCTCTCTGAGCCTTAATTTACTCATCTGTAAGATGGAGTTAAAATACCACAGTATTGTTATAAGTTTAACTGAGGTAAATATATGTAAGCTTTTTGGCACAGTGACTGGTATAGATTCTTAATGAGTATTAAATTTCTGTTTCAAGGCTAACCCTCAATGGCATCTCCTAGGGTGGTAGATCTGTCAACTGTCTTGACTGAGGTGAACATTAGGTTCCATTTTTTTTTCTTTTTTTTTTAAATAAATTTATTTATATTTTATTTATTTATTTTTGGCTGTGTTGGGTCTTCGTTGCTGTGCGCGGGCTTTCTCTAGTTGCTGAGAGCTGGGGCTACTCTTTGTTGTGGTACACGGGATTCTCATTGCAGTGGCTTCTCTTGTTGCGGAACACAGGCTCTAGGCGCATGGGCTTCAGTAGTTGTGGCACATGGGTTTAGTTGCTCCACGGCATGTGGGATCTTCCTGGACCAGGGCTCGAACCCGTGTCCTCTGCATTGGCAGGAGGATTCTTAACCACTGTGCCACCAGGGAAGTCCCAGTTTCCTGTTTCTTTAATATTGATTTCTAGCTGCCCCAGCTCTGCATTTGGCAGACAAGGATTCTTGTTCTTTGGAACTCTGCTTGGCCAACCCCAATCTGCCCCTCACAGGCATTCCCAAGACAGGCCTAGTCCCTTACACTGAAATTATGCCCAAAGTCCATGCCTGGGGGTACCACCATTGCTTTCCCTGGAGTTCTCACTGGAGTACTTCTCAAAGTCTTGTCACCATTTTTTGAAGAGGAAGTTGCTAAGCTAGAACCCTCAGCAGCACCTCCGCTTTCCTGGAGTTCTTGGTCCTTGGCAAACATAGATGCCACTGGCCATGTCCCTAACAGCCCTTGGAGCCGGGATCATCAGTCAAGATGGTGTTTCATTGTGGAAGCAGGGGGAGGCTATGGCTCCCAGCACTCCTTTTCTATGGAATGTTTTGGGCTTTCCAGCTCTTGTAGTCCCCACCAGATGGCCCTATGGTAGATAGAACTTGGTCGCTTTTCCTGCATTGGGCATCCAGACCAGGGTCCTGGCAGAGGATGCTGGATGGGTCTGTCTTTGGAGCTCCTCTCTCCTCCCCAAGGTCTGGCAGAAGACATATGTCTGCTGACCATTTGCCTGTATCCTTTCCCATCCCCTTATTCTGTGCTGCTCTGGTCATCGGTTGATCCCTAACTTCTATTCCTTTTCTCAGCTGCCGCAACTGTGATGGGTGATTTTTACATACTCAAAGTACTCCCAAACACATGTTTGGATTTTGAGCACCTCCCCAAAGACTTTGTGGGGGAGGCACAGCCTTATAATAACTTACAACTGCCATGTATCTCCATGGTGTATCAGTAGTCCTTTTCTCTGTGGCCAGGGACAAAGATCAGATGGTCTTCAGATTTGGCAATTCCCAGACACTAGCTGTATTTTCTTGCTTTCTTTATCGCTCAAAATTTAAATAGTTTGAGTGAGAAAATGAAACTAAAATTTTAAATAATACGTTAAAGAAATTTTTAAATCTTACAACCTTATTATTAGTAGTAAATTACTGTGATCTGCCCACAGACAGTTAAGACACACAGACAAGGACATGGACTTAAGGTGAGGAGCCCAATGAAGGTCTCTCCAGGTCATCTTTCAGGTCTTTCGGTGAAGGGCATCTTCACTGGCTACCTAGACATTCCTAGTGTCTTGGGATAATTGGGGCCTAGTAGCTGGGGAGTGACCATGGGTCTTACTTGAGGTGGGCAGGCATTCTTATTCAGCCTTCTTGAGACATGCTCCAGTGAAGGGGACCCCTTGATGAAATTGAACTCTGATCCTCCACGATTGGCAGCAGAAGGGCAGTAATGGCATGGTGGTGGAGTGGTCTTGAATATGGTCCACTAAGAGCCACATTCCCATTGCAGACTTCACTCACCCATGTTGCTCCTGCATGGAGGATATTAGTAGCTGAGAATAGCTTCATTGGGCTCAGTTCAACTCTTTTTTATATTTCCTCCTTCACCGTGAGCTTCATCTCACCTGGCGGGGTCCTCTTGCTTCAGACTTTGATGCCTGATCCCTTGTGAGCTACCGCAAGAACAAGAACATGCACTGTCCTGGGGTGGCGGTGGATGCTGCACTTTTTCTATAGCCTCCATCCCAGCTGGAATAGGAAGAGCCGATGCCGCCTCCTCTTGTGCTTCTTATAATCTCTCTTCTAAGACCAGGACATGTTTCAGAGCCTTAGCAGGACTGAATCTGTGTCCACACGGAGGAAAAACAGCAGCCTTGGCTTTTGAGGGGGTGGCAGCACTATGGCAGGGTGGTGGAGTTTAGGACTCTCTGTGATTCTACCAGCCAGGTATCTTCTCTGGCTTTATACCCACTTACTCCTCCACCCCATCTCCCCCACCCTCGCCCCCGAACTCTGACCAAGGAAGTCCCCAGAGGCCCAGGCTCTTAGGATTTATGGAGACAATGACTCTGTGTCCTCTGAGTCTTCAACAAGGCTTGGAGCTTTGATGCCTGTCAGCTTTGGCTGTGGTTGGGGGGATGGAAGGGAGAAGTGCCATTGTAACCTCTCTACCCCATTACCCCTGCCCTGCTGATCCCCAGAGCAGCAAAGAAAAATTCCAGCTTTGAAGATGGGCCCTGGTCAGTTACGAATCCTGCAAACAGGTGCTTCTGGCCATCAAAGTCTTGAAGCAGTTAAACTTGCTTTCACCTTTGTTGCAGTTCCCTTAAAAGAAAATAGAGAGATCTTCGAAAGGTGGAAGAGGTGGCAGGCCAGAAACGTAAAGTGTGTGCAATCACTCAGGTACAAGTGGCACCACTAAAAATTGCCTTCATATATCAGCTTATGGTTTACACACTCTGGCAGAAAGGACACTAAAAGGTCAGCGGAAAAAAAATTTATATGTCAGGCCTGGAGCTGTGACTCCAAAGGTGGTAAGAAGACATGATCTGGGAAGGGTTCTAGAGGGACCGGCTAAGTGCTTGATGTGGCAGGATTCTTTTTTTCACTCTTTATTTTGTCTTATTTTTAAGGAAGTTTCTTGCAAACGTCAGCAGAGAAGCTAAGGTATAGACTCGGAGTAACCTCTCCCTCCAACCTCTGGTGACAAGACGGATAGTTCCATTCATCTATGGGTGAGCAGCGGAGGCTCCCTGCATTTTTTCCCCTGTTTGCTTGGTTTCAGGATATATTTGTTTGCAGAGAGGGATGTCATGCTTTTGAATGCACTGCTCAGTCATGTGCCAGTGGTGAAATCAGAGGAGGGGAGAAGAGAAGAGAGAGGAGGGAGGGAAGGGGGCGGAGGGAGGGTGGGTGTTGGGAAAGGGCAAGCTGTACTCTGAGGGCTTTAAGTGATGCCAGCTCAGATCCAGAAACAAATCTTCAACCAAATGCTAATGGAGAATGTGCCTTCCAATCAGAAGGATCAGCAAATATACCATAAATTAGTAATGCACCCTTTTAGGTAGCAGTTGCCTTGTGGAAAAGTCTGGAGGAGGATTATTTATCCACTCCCCCTTCCATCCCACCTCTCTTAAGAGAAGGAGCTAGAACATTGTAGGTCCCTTGGAGTTTTGTTTAAGACTGACCCTCCCCCTTAGTTTATTAACTGTGTAACATTTTCAGGTTGTTTTTTCCTCTCTGTCTCCAGCAAGTCTCTATTGATCACTATTTGCAGTTATAATCCCTTTCAAATTTATCATCCATGACTAACATCCCATGTATTGATTAGTGTTGATGGATGTTCCTCTACAGTGTAGAACCACCGTGATCCCAGCCTGTGACATACAAGAGGGATGGTGAGAGAGAAATACACATTTCCCCTTCTCCTCAATTTTCTTTTGGTAGTTTTCTGCTCCCCCTTTTGTTTACAGCTTAGATGACTTCTTTCCTACCTATGTAAGGAATTGCTTTGTATATCTTAAGGATAATTTCTTTACTCCTACTGAAGCCTGTTGGGAGGAAAAGGAAGTAGCCGTGTTGCTACTCCTGGGTGGTTACTGGGGGGTGGGTCGCTGACAGGTCCTGAAGGAGATCAGATTTATGAGGGACATCCACGTGTCTTAACCTAAAGCCTCAGGTACCAAAGATATAAGGGCTAGTTGTTTAAGGATAAATTACATGTCACTTGTGACTAAGAACAAGGTGTCCAAAATCTGGACTATAAATGGAGTCATTTGTCAATAGTGCAATATTGGGGGCTCTTTTTTCCATACTGTCTGTAACATCCTCTTTGCCTGTTGTGGGCCAAAGGCAAGTGGTGGCCTGGTTGGGAAGCTGTGTCCTTATCCGTCCTGCCTGAGCACGTGTCCAGGGCTTCCCATCTTGGAATGTTCTGCTCGTGCATATGAGGTGCCCACCCCACCCACCCACCAGGCTGGCACTGAGTTGTGGGGGGTCGCCACTCATGGGTGAGCCAGCATGCAAGTCCTGAGCTCAGCTGCCTTCTCTGTGCAATGGAAATAACAGTACTTTCCTTGCCCACCTAACAAGGAGTCTAGTGTACCAGCCATGAGAGTGCTTCAAAAAATCGGAAAGGGCCATATAAACCATGAGAGTATAATGATTACTCTCAAAGATTTCTCCTTGCACTCTCTGGGTCTCAATCTCTCTCTCTCCTACTCCAAGAAGGTTTTATTACTCTGCAAGGTTTTTCTACGCCAGGGAACTTTACCAAAGGACCCAAGGACTAGAGATGAGACTAGAGGGAAGTATAGACTTCACAGGGAATTTAGTGGTCTTGTAGTTTAACCCTTTCATTTGACTTGTGAAGAACCTGATGCAGTCTAAATTTTTGGAATAACTTATTTGATATCCCACAGTGTGTGAAACATAAGCCTAGAAAGAAAACTCAGTTTTCTGCCTCTTAGGCAAGTAACCTTCCTCCTCTTCCCTCCCCTCACACCTCCTCTCCATCTCTCTCCCCCCTTCCTCCTCCTTCCTCTCTTCCTCTCTCCTCCCCTCTCCTTCCCCCACCACCTCCCTCCTCCTTTCTCCATCTCTCACTCCCTCTGCTCCCCCTCCCTCCTCTTCTCTCTCTCCTTCCAGCCCTCCCTCCCTCCCTAGCCCTCACCTCTCTCTATTCCTTTCCCTCTTGCTTTCTCCAACCCCCTTAGCAGTAGAGATACAAGCCATTTGCTCTTAAAGCTCACTTTCACTTTGGAAGACAGAATCATTGTCTCAGAAACCCTAGGGTTTCTTCACTACAGAAAACTCACATTAAAAAAGTTAATTTTCTTTCCAAAGGAAAAAAGGCAGGCCAGCTCAGCTCCGAGGGGAGGGCATATCTACCTACAGAGTGTGCCGTCCTGTCACGCTGTAGCGCTTTTGAATAGCTACTTCGTTGACTCATATGCAAATGATATTTTGTCCTCCCTCATTGCCTCAGCCCCCACTACTGACAGTAATTTGATGGGATGTTTTTTGCCTCTTATCTATTTTCCAAGTTTTCATGGTCTGTTTGTAATAGTGTTTTTGGTTCTTTGCGGTAGTTTAAGTTTCTCATATGGGTCTTATTATACCTGAATACTACTCAGCTATTTGATGGCACAGTTGTAAATCCTCAATAAAAGATCTTTAATAATCAGTTGGCATTTATTTAATATACCACCCATCTTATTAAATCTAACTCCTTGGATTTAATAAGACAGTTTATTGTATCTTTGCATCGGAATAGTGATGCTATAGTTATGCTTGAGAAGGCACTTTCATTATAAACTCCTGTTTTTAGGCACTTATAATTTTCTCAAGTAGCACATTTATTTCAATGTGCAATCATTTTCTGTTCTCTTCTCCCTCCCTCTCTCCATTTGTACCATTTTTCTCATTTTTTAAAAGTCTAATAAGAAAGTGGATCTCAAACTTCAGCGAGAAAAGCTGTGTCATTGGCTGAGAATAGCTGAGCAAATCTGTTAGGCTCTTGAAATCCAGATTATTATTTGTGCCTTCAGTCAACTTGATGCAAATGTTGGTGAAGGAGACTGCTGGTCCTAGGATTATGCTCCTATAACGTGGGGAATGTTCTCCCAAGTGCCTTCAAGTGCATTTTCCCCCCTTTTCAGGGGTTTAAACATTCTTCAGCTTTTGCTAGTGCAAGGAAACTGAAGAATTGATCAGGCAGGAAACTGACCAGAATGGACTAGAATGGAGACAGACCTTCCAGCTCCTCACTGGCTGCTTTCCCTCTCCAGCCTACTCATGGTAGAATGTGGGCTGTGCTCCACTGTCTGGCACTTGGCTCACTCTCTGCCTAGTTCACACCAGCTCATCCTTCAGATCTCAGAACAAGCCTCACTTCCTCAAAGATGCCTGTTGTAACATGTAGACTGAGTCTGGTTCCCTTGCTATATATCTTGTAGAGTTAGAATGGGGCTCCCTTGCTTTAGAACACGTCTCATTTCCATTTATTACAGTCAGTGGTGCACTGAAGTGCACTCATACTGTCTGATGAGAGCTCATTTTGTATATCTGTTCAGTTATATATAACCAACTCTATGTTCAGTTATATCATCATGATAACCTGAAAACAGTCATAGGGGGAGTTTGAATGGGCAAATGCTACAAATCAGAAATAACTCCCCTGCCAACTCCCCACCAGAGAGCTAGTTTTTAAACATTTACCAGCATAGCACTTATGTGATGATCTGTAAACCCTGTCTTCTCCACTAAACTATAAACTCCATGAGAACGGGGAGTTTGTCTATTTTGGTCTGCATTGTACTTGAGTCATTGTATGGCATGTAATAAGTGGTCAAAGAACTGAGTTTATAAAGAGGTTTGGGACTAGACAGAATCTTACTTAAACAAAGAGTCTGGGCCATTCAAAGGATCTTAATCTCACAAGATCAAGGTTCTCCATGATTTACCTCTAAGAGTAATTCATCCTGCACCAGAATCTAGCTTCCTAAGAAAAAGAAGATTCTTAGATGTTCAGTTGGTCCCACTGGTGAAGTGGTTCATCAGAAAGCACTTGAAACTGTTTAGCCAGGTGTAGCAAGGATAATTCTGGTTAGGCATGGGAAGAGGCTGGACGATGCTCTCTGCCTCTTTTAAATTTATTTTATTAAAAAAGTCTCTTGTGTTCTGCTGGATAACTACATGCATGGGTTTCATGTTCCTGATTATGAGAGAATGAGACATTTCCCTTCTACCTCCTCACCATGCTCCTACCTAGGCATTCACTATCTCTTTAGGAGCTTTGTTATCTAGTGAAATATTATCTGGACATGAGAACAGAGAGGTCTGGGTTCAAATTTGGGCTATGCCTTGGAAAATGATTTCATTCTTAGAGCTTCAGTATCATCATGCCTAAAGTATAATACATCATAAAATTATTACATTACATGAGATTAAACAATATGTGATGTTTCTGACAAACATAAAGATTATTGTTAGTGTTTAAACTTTTTCATCTTTTCTCTAAGACCTGGATTTTGAATTTGTCCTTGTAGTTGAAGAATGGATGACAGAGGGTTTAGAAATACATAAGGATGGCGCAGATTGCTTGGGTAGGGTAAGGGAAACTTATTAATATTATTGATTCATTAAAAACATTTCCTGTCAAGAGTTTCACTTTCTGTAATGGAGAACTGAGTAATTTGGACATCCACCCACTGAGAACAGCTAGAAAAGCTGGAAAGGCATGGTAGAGCTAATAAGATAGTGCAAACTAATAGGGCTAAGATCTGGAGAGTAATGAAGCCTAGATAGGTAAGCCCAGAATTTGGAGCAGTGTTTGCCAGTGGCAACTATTGCAATCATGGAAGAGGTTATCTGGAAGCTGAGAAGCTGGGCACAACTCTTGACAGCCTCACAAGGCTAGGGGGAAAATAAGAGTTCAGGGACTGCAAAGGAATGATAACTCAGGAAAAACACTAGGCTTTCAGTTGGGGTAAACTGATTTTATACTTATGTGCAGAGACTGAAGCCCAGTTTCAAATCATCTCAATCTCCTATTGGAATAAGGTGAGCTGGGATGCTAGTACTTCTAGCAATCTTTCAAAGGCAAGTATAAATTCTCTCTGGAGGACAACTGTATACTCCTAATCCTGAAATTACTACAATAATTTTCTATATACAGTGTTCTGTACTCTAGCAAAAATAACCAAGTGTATAAAATATAAGATAATGTGATAAAAAATTAAGAGAAACAATATATAATATAAACAGACCAGAGAGGATCCAGATAATGGAGTTATCAGTTATGAATTTTCAGATAACCATGATATATTGATATATTCAATGAAATGAAAGATTGAGAATTTAGGGTATAAACCACTCAAATATTCTAGAACTTAGAATACATTTGAAATTAAGAGCTCAGTGGATGGAGTAACAGAGAATGGACACAGCTGAAAAGAGAATAAGTAAACTGTAATAGAAGTAAAAGAAAATATTAAAAATCAAGCTTTGGGTATAAAAGAAGGAAATGGGGAAAAGAAAAAGAACAAAGAACAGGGAGAAAAGTTCTAAGGTGTATAATTGGAAGCCCAGCAGGATGAGAGAGAGAGGATTGGGTAAAAGCAGTGTTCTAAGAGACAATGGCTGAGAGTTTCTCAAAACTGATGAAAGGTATTGAGTCATATATTAAAGAAGCACTCTGAACCTGAAGTAGAATAAATATAGTAAAATTGCATGCAGCACTAAACTGCTGAAAGCAAAAGACAATGAGAAAATCTTAAGAGTAGTCAAAGATAAAAGAGCAACAAGATTAACAATAGACTTTTCAACAATGAAAGTGGAAGCCAGCAGTTAATGAATGGTATATTAAAGACACTGAAAAAAAATTGGGCACTTATAATTTTATATCCAGTGAGAACATCCTAAAAAATGAAGGCAAAATAGGAATATTTTTCAATAAGCAAAAACTGAGAGGATATGTCACTGCCAGATCTATACTAAAGGAAAGTATAAAGGGTATTATTCAATGATTTCACATTGAGAAATGAAAAGTGGGAAATATGTGGATAGATATAAATAAATATTAACAATGAAATGATAATGTCATGCAGGAAGAATAAATGTATAGAATTAAAATGTACCATAACAATAGCGTGTAAGTTGGGGATGGGAGAATAATGGAGTTAAAGTGTTTTGGGGCACTTGAATTACTCAGGAACAAGTGAAAGTCTGAATTTACATTAGGCTTTGTTACGTCAAGAGTATGTACATATATATTTATTTTTTAAGTTTTTCAAGACTCTTTAATTTCTTTTATACAGCAGGTTCTTATTCGTTCTCTGTTTTACACATATGAATGTATACATGTCAATCCCAGTCTCCCAGTTCATCCCACTACCCGCCCCCTCACCCACCCCGCTTTCCCCCGTTGATGTCCATATGTTTGGTCTCTGCACCTGTGTCTTCATTTCTGCCTTGCAAACCAGTTCATCTGTACCATATTTCTAGATTCCATCTATATGTTAATATACGATATTTGTTTCGCTCTTTCTGACTTACTTCACTCTGTATGACAGTCTCTAGATCCATCCATGTCTCAACAAATGACCCAATTTTGTTCCTTTTTATGGCTGAGTAATATTCCATTGTATATATGTACCACATCTTCTTTATCCA
This sequence comes from Hyperoodon ampullatus, assembly GCF_949752795.1. NCBI lineage: Eukaryota > Metazoa > Chordata > Mammalia > Artiodactyla > Ziphiidae > Hyperoodon > Hyperoodon ampullatus. Next base: position 38,766,286 of record NC_136928.1, read on the forward strand.
TTTATCTGTCGATGGGTGTTTATGTTGCTTCCATGACCTGGCTATTGTAAATAGTGCTGCAGTGAACATTGGGGTGCATGTGTCTTTTTGAATTATGGTTTTCTCTGGGTATATGCCCAGTAGAGGGATTGCTGGGTTATATGGTAATTCTATTTTTAGTTTTTTTTGGTGGGGGGGGTGGTTTGCGGTACATGGGCCTCTTACTATTGTGGAGCACAGGCTCCGGACACACAGGCCCAGCAGCCATGGCTCACGGGTCCAGCCACTCTGCGGCATGTGGGATCCTCCCAGACTGGGGAACAAATCCGTGTCCCCTGCATCTGCAGGCAGACTCTCAACCACTGCACCACCAGGGAAGCCCCTATTTTTAGTTTTTTAAGGAACCTCCATACTGTTCTCCATAGTGGCTGTATCAATTTACATTCCCACCAACAGTGCAAGAGGGTTCCCTTTCTCCACACCCTCTCCAGCATTTATTGTTTGTAGATTTTCTGATGATGGCCATCCTGACTGGTGTGAGATGATACCTCATTGTAGTTTTGATTTGCATTTCTCTAATAATTAGTGATGTTGAGCAGCTTTTCATGTGCCTCTTGACCATCTGTATGTCTTCTTTGCAGAAATGTCTGTATAGGTCTTCTGCCCATTTTTTCATTGGGTTGTTTGTTTTTTGGATATTGAGCTGCATTAGCTGCTTGTAAATTTTAGAGATTAATCCTTTGTCAGTTGCTTCATTTGCAAATATTTTCTCCCATTCTGAGGGTTGTCTTTTCATCTTGTTTATAGTTTCCTTTGCTGTGCAAAAGCATTTAGGTTTCATTAAGTCCCATTTGTTTATTTTTGTTTTTATTTCCATTACTTTAGGAGGTGGGTCAAAAAAGATCTTGCTGTGATTTATGTCAAAGAGTCTTCCTCCTATGTTTTCCTCAAAGAGTTTTATAGTGTCTCACCTTACATTTAGGTCTCTAATCCATTTTGAGTTTATTTTTGTGTATGGTGTTAGGGAGTGTTCTAATTTCATTCTTTTACATGTAGATATCCAGTTTTCCCAGCACCACTTATTGAAGAGACTGCCTTTTCTCCATTGTATATCCTTGCCTCCTTTGTCACAGATTAGTTGACCATAGGTGCATGGGTTTATCTCTGGGTTTTCTATCCTGTTCCATTGATCTGTATTTCAGTTTTTGTGCCAGTACCATATTGTCTTGATTACTGTTGCTTTGTAATATAGTCCAAAGTAAGGGAGTCTGACTCCTCCAGCTCCGTTTTTTCCCCCTCAAGATTGCTTTGGCTATTTGGCATCTTCTAGGTCTCTGTACAAATTTTAAGATTTTTTGTTCTAGTTCCATAAAAAATGCCATTGGTAATTTGATAGGGATTGCATTGAATCTGTAGATAGCTTTGGGTAGTATAGTCATTTTCACAATATTGATTCTTCCAATCCAAGAACATGGTATATCTCTCCATCTGTTTGTGTCATCTTTCATCAGTGTCTTAATAGTTTTCTGAGTACAGGTCTTTTACCTCCTTAGGTAAGTTTATTCCTAGATATTTTATTCTTTTTGTTGCAATGGTGAATGGGATTGTTTCCTTAATTTCTCTTTCTTATCTTTCGTTGTTAGTGTATAAGAATGCAAGAGAGTTCTGTGCATTAATTTTGTATCCTGCAACTTTACCAAATTCACTGATTAGCTCTAGTAGTTTTCTGGTGGCATCTTTAGGATTATCTATGTATAGTATCATGTCATCTGCAAGCAGTGACAGTTTTACTTATTTTCCAATTTGTATTCCTTTTTTTTTTTAATCTGAGAAAGTCTTTATGTATCCTTCACTTTCTATTTTTGAATTTTTGAATTTAATATTATTTATTTTTTTATACAGCAGGTTCTTATTAGTTATCCATTTTACACATATTAGCATATATATGTCAATCTCAATCTTCCAATTCATGTATTCCTTTTATTTCTTTTTCTTCTCTGATTGTCATGGCTAGGACTTCCGAAACTGTGTTGAATAAGAGGAATAAGAGTGGCGAGAGTGGACATCCTTGTCTTTTCCCGATCTTATAGGAATTGCTTTCAGTTTCTCACCATTGAGAATGATGTTTGCTGTGCATGTGTCATATATGGCCTTTATTATGTTGAGGTAGGTTCCCTCTATGCCCACTTTATGGAGAGTTTTTTTAATCATAAATGGGTGTTGAATTTTGTCAAAAACTTTTTCTGTATCTATTGACATGATCATATGGTTTTTATTCTTCAGTTTGTTAATATGGTGTATCACATTGATTGATTTGTTTATATTGAAGAATCCTTGCATCCCTGGGATAAATCCCACTTGATCATGGTGTATGATCCTGTCAATGTGTTGTTGGCTTCCGTTTGCTAGTATTTTGTTGAGGATTTTTGCATCTATATTCATGAGTGATATTGGTCTGTGATTTTCTTTTTTTGTAGTATCTTTGTCTGGTTTTGGTATCAGGGTGATGGTGACCTTGTAGAATGAGTTTGGGAGTGTTCCTTCCTCTGCAATTTTTTGGAAGAGTTTGGGAAGGATGGGTGTTAGCTCTTCTCTAAATGTCTGATAAAATTCACCTGTGAAGCCATCTGGTCCTGGACTTTTGTTTGTTGGAAGATTTTTATTCAGAGTTCAATTTCATTACTTGTGATTGGTCATTCATATTTTCTATTTCTTCCTGGTTCAGTCTTGGAAGATTATACCTTTCTAAGAATTTGTCCATTTCTTCCAGGTTGTCCATTTTACTGGCCTAGAGTTGTTTGTAGTAGTCTCTTTTGATGCTTTATATTTCTGTGGTATCTCTTGTAACTTCTCCTTTTTCATTTCTAATTTTATTGATGTGAGTCCTCTCCCTCTTTTTCTTGATGAGTCTGGCTAAAGATTTATCAATTTTGTTTATCTTCTCAAGGAACCAGCTTTTAGTTTCATTGATTTTTGCTATTGTTTTCTTTGTTTCTATTTCATTTATTTCTGCTTTATTTTTCATGATTTCTTTCCTCCTACTAACTTTGGGTTTGTTTGCTCTTCTTCTCTAGTTGCTTTAGGTGTAAGTTTAGATTGTTTATTTGCGATTTTTCTTGTTTCTTGAGGTAGGATTGAATTGCTATAAACTTCCCTCTTAGAACTGCTTTTGCTGCATTCCATAGGTTTTGGATCATCGTGTTTTCATTGTCATTTGTCTCTAGGATTTTTTTGATTTCCTTTTTGATTTCTTCAGTCATCTCTTGGTTATTTAGTAACGTGTTGTTTAGCCTCCATGTGTTTGTGTTTCTTACATTTTTTTCCCGGTAATTTATTTCTAATCTCATTGCATTGCAGTTGGAAAAGATGCTTGATGTGGTTTCAGTTTTCTTAAATTTACCGAGGCTTGTTTTGTAACCCAAAATGTGATCTATCCTGGAAAATGTTCCCTGTTCACTTGGGAAGAAAGTGTAATCTGCTGTTTTCAGATGGAATGTCCTATAAATATCAATTAAATCTGTCTGGTCTATTTTGTCATTTAAAACTTGTGTTTCCTTATTTATTTTCTGTTTGGATGATCTGTCCGTTGGTGTAAGTGAGGTGCTAAAGTCCCCCACTATTCTTGTGTTACTGTTGATTTCCTCTTATAGCTCTTTGCATTTGCTGTGTGTATTGAGATGCTCCTATTTTGTGTGCATATCTAGTTATAATTGTTATATCTTCTTGGATTGATCCCTTGGTCATTATGTAGTGTCCTTCTTTGTCTCTTGTAACATTATTTTAAAGTCTTTTTTATCTGATACGAATATTGCTACTCCAGCTTTCTTTTCATTTCCATTTGCATGGAATATCTTTTTCCATCCCCTCACTTTCAGTCTATATGTGTCCCTAGGTCTGAAGTGAGTCTCTTGTAGGCAGCATATATATGGGTCTTGTTTTTGTATCCATTCAGCGAACCTGTGTCTTTTGGTTGGAGCATTTAATCCATTCACATTTAAGGTAATTATCGATATGTATGTTCCTATTACCATTTTCTTAATTGTTTTGGGTTTCTCTTTGTAGGTCCTTTTCTTCTCATGTGTTTCCCACTTAGAGACGTTCCTTAAGCATCTGTTGTGGAGCTGGTTTGGTGGTGCTGAATTCTCTTAGCTTTTGCTTGTCTGTAAAGCTTTTGATTTCTCCATCAAATCTGAATGAGATCCTTGCTGCGTAGAGTAATCTTGGTTGTAGTTTCTTCCCTTTCATCACTTGAAATATATCGTGCCACTGCCTTCTGACTTGTAGAGTTTCTGCTGAGAAATCAGCTGTTAACTTTATGGGAGTTCCTTTGTATGTTATTTGTCATTTTTCCCTTGTTGCTTTTAATAATTTTTCTTAGTTAGTTTGATTACTATGTGTCTCGGCATGTTTCTCCTTAGGTTTATCCTGCCTGGGACTCTCTGTTCTTCCTGGACTTGGGTGGCTATTTCCTTTTACATGTTAGGAAAGTTTTCGACTATAATCTCTTCAAATGTGTTCCTGGGTCCTTTCTCTCTCTCTTCTCCTTCTGGGACCCCTATAATGCGAATGTTGTTGCGTTTAATGTTGTCCCAGAGGTCTCTTAGGATGTCTTCATTGCTTTTCATTCTTTTTTCTTTATTCTGTTCCATGGCAGTGAATTCCACCATTTTGTCCTCCAGGTCACTTATCTGTTCTTCTGCCTCAGTTATTCTGCTATTGATTCCTTCTACTGTATTTTTCATTTCAGTTATTGTATTGTTCATCTCTGTTTGTTTGTTCTTTAATTCTTCTAGTTGTTTGTTCTTTAAGTGTTCTAGGTCTTTGTTAAACATTTCTTACATCTTCTCCATCTTTGCCTCCATTCTTTTTCCGAGGTCCTGGATCATCTTCACTGTCATTATTCTGAATTCTTTTTCTGGAAGGTTGCCTATCTCCACTTCATTTAATTGTTTTTCTGTGGTTTTATCTTGTTCTTTCATCTGGTACATAGCCCTCTGCCTTTTCATTTTGTCTGTCTCTCTGTGAATGTGGTTTTCGTTCCACAGGCTGCAGGAGTCTTCTTCTTCTGCTGTCTGCCCTCTCAAGTCAAGAGTATATATTTTTATCTCTAGGTAAGTACTAAATAAAATACGTACACTTATACTAAAAGAATGAATAACAATATAATACAAAGAGTATGAAATAAATAAATATACTCAGTCAATCCACAGGAAGGCAAGAAATGATGGAAAAAGACCATATAAAAACTGAGCAGTTGTAGGAAGGGGTAAGTAGGAAGATGACATATTTAAACTCAAATACATCAGTATCTCACTAAATGTATACAGATCAAATACACCAATTAAAAAACTTAAGTTGAATGACTGAATAAAAAACAAACCCAACTATTTGTTACTTATGGGCACACAACATAAATATATGGATACAGAAAGGTTGAAAATAAAAGGATAGGAAAATACCTACTGAAAGAAAGCTGATATAGCTATATTAATATTAAAGAAGACTTTAAGACAAAATATTACTGGAGATGAAAATGGACATAATCATAATGACAAAAGGGCCAATTCACTGGGACATTTAACAGTTCCAAATATATAGTCACTTAGTAGAAAGCCCCAAAGTGTACAGAAAATTCAGAGGAGATCCTCAGGAGAAATAGTGAAATTCATAGTCACAATAGGAAAATTTAATATACCTCTTGCAGTAACTGCATGATAACGAAAGTATCACATATCAGGTTTTTGTGATGTAGCTAAAGGTCCAATTAGAGAGAAATATACAGCAACAAATCCTTACAGGAAAAGAAAAAAGAGTGAAAATCAACAATATGAATATTCATATCAGAAGGAAAAAATCCAGCAAACAAACTGCAGAAAAGAAGAAACAATAAAGACCAAAACATTAATAAAATGGAGTACAAATATACAATATAGAAATTCAGTAAAATCAAAAGTTAGTTCTCTAAAAAGATTGAAACCTGATAAACCACAAGTTGGACTGATTAAGAAAAAAAAACAGGGAAGGCACAAATTAGCAGTATCAGGAATGAACATGGAATTTAATACAGACACCATAAATATTAAAAGAATTATCAAGGGCTTCCCTGGTGGCGCAGGAGTTAAGAATCCACCTGCCAATGCAGGGGACACCGGTTCAAGCCCTGTTCCGGGAAGATCCCACATGCTGCGGAGCAACTAAGCCTGTAAGCGACCACTACTGAGCCTATGTGCCACAACTACTGAAGCCTGCGAGCCTAGAGCTTGCGCGCCACGACAAGAGAAGCCACAGCAGTAAGTCCACGCACCACAGTGAAGAGTAGCCCCCTCTTGCTGCAACTAGAGAAAGCCTGCATGCAGCAACGAAGACCCAATACAGCCAAAAATAAATAAATAAATAAAATAAATTTATATAAAAAAAGAATTATGAAGAGGAAATTAGGGAAAAAATTTTGCCAAAAATTTTGAAATTTAATAAATTGAATAAATTCTGAGGAAAATATATTTATTAGAATTACAAGAAATATATCAATTAGGGAAATTTAATTTATACTTCAAATTTTTCCGCAGAGTTTTCATACCCACATGACCTCACAAATTACTTGAATTCTTTTAAAGTTACTGAAGTTTGTTTTCTAGGCCAAAATATGGTTTATCTTGGTAAATGTGTCCTGTGCTTTTTTTAAAAATTATTATGGTAAAAATCCATAACAAACACCATTTCTAAGTGTACAGTTCAGCACTGTTAAATATGTTCACATTGCTGTGCAGAAATCTCCAGAACTTTTTTGGCTCACAGGACTGAAACCCTTACTCATTAAACAATTCCTTATTTTCTTCTTCCTGGCCCTGGCAACCACCATTCTATTTTCTGTTTCTATCAATTTGACTACTTGAGATACCTCATTTAAGTGGAATCGTACAGTGTTTGTCTTTTTGTGACTGATTTATTTCACTTAGCGTAATGTCCTAAAGATTTATCCATGTTGTAGCATGTGTCAGAATTTCCTTCCTTTTTAAGGGTGAATAATATTCCATTCTATGTATATACACATTTGGTTTATCCATTCTTCTGTCAATGGACACTTGGGTTACTTGCACCTCTTGGCTATTGTGCATAGTGCTGCTATGAACATGAGTGTGTAAATATCTCTTTGAGACCTTGCTTTCAATTCTTTTGGCTGTATACCCGGAAGTGGAATTGTAGGAACATATAGTAATTCTATTTTTTAATTTTTTAAGAAACTGCCATACTATTTTCCATAGTGACTGCACCATTTTATTCTTACCAACAGTGCACAAGAGTTGACATTTCTCCATACCCTTGCCAAGACTTTAAAAATTTATTTATAGTAGCCATTCTAATGGGTGTGGAGTGATATCTCATTGCGGCTTTAATTTGCATTTTCTTAATGATTAATAATGTTGAGCATCTTTTTATATGTTTGTTGGCCATTTGTATATCATCTTTGGAGAAATGTCTATTTAAGTCCTTTGCTTCTTCTTTGATTGGAGTTTTTTTTTTTTTTTGGTTGTTGTTGAATTGTAGAAGTTCTTTATATATGCCCTTATTATTATCCTCTTATCGGATATATGATTTGCAAATAATCTCTCATTCTATAGATTGCCTTTTCACTCTGTTGATTGTGTCCTTTGATGCACAGAAGGTTTTAATTTTTTTTTTTTTTTTTTTGCGGTACGTGGGCCTCTCACTGTTGTGGCCTCTCCCGTTGCGGAGCACAGGCTCCCGACGCACAGGCCCAGCAGCCATGGCTCACGGGCCCAGTTGCTCCGCAGCATGTGGGACCCTCCCGGACCGGGGCATGAACCCGTGTCCCCTGCATCGGCAGACGGACTCTCAACCACTGCGCCACCAGGGAAGCCCCAGAAGGTTTTAATTTTAATGTAATCTAATTTGTCTATTTTTACTTCTCTTGCGTGTGCTTTTGGTGTCATATCCAGGAAATCCTTGTCAAATCCAGTGTCATGAAGCTTTTGCCTTATGTTTTCTTGTAAGAGTTTTATAGTTTTAGGTCTTACATTTAGGTCTTTGATCTATTTTGAATTAAGTTTTGTATATGATGTAAGGTAAAGGTCCAGCTTCTCTTTTGCAGGTGAAAATTTGGTTTTCTCAACATCATTTGTTAAAGAGCCTTTCATTTCCCCCGTTGAATGGTCTTGGCACTCTTGTCAAAAATCATTTTATCATATATATGAATCTTATTTCTGGACTCTCATATTCCATTGATCTGTATGTCTGTCTTTATTGCCAATACCACACTGTTGGTTACTGTAGCCTTATAAAAAGTTTTGAAATCAGAAAGTCTGATACCTCCAACTTTTTTCTCCTTTTTCAAGATTGTTTTGGCTATTCATGGTCCCTGAAATTCCATGTGAGTTTTAGGATGGATTTTTATGTTTCTGCAAATAATGGTATTGGAATTTTGATAGGGAATGCATTAAACCTATAGATTGCTTGGGGGAGTTTTGGCCTCATAACAGTACTAAGCCTTCCATGAACATGGGATATCTTTCCATTTATTTGTGTCTTCTTTCATTTCTTTTGGCAACATTTTGTAGTATTCAATGTATAAGTCTTTTGCCTCCTTAGTTAGATTTATTCTTAAGTATTTTATTCTTCTTGATGCTTTTGTAAATGTAATTATTTTCTTAGTTTCCTTCGAGATTGTTCATTGTTAGCAAATTGAAAGGCAACTAATTTTGGAGTGTTCATTTTGTATACTGCAACTTTGTGGAATTCATTCATTAGTTCTAAGAGGTATGTGTGTGTGTGTGTGTGTGTGTAATCTTTAGAAATTTCTACATATACAGTCATGTTGTCCATGAACAGAAATAATTTTATTTCTTCCTTTCCAATTTGGATATATTTTATTTCTTTTTCTTGGCTAATTGCTCTGCCCATGACTTCAAGTACTATGTTGAATAGAAGTGGTGAAATCAAGCATCCTTTTCTTGTTCATGATTTTGGAGGAAAAACTTCCAGTCTGTCATCATTGAACATGATGTTAGTTGTGGAGTTTTTGTATTTGGTCTTTATTCTCTTAAGGTAGTCTCATTCTGTCCTTAGTTTGTTAAATGATGTTCCACGTGCTTCTGAAAAAAATGTGTGTTCTTCTGTTCTGGGTGGACTGTTGTATAAATATGAATTAGGTCAAACTGGTTGATTATGTTGTTCTGTTCTTTATATTTACTGATTTTCTCTCTGCCTTTTCTATCAGTTATTGAGAAAAGAGGGTCAAATTTTTGATGATAATTGCTACTTTATCTATTTCTCCTTTCATCTATTAGTTTTGCTTTAGGTATTTTTTAAATAAATTTATTTATTTACTTATTTATTTTTGGCTGCATTGGGTCTTTGTTGCTGCGCGTGAGCTTTTCTCTAATTGCGGCAAGCAGAGGCTACTCTTTGTTGCGGTGCACAGGCTTCTCATTGTGGTGGCTTCTCTTGTTGCGGAGCATGGGCTCTAGGCATGCAGGCTTCAGTAGTTGTGGCACGCAGGCTTAGTAGTTGTGGCTCATGAGCTCTAGAGCACAGGCTCAGTAGTTGTGGCACATGGGCTTAGTTGCTCCGCAGCATGTGGAATCTTCCCAGACCAGGGCTCAAAGCCTTGTCCCCTGCATTGGCAGGTGGATTCTTAACCACTGAACCACCAAGGAAGTCTGCTTTAGGTATTTTCAAGTTCTGTTATTAAGTGCATGAATGTTTCAGGTTATTATGTCTTTTATTTACCCCTTTATCATTGTGAAATGACCCTCTTAATTTGTGGTAACATTCTTTTATCTGAAATCTTCATTGTTTGATATTAATGTGGCTACTCCCCACTTTCTTTTAACCACTATTAGCAAAGTATATCTTTTCCCACTTTTTCTTTTTACTCTATTTGTGTCTTTGTATTTAAAGTGAGTTTCTTGTAGTCAGGCCATAGTTGAGAATGAATGCTGAGTAAGGAGTGAGGATATGGAATAAAAAAATAAGCAAAAGAATGGGTTTTCCATTAATTTATAAATATCTAAACCAGCCTTTCAGAATGAAACTGTCATTTCAGTTCCATAATATCAGGTTTAGGGAAAGGGAAAGTGGCCAGATTAAGGGGATCTACATGGTGAGGAATAGAGACTGGATTTAAGGGAAATTGAAAAAATGTAATCCACAAATATAAATCCAATCCATTTCCAGATTCAAACTGGAATTGAAGTATTTGTACCTCAATTGTTTCAGCATGATGGGTGCTAATCTTTGCTTCTCTATCATTTCAGAGTCCACCCTGTCTTGAGTGCACTAAAGCTGCATTTCAGAGCTTATATGTCAGTTGGAAAGTAATAGAATTTTTTGGCAGAATGGCAGACTAAACACCCCGACCAACACCTCTGATTGGAATAAAAAAATGCTACATGAAAAAGAAACAATACTTACTTTTAATGTTTTGCAGAGATGAAAGGAAGGCGTATATAGAGACCAAATAGAAAGGAGAATAAGAAATACGATAAGTAAATTAGTACCAATACTGACTTGTGCCCTGAGAGTTGATGCTGAAACCTAATGACATTGGATTCTGACCCATTGGTGAAATGGGGCCATGGAAAGGTGGAGATAAAGCCTCCCCAATGTAGGAAGTCTCACAAGGTCCTCCATATAACTGTAGAACCCCAAAGGGCTACATTATAAATATAAAGGTGAATAAGAAAAAAACAATGCAGAAGAATATAGCAAGGATAAAATTTACTTTTGTTGCTGAGCAAAGCGGGAAAACTATTCCCTGAGAATTATAACTTCACTCTCATGTGAGTTTGAGGTCAGAATTCATGTTAACTGTATAATCCAAAAAAAGTTCAAATAGGGAGTTTAATTGAAAATGGTTCTGGGCTAATTAGAAGCTGAGTCACTTTCCTTTTTTCTTTGAAGAAAAACAACTGCAACTCATGCCTAAAAAATTCCAAAAGATGAAGTTGCAAAGCACATTAACAGCTCAGTGAAAAACCATAGAACACACAGAGAAGCAGGGTACCGTGGATAAAGCCTGGTGGAAATAACTGAAAAGAGAATCAGACTTTTAGAATAATTTAGTTATTGTAATTACCAGATACATAATTTAAATTAGCAATGTTCAATATATTTATAGAAATAAAAGGAAAGCTTAAAAAGATGAGAAACAAGAAACTATAAAGAATGATCAAAATGATTCAAATAAAATAATAAAATTGAATTTCTAGAGAAAAAATTTAATAATTGAAATTAAAAACTCACTGGATAGATTAAAGAGCAAGGTATACAGAACTAAAGAGGGATTTAGTGAACCAGAAGAGCTATCAGTGACAACAATAGTAACAGATTGCAAATGGAGACCTGAGAGTCAAAGACATGGGATTAAGAGATATGTAAGATAGAGTTAGAAGATCTAACATATATCTGACCAGAGACCCAGATAGTTATTATAGGAAGCATGGAAAAGAGTCAATATATGAAGTGGATAATTACTGAGAGCATTTCTGAATTACATAGCACAAATCCTCAGAACCAGACAACCCAACAAATGTCAAGCAGGATAAAAATAAGCCCACACCTAGACAGAAAAATTGCAAAACCAAAAAGACAAAGAAAAGATGTTAAAACAGTCAGAGAGAAATGACATTACCTACAAGGGATGGTATTTAGACGTTTCAACAGCAACCACAGAATACAGTGGGATAACATAGTCTATGTAGTGGAAGAAGGTAATTCTCAATTTTGAGTTATATAGAGAGAAAACCTTGAGGAATAAAGCCTAAATAAGAACATTTTCAGACAAATATAACTAACCCACAAACATCCTCATTAAAGGCTATCCTAAGGGATAAGCTTCCAGTTAAAGGAAAATGGTCATAGATGGAAGGCCTGGGATGAAGGGAGGAATCATGAGCACAGGGGGCGGTATTTGGGTGGGTGTACTAGCAAACACTGACTGTATGAAAATAAGAATTGGGATGGGGAATCAAAGTAAAATGTTCTAGGTTCTTGTAATTTTGGGGGAAGAGGGCATCAGTATTAGTCAACTTTGGATTTACATAATTTTATTGTGTAAATTATTTAATTACATAATTTACATCTGCATGTTAAAATTGCTAGGGTAACCACGAAAGAGAAAATGTAGTTCATATAGATGTGACTTCCAAATGGGAGAAATAGAATGAGGAAAAGAGACTTAATAACATGGAATAAAAGAAAAATTTAAAAGAGAAGCAGAAAATATACCATAAAATGGTAGAAATAAATCTAATTATAACAGTAATCATTATGAATATAAGACAGGCTCTCCAATCAAAAAACAAAGGTTTCATACTAGATTAAAAAATTAAGTTAAATGCTACTTATAAAAGATATACTTAAGGGGCTTCCCTGGTGGCGCAGTGGTTGAGAGTCCGCCTGCCGATGCAGGGGACACGGGTTCATGCCCCGGTCCGGGAAGATCCCACATGCCACGGAGCGGCTGGGCCTGTGAGCCGTGGCCGCTGAGCCTGCTCATCCGGAGCCTGTGCTCTGCAACAGGAGAGGCCACAATAGTGAGAGGCCTGCGTACCGCAAAGAAAAGAAAAAAGATATACTTAAAACATAAGGACACAGGAAAATTGAAAAAAGGATATAAAAAGATACCCAATGCAAACTCTAATGAAAATAAATCTGCGATTGCTATGTTAATTTCAGATGGAAACATTACTAGAGATAAAGAGAGGTATCATATAATGATAAAAATTCAAATTGCTAGGAAGATATTACATTTCAAAAATGTACTGTATCTTTATAATTTATGCATCAAAAATAGGGGAGCTATTTATTAGGTGAAGTAGACAAATCTACCACAGCATTTGGGATTTTATCATAACTTTCTTAGTAACTGATAAAAAAGGGAGAGGTAATATTAGTAAGGCTATGGAAGACTTGAGCAACACAATTAATGAATTGATTTAATGGGCATATGTAGACCACTGCAGCCAACATCTGCAGAGCACAGTTCTTTCAAAGGCACATGACACATGTGTGATCATCCTCCATTTACTAAGCCACACAGCAGGTCTCAGCCAATCTCAAGAGGTCATTAGTACACAGACCACCTCTGACCACAATGCAATTACATTATAAAATAATAACATTAACTAGAAAAAGGCCATATGTTTGGAAATTAAGAAATATACATCCAAGTAAGTCATGTGTCAAAGGGGAAATCACAAAGTATTTAGAACTGCATGACAATAATAGTTTATATATCAAAACTATGGGGTATAGCTAATGAAGTACTTAGAAAGAAATTTATAGACTTAAATATTTATATCACAAAATAAGAAAAGCTCAAAATTAAAGAACTAAGCATCTAATTTTAGAAGGCAGAAAAACAGAGCAGTATAAACGCCACCCTCAACCCCCCAAAAAATAGAAGGAAAGAAGTAATAAAGATAAAGGTAGAAATGAATAGAATGGAAAACAAACAGTAGAGAAGATCAGCAAACTCAACAGCTGATTATTTGAAAGCATTTACAGTATAGTATCTCTGGAAGGATTAATCCATAAACAAAAAGAAGGCAAACTAAATTAGGAACAAAAGAGGGGACTACAAATGCTGTAGAGATAAAAAGATGACTCCCATTGGGATATCCCTCATGAGATTGCCACATAAAGGCAATTCGGCATTCAGTGTTTAACTGTCATTGGGTTCAATGCAATATCTCGAGTGGGAGATGCTGCTGGGAAAATGCTGAGTGAACCCAAGGGGGAGAGAGTAGCCAGTGCAGATGGGTTATCTAAGATTCCAGAAGACCTAAAGTAGGACTTGAAGGCTTCTGTGATACGTGTTGGCTAAGAACTTGCTGAGAAGCCGTCGGGATGGCATGAGCAAAAGGTATAGTGATAAGCTTTGGAAATCAGGTAGATGGGGAACTAGAAGAAACTCTTGCTTCACTGGAATGGGGTGTAAGGGCTGGGCATGGAAGGCGTAAAGGGTGAAAAGAATGGGTAAAAGTTTGAAATTCAGACTCTGTCCAGAGCTTGGGAAATCTTGAGCTCTTCCCACTAGCTCTCTGTCTTGGGATCTTGGCTGCCAGCTGCCCCTGCTGGGTCCCCAACTGTCCTCTTGATATTTTTTCTTGGAGTACCACCCATGTTGTGTCAATGCTTACAGGGAGAACCTCTGAATCTGGGAACATAAATAGCTATTCTCACTCCCAGTGGTGGTAAAAACCTGAATGACTGACCTCTGCTCAATTTCAAGCCCTTAAAATAATTCCCTATCTTGACTCCCTTTCTCTATTCTTCCCATTCTCATATCTGTTTTTCTCCTCCCCCTTCCCAAACCTCCTCCCTCCCTTTCTCTCTCCCTTCCTTCCTTCCTTCCTTTCTTCCTCCTGGCTTCACACTTTCTCTCACACCCCAAACATTGTTGAGTTCTCACTATGGTGTACACCAGAGATGAACAGCCTTTTTCTGTAAAAGGCCAGGTAGTAAATATTTTAGGCATTGGAGGCCATATGGTCTCTGTCACAGCTACTCAACTCTGAGTTGTATTGTGAAAGCAGCCATAGACAATACATAAACAAATGGGCGTGTCTGTGTTCCAATAAAATTTATGGACACTGAAATTTGAATTTCATGTCATTTTCACAGGTCACAAAACATTATTCTTCTTTTCATTCTTTCCAGCCATTTAAAATTATAAACAACATTCTTAGGTCATGGGCTATACAAACAGGCAGTGGGCTTGCAGGCCATAGTTTACTGACCCCTGGTGTAGAATCCTAGAAAAAATAGAGTCTAAATGCCAGCTCTGTATTCCTGAATCTCTGTTGCTATGGCACAAGTCTGTGACACCCTTGAGTACACGACTGCTACCCGACAATATGAGCCCAGGTTAGAAGTAAGTGTCAGGAGTCCTGAGGAGAAAGGGGAGACTCCACTGGAGAAGGTGGTATTTGTACTGCCTCTTGAAGGGTGGGTGGGTTTAGACGTCTTATAATCAGACTACCCTAACGAGTGACTCCCAGTTCTCATGTCATTTTCAAACTTGAAACCTGAGACACAGCCCCACTCTCCTGACTCTGAAAATCACTGGACTTTCTCAACAGGCATAGATTCAGCTACAACCCAGCTTCCTCCCTCTCAGATGCTCCTCCGTACCTGTGACATGGAGCCCTTGAGGGGTTGTGTGTGAGCCAGCTGTGCTGTTGGGGGTCTGAGCTCAGGAAGCAGAAATCCAGCTGAGTTCTGCCCTCACAAAACTTGGCTCAGGCACGCAGTTCTCAGAGCCAGGGTTTCATGAATAGGAAGAGTAAACACCTGCTTCAAGCTTCTTGTCAAGACCCCGTCTAAGAAATCCATTTAGATGGCCCCATCTGGACCTGCCACACAGTCCTTTACACCTGGACATGACCCAGCTAGAGTACCAAAAAGCAGCCTCTGCTTTTGCAGCTTCAGTTTTCTAGCTCCTTTCCCTCCCTCCCTCCTTCCCTTCTCTTCTTCCTTCAAGCCTTGGAGAAGGCCAAGGTACTGAAATATGAATTGATTGTGCAAAACAAACTAAAATTTGCCTGGGGCAATATACGGATTTTTCATTTATTTCCCTTAACATCTTCCAGTCCTTGAGTGTGTGTTTAAAGGATAGGAGTCCTAATTTATCACAGGGATCATAAAGACATGCTGTGGCTTTTGTTTTTGAAATTCTAATGATTAGATGGCATTGTTGTTTAGAGCTGGGGCCTGAGGGCTGGGGCAGCCCTGAGAAGGATCCTGGCTCCTGCTGGCATTTTTTATGATGAGAGAGCGGGTCTTCACTTCATCTCCCAACACCGTCATGTAGGAAAAAGAACACTGAACTTGAACCTTAAGAACTGGATTAAGATTCCAGCTTGACTACTTGCTACGTTTATTACCTTGGGAAAATTACTTAACCTCTTAGAAAGTCCAGTACAGTTACCTGTTCTTTAAAATGGATATAAATAATAATTTTTAATTCACGAGTTCTTGAGAGGGCACTATGAAATAACAGATGTAAAAGTGCCTTGCAAAGTATGAAATAGGAGAACCTTTCTAGAGTGGTCACCAGATTACCCAAGACTCTTCTGAGCAACCAAGGACCTTACTAAAGAGGGTGATGGAGGTGAAAAAAAGCAAAATTATTCCTTGGACTGGTGTAAGACTCTGCTTAACAATCTCCCATCTTCCTGTTTCTTTCAGTGGCTCTTTCCTTAGTCCATAAATGTCTCCTTTCCCCAGATACCACACAACTGTTTGTCTCTAAGGCCTGTGATGTGGTCCACAGCATGGTTCCCCCAAATATGGTGACTTGGCATATTGCATATTTTAAGCTGAAAGAATTTGAGAAATGGCAGGTACAGAAAGGGCTCCCTGACCTCCCCCTTCTCCCCTGAGGCAGGTCAAAACATAATTTGTGTGAGAGGTGCCCTCCCTATACCTGGAGGAAAGGAGCACCCTTATCTCTGAAGACAGGGAGACATAGAGACACCAAGAGAAACCCAAACAAATAGGACTTGTTAAGTTTCCCTTACTTTTCTACCCTTAAGTCATACCCCTTTATCCTATCACATTTTTCCAAGACTTTCCACTCTTCATCAAGCCTAGTATAAAAATGCTCATGCTTAACTGCTTATTTAGGTCTTCATTTAGTTATGAAGGCTCCTGTGTCACGTGAAATTTCTTTTAAATTGATATGCTTTTCTCCTTTAATCTGTCTTTGTCCGTCTAATTTCCAGGGCCAGCCAGGGACCCTAAGAGGATCGAGGAAAAGTTTTTCCTCGCTTACACCTATACGTTCCCGTGTTCCTTCTTTTAAAGGTATTATCGGTTCATTCTGAAACCCCCTTGCTGCTTCCCTGTGGGTATGGAACTTTCTCTCTGCTTTCAAGGCCATCTTCTTCCAAGGACTGTCCTATAACTTCAGCCTCTAGACAGAAAAGGATTGCTGCTCTGAGTTACACCCTTCAGAATGCAATCACACAGTCTCTTCTGCTGTTATTTAAGTATTTCTTGGGTGACTGAGTGTGTGCAGAGATTGTAAATGCTTTGAAATATGTGACACTCAATGCCTAGGCAGTTCTGGGCTCACAGTTAGGGACTGATAAATAGTTGTTTAATCAAAAGTTAGTTAGACCATGTAGATTGCCTGAATTTGAGGTTTTCCCTAGGTGTCTGGAGGTCTTTTAGGTACTGCATTTGTTCTCTATGAGACTGGTCTGCAGGAGTTGTTAGCAGAGCCTTAGCATGCTTCAGTTGCTGTCAACTCTTTCCATAACTACCTGGACCACATGCATGGTGCCCAAGGGAAATCAGGCCTGAATTAAGGCTTCTAGTGTGGTCCCCTGTCCCCACCCTGGAGCTGACCGGAGACATCCATCTTCAGATATTTTCATAGGCACTGAGGTCCTTCAGGTTCCCTCAAATTAGGTGCTGTCGAATAATTTTGGGTGTTGAATAAAGTGGGTCCTTTCTACAGGTAGACCAGTCTGGTTTACCCATTCTAGCTACTGAAATAATATTGAAACTCACTCAGGCTGCGATAAGCTTAGCTACTAGGGGGAAGGAGAAGTGGGTACACAAATATTTGAGTTCTCTTTGAGGAAATTCTGATTTTTGGCTGTTCTCCCTGGATTAGAGTGTCTGAGGGTCAACTCCCTTTGAGACAGGCCCCTATGCCACAAGGCAGAACTTCTGGGAGCAGCAGAGAAATTGGTCTCTCCTCCTGGAGAAGCTGAGAATGTCCAGTTCCTCACCAGTGCTCTCAGAAAGTGACTTACTGCCTGTGTAACATTCACGAGTGCCTCTGTTATTACACGTACAAAGTCTTTTTTATCTACTGATGGTTCTCAATGCTGGCTCTACATCAAAATCACCTGGGAGAGCTTTTGTAGAAACAGAGATGTTAGCACCCTACACCCTAGAGATTCTGACTTAACTAGTCTGGGGTGGTATGGACACTGGTTGTACTTTTGAAAAAGCTCCCCAGATGACTTTAAATTACAGCTAGGACTAGGAACCACTGCTCTAGACCAGGGGTCAGCAAACATTTTCTGTTAAGGGCCAGATAGTAAATATTTTAGGTTTTGCAGGCCACACAATTCTGTGACAGTTACTCAGCTCTATCATGGCAGTGCCAAAATAGCCATTGATGGGTATGGATGTGTTCCAATAAAACTTTATTTTCCAAAACAAGCAGTGGGCCAGATTTGGCTTGCAAACTGTAGTTTGCTGACTCCTACTCTAGAGTCTAGACTATCACATTTATTAAAGACAAGGCATTGTGCTTATGAAGTTCAACTCTGGGTCCCTGGCATAGTGACCTGGCATGCAGCAGACACTGCATAAATACTTGTTAAATTAAATTGAATTTAGTGAGTTTATTGTACTTATGGGGTAATACCTGAGAAGGAGGCAGAATGGCTAGTCTTAGGAAGAAATTATAGCATTTGGGGTAGAAAATGTTTATGGCTTAATGCTTTGGAACAATTCATGTAAAATCCTGTTTAACTTTGTTAAGGCTTTGTTGAACTCTTTAGTGAAACTTTTCAAAATAGATTAAGTTGTGTGTTTGTGTGGCGGTGGGGAGAGAGATGAGATTTTCTGTAGTTTTTATTTGCCTGTGCCTATAAAAAATATATATGGCAACCATAATTGGTCAATCAGTGACTCAGTTTATGAAAAATTTGTTAAGTCAGTTGACTAAGCTGCCCAGCCAATTCAATCAAACCCATGCCATGGTAACCCCATGTAAACACAGTCTCTGTATTTAAATTGTTCACAATACGCTAGTTAGAGGAAATATGTGTTGGCTCTTTAAGTTTTACCTTGGTGGGCATGAGAAGTATGTGTTAGCAGCAAAATGCCTGCAGGCAGTTGGCGAGGTACTGGGCAAGAAGTGAAGATTCACAGCCATTGCATCATGGCCTCAGATGTGACCAGGGATGTCTCTGGGGATGAGAACACAGAGACGATCATCAGAGAGTAGTTTAAAAACAAAACAAAACAGAGTGCATTGGAAATTTCTACAAAGAAATCACTCTTGTGTACAGATGCCTAGAAAACAAGGCCAGGCATCCATTTTTTCTTTTCCTTTTTGGTCAAATTCATCAGTCTTATTTTTAATCCAGGACTGTTCATCAGTTGCAGTACAGAAGCATCTTTTATGTGAATTGGCTCTTCTCTCCTGATAGGAGCTTAGGATTCCTAAATTCTGGTGTCCTGAATGTGGAAGTGGCACTGTGTGTGAATCGTGACACCAGCATCCTAGGCCTCAATTAGTCCTTGGAAGGAGTTGGTAATACCCAGGGACATCTAATTCACTGGGACTGGCACACGCAGAATATTTCATCTAAGACCCTTCCTTAATTTTGGTTGGAGATTTTGCACACCTGCAAAATCTGGGGACTCAAATGGCCTCTGGAAAGAGCCTCCTGCCAGGGGGCCCTGGTGCGGACACAACACAAAGGAGGAGGGCATTATGAGCAGTGGGTCCCTGTACGTTATGTGAGTGTAGTTATCTGTTATTGGTGCAGAGCTTATTGGAACAAGAGGGAGCGTATCTATGGCCGAGCAGCAGGGAGAGGATTTTAAAGTTTTGATGGAAAACAAAAATTGCTTAGGAAAATCTAAACAGTTCTCCTTTCTCCACGTGTGACTTTTAAATTGAATTTCTTTTTAGGCAATAAGTTGTTCTTTTACTCAGGACAGAACATGAAGGGGTCTGAGTCTTTAAGCTCCTGTTATTTCTTTGTATGATTGTTAACGGGGGTCCCTTGGGAAGCGTGCTTTTCCATGCGTGTGTCCTGTATTGTCTTCTCTTTTCCCTCCTCCTCCCACCCCTTCTCCGTACTGCAGAGGTAGCAATCCTCCTGCTATTAGCAAGATGTCTATTATAGTGTCATTATAAAAGCCATAGTCAGTGCGAGGAATGACTCATGTCATGGAGGACTTAATAATTCACTGTAATAAAAGTATAAAGTTTTATGATAAACCACTCTCAGGGGAGTTAAATATAATCCTTAGCGGGTCACACACTGACTACAAAGCTTACATTTGTAATGATAATTTGAATTTACTACATTGCCTTTAGTTTTTAAGCGTTTGTGTGTCATTAGACCTTATAAATTGATTTATATGTTTCAACTCAAGAATAATTCTGCATAAAGGTACAATAAATTTTATGGATTGGAGTTATGGCATCTAAAACATTTTAATAAAATTATTGTTCTAAATTCACTTAAATGGCATTGATGAAAAGCAGCAGCAAAGATGCCAACGTTTCCGAACTTTCATGAACTGGATGAGGTGGGAGTGGCAGCTACAGGTGTGGTGTTGCTGGGTGTAATTCCTCATGTCCTCCTCCTTGCTTTGTCAGCAAATAGGGACCTCTGGGGCCATTCTTGAAAGGGTGCCTACTGCCATGCGGCTTGCTGTGTGGGGACATCAAAGCTCTGGGTAATGCACTGATGATGAGTTTGCAGGAGAGAGGAGCCGACTGCATCCCTCAGAAGGACCTTTCTGTTATTTGTGACACTAAATGGAATTCTGTCTTTCCCAGGAAACGAAAGGAAGCTTGTCTAAGCCGGCAGTGTTCTTTCCCACTAAGCATTGAGGGAAGATCACCCATTCCTTAATTTATTTTCTCCTCAAATTTCTGAAAGGAATACATTTTTTAAAAAGCCCCCCACTCCCTCCCCAGAAAAAAACCCCCCAAAACCAACTTGCTTGGAGAGTGAAATATGAGGGGGCTGCTGGACTATCCTTGGGGTTTTTTTGGCTGCCCTGGCCCCTGGCTTCCCAGGCCTTTGGTCTCACCGGCTATACTTTTGAGGAATGTGTCTCAGCCACATTCTCCCTTTCCCTTTATTATCAGAAAAATAAAGGTCAAATAAACTGGATTATGAAAAATGAAAACCAAAACCTACAAAAACAAAACCCTTGTTTGTTTCACAGGCTTGGATCCAAATGGCACCAACACAAGCTCTTGAAAGAAAGGGAGGGAGCCGCCTCCTCCCCTCTCCCCTCCCACCCTTGCCCCCAGACCCTCCTATTAGCTTTTCACTTTTTCTCATTGGTATTATTTTAGCTAGCCAGCTGGGAGTGAGTTGTGATTAATTATATTTTCCTTCTGACTTTGCAGATTCAGGGGCGATCTCTCACTGGCTCCTGTCCTGTGAGAACTTTGTTTACATTTGGCAGTGTGCTTTTAAGTCACTGAAAGCAGTGCTGAATTTGGCTAAAAATACTTGATAAACTATACCGTCTGTTTTAGGGCTTTAAATAATTACCCGGCTTTTTTTTTTTTTTTTTTTGAATGCAGCTTCCCCCGAAGCTGGTATAATTTCAGTGCGGATCTTCAAAACCTTTTGTCTAATCCTGTGTATAGGCTTTCCCATAACGAAACTTAAAGAGGTCTTCGATGGCTCTGATGGACAGTTCTCATCGTATTCCCTGTAGTACTTGCACATTAGAAAAGCTTTACTCCCTCTTTGGGGGCAGGATTTTTTGTCAGAAAAGCACTGAGGTAAACCTCTAGGGGCCCTCAGGACTCGGTGGGTGTGTCACTGTTAAATGACCCAGGCAGCTGGACAGGTTGAGGTACAATTTACTGGAAATATATTAAAAGCATCTTGGGAAATGATTCTTAAAAATGTTCCCACTGCTGGTGTGATACAGATTAGAACCACAGTGTGCAACTGAGAAAAATTAAATTGTAACAAGAAACCTCTGATGGTACAATGATGGCTTGTGGGGAGGACGGTTGAATTCAAGGGACTAAAGGGAGAAAATTCAGCTTCCGGTGACTTTCTGCCTAGGCCCAAGCCAGACCTGCACAGGGCAGGGGACTGGACATGTACGGACACTTTCAACTGACAACTGACATTTGCGTGCATTTTCCAGGTAGTCAAGGTGTCAAACTCTGCATTCTCCTCTCTCTTTCCCCTCTTCTTAGTGACATCCCAAGGGAATCAGACTTGGAACCTAATGCAGCCTTACGCATAGACAAATTTGGCAGCCACTTGTATGATATGATTTATGCAGCAGAAAAAAGTTTCTGGCTGGCATGGCTACCATTCAACTTGTTCTTTCCCCTAAAGCAAAGACTCCCCAGGAATCCCTATTTAAAATGCAAATGGCCCAGAGAAAGGGAATAGACATTTATCAGTCATCGACACCATGGTGAGAATTAGTGTCAATAGAATTTAGCAGACTGCACAATCAGGACCTAAGAGAGTGGGATGCAGAACAGAGGAATTTTAGTGAGGAGGAAGAATTTCTTTGGAGTTGCTTAAGGCAGGCAAGCCATAGTGGTGCACTGCAAAGGGGACCTGGGGTTGTCATGGAGAGTGGAAAGACTGGGGGGAGGGGGAGGGGGGGGAAGCACCAAGAATGGGGAGACGACAGAAAGGAGATGTGGGAGACCACCAAAGTGAATTTGACCAACCTTGGACTTTGCCTTTGGATTGTCCTTCAAATGACATGAGCGGTTCTACAAATCTTGTCATTTAGAGTTTTGTCCTAGAATTCTCATCTTGTATCTCTGGAATTTTCTTGGTCCATTGGCAGATGGCCTTGAGCCCATTAAACTCTAAATTAAAAAAAATAATAAACATATACATAAATATAAAAATATGTAAAACACTTTCACATACACCTCTGATTATTTTCATGATCAGCCTGGCACACAGTAGATGGTTAATAAATATTTATTTGGATGAATTGAATGTGTGGAACAGGTGTTACTATCAGTCCCACTTTATGGATGAGGATATTGAGCCTCAGAGGGGTTAAGTGAGTTGCCCAAGATCAGGCAACTAATCAGTGCTGAAGCCTCTTTCCACTCCTAGTGCCCCTGCCCCTTTCATTAGGTCCAGAGGCCCCGTTTGCAATACCCCACTTTGGCTTGCCTTCCTTAGGTAGCTCCAAAGTAGTGCTTTCTGCTTTTGTAGTTCTGACTCCCAAGGCCAGCTCTCCTACACTGCCTTCATAGGAGAATAGGATTGAGCAAGGCTCTGTATGCGCCATCCTATTAAACCAGGTGCATGTAGAGAAACTGAGTGTGATCTACAAGTCCTTGACCTTTTAATTACAATCTGCTGAGTCTGCTGGACTTCTAGGTCCTCAGCTGCCCAACCAGATAGAAGTTTCCAGCCAACTTGAGGCATTGAACAATATTTTAATTGTAAATAACTCAAATGTCTAAAACTGGGATTGGTGGCCCATTTTCTTACATCATGCGTGATAAGGCATGTTTATTGGGAGCACCGTTTGAACCAAAAATTGGGTCCCCAAAGAGCCAAGGTCAAACAGTTATATGACCCCAAAGTATTCCATTCAAAGTGGGGAGAGCTGATGGAGAAAATGCCCTTAATATTTTTGAGGGGCAGCTTAATGCCAGGAGCCAGAGTGCTGGATGGTAAAGACAAGTCCAGAGAGGCATGATAGAAGAGGAGCTGGGATGATTATCTCAAGACACTGATGAGTGCTTGCATAATAGGCTGACTGTGGATGATGTTTGGAGAATCAAGTTGGCCTAATGGTAGACAGTAGAGATGGCTAAGCCGTAAGCAGGTTGCCCGACCTTGACCACAAAAATTTGTTTCTGTCATTTTATCCCACTCACTGCGCCCACCCCCCTAACTCAATCTGAACTGTAGTTGTTCTCTCTGAGAAATGAGAGTCACTCTTTCCAGACCCCAGAGTAATCCAGTGGCTCTTTGAATGGGATTCTCTACATTGTTCTCTCCTTTTCTATTGTGGACTCAGTTTGATTCCAAAACACTCACAGATAATTCTCAGATACTCCAGCTGAGTCATAAAGCTGATAATACTTCTTAGGCTTACTCTTTTTTTGAATAGGCTGTGGCTTAATTATTCCATTCTATGTCTCTTGAGGTATTAAAAATCATATTTTCAGGCTTCCCTGGTGGTGCAGTGGTTGAGAGTCCACCTGCCAATGCAGGGGACACGGGTTCATGCCCCGGTCCGGGAAGATCCCACATGCTGCGGAACGGCTATGCCCGTGAGCCATGGCCACTGGGCCTGCGCGTCCGGAGCCTGTGCTCCGCAACAGGAGAGGCCGCAACAGTGAGAGGCCCGCGTACCGCTAAAAAAAATCATATTTTCTTCCTTCCTTTTTTTTCACTCCTTTGTGTATGTGTGTGTGGGTACGTCTGTAATATGTAACAACTAAACGTGTGTAGAAGAACAAAGTGTGTGACCCTCTAGGCCTGCACCATCCCCCCGTTGGAGCTGTTAGCCACTTACATGCACAATTAACCAGCTGATTCTTAGATTGAAGGCTGAGGGAACTAATTACAGGTACAAAAATTTCACCTAGATAAGAAGAGGTTGGTCTGGAAATTTAATCTTTAAACCTCTTTCTTCAGGATGACTAGGTAGTGTGTGTGTGTACATATGTATGTATGTATATATATGTGTGTGTGTACATATGTATTTCTTTTAGGTTGACCCATCTTCCTGGTTTGCTTCCATCGTAATTACTAATGACATACAGTGGAATCCCCTATTTATGCCATAAATAGCTTCTACCAAATCACATTCTATTCAAATTCTGGTACAAAGATCTGTTGCAAGCTCTTCCTCTCTATATTGTGAGTTTTCTCTTAAATCTAGAATCCTGCAATAATCTATTGGAAAATATGAATGGTGTATATGTGTGTGTATGTATGTTGAATATCTTATCAAGAAGTACCTCTGGGAAGGGAATTCATATTTACTGATAGCCTACCTTTACCAAGCAGCTTCATCCATTATCTTCTCAATAACCCAATGAGGTTGGTAGATTATTTCCATTTAATACATGAGATTACTGAGGTTCTACAAAGTGAGGTAACCTGCCTAGGGTCATACAACTTGTCTTAGGTGAATTTGCCAAATGCTGTCTCTTTGGCATTACTCAAGACCACCTTTCAGCTTGATAAAGTTCCATGAGTTTGATGAACTCCATTCTTATATCTCTGTGTAGATATGAAATGCTGTAGTTCAAAACAATTCTCTTTACACTGTCTCTGGAATTTAGAGCTAGTGGTAGTAAGACTAAATAGATCTTTTCAGATTGCATGTATTAAACAGACCATCTAGACTTGAACTTCAGGCTTATTCACAATGGTGCACGTTGATGCTGAGGAAGCGTCTTTGGTACATCCTCCTCTGTTCTTCTTTTCCAGTTTTCATAACTATTTCTCTGGCATTCTTGCCTCATCCTGTCCTCTGGATACCTTGGTACTCTTCCCTTCTCCGAGGACATCCCCATCCAGCTCTGCCCTTCCTGGATAGGATTCCATGATCTGCATCTTCCCTTCCCAGTTCCAACAGAAGTGCAACTTGAATGTTCCTGCCCCTCAGGCTATGCTGTATGCTTTCTAGCTGGTTAATAAAATAACTCCACAAGAACCTGAAGATTCTTAGATGCTAATGGAATTAATAAATTATGGTGCAGCCACTACCTCCCACTATCAAGTTTCCTCCTTGGAAAAATGAAGGGGCAGGTGTGAAGAAGATCTAAGATCTCATCTTCTTCAATTTCATTTTCAATATGTGATCCATGAACCTCCACACATTATTCTTACATTTTGACAAGGGCCTTCCGTACATAATGGGTCTTAATTAAAAGAGCACTCTTCCCTCTTCTGCCCCTTAAATGGAATGCCCCAGGTTTAACACTTGGCTGTCTCCCCTCTCATGGGGGATCCCTATGACCCCACATTTATGCTAATGACTCCTAAATCTATGTTTCCATTCTGCCTCTGACCTTGAGTACCAGATGTCTCCCTGTTACTTTCTGTTGGCCATTTCCATTTGGGTTTTCCACAGTCCCCTGAAATTCACTAAATATGAAATAAAATCATCATTTTTGTACTCTTCCAAGCTGCTCTTTCTTCCTTATAGACTGTTAATGAGTAATGCCACTCTCCTTGTCACCCATTGGGGAAATTTGCTAATAGTCCTACATTCTCCTCCTTTCTCACCTCCTAGAACCAGTCCAGTCAGTACAACCTGTTCATTCTTCATCTTAAACCTCTCTCTCATCCATCCAGTCTCCTTAAGTCCCCAGAGTAGCCCTCATCAATTTCTTAGAAATTATCGCAATGACCTTGTACAGGTTTCCCATCATCTAGTGCTGTTTTATGCCAAATCTTCCTGTTATGATTACACCACAGGGTCAGTGGGAGAAGCAAATAAGATAAGGAACATGGACATGTTCTATAAAATTTAGAGTTCTACTAGTGTGCTCTCTTATTTGTTGCATTCTAGAAAGACAGATTGCTGATTCTGGCTTCTGAGTCTTTTTGCTGCTTCCTGTATCTAGA
Organism: Hyperoodon ampullatus; assembly: GCF_949752795.1. Classification (NCBI taxonomy): domain Eukaryota; kingdom Metazoa; phylum Chordata; class Mammalia; order Artiodactyla; family Ziphiidae; genus Hyperoodon; species Hyperoodon ampullatus. The sequence continues at coordinate 38,792,610 of NC_136928.1, forward strand.
GTGTTCCCCCTCCTCCCCTCTTCTTTTTAAAGTAATACCCATTCCTCAAGGCCTAGCACAAGCTCACGTCTACCAGAAGCACAATCTAACCATCCCCACCCTCTTTAAAGTCTTCTTTCTAAACACCTGTGCTTGTGCTTCCACCCTTTGCTCTTTGTTAGTTACACCTTTGAACTCCTGTTCGATTTCCTGGTTCATGGTTTAGTCTCCATGATCAGGTTGTAAGGTCACTTGAAAGCAGGGACCATATCTTTATTCTTCTCTAAAACATATTAGAAGATGCTCAAAAACACTGGATGTATGGATGGATATTTCTGTGGGCTTCCACTTGGTTTGACTTGAATTATAAATCTGTCACATGCGGTCTGTATGAGAAGGATTCCTACATCCCTCTGTCACAGAGGTCCAGCTGTCCAAGCAACAGAACAGTATCTGGATCCTGAACCCCTGATTCCACTCAGGGGCAGAGGGAATGAGGCTAGTGGAAATAACCTGGGGCGATAAATTCACGACACCTTGCACATCTAATGATTTTCTTTCTTTCATGGTATACCAGGAAGAGATTGAAGAGCCGGGTGCATGAGGGGGCAGTGTTCCAGGTGAGTCTGCAGGCCAGCACTGGGGTGTGCATGTGTGTGTGCACGTGTGCACCTGCCGCTCTCTAGCAAGCACATGGCAGTTTGTAGCTCATTGTTTCCTCTGGCGAGGTAGTTGGGTGCGTTCAGCACTTCCTCAGCAAATGTGGTCACTGTCCCCTCTTGCTTATCCAAATACACAATTGGACAATAAATGAAACCATGGAAAATTCATAGTGCTACAGGTCTTCATTCATTGCTGATTTTAAATGAACCTTGATGCATAGGATGAAAGAGCCATTAGCGGGAAAGAGTTTAAACTACATTAGAAGAGCGGAGAAAATTGTCCAACATTTGGTCGGTCTGACAAGGTAAAAGGGAATATTGGGTGGGGGCAAGCTATTAGAGAAGGAAAGCACAATGGTGCTGAAGAGCAGGCATGGGGTGCGATAAAGTGCTGGCGTGGGTCTGGAAACAATGCATAAATACCGTAAATATGTGCAGAGTTCCCAGGCAGGAGAACAGTTCTTTCTTCACAGTTAAAAACGTTACAAATGCCTTCAGGCTTCCCTCTCTCTTCTCCTCACTATGCCTCCTCCTTCCTTTGATTCTCTGTCTATGGAATGTAAAGTATATTTGAGGCGCTTAAAGGAAACCTTCAACTACTGTTTAACAAGTCAATACTAATTATTGTTTAGCACTGGATTATGGGCCGGATCATGAAATTAAAACAGAGCTGTTAGGACACCTTTGTACCTGGCAAAGAGTTAATGAGCACATGCTGGGTCCCTGTAGTAACTGCCAAGCTGGTTTACTATTTTATTTCAATGGCACAGGAACAAAATCTAATAAATCATTTTACTTTTATCTCATTGCTTCCTTCTTCATTAGCAAAATGCAAAAGCTTTATTGTACTGTTTATCGTAAATTGGGAAATTTTTTTTCATATTGTTCAATTAGTTGGTTATCTGCACAGTGGGGTGGATGTGTATATTACAATAAGAAAAAAATTATAAGCAAATCTGAGATCAGCAAAGCTACTGGATTAATAGCATAAGCAGAGAAAGCGACTTGCCTCCTGAGACCGTGGATGGTGACTGGACTTCCTCATGACTGTGTGTTTGGTGGATTATAGATATAGAATGCAGATGGTGGGCAGTGGGTACGTGTGTGTGTGTGTGTGTGTGTGTGTGTGTGTGTGTATGTGTGTGTGTGTGTGTAGTATGGCAGATTACATTTCTTGAAATGGGAGGGCAAGGTTTCTGCCTCTAGGCCCAGTCACTTGGGGTTTCTTGGTAAGGGCTCCGTAGCTAGGACAATATGGGAAAAGGGAAGGAAGCAGGGAGGAACAGGGGTGAGTTATGAACAATCTGTTCATTTTGATGAGATGTCCAGCTGAGTTGGCAGCCAGACGTCCCATAGCAACTCAATTCACCAGGTCTCTGAACAACTAAATGGTCATTCATGGCTTTGGGGTCCTGCTGGCTGGAGTGAGATTTGAACCAGTGACCTGTAAGTGAGAAATGCTATTTGCTATTGCTGGGTGCATGTGCTGTTTAGTTTGACTCTCTCACCGCCCCCCATGGGCTCCTCAGAATGAACATGTAGATTTGTTCAGCACTGAAAATGGGGTACAGATGACTGTCTCACTTATCCTGGTGATCAGATCTAAAGCTGATTTTTAAAAGCTTTGGAAAAGGTTGGTAAAATATGTTATTTGTATAAATTTACAAATTTTAACTTTCTTATGTGATAACAAAGCAGGGGAAAACACTACACATAAGTCAAGGTATGTAAGGATAATGTATAGCTTAATAACAGATTGTATTTTTCTTCCCGTTGGGTCTTACTACTTACTTCAGTAATTTACAATATTGGAATTGCTTTGTGGGAACTAGGAATCCATTATGATGTGTATCTTATGCAGCTGGTATTACATGTAATATTTTTTAAAAACACTTAATCTTTAACCTCAGTGTTGCATAAAGGTGCAAGGGATCAATTATAGATAAAAAGAGGGGAGATCTCGGAGGACTTGCAAACCTATTGGCAGTTTCTCAAGATACAGTACCGGGTCTGTATATATAAGTATTTAGTTTTCCATGGCTCAGACAAGGAGAAATGTTGTAATTGATTTTATTTGAAAGCAAGAGATGGGGCCAAAGGGGAACTTTTGGTCTACAGTTTTTGCTTTCTGCCCATGTAAAGTAAGCATTCCTACCAGAGGTGTTTAATGGTGTATTCTGTCTTTTTTTTTTTTTTAAATACAAGTGGGAATGAATGCCTCAGGCTAGGCAAACTCCACCTCTCAGAACCTCAGAGGCTGTGGGAATGATCCCTGCCCTTCCGACCCATCCTTAATTGGCCTATAGTCCAAGAAGCAATTAAAACTAAGGGTCTGTTTCATAAAATGTGAACATGCCATTTAAACGTGTGCAGGGGGATTCCCGTTTGTAATGCTGGGATAGAAGCAGCTCCTGTAAGCCTACCTTTCATAAATTTACTTTTCTTTTCTCCTCTGGGCCCTAGATGACTTCCATCCTTTCTCTGGCAAATCTAAAGTCGACTTCAGGGCCAAGGTTCGGCTCAAGTCCTTGGGTACATGTCGTGATAGCCTGCTGACCTAGTCCCCACCTTGCCTCCCTAGGCTGGAAGTTTTAATCGTGATTTTTTCTCATCTATTCCTATTATTTAACCATTTTATTATTTTGCCCAACAGAATATGGGAAGAAAACTCTAGAAACTGAGTTGAGCATTGCTGTCTGCAGAGACTGAAGCTAAGGGAAAGCTGCCAGAACTTGCCAGAGATAAGCTTCAGAAATGAGTTGGGGCAGAGAAAGTACCCCTGAATTCCAAGATGTTTAATTACAATACCAGGGAAACCCTCATTTGCACAATTACTATTTACGCTTTCTCACAATGTATACACCCCTTACTCTCAGCCTTCCACCTCATACTATTGAGCTCCTAGTATTGCTAATATACCGAGTTTCTGAAAGCTGTATAGCAGTTCTGTTAAGATGAACATGATTCTTGAGAAGCATTTCATAAATTCCTCTATTTTTTGTTTTAGAATGTACTCTGAGAAACAGAGTCTCTTGTTGGAGATACTAATTAGGGTGTAGAAATCATATATTTTTTAGTTCAACCACAATTCCAAGTACAGGAGTCCATTTAAGATGTCTCTTAGACTAATGTCCAACCATAGGAAAGAGCTGTAATAATATGCCCATGAGAATATTGTACTAGCTGTCTGGGACAAACTAAGTTGACAAATAATCACTTGATTCAGTTCTGTGTTTGCTTTGTCTAATAAACAATAGTCTTATCCTTTATTATTTCCTGCAGTTTGTATACTGCTATTCACAAAGTTTTGATTTATTTTCCGGAATACTGCTATCGGCCTTGTTATCCTGGACTCTTTCTTCAGCCTTTCAAATGGGGCAGGGGGTTATCTGGTACTTTAGCCTATAGTAAAAGGCTGCATCTACACCACACCAAACAACCAGGCAGAAAGTGAAAAACTTCAGTCCCTCTCCCAGATGGCCCCAGATGCATGGCATTGTGTAGACCGAAACAGCCAGATGGCTGAATGGATTTTTCACTTTCCATCTGGGTGTGTGACATGGTGGAGATGCAGCCAAAGTCTTGAGCCAAAAGAAAATGCCAGCCAAGGAGATGAGGTATTGCTACTTTCCAGGCACCTAATTCCTGCTGGGTGGTATTATGACCTTGGTTTAACTTATTCTTTCAGAAGCAGGTCACTTTTATAGGAACAATGATTGTCAACCTCTAGAAATAAAGAGGGAAGCAGACAGATCCAAAGAGACTCGGAGGGAACGTCTCTTTTGCTTTCTTCTGAGGACAGGTCTTTTACTGACTTGGTGGGACCAGTGACACCTGGGGAAGGCCCTCTCCTTCTAGGTCTCTGGAGGTCAGCAAGCTGGAGGCACTACGAAACACCAAGTGACAACGAAAACGTCAAGGGACTTGCTGTCCATCATGGGCATCACTAAATCTCTTTGAACAGCCCTGGGCAGTGAATTATGGCAGCATGGAATTGACTTACAGTTTATTTCTAGTAACAGGCAGTTACTACGTCAAATCTGAAACCATTCAGAAAGGCCTATAAAAATATATGACAAAGTAACAGGCTACCTCTGGCTCCTTTTAGCATGTTTATAAGTTTAAACTGCATTGAGCTTGGGTTTATAGAAATGAATACAAGGATTTCTTATGTCCTATTCCTTCTCCCTCTCCCTACCCTGCAATCAGCTCTTTTTTGACTGTGGGGTGGTATCCAAGACCTTCAGAATGTTTGAACTTCTAACCAGAATTGCCATTCTGTTTAGAGGCAGTCTTATTGATGAACATACAACTTGTATTTTTCTGGCATAGTTGAAATTCTTTTGTTGAGGAACAGGATAGTTAAATGACAGTCGCAAAAGAAAATCATTTCCAAGTTACCTTTCACCCACTCTTCCCCCAAAGCTGTTTAACACTTACTGAGAAACTAATTGCAGCCTGAGTGGGGTCATGGGACAAATGCTGCAATCCGGGCATAATGCGACACCAAATATAATAAGGTAACACATTGTTAAAAGTCAGTATCCCAAGTCCAACAATACGGTGTCACAGACTCATAAGTGTGTAACCATATCACACATAATTGTCATCTGCAGAGAAAAGATCTAATTTTGATAATGCATATTGAGATTGGTTGTCTGCAAAATGCTCATGGCTCCAGAAGGTTTGACAGTCCTGAATATCACATAATAGCATGTAGCCAAGGAACATGGGTTGAAGGGAAGAAAGGGAGACTCTATTCCAGAACGCAAGCACTCCTACTCACAGTTTTATTTTTAAGAACACGGTTCTGCTCAGACAATGAGCAAGTTTATGTGAAGGGTGGTTTGTGCCTGGGTTTCCATATCTGGAATCTGTGTGTGTGTGTGTGTGTGTGTGTCTGTGTCTGTGTGTCTGTGTAGGTCCCAGTCCATCCTCTGGGGTCTGAGCTATAGGATTCTACTTTGATAGACACAAATATCCTGAGGTCTCTTACTTTTAAGGACTCGGTGTAGCTTTAAATTCTGAAGAAATTAAGCAAAATCAACAGACTCTTGAAACAGGCTGTCTACTACCATATTTCCTCAATTCTAGGAAATAGCTTTTTAGCATTTTAAGATAGCTGTGGTCAGCATCCCTCTTATAGTCTACATGTAGAGCTTTTTTTCCCTAAAACACTGTTTTTAAATCAAAGATATACCTTCCAACCCATGGCAGCTAAGAGTTGAAGAAATCATGTAATAATAAATATGCTAGGTGTATTTATTGGACGTATGTGATGTCCCTAAGGTAGCAGAAGACCTTTGATAAGTGTTTCATTTCAATTTCATATGAGCCCTATGGAGGAGCTGATTTTATTTCCATTTTACAGAGGGGATTCCAAGACCCATAGCTACTGAGTTGTACTGTAGGCCCTCTTTCCCCTATAGTCCAGGGGACCTGGTTGTCTCTGAATGTGTCACCTCATGGCAAGGTATAGCGCAATGGGGTGCTTTGTTCCCATACCCATTACCTTGCTGGGGTCCACTGCCCTGGACTCAGCCTCAGATCCCCTTAGCTCCTGTAAACTCGGGCTCTGTTGATCTGGATGAAGCTCTCAAAACTAAAAGGTTTGCATATCTTTCAAACTCCTGAGCATTTGTTTATATCTCTTGATTCATGTTGTTCATCTGAGGTTGCCCTGTCAATATACATTTATGACCACACCTCAAGTCCCTTTACTAGATGAAGACTTCTCAAGGGCAGAGATATCAGGGTCATTTCTGGGGCCCTTCATCAATCACAACATCCAAGCACTTAGTCTGTACATAGTGTGTGAACATTAAATATGTGTGGAATAAGTACATAGCATAAAAAATTATATCAGACCAATACCATTTAAAGAGGGTGAAAGGAACTTTGAGGTCATCATCCTTGCTTCTCAACAGCACCTGACTATGGCACTTCCCTCTTGAGACCCATTCATTCATTTCTTCACCAATTTTTTTTATTGTACATGGTTCTATGTTCAAAGCAATGGGTGAGATGCCCTGGGGAGTATACAGAGAAATAGGAAATAGAAACTCTGCCTTTGAAGGGATCATAATCTAGTTGATAAGATCACACAGATGTAAATATTAGAGGATTTATATCATACACCTGTGGATGTGTGAGGCCTATATAAGAGGTTGAAATGGTTATTATTATTATTTAAATATCTATCATTCAATGCAGAGCATGTTAATTGATGTGGAAGTTGAAGGGAACAATGTCAACATGGATGATTGGGAAGGCATTTTTTTGGAGGGGGTTGTTATGCGTGTCAACATGAGGAACAGCAGAAGGGAACGGCAGAAGGAAGTGAGGGTCACGTGCAGCAAGCATTTCCATTAGCTGAAGTCGGAATGCTGGGGCAGGAGTGACCACAGATGAAATATTTGCTTGGGCGGGCCAAGGTGCTTAGGGAGCTGCGGAGAGTGCTTGAGGATGGAAGAGGCCTGGTTAGGTCTGTGGTCTTGGGAGATTAGCTTGGCTCTGAGTAGGGACTAACTACGGGATGACTCAAGCCCAGGAATAGGAAGTATCAGGAAAGAATGAAGAGCATCATTTAGAAGGGAGATATTTTGTTCAAATATGCTTCAAATATTTAAAAAGATGGGAAAGGTTTCTCTTTAAAAACTGGAATTGTTAAAGCAGATTTTAAATGCCGAGTGGCTGATGTACCTGGGAATCTCCATTGTATGGTCGTTAGAAGTGCGGAGTGAGACTGGAGGTGTGTGGCGGGGGGACAGCTGAGGCAGCTACTGTAAAACCTAATTGGAAGGTAGAGCCAAGGGGGCAAGGCTGCCACTATGGGCAGCAGGTCTGTGGAAACATATTTCCTTAGAATTCTCTGAGAAAATTGAGGGGAACATGGCAGAAAACTAATGTTTATTAAGTTCCTCTGTGCATCAGGCAGAATGGTGCTATGCTTTTTCTTTTTTACTTTAACTCCTTAAATCCCTACAACATCCCAGTGAGAAAGGGGTTATTATCCCCATTACACATGTGAGAAAAATGAGGCTCAGAGAATTTAAAAGACTGCCCAGAGTTACAGAATCAGATTTTGTGTTGGGTTTCAGCCCAAGAGTTGTTCAAGCCCTAAGCCATACTTCTCTCACTGCACCTGGCGACATTCTGTTGACACGCCACTTTATTGCCTGTTGTTCAGATTAAAGTCTCAGAGATGGTGAATACCTACCACCTGCATTGCCCACACATCTCCTGACCTGGGTTGTCTGGATCTTACCTCTCACTGTAATGGAAAGAAATGGGTATGTCAGAAAAACAAGTCTCCTCCTCAAAGAACAGAGCGGAGATGGCCCAAGCCTTCATTCTTTGCTTCCTTTTCCCCAGCCTTCAATCTGGGATCAGGAGGGTGAGATGTTCTTATCAGACACAGAGCTAGTAGGAACCTATAACAGGGAACACAGTGAGGAAGGCAAAAGAGAAACACTCCAAGAATAATTTGCCCCCTTCTTGTTTTACTTTCCCTCTACTCCTCCCATCCATTAAAGCCTCTACCCTTAATATGGGGACCAAAATTGTATGTCTCTAAGGACTCATTTTGTCATTGATCCGTTTCAGAACTCCTCTTTCTCCTCAAGGGTGGATTTTGGTGGTCAAGGTGGCAAAGCTGTGAGCTTCACCTAGAGGCTAGAACAGTGCTTCCCAGCATTTTCCACATCATGGCACAAATATTAAATGATAATATTTGTAGGGCACTTTGGAAAAGATGGATGAGCTGTTTATGGATGGAGCACTGGCCCAGGGCTCTGGCTCCTCCAGTCTTCCTGAGGCCTTACCTGTGACCCATATAAGGCATACCTGTGTGCCCACTGGCTAGATGCTCTGGGCTGGAGTGGGCCACTGCTCATCACCCTCAGCAGGGGATTCATAGATTTATCATCAGAGATTAGTGCAGGCCCCTGTTATCTGTAGTTTCTTAGGGTCTCAGTATTTTTAAAAGTAAGAAAGGTCCAAAATAGGGTTCCAAAACTATGATGCGATGGAAATGTGCTATTTATACAATAATCACAGAACTTATAAAATAATATTTACTCATAAAATATAACTGTATGACATTAGTTTAAAGCTATGTAGTGAGCACATTCTTTCAAGCCTGTCAGGGTATCTTGGTGAGGCCAGGTGTAATTTTATCTGGAGACTATGCTAAAAGTCTATATTAGATGCCCTTGTGACTTTGAGGTCCAGGTCAAATACACCCCGCCCAACTCATGCAAGTAAAGTCTGATGGGTAATAATGATTCTAAGTGATAGAACTACATTAGACAATTTTCATTAGATGATTTTCATATGCCAAGTACTGTGGTTTTTTTTTTACATGGACTGTTTACTTGAATCTTCATAGCAACTCTAATTATCTCTCTTTTACAGATGAGTAGACTGAGGCTTAGAGGGAGAGGTTAAGTAACTGGCTCAAAGCCTTATGGCTATTGTGTGATGGCAGTTTGATGCTAATACCACTGGTACCAATAGACTAGGCTGCCAGAATTCCTAGAGAATTCTCCTTAGATGCAGGAAGAAAAAGAAAAATGGAAAAGTGTTATTTGCTAACAACTGGCTTTAAAAGCTGATCCCTCAGAGGTACTGACAGCAGGGTAAGGGAAGTAAATATATTCTGTAGTACAGTTAGTGAATTTCTTTGTACTCATAAGTAGCCAATGGATTATTTAGGGTTACTAGATATAGCAAATTTACCCAATGCCCAAATAATATTGAATTTCAGATAAACAAGGACTGACTTTTTTTTTGTACAAATATGTCCCAAATATTGCAGGGGGCATACTTATATAAAAAAATTATTCTTTGTTTATCTGAAATTCAAGTTTAACTGGGAGTCCTGTATTTTTTCTGGCAATCTAACATTGTTGATACTGTCTGTTGGTAGGTGGAGATTTCCTTTAACATTTACGACTCCTTGATAGCACTAGACAAAATCAAGTATTATTGGAAATAGCAAAATAAATAAATATAACCACAGAATCACAGAGAAAAGAGAACAGCAGAGAATTGTGACAGCATTGCTACTCTTTGCTAGATAGTGCTTGTGGTCATACCAAGAATAGACTGAGTGTTTGGGTCTTGCTCACAAGACAAATCAGAGAAGCCCACTGAGACCCTAAGCCCAGATATGGGAAGTCTTGGTTTTGTGAAGATTTGAGAAATAAAAAGAAGAAGAATGCCATTCATAGGCTTTCCCTGATGTGGATATTCTGAAGTAAAAAAGGGAGCATTAGATAGTTGTGAAGAGGGTGGATATTTATATTTCTAAGTAGAAGAGAACAGACACAGGCATACAGAGGACAGAATGACAAGCTCCTCAGAGCTGCTGTGGAGGGAAGAGGGCCACCTGGATTGGAAATATATCATGGTCAGAATATATCATGAAGAGCACAAAAATAACATGTGTCGAATACCGAGTACTGGATTGTTCTGAGTTGAATAGTGTCCTCCCAAAATTTATGTCTTAGAACTTATGAATGTTACCTTTATTGGAAATAGGATCTTTGCGGATGTAATCAAGTTAAGATAAGGTTATACAGAATTAGAGGGGGCCCGAAGTGCAATGTGACCAGTGTCCTTATAAGAAGAGGAAAATTTGGACACAGAGACACAGACACACAGGGAGAATGCCATGTGAAGATGGAGGCAGAGAGTGGAGTGATGTGTGTTCCGGCCAAGGGACACCAAGGTTTTCTGGTGACCACCTGAAACTACAAAGAGGCCAGGGAGGATCCTCCCCTGGAGTCTTCAGAAGGAGCATAGCCTGGCCCAGCCAACATCCTGATTTCAGATTTTTAGCCTCCAGAACTGTGAAAATAAATTTCTGTTGTTAATAGCCACCTAGATTGTGGTAATTTGTTATGGCAGCCCTAGGAGACTAATAGAAGTATATGCCACATTCTATGTTATTACTCCCTTCCATACAAATAAAAAGGTCAAATGTCATTGAGGAAAAGTGGAGAGGAAAGATAGTTCACCATACGTTTCCTACTTTAATTAGCTTGTAAAACAGATGCAATCACAAAGGATCGGGGTCTGCAAACTTCCTGTAAAGGGTCTGATAGTAAATATCTTAGGGTTTGCTGGCCACAGGTTCTCTGTGGCAACTACTCAATGCTGCCATCGTAGAGTGAAAGCAGTGTAGACAGTACATAAGCAAATAGGCATGGCTAGGCTCCAGTAAAACTTTATTTGCGAAACAGGCAGTGGGCTGGTGGTCTAGATTTGGCTCCTGGGCTATAGTTTGCCCAACCCTGACAAAAGGCCTGGCTTTTGGAGACCCCCCTTGCCTTGTGGATATGTGGACATTTACAGCTGTCCAAGTGAAGTGAAACTCCACTAGTGTGTCCTTGACTTTTCACATACCTGGTGGGACTAAAAATCATGGAACTAATGTTTTCTCAGGCAAAGTGACATCTCAGTGAGCATGTCTTTCAGTGTTAGGCTCTTATGCACAGGCTGCCATCTTTCAAGGTGCCATGGAAAACATGACTTTTACCCCCACTTTTAAAACCAGGATTTGAGCCAACCAAGCATAGCAGACTCATTGTTTCATGGTCGAACCTCGTTTTAAATCCTGCATACTTGATTTAAATCCTCCAGTTTGATCACTCACCTTGTTTGCAGGCTTGGTTCTGAGCAACTTTTGGACTCATTCCAAAAGTTAAATCCATTCTCAAAAGATAAAAGTTGTTACTACTGGGCTTCCCTGGTGGCGCAGTGGTTGAGAGTCCACCTGCCGATACAGGGGACATGGGTTCGTGCCCTGGTCTGGGAAGATCCCACATGCCGCGGAGCGGCTGGGCCCGTGAGCCATGGCCGCTGAGCCTGCGCGTCCAGAGCCTGTGCTCTGCTACAGGAGAGGCTGCAATAGTGAGAGGCCCGCGTACCGCAAAAAAAAAAAAAAATAAAATAAAAATTGTTACTACTGGGGCTTTCCAGAGAATGTGCAAGAGGCTCTGACAAGTAGTCCCAATGAAGAGTTCCAAAGCCTTTTGTTCTGGCAGCACTAGTAGAGTAAGTGCTCAGCATCCCAGCGCAGCCCTGGGAAAGGATGGAGCCTCAGCTGCCCATGTAATGATGCTAGAGTTAGTAAAAGGTCATTTCCATCATTGTCTTAGGCTCGCTTCATTCACTGGCCCAAAGGTGGCATGCAGATATGCACATACTCAGGCAATATGGGCATTTAGACACTCCAGAGACTCGGGGACAGCAGCCACATTTACCCATGCAACCACCACCTTTCCTTCCTAGCCAGGTATCCAGCACCTCTGAGAAGTGATTCCTCCTGTGGGAGCTTTTCCAAAAGCATCAGCAACTTCCAGGCCTCGATCTTGTCTCGGCAGAGGAGCAGCTATACATATCACAGTTTATCAGTACTTCTGAGATGAGCTGTTTCCCTTGCCCACTGCTGCAGACATGAGTCTCAGAGGAGCCCTTCTGGCTGAGATTACAGGATGTTTTCTTACCCTCTCCACTTTAGAGTGTTAGCTTCCTACTCACCACAGCATTCCTTCTTGTCAGAGGGATGCTGGGTGTGTGAGAGCATGTAGCACCCAAGACTCACTTGAGGCTGTCAGATGTGATTTCACCTCATCTTTTGAGGCATTGGAGGTAGGAAAGCTGGATTTTATTTGAAAGTTGAGTCTTACCTGGTTGCAGGAAGTGGTCTTCAGACCATCTGTCCTCTTCCTTTAGTTTTTAAAATTTAAATACAAAGTAATGTGTTACTAATTATATTATAATATATATCATGTAAATTATATTATTTATTATTATATTATTATATATTATTATAATTATATTAAATATTAATTCTGGTGATGATTTGACTTTCAAGACTCTCAAAGGGTCACCTCCTTTTTATAGGGAGGAGAAAAGCATCTCAGGTTTGCACAAATAAAATATTCCTCAGTAAAAAGCAATATAACCAGAGTGATATCTGCAGACAGCTTTGCTTTACCCAGCTTCTGAGCCAACCCCAGAGTGTCCACAGAAAGGTATCATGTTAATTAAATCATTTGTCAGTGTTTAGAATCATATTTATCTGCTAGAGAAGTAACAGCATTTATGAATCCTTTCCTATATAGCAACTTGGACTGTTTTTCTGCAGGCCAAATGCTAGTAATGTACACCTTAAACACTGTGGAGCATGTTGTTTGGTGAAATACACTTCCCTTTGTCCAAGAATCAGCCTGACCAGGTAGAGAACAAGTATCAGTAATTTTTTCTTTTTAGAACAATTAGATTTATGGACTGTCACTGCTAAATACATGTGATTATTCCAAGACTGAAAACAGAGGTAATGCTGGTAGTGTTGAAGCAGGGGACACGTACACACCTTCCTTTAGGTGGTGTTTCCTGGAGGACTAGAAAAAAGCAGTGTGTTGCCAGGGAGTGAGGTGGAAGGTCTGTTGGTTGGCATTTGAATGACAGAGCTACAAGGCAACTTTGAGGGTCTCAAGGTCCTCCAACCCCATGGCCCATGTGGAGTGTGAGGCCTTTCTGCTCCTGAGTGGGCTGACCTTGGGAAAGCAGGACTGATCTTTTCTGTCATATCAGCTTCCTCAGCAAAGCTTCCAGCCAGTTCCACCACCATCCATCCTTAGGTTACTCAGGTTTACTCAGCAAGGCATTTAGACAGTCACCCGACTGAATTACCAATCTCATAACCCACGGGTAGAAGGCTGGTTCATTTGATAAGGCCCACCTCCTAATGATCTATGGGAGGGGGCAATGAACTTTTTCTGCAAATGTCCAGATAATAAATATTTTAGGCTTTGTGGGCCACGCAGTCTCTGTCACAACTACTCAACTCTGTCATTGTGTTGTGTACATAGCCATGGAGAATACAAATGGATAGACAAGGCTGTGTTCCAATAAAACTTTGTTTACCAAAACAGAAAACAAGTAGGATTTGGCCTGCAGACCATAGTTTGCTAACCCCTGGTCTATGGAGGCAAAAGGATTCTATTCTTAGGCATTTACAAGTCTTATATTTAGAGATTTAACTTGGAACAATACAAAGATTGTTAAATTAGGAATTAGGAGACATGAGCTCTTATCTCAGTCTGCCATGGCTTGTGGTAACTTGTTTAACCTCTCATGCTTTAATTTCCTCATCATAAAACAAGGGGTTCAGATTAAATGATCTTTAAGGTTCCTTACAGTTGGAAAATTCAGATCTCCTCTAATCATTGGTAGTTCTAAATTACAGGCTCTAAGGGATATCCTTTCCCACATCTTCATCATCGTGTAGGGTTCTTAACGGCAACCTGACATTTTGGAGAGGGGTCTGGGAGGGAGAGAATGATTCTTCAGCTAGTGCCTGTTTGCTGTTCCAGTGTTTTACTTCCTAAATCTGACCCTATTCGCCTTGGTCTGGAGCCTCATTTATTCTCTCAGCAAATACTGTATTCGAAACATTCTCTCTTGGCACCATTTTTCTTTGCCATCAACAGCAGAATCAGGAACTGCTGTGTCTCCTGCTTTTGTTCTATCGCCCCCAAGAATGAGCTCTTACTTTGTGCAGCTATTGTATTTTTCATTTGAGTGAATCCTCTCTCCAGTGGACTGGGATGGAGTCTACACTTCATGTTGTCCCCATTTTGCAGATGAAGAAACCGAGGTCCAGAGAGAAAAATGACTTTCCCAGGTTCACTCATCTAGGAAGTGGCAAATCCAGAAATCCAAGTCCAGAATTCCAGCTCTGTCTTTAGAGTCCACACTTTGTTTTACTCTGTGAGGTTTGTTCAAAGTAAAGTGAATCATTCTTTGAGGGAAGTTATCACAAAGGTGCCAGAGGCTCTTTGCCATTTTGCCTCAGAGGGGCCTCTGCCTTAGAAAGAGCTCTTTCTTGCATGCCAGGACATGCAGGCTTTTACCTCCTTCAGGGAGAACTGGAAAACTTGAGCAACTGGAAAGGGTGTTCTATTTTTTTCTTCTTATTTATTTATTTTTAAAATACAAAACATCAGAATATGTAAAATGGCAGCTGCCAGAAATATTGTCCTTGTCTCCCTCCAAGTGCCAATAAAAACTTATGATTCTATCCTCTGCTGAAGTGGACTTTCCTGGGATTGGAGTAGTTATGGTCCTAATCCATGAACTATTCATCACAGTGGCACTGGCAAATGTTTGCTGCACTAACTTCCCCCCAGTGAATCTCTTGCATTTCCACAGCTAATGGTTAAACAGGACTTGGACCAATATTTGCATCTTTCCAGCCTCTGGCAATCTGATTATTAGTGCAATAAATATACAGCATTTAATAACTCTTCACTTTTCCACTTTGAAACCATTAGTTGTCTCCAGGTTGACTACGGAGAACTTCAAATTCAATTCATTAACATTTCCTTAAATAGTCCTCTTAACAGTGCAGGTCTGGCTTTCCCATTATGTACTGTCACTAATAATGGTTTTTACTTCTAATCTATTATTAATTAAAAAATAAAAAAGAGCCCTCCACTCTCTCCATTTCTGAATAAGGTTTAGATCCTCCCTGTGTGAACTGCAAAGAGGCCTTTAGAGAGTGGCTTGTAGTGTTTGATAATTGCTATCAAGGTAAATAATTTAGCTGGTCAGACAGAGTGCACTTCTCCCTGCCTCGAGTGGACGGCTCAAGTCTCGGCCGGTCGGGCAAACCAAACCCAAGGCAGAGAGAATCAGAGCTGCATGAAACTTGCATTAGGAGCCAACGGGAAAAGGCAGCCTTTCCTAAGGGATACCACAGTGACCCTTGAAGCTTGCTGTGACCTGGACACCACTATCCTTCTCACATCTGCAGTGAGACAGGGACATCCAGAACCCCCGAGCCCCCACAGACAGAGGCATGTTTCCCCAGAGGCTTTCAGGAGTTTGCCATGAAGGACAAATGAACAGGCACAGATCCCCTGGACGCCCTAATCTTTTCTTTCCCTACTTCAAAGCCTTCTGCGTTGCCTCTGAGCCTGTAATTACCCTGGGGGTATTTTAGATTTGAAGCGACACCAGCAAAATTGCACTTCCTGATCATGGGAGTCCACAGTTGTGTTTAATCAGTTATGAAGCTGGTCACGAGATGGAGTTTTTCAGCCATAACCATTAAAGGGGAATCATGATCTAGCCCAACTCCTTGTGCTCAGGGTAAGGGACCCACAATCTGAAATTAAACACTAGCCACTTGATGTGGTTTAATTTAGTCTCTGCCTCCTTAATTAAAAGCATACCATTACCCACCCACATAACAAACTGACACTTTCATGCCAGACTGTAACTCAAAAAAAAAAAAAAAAATAACCTGCTAAAGTTAGGTGGAGCTAAAACACTGATTTTAAGACACCAACAGAGGCTCTAAAACACCACAATAGAATCTAGATTTATTTAAACTGGAAGCTTTAAACAAGCTTGGAGGCTATTTGAGAGTCAGTTCTCCGTGCGTCTCTCCCTGTACCCCTCACCTCCCTCCGCCTTGTCTCTAGCTGTCTGTCTGTTTGTCTTTCTGTCTGTCTGGCCTGTCTGGAGCTCTCTCCCTCTCTCTCTCTCTCTGTCTCTATCTCTCTCTGCCTCTTTGTCTCTGCCTATCTCTTTGTCTCTGTCTCTGCCTCTCTCTTTCTCTGTTTCTCTGTGTCTGTCTCTCCCCCTCCCTCTCTCTGCCTCTCTCTCTCTCTCTGTGTCTGTCTCTCTCCCTCCCTCTCTCTGTCTGTGTCTCTGTCTGTCTGTGTCTCTCTGTGTCTCTGTCTCCCTCTCTCTTGCACAGTCCCATGAACACATGGATCCCAATCAGAAACACACCTTTGATTATTTGACATCCGCAGTCCAGAAAGGGAAGAAACTGTTCCTTTCTTGGATATTCATTTTGGAGACTGTGTGTCTGTGTGGTCAGGCCTGGGGAGTTCCAGGGGAAAGAAATTCAGACCAACCCTCAAGGCCTCACATCCTCCCATAATCCCAGCCCTACAGCCACAAGCCTGGAGAGTCCTGGCCTGGAGAAGCTGGCCTTGGTGGGCTCGGGACCACACAAGCTGCAGCGTGTGTCTGTGACAAAGCCTTGCTCGCCGGTTCTTCTCAGAGCCTTCCACATGCTTTCAGAGACATAAGCTATCGGCAAGGGAGCCAAATCCAGACACTCAGACAGGCGGAGCCAGGCTGCTCCCTGCTTAGATCTCTTGCCACACTCTCCATTGTGGTGCTTGAACCCCAAAGCTTGGGGCAGCCGGACCACCTGCCTTGGCCAGCATCCTTGTCTCTCTTTCTTCTTGCCGTTGGCCTGCCCTACCTACCTCATT
Source organism: Hyperoodon ampullatus (assembly GCF_949752795.1). NCBI lineage: Eukaryota > Metazoa > Chordata > Mammalia > Artiodactyla > Ziphiidae > Hyperoodon > Hyperoodon ampullatus. Next base: position 38,809,561 of record NC_136928.1, read on the forward strand.
CCTCCGTGGCATATTGTTTCTCTACTTTGAGAGGTCACATAGCGTAGTGGTTCAGAACATGAATAGTCACGCTATTGTGTTCAAATTCTTGCTCTGTACCTCTCTAGCTAAGCGATAGCATCTCAGTTTCCGTATCTGAAAAATGAGGGTGGTAAGAGTGACTTAAGATGTTTTTCTGAGGATCCAAGGAGTTAATTCAGGTTAAGTACTTAGAATAGCATATAGCAAACCTGATATGTTTGTTATTAACTTTTGAAATTTGATGCCACTTCCCATTTCCCTATCTTTGAATGAATCATGACAGGCCAGAATATAAAATTTAGTAGTTCAGAGCTGAAAGATCTTTGTGCTTGCAACGGCCAGACCCCCTCAGTTTTTAAATGAAGGAACTGAGGCCTGGTAAGAGAAAGTAACCAACATATTCAACAGATTGAGTGGTGGAGTGGATTCTGCTTAATCCAGTGCTCTTTCAAACATGCTCTTTGCAAATATTTCTCCTCTTTCCTGATGAGAGCTCTCTGGGACTTGGGATTGCTAGAAAGAGCAGCAGCTCTGAGTGCAGAGTTTAATACTAAAGCCTTGCTGACCAGCCTCAGATTCATATAGGCAGTCAGTGGGCTCCATGGAAGGACTTGAAGGATGCTTCCAAGGCCCTAAATAGCTCCCCTATTGCTGCCGGCCATTCCACCCTTCTCCAGTCCTGGCACAGGTCTTGCTCTGTGATCTTAAGTCTTAACTTCCTCTTCTGCACAACGAGAGAGGGGTTTCTGTGCTCTCTTCTAATTGTAAAATTGTATGACCATATTAATAAAATACAACAGACGGTAAGGATATGTGTGCATTGAATGGTATGTTATTGGCTTGTGATATCTCCTCTAAGGTCTGTAATTTAATATTGTTTGTAAAGTAATGCGGATGATTTCTGGGTAAGTCATTCCATTCATTAATCTCACTTAGAAGACTAAATTAAAGAGTCCTTATTTATAGCATTTGTTCAGATTAAGTTGTATACTGTGAGCAGAAGAATGCATATCATATCTCTTTTACTCTAAAAAGGACAGTCAATGAAGTGGTTATCTCTGAACCCAAACCCCAGTTTCTAATGGCGTCCCACTATCATGACCTTCACATATCTGGAAAACATAATCTCATATTCTCTGTAACTAAGACCATCACTTCTTGGCTGCATGAAGCAGACCGATAGTTTTAAATCAATTTTAGGTAACAGATCTCTTTGAAAATTGAATATAAGCAATGATTCTTTTCTCCTAAAATGCACATACATGCAAAATATGGCCGACAATTTTGGGGGCTCCTTAGACCTTTCAGAAGGCCTTGTATTCCAGATCAAGAATCTCTGTTGTGCAGTTACAAATATGTTGACGAGGAAAGGAAAAAATCAGCTATTTGCTTAGAGGTAGTTTGAAAAAAAAAAAAGGTACCTAAAATCAAGCACTAATTACAATTTTCAGACCCTAAGAGGTCAGAGGGTAGCTAAGTCTCCTGTACCCCAGAGGTAGACCTTTCTTATTTACTGCTGACACCAAGCTACAGGAACCCCCTATTGAGTCTTTGCTGGACATTCTGGGATGTCCTGTCAACTCCAGGCTCCTCTTGACTTGGGGGACTGTCCCATTTCTTGGGGACATGTAGAAAATCAGTGGGGAGATCTAGGTGGCTGTTAGGAGGTCACACAAACCTAGCGCTCACTCGTGTTCCTCGGATGGAGAATCTTTGTGCAGGTAGAGATCACCACTTGTCACGTGGCTTGCTAAGCAGAGCCCCATGGGGAATGCCTACAGATTTGCCTCCTGAGATTTTGATGTGTTCTCCATCCCCCATCAACTGAGAACTTCCAGAATAAGAGAGTAGGAGAGACACATTGCTCTGTAGCTTTGGAGTTTTCTCTCTGTCCTTTGCTTTCGAATTTTTTGGTTGTTGACCATTGGCTAGTACCATACGGTACTGTTGTTTTCATCTATGTCTCCTCTCCAGCTCCCCACACACTGTTGGGACTGTTTGCAAGGCTCCTTTCCATCAGTCCGCCCAGCAGTATATGACACCTTGGGGATTTGCATTTTTTTTAGTTTAATCATTAGCTTAATGTTTAGAGGACATTAGTCATAGGAAGTTAGTTTCACTCATCCAGATGCGTTTTTGAAAGTTACAGCTCTTCTGTCTCTACCATAATGCCCCCCTTGAGCATGCCTTCTCCCATTTCCTTTTAAAAACACTCTGTTCTTCTGGAACTCTCAAATGAAGATATCAAAGCTGGAAGGTATTATTAATTCAGAAACTACATTTGAATCTTCCAGAGGAGCTGAGCCTGGCTGGAGTTGTGGAGGAACTGTGCTGGTGTATAGTCAGGAAATGGCTTAAACCTGATCTTCAAGGGCCTGAAATTGTTCCCCTGAAAAAGAGAGGAGGCATTTCTCTTGCCTACAATCCTCTGGGGAGACCTGAGTCCAGTGTTTGCATCTCTTTCAGTGCTAATGAATGAATGAGTTTTCTCCACCGGCTTCTGGCCAACAGAGCTGGGAACCATTCTTGGAAGCTGGGCTGCTTTTTGAGTTCTTGGGCTTTGTAAGTTGCTAGACAGATGGCTCTGAAGGGGAAGGTGGAGCTTGACATGGACTTTGGAAATGTTGACTTTAGGTAGAAAGGAGGAAGATTTTTCCAAGTCAGCAAATGACGCGAACGGAAGTGTGGAAGCAGGTATAATAATGAATATTCTGGGGCTCATGTGTGCATCCATCTGAATGTAAGCAGGGAATCGAAGTTGCTGAGCCTGAGTAGGGCAGATTGGGGCACGGATAGAAGGCTTTATTCTCATGTTCTTTAGAGTTTAGTTTAAATCTATGAGTAGGACTTCCCTGGTTGCTCAGTGGATAATAATCTGCCTGACAATGCAGGGGACAGGGGTTCGAGCCCTGGTCCGGGAAGATCCCACATGCTGCGGAGCAGCTAAGCTCGTGTGCCACAACTACTGAGCCTGCGTGCCACAACTACTGAAGCCCGTGTGCCTAGAGCCCGTGCTCCACAAGAGAAGCCACCGCAATAAGAAGCCTGTGCACCACAATGAAGAGTAGCCCCCGCTCACCGCAACTAGAGAAAGCCCACGCAGCAACGCAGCCAAAAACAAATAAATAAATAAATTTATATAAATAAATAAAGCTATGGGTAACCTAGAGCCATTGAAAACATGTGAGTTTAAGGATCAAAGAGTGTTAGAATTGTGAATTAGGTAGTGATAATTCCATAGCTGGTCTCAATGGGAGTGCCTTTTGGGGCTTTCTTTCTCAAAGGCTAATGATAATGATATTTTTCTTGATAATGAAATTGTCATGCTCTTAGAGTTGCCCTTCTTTATGTATCTAAGGACACCCTTTCAATTTTAAATATGGTTTAAGAAATCTTCCTGTAACCCTCCCATCCCCAAGTTGAGCTGTTAGGCTGCTCTTGTCCAAGCACAAAGCCTTGACAGCACTGACCTTGGAAGACATTAATCCACTTAAGTGCCCTGGTCATGGTCCAGAGAAACCATTCTTCTGCATCCTGCATCCCTTTCTGGGCCACAGACCCAATGCTCTCATGACTCCCAGGTGCCCTATATTTTCCCCTTTCTCTCCCTGCCTTACTCTTAATCTAACCATTTTCCACTAACCACCTCCCCCAAAAGGAAGAATATTCTTTGCTCATTCAAAGAACTGTAAAAGTAACCTTCTCCTTACAGCTCACCTGCACAAGATTCCCACTACAACCCTTTTAGATCTCATTATCACCCTAATTCATTGATTTCTCCACTTTCTCTCTGTTACTTCCACATGCCATGTATCTAGCTTATTATATTCATAGTCTTACAAATACCTTTACCCCCTTTCTTTTATTTCCACTTGGCAGGAAAACACACAGTCGAGATGAACTCAACAACCTTTTATCTCTGTGCCTATAATTAAATAGCAAAGCATTTCTGGTGAGAGAGACAGACAGAAGGAGAGAGACAAAGAGACACAGATAGGGAAAGAAAGAGAGGGAGAGAAAGAGGGAAAGGGAGAGGAGGAGGAGAAGGTGGGGAGAAGAGGAAATTGTCACATGACCAAGCAGGGCATCTTCACTATAATTGACCTTCACAACTGTCAGCTGGGCTCTCAACATTGCCTGGCATTTTCCCTGCATATCTCTGGTAGGCTTGCTTTCCTACACTTCACAGACCAGTGCATCCTCTTCTCTTCTCTCCTATTATCTCTGTATCCCACCTCAGTGATCTACAACGCCTCATAATATGTAGATAAATGCTTTTTCTCTAAATTTATTTAAACATAATTTTATTTATTTTGGTCTCAGCTATACATTCAAATTTTCCAAAATTCAAAAGGTACAAAAGTTACCATTCTACCCCAGCTCCCCATACTCCCTGTCTTCTTTCATGTGGGCACCAATGTTCTCAGTACGTATTCTCCAGAGACAACTTATGCATATATATATGCAATGTATGCACTATGTAAAAGCAGCTATACATGTATATTTTCAACTGTTTATCTCTTACATATATAGTAGCACTTTGCTTTTCTTTAAACTTAACAATATGTCAGAGATTATCCATGTCAGTATACAGAATGTGTTCTCATTCTTTGTATAATATTATAGTACTCCATTGTATAGATGTATTTTAATTTAATCAGTCTACTATTGATGGATAGTTAGGTTATTTCCAATAGTTTGTTATTACAAATCATGCTACAATGAACACATTTATATCAACATCATTTTGCATATGTGTTGGTATATCTGTAAGGTAAGTTCCTAGAAATATTCTGGGTGGGTCAAAGGGTGTGTCATTTTCACTTTTGATAGATATTGTTGGGCTGCTCTCCACAGAGATTGCTCCAGTTTGCGCTCCCTCCATCAGTGTGTAAGAATGCCAGTGTCTTCGAGCTCACCACTGTAGCATGAGACTCATCTCTTTTCTCTCTGCCAATCTGATAAATGGGAAAAGTTTCTCACTGTGGTTGTAATTTGCAATTCCATAGAGAAAACGGAAGGCATTGGAGAAAACTGAAGGCATTGGAGAAAACTCCTTTAATTTTATCTCCACCATAACCATAAACATATCTGATTCCACTCTTGTCTCTTCTAATGCCCATCCATGGCATTGAAAACTCTCCTCAGTCAAATACTGGTCCTTCCATGTATGTCCTAGATGTCATTCCTTTTTTATTCTCAGACAGTGATTTTCATTGGTGAGGCTTCTTTCTGCTGTATCTTCTCCTTTTCCTCCTTTTAGATTCTTTCTAGTGACTTGCAAACAAGCATTAGTAGCTCCCACTCTTAAAATATCTCCCCTTGACCCCAATACCTCCCTCTAGTTGCTACTCGAACTCTTCTTCACGGCTTAGCCACACAACAGAAGTTTGTACAAATGCTTCGTCCTCCTCTTCCATACCTCACAGTTGTTCTTCAGTGTCTTTTTTCTCTACCACTACTGAATGTTCTCTCAGAAGTCACCAATGACCTCCATTTGTTGATATACAGTTTTCATTTTTCTTGATCTCTTCTTAGTAGCATTTGTCAAAGTTGACTTCTTCCTTCTTCTGAAATACTTTCTTCCCTTGGTGTTCATGACCCCATACTCCCTGGTTTCCCTTATGCACTGCTGGTCATTCCTCTTGGCCTCGTTTGCTTATCTTCTTTCCTTGCCTGGTCCTAGTTGTCTTCCCCAAGACCCTGATACCCATTTCTTCTTACTTCTGTTCTCTCCCATAGAGAATTTATTTTACTCCCAGTGATTTAGACACCAGTAGCTCCCAAATATTTATCACTAACTGCATCTTCTCTTCCGAGTCCTGAACCTAAATGTACAGCTGTCTACTTTACATCTTCAGTTGAATAACTCACTCGCATTTTCAGTTTAAGATGTCCAGAACTGAAATCTCTCCCCCGCCAGCACCCAAACATTCCTCTTTTCTAGTAAGTCCCATCTCTGTTAAGTGACACCTCCAGCCGTATGGTTGTATCTGCTACCACCAATTTAGGCGTTATCCTGGAAAACTCCCACAGCTCCCATATTATACATATCAATATTTCTGTTCTCTTTATCTTTGACATATATCTTGATTCTATCAGGTTTTCCCATTTCTAATGATTCTGACTTTACCAAAGCCACAACATCTCTTTCCTGGACTATCATGGTAGCTTCTGACTCATATCTCTATTTACACTCTTACCTACTCTATAGTCTGTTCTCGTGAAGCAGCCTAAGTTTTTAGGCATGCCAACTACGTAATGTTACCTTCCTCCTTGAAACCTTGTAGGCTTGCATCATACAATAAAATCCAAACTCTCCTTCATGGTGTGGCTGGGACTACTAGTGGCCTTTCTGATGTCCATGTTCCCCTGTTTCCTGACTAACAGAATCTGGCTGATTACATTTCCCTCCCTCCCTTGCAAGCAGGTGTGGTTATGTGTATCTGGCCAAAGATATGAGTGGAGGGCTTCCCCAGTGGTGCAGTGGTTGAGAGTCCACCTGCCGATGCAGGGGACACGGGTTCGTGTCCCGGTCTGGGAAGATCCCACATGCCGTGAAGCAGCTGGGCCCGTGAGCCATGGCCGCTGAGCCTGCGCATCCGGAGCCCGTGCTCCGCAACGGGAGAGGCCACAGCGGTGAGAGGCCCGCGTACCGCAAGAAAAAAAAAAAAAAAAAAGATATGAGTGGAAATGTTGCCTGGGAGCTCTGGGAAGGAACTTTCAAGGAAGCCAAATTAAGACACCCCTTTGGCCTGCTCTCCAAACTTCCTTCCTGTTGCCTGGTGCACATGTGATAGCTGGATCTCCCTCCACAAGCCTTCTTGGACCATGAAGGGACCTGTCAGACAGAAGCCACTTGCTGGATGGCAGAGTAGAAAAGCAGGAGTCCTAGTCATAAAGGCTGTGAAGCTATGATACCAGCCCTGGACTACTTATTTCTGGATTTCTTTAATGTGTGAGAGAAATACGCTCCTGTTTTTTTCATGCCACTGTTATTTTGCGTTTTGATTATATGCAGCTGAACTTAATGTTAACTGATACGTATGGCTCATAAGGCCCCGCTTGATGATCTGGCCCCGGCTCTCCTCTCTGACCTTGTCTTGTGTGCCTGTCCCCCTGGATCACTGTCTACTCCCTGCAGTGGTCTACTGTCAGTTTCTTGAACCCCTTCCCACCTCAGGGCCTTCCCGCCTGTCGTTCTCTGCCTGGAATGCTCTTCTTTGCCTGGCTAACTCCTGTCATCTTTCAGGTCTGAGTTTAAATGTCATTTACTTGCAGAGAACTTCTTTGAATCTCTAATCTAAATTGTATTTCCTTTCTCTCTCACACTACTTTGATTTTTTTCCCTTCACAATACTGATTACACTTTGAAATGACATATTTATTTGTGAGATTTTTTTTAATGTCTGTCTCTCCACCATGGTGAAAATCATGTCTGTTTGCTCAGCACTTACACCCTAGAACCTAATTCTAGGCCAGGCTTATACTCAGATAGTAATCAAATGAATGGAAGAAAATATAAAGTATGGTTTAGAGAGTGGGGTCAGGAATCTAAGAGTCTGGATTTTAATCCCAACTCTTACTAGCTGTGTGACTTAACCAAGTTACTTAACCTTTTAAAGCCTCATTTTACTGATCTTTAAATGAGGCTAATAGTAGAACATTCCTGAGGGGACTGTGGTGAAGATTAAGTGACCGAATAAAACTAAAGAATTCAACATAGTGCCCTTCACAGAGGAAATGCTCAGTATACACAGCTATTATTAATGAGTAAACGAAGAAATCAATGAAAAAACCCAAGGTCATTTTGGCAGCATGTTATCCGACCCATGAAAGAGATCAGTGCTTCAACAGTGGCCTTTATTTGCTGAGGTCATAATGCCTTCAGCCAAAGGATCATGGGAATATTGTTTGTCACAGGCATTTTGAATGTTCACCTGACCCTTCTGTAGGGGCAACTCAAATGCCGCTGCTCCACAAGGCCACCCTTGGCCGTTGGTGGTTATTTCTCTGGTTTCTACAGCACACTTATTCACTCTCCTGGCACCTACCGCAAGGTGCCAGAACCGTTGCTCTTCAGGCCCGTGTCTCATCTATCCCTGGGGGTGCCAGGCTTCTCTGTGCTGGGCCATGTTTTTTGTGCCTTCCCTCGCAAACTCCTCCCCTGACCAATGAGCCAAATCCTTTGAAAAGTGAGATTTCAGTCTTTATTATCAAACAGGGGCGAGAACCAGAACACCAAGAAGTGAAGAATGTGGGACGGTAGGGGGCAGTTGGCTTCCTGTGTGTAAACCACTCCTTACCAATTACTTCAAACCCTTGCAAGATTTGGAGAAGCCACCTCAGAGTTTGTTTTGGTTCTATTAGGGAAACTCCAAAGCCACAGTTTTGGAAAGGCTTCAGACATTCTCCAGACGAGCTGTCTTTCCATTTATAAGATGCTCCAAAGTCCTGGATTTAGTAAGAGTGGAGCAGGACACACACACTCCCTCTCTCTCCTTCTCTCTCTCTCTCTCATTCTCTCTCTTATATAAAACAACCCATTCTGGATTCTCTGTAATCCTGGCTTGAACATTCAAGAGAATACTTGAATAATACTTACCTACCTCACTGGGGTGTTGTTAACGATTAATTAGTTAATGTTTGTAAAGCACTTCGCAGATGTTAAGTGCTTGTGAAAGTGCTAAGTATTATTATTATTAAGCAGAAAGTCTGCGGTTTGGCTGAAAATATTTTTTTTGCAATCACGCATTTAACTGTAAATAAATCAAGTTTATTTACAAGAGGGTTTTCCTTTTCGGGTCACCTCCTGGTTATTATCACTGAACTAATCTCTTTTATTTTCTTTTGGGTTTCAAATAGAGCTGGCTTATCCTGAAAACCTCTATCTTTGAGAGAATCTCAGTAATATCCTAGGAAAATAAATTCCCGTGGACAGTGCCCGTTTCCTCAGGAGCAAGGTTGAGTGTGTTTTTCTTCAGCAAAGACCCTACACCTACCCAGTATTCAAGACTTTCTCTGTAGAGTTCCCACCTAATTTAGTTCTAAATTGAAAAAAAAATTGCATACAGAACAGTGTCCTGTCAAATAGGTCATTATAATAAATTTGCTAGATTTGATGATGATGATAACAGTAATAATAACAAAAATAGGGATTGGAAGTATTCTGGTTTTTATTTCTTCAGTTCCCTGTTTTCAATCTGTCTTTAGTCTTTGGAGGAATGTAAGGAAGGCGGGGGTAGGAGGCTGAGGCAGAAGCAAGTGACTTCTAAGGCACAGCAATGCACAAACTGTCCAATGGAAGAACAGCCTTAATGAAGTAGAAACAGTCTAAGTCCTTAGCAACCTGCAAGTAAAGTTCTTTCTTCCACTGCCTTAAGCAATTCCATGGGAGTCACACCAGATCTTTAAGGAACCTAGTATGTTATAAATCAACAAGGGATGTGACACTGGGGAAGGGGATGAAACAGAAGAAAATCAGACAATGAAGCCTGCTGCTCCCTTACTAAAAAAGCACACTTGTTTTGTTTGATGGACCATATTCTTCCGCATATTTTTGTGTGTGTGTGTGTGTGTGTGTGTGTGTGTGTGTGTGTGTGTGTGAAGGTATAGTTGGACAGTGGCTCTTTTTAGCAGGGGCTTATACATTGTCCAGATGCAAGGGTTACACCCTTACTGTGTAATTCTAGGGTGGGTGGGAACTATCAAGTTGAATTACTGACATTGTAAGGAAATGAAAAGTCAAACTGCTGACCATGTGTATTTTATATTATTTAATTAAAAGTAGATAACAGTGCATGAATGAACCACAAATCAGATAAAAATGACAGCATTTTCTCATATTTAACACGTATTTGACTTGGGGTTGTGTGGCAATTTACCAGAACAGGTAGGTCTATGATGTCTCCAAATAGAAAATCAGAAGTGTAATTAAAAAATATTGCAGGGGAGAAGCAATATTAACTCCAACCCTGAGCAGAGCTAATCACAGCCACAGTTCCCTTCACCATTATTCCTATTTAATGAGAGTCTCCTCTGTTTTCTTCTTTAACTTGAAATAAAAATCATCAGAATTTTTATTTTAAATATGCTGTGTACCTTTTATAGAAATAATGAAAAAGATGGATTATGAATTCTAGGTGTCAAGATTCCCTATTTAGTTATTCATTTTAATGGAGTCTCATTAAATATCCAACAGTCAGCCATTCAAAATTGTCCATCAGAACAGAACTGCTGATTTACTGGACTATATAGAGATTTTTGGCTTCATCAGATGAGCAGTTTTGGGGAATGTCCATCTGCTCTTTTTCAGTATCACTGGAGTGACTCTTTCTAAATAGTGTGGAGAATAATCCCAGTGAACTCAATCTCTTCAGCACCCATTCAGACATGCCTGGTATAATCAGAGCTCAGCATCCGCAGACCCTGAGACAGTGCCACAGCCAAAGGTTCCAATTCTCTGACCTTCCCTACCAGGTTTCACTGACTTTCAGACCAAAGAGGGAAGATTTTGGTGCATTCCTTACTTTCTAATCTTCAGTTATTTGATGATTTAGTCACTTCACCCACTTTTACTTAGAAATGCTCATGAAAATCTCTCACTATATCTTGGTTCTTCTTTCAGAGGGTGAGAGCAAAGTACATCACTGTATTCAATGACAAACTGTTGATAACTATTAGATATTTCAGTTCCTTTTCCTGCTTTGGATTGAACAAGACTCTGAGGCGTTTCTGCATTAGAATCTGGTCTAATACTGCCACTATTCACACTCCCCTTAGTCCTTAGAATAAATTTTCTACTCTTTAAATTAAAAATTTACATTTCTTATCCTTTTTCCCCAAATTAGAGATCATTTGATTGATTTTTTAAAATAAATTTATTTATTTATTTATTTTTTATTTTTCACTGCGTGGGGTGTTCACTGCTACATGCGGGCTTTCTTTAGTTGCGGGAGCGGGGGCTACTCATTGTTGCGGTGCACGGGCTTCTCACTGAGGTAGCTTCTTTTGTTGTGGAGCACGGGCTCTAGGTGCACAGGCTTCAGTAGTTGTGGTGCTTCAGTAGTTGTGGCACACGGGCTCAGTAGTTGTGGCGCCTGGGCTTAGTTGCTCTGCGGCATGTGGGATCTTCCCAGACCAGGGCTCGAACCTGTGTCCCTTGCATTGGCAGGCAGATTCTTAACCACTTCACCACCAGGGAAGTCCCTGACTGATTTTTAGTTAAGGGTTCTCCTTGGAACCAGGATAGAGAACTTGGTATTTTATCAATAAAGTTTTCAATTTTTAGGAGAAGGAGAGGTATGGAGGTTGATGGTTCTAAGTAAAGTAGAATGGAACTCATGTTCTTGTGTCCTGAGCAAGCCTGCTGCCCTCTTGCTGCCCATGAAGGGTGGGAACCAGGGAAGGAGATTCCTGGGCCAAATCATCTGGGCAGACTGATTATCTGAGTCAGCATACCAGGTACAACTGGGCATTAAGGGGGTTGGGAAACAGGGGCTGTTAAGTCCGTAGAGTGTTTTGAGGATGATAAACAGAAAAGGCTAGGGAGAGAGTTAAGAACATGGTGGAGCTGGGTAGGAGACATGGTTCAGGAGAGAAGTTCAGAACTAAGACAGTTTGGTGAGTGTGGAAGAGAGAATTCCCATTGTCCCTGAACTACTGCCCAGTGGGCATTAAAAGAATGATCTTAAAGGATTTTCAAAAGGTGTGGCAGGAAGTGGGAGAATGAAATCAAGTCAGTTGAGTGTACTGAGATCTCTAGTAGGAAATAAATATAAACTTAGTCTGAAGACAAAGAACAGGGTAAGAATTACTCTGGTTTAGACATTCATCTGCTAACATTTTAGCATCTCTAGCATTGGTTTGCACCTCACAATTGATGGGATCTTGGATTTAATAAAATATGGTCTAACATGAGTGGCATGAAGGCATGAGAAAGATGAATCTCTGGCTACAAACAGTCTTCAACAGATGTGAGGGGCAAAGGTGTGCTCTCTGTTGCTTTTTAAGTGGGAATATTGTGAACATGGCCCTTTTGCCTATCACTATGCTTTTTCAAATGAAACTTTGGAAACTCTCACTCAGATGCTGAATCTCAGCTTCCTCTTTTTTGATGTTGCCACAAGTTCCTTCCCTTTTTTCCATTTTGAGTCCATTTTGACTCATATGTAGAGAAAAGTGTGGTTGGTAAGACACCAGGTTAAATGTCAGTTCCTCAGAGAGGCCTTCCCAGACCACCCAACAAATAACATCCCCCATTCACTTTCTTTCACATTGCCCTATTTTATTCCCATCATAGCACTTATACTTTTCTGATAGTTTCCTATTAATTTATTGATTAATTTTGTTTATGGTTCACCTTCTCTGTTAGAATGTAAGCTCAATAAGTATCAGGGTTTTGTCCACTAAGGTGCCCTCTGTGCTTAGACTAGTTCCTGGCACATAGCTGACTCTTTGTCACCACGTGTGGAATGAGTAAATGAGTATATGAACTGTTCCCTGGAGAGTCAGGGCTTCGTGGAGTAAATATATATAATGTGCATTATATCCAAATAATGTTTTTTTTAACATCTTTATTGGAGTATAATTGCTTTACAATGGTGTGTTAGTTTCTGCTTTGTAACAAAGTGAGTGAGTTATACATATACATATGTTCCCATATCTCTTCCCTCTTGCATCTCCCTCCCTCCCACACTCCCTATCCCACCCCTCTAGGTGGTCACAAACCACCGAGCTGATCTCCCTGTGCTATGTGGCTGCTTCCCACTAGCTATCTATTTTACGTTTGGTAGTGTATATATGTCCATGCCACTCCCTCACTTCGTCACAGCTTACCCTTCCCCCTCCCAACATCCTCAAGTCTATTCTTTAGTAGGTCTGTGTCTTTATTCCCTTCTTGCCCCTAGGTTCTTCATGACCATTTTTTTCTCTTAGATTCCATATATATGTATTAGCATACGGTATTTGTTTTTCTCTTTCTGACTTACTTCACTCTGTATGACAGACTCTAGGTCCATCCACCTCACTACAAATAGCTCAATTTTGTTTCTTTTTATGGCTGAGTAATATTCCATTGTATATATGTGCACATCTTCTTTATCCATTCATCTGTTGATGGACACTTAGGTTGCTTCCATGTCCTGGCTATTGTAAATAAAGCTGCAATGAACATTTTGGTACATGACTGTTTTTGAATTATGGTTTTCTCAAGGTATATGCCCAGTAGTCGGATTGCTCGGTCGTATGGTAGTTCTATTTTTAGTTTTTTAAGGAACCTCCATACTTTTCTCCATAGTGGCTGTATCAATTTACATTCCCACCAACAGTGCAAGAGGGTTCCCCTTTCTCCACACCCTCTCCAGCATTTACTGTTTGTAGATTTTTTGATAATGGCCATTCTGACTGGTGTGAGATGATATCTCATTGCAGTTTTGATTTTCATTTCTCTAATGATTAATGATGTTCAGCATTCTTTCATGTGTTTGTTGGCAATCTGTATATCTTCTTTGGAGAAATGTCTATTTAGGTCTTCTGCCCATTTTTTCATTGGGTTCTTTGTTTTTTTGATATTGAGCTGCGTGAGCTGCTTGTAAATTTTGGAGATTAATCCTTTGTCAGTTGCTTCATTGGCAAATATTTTCTCCCATTCTGAGGGTTGTCTTTTCATCTTGTTTATGGTTTCCTTTGCTGTGCAAAAGCTTTTAAGTTTCATTAGGTCCCATTTGTTTATTTTTGTTTTTATTTCCATTCCTCTAGGAGGCAGATCAAAAAGGATCTTGCTGTGATTTATATCATAGAGTGTTCTGCCTATGTTTTCCTCTGAGTTTGATAGTGTCTGGCCTTACATTTAGGTCTTTAATCCATTTTGAATTTATTTTTGTGTATGGTGTTAGGGAGTGTTCTAATTATCATACTTTTACATGTACCTGTCCAGTTTTCCCAGCACCACTTATTGAAGAGGCTGTCTTTTCTCCACTGTATATTCTTGCCTCCTTTATCAAAAGTAAGGTGACCATAGGTGCCTGGGTTTATCTCTGGGCTTTCTATCCTGTTCCATTGATCTATATTTCTGTTTTTGTGTCAGTACCATACTGTCTTGATTACTGTAGCTTTGCAGTGTAGTCTGAAGTCAGGGAGCCTGATTCCTCCAGCTCTGTTTTTCTTTCTCAAGATTGCTTTGTCTATTTGGGGTCCTTTGTGTTTCCATACAAATTGTGAAATTTTTTCTGTTAAAAATGCCATTGGTAGTTTGATAGGGATTGCATTGAATCTGTAGATTGCTTTGGGTAGTATAGTCATTTTCACAATGTTGATTCTTCCAATCCAAGAACATGGTATATCTCTCTGTCTATTCGTATCATCTTTAATTTCTTTCATCAGTGTCTTATAATTTTCTGCATACAGGTCTTTTGTTTCCTTAGGTAGGTTTATTCCTAGATATTTTATTCTTTTTGTTGCAATGGTAAATGGGAGTGTTTTCTTAACTTCACTTTCAGATTTTTCATCATTAGTGTATAGGAATGCTAGAGATTTCTGTGCATTAATTTTGTATCCTGCTACTTTACCAGATTCATTGAGTAGCTCTAGTAGTTTTCTGGTAGCATCTTAAGGATTCTCTATGTATAGTATCATGTCATCTGCAAACAGTGACAGCTTTACTTCTTCTTTTCTGATTTGGATTCCTTTTATTTCTTTTTCTTCTCTGATTGCTGTGGCTAAATCTCCTAAAACTATGTTGAATAAGAGTGGTGAGAGTGGGCAACCTTGTCTTGTTCCTGATCTTAGCGGAAGTGGTTTCAGTTTTTCAACATTGAGGATGATGTTGGCTGTGGGTTTGTCATATATAGCCTTTATTATCTTGAGGAAAGGTCCCTCTATGCCTACTTTCTTGAGAGTTTTTATCATAAGTGGGTGTTGAATTTTGTCAAAAGCTTTCTCTGCATCTATTGAGATGATCATATGGTTTTTCTCCTTCAATTTGTTAATATGGTGTATCACATTGGTTGATTTGCGTATATTGAAGAATCCTTGCATTCCTGGGATAAACCCCACTTGATCATGGTGTATAATCCTTTTAATGTGCTGTTGGATTCTGTTTGCTAGTATTTTGTTGAGGATTTTTGCATCTATGTTCATCAGTGATATTGGCCTGTAGTTTTCTTCGTGACATCTTTGTAAAGTTTTTGTATCAGGGTGATGGTGGCCTTGTAGAATGAGTTTGGGAGTTATCCTCCCTCTGCTATATTTTGGAAGAGTTTGAGAAGGATAGGTGTTAGCTCTTCTCTAAATGTTTGACAGAATTCGCCTGTGAAGCTATCTGGTCCTGGGCTTTTGTTTGTCAGAAGATTTTTAATCACAGTTTCAATTTCAGTGCTTGTGATTGGTCTATTCATATTTTCTATTTCTTCCTGGTTCAGTCTCGGAAGGTTGTGCATTTCTAGGAATTTGTCCATTTTTCCCAGGTTGTCCATTTTATTGGCATAGAGTTGCTTATAGTAATCTCTCATGATCCTTTGTATTTCTGCAGTGTCAGTTGTTACTTCTCCTTTTTCATTTCTAATTCTACTGATTTGAGTCCTCTCCCTTTTTTTCTTGATGAGTCTGGCTAATGGTTTATCAATTTTGTTTATCTTCTCAAAAAGCAGCTTTTAGTTTTAATTGATCTTTGCTATTGTTTCCTTCATTTCTTTTTCATTTATTTCTGATTTGATCTTTATGATTTCTTTCCTTCTGCTAACTTTGGGGGTTTTTTTTTGCTCTTCTTCATCTAGTTGCTTTAGGTGTAAGGTTAAGTTGTTTATTTGAGATGTTTCTTGTTCCTTCAGGTAGGATTGTATAGCTATAAACTTCCCTCTTAGAACTGCTTTTGCTGCATCCCATAGGTTTTGGGTCGTCGTGTTTTCATTGTCATTTGTTTCTAGGTATTTTTTGATTTCCTCTTTGATTTCTTCAGTGATCTGTTGTTTATTAAGTAGTGTATTGTTTAGCCTCCATGTGTTTGTATTTTTTACAGTTTTTTTTCCTGTAATTCATATCTAGTCTCATAGCGTTGTTGTCGGAGAAGATACTTGATATGATTTCAATTTTCTTAAATTTACCGAGGCTTGATTTGTGACCCAAGATATGATCTATAGTGGAGAATGTTCCATGAGCACTTGAGAAGAATGTGTATTCTGTTGTTTTTGTATGGAATGTTATATAAATATCAATTAAGTCCATCTTGTTTAATGTATCATTTAAAGCTTGTGTTTCCTTATTTATTTTCATTTTGGATGATCTGTCCATTGGTGAAAGTGGGGTGTTAAAGTCCCCTCCTATAATTGTTTTACTGTTGATTTCCCCTTTTATGGCTGTTAGTATTTGCCTTATGTATTGAGGTGTTCCTGTGTTGGGTGCATATTTACAGTTGTTATATCTTCTTCTTGGATCGATCCCTTGATCATTATGTAGTGTCCTTCTTTGTCTCTTCTAATAGTCTTTATTTTAAAGTCTATTTTGTCTGATATGAGAATTGCTACTCCAGCTTTCTTTTGATTTCCATTTGCATGGAATATCTTTTTCCATCCCCTCACTTTCAGTCTGTATGTGCCCCTAGGTCTGAAGTGGGTCTGTTGTAGACAGCTTATATATGGGTCTTGTTTTTGTATCCATTCAGCCAGTCTGTGTCTTTTGGTTGGAGTGTTTAGTCCATTTACATTTAAGATAATTATCAATACATTTCTTAATTGTTTGGGGTTTGTTATTGTAGCTGTTTTCCTTGTCTTCTGTTTCCTGCCCAGCGAAGTTCCTTTAGTATTTGTTGTAAAGCTCGTTTGGTGGTGCTGAATTCTCTTAGCTTTTTCTTGTCAGCAAAGGTTTTAATTTCTCCATGAAATCTGAATGAGATCCTTGCTGGGTAGAGTAATCTTGGTGGTAGGTTTTTCTCCTTTATCACTTTAAATATGTCCTGCCACGCCCTTCTGGCTTGCAGAGTTTCTGCTGAAAGATCAGCTGTTAACCTTATGGGGATTCCCTTGTGTGTTACTTGTTGTTTTTCCCTTGCTGCTTTTAATATTTTTTCTTTGTATTTAATTTTTGATAGTTTGATTACTATGTCTCTTGGCGTGTTTCTCCTTGGATTTATCCTGTATGGGACTCTCTGTGCTTCCTGGACTTAATCAACTATTTCCTTTCCCATATTAGGGAAGTTTTCAACTATAATCTCTTCAAATATTTTCTCAGTCCCTTTCTTTTTCTCTTCTTCTTCTGGGACCCCTATAATTCAAAAGTTGGTGCGTTTAATGTTGTCCCAGAGGTCTCTGAGACTGTCCTCAATTCTTTTCATTCTTTCTTTCTTCTGCTCTGCTGTAGTTATTTCCACTATTTTATCTTCCAGGTCACTTATCCGTTCTTCTGCCTCAGTTATTTTGCTATTGATCCCTTCTAGAGAATTTTTAATTTCATTTATTTTGTTGTTCATCACTGTTTGTTTGCTCTTTAGTTCTTTTAGGTCCTTGTTAAACGTTTCTTGTATTTTCTCTATTCTATTTCCAAGATTTTGGATCATCTTTACTATCATTATTCTGAATTCTTTTTCAGGTAGACTGCCTATTTCCTCTTCATTTGTTAGGTCTCGTGGGTTTTTGCCTTGCTTCTTCATCTGCTGTGTGTTTCTCTGTCTTCTCATTTTGCTTATCTTACTGTGTTTGGGGTCTCCTTTTTGCAGGCTGCCGGTTCGTAGTTCCTGTTGTTTTTGGTGTGTGTCCCCAGTGGCTGTTGGTTCAGTGGGTTGTGTAGGCTTCCTGGTGGAGGGGACTAGTGCCTGTGTTCTGGTGGATGAGGCTGGATCTTGTCTTTCTGGTGGGCAGGACCACATCTGCTGGTGTGTTTTGGGGTGTCTGTGGCCTTATTATGATTTTATGCAGCCTGTCTGCTAATGGGTGGGGTTGTGTTCCTGTCTTGCTAGTTGTTTGGCATAGGGTGTCCTGCACTGTAGCTTGCTGGTCATTGAGTGAAGCTGGGTGTTGGTGTTGAGATGGAGATCTCTGGGAGATTTTCGCCATTTGATATTACGTGGAACTGGGAGGTCTCTTGTGGACCAGTGTCCTGAACTTGGCTCTCCCACCTCAGAGGCACAGCACTGACTGCTGGCTGCAGCACCAAGAGCCTTTCATCCACACGGCTGAGAATAAAAGGGAGAAAAAGTAGAAAGAAAGAAAGAAAGAGGATAAAATAAAATAAAGTAAGGTAAAATAAAATAAAGTTATTAAAATAAAATATAATTATTAAGAAAAAAAAATTTTTAAGAGAAAAAAAAAACGGACGGATAGAACCCTAGGACAAATGGTGAAAGCAAAGCTATACAGACAAAATCACACACAGAAGCATACACATGGCACACTCACAAAAAGAGAAAAAGGGAAAAGAATATATATCTTTGCTCCCAAAGTCCACCTCCTCAATTTGGGATGATTTGTTGTCTATTCAGGTATTCCACAGATGCAGGGTACATCAAGTTGATTGTGGAGCTTTAATCCGCTGCTCCTGAGGCTGCTGGGAGAAATTTCCCTTTCTCTTCTTTGTTGGCACAGCTCCCGGGGTTCAGCTTTGGATTTGGCCCTGCCTCTGCGTGTAGGTCGCCTGAGGGCGTCTGTTCTTCGCTCCGACAGGATGGGGTTAAAGAAGCAGCTGATTAGGGGGCTCTGGCTCACTCAGGCCGGGGGGAGGGAGGGGCACGATGCGGGGCGAGCCTGTGGCGGCAGAGGCTGGCGGAACGTTACACTAGCCTGAGGCGCGCCGTGCGTTTTCAAGCGGAAGTTGTCCCTGGATCACGGGACCCTGGCAGTGGCAGGCTGCACAGGCTCCCGGGAGGGGAGGCGTGGATAGTGACCTGTGCTCGCACACAGGCTTCTTGGTGGCGGCAGCAGCAGCCTTAGCGTCTCAGGCCCGTCTCTGGGGTCCACGCTCATAGCCGTGGCTCGCACCCGTCTCTGGAGCTCCTTTAAGCAGCAGTCTTAATCCCCTCTCCTCGCGCACCAGGAAACGAAGAGGCAAGAAAAAGTCTCCTGTTTCTTCAGCAGCTCTAGACTTTTCCCCGGACTCCCTCCCGGTTGGCCATGGTGCACTAACACCTTCAGGCTGTGTTCACGCCGCCATTCCTCTCCCTGCACTCCGACCGAAGCCCGAGCCTTAGCTCCCAGCCCCGCCCGCCCCGGCGGGTGAGCAGACAAGCCTCTCGGGCTGGTGAGTGGCGGTCGGCACCGATCCTCTGTGCAGGAATCTCTCCGCTTTGCCCTCCGCACCCCTGTTTCTGCGCTCTCCTCCGCGGCTGCGAAGCTTTCCCCCTCCGCCACCTGCAGTCTCCGCCCGCGAAGGGGCTTCTAGTGTGTGGAAACCTTTCCTCCTTCACAGCTCCCTCCCACTGGTGCAGGTACCGTCCCTATTCTTTTGTCTCTGTTTTTAATTTTTTTCTTTTGCCCTACCCAGGTACGTGGGGAGTTTCTTGCCTTTTGGGAGGTCTGAGGTCTTCTGCCAGCGTTCAGTAGGTGTTCTTAGAAGTTGTTCCACGTGTAGATGTATTTCTGATGTATCTGTGGGGAGGAAGGCGATCTCTCCGTCTCACTCCTCCGCCATCTTGAAGCTCCCCCCAAATAATGTGTTTTAGAGTGTTTTGTGGGTTCCTCTACATTTCCCATATATCTTTAAATGAAATTAAAAACGTTAAGAATGGGGCTTCCCTGGTGGCGCAGTGGTTGAGAGTCCACCTGCTGATGCAGGGGACATGGGTTCGTGCCCCGGTCTGGGAAGATCCCACATGCCGCGGAGCGTCTGGGCCCGTGAGCCATGGCCGCTGAGCCTGCGCGTCCGGAGCCTGTGCTCCGCAACGGGAGAGGCCACAACAGTGAGAGGCCCGCGTACCACAAAAAAAAAAAAAAAAAAAACGTTAAGAATAATGCGATTCTGGGTTTTTAAGACAGCAACCCCTAAAATATAGCTTGAGATTTTCCAGAACCTTAAATTAAAGCTTCCCCATCTCCCTGTCTGGGCTTATGCATGCTGATCCAGATTTGAATCAGCCGGCATCTATTATTCACCCTAAAATTAAAAAGCAAGGAAACAACCTCTCTTCTTGCAAACAGACATTCATGGAAAGTTTTGGCCTTGTTATGTTTGCTATGGTCTTAGTGATCCATATTTATATGGTTATAAAGTATCTCTCACATGTTTAAAATAGACTTATCATTAGTATTACACTAGTAGTTATAATTACTAAGGTTATCACTTCAACAAAGTTAAACCAACTGAAAATACTATCAAAAGAAATTAACCTACCCTCACATATAGGCAACTCAAAATAGCTCACTTATTGCCTAGAGATGGAGATCATGTTAAGAGAAATTGTGAAAATGGACATGAGTCATGGAACTAACTTTTAGCTTAATCTACATTAAACCCTTGAATGAGCATCACTCTCAGAATGAAATTATCCTCTTTGATTTTAGCAGATTAACTCCCATTATGCCCTCTTTCCGAGTTAAAAGCAAAACTATAAACAAAAACCTTTAAAATTTGAGTGTGTATGATGCAGAGTCATCCCTGAATCATTAAGGAATATCTCTTGCTAAATTTAAAAGCATTTGGAAAGGCAGGTATATATATATATAAGGAGAAAGGCCCTTACTTGATCATACTAGGGACAGCTTGTTGCTGGCAGGGGTCCTTATCATGCTGGGCAAGAATAGTCTAGGCCGATATCATCATCATCTTTAGTTTGATGGTTCCAGGATGAGGCTTGCTACTCATGTGGATAAGTAGTAAGTGTTCATCGTTTCTTAATTCTGAAACCCTTGTCCTTATTTATTCTACTTAGTGAGTGAGCTTGTCTAACTTGTAATGACTGAGGGCTCATTTACTCACCAACCATTCACTGAGCATCTATTATATGGCAAATGCTGGGATGGGTTACAGGGATACTAAGAGGGAGACCCTGGGCTTTTCTTTCAACTGCTCAGGCATGTCTCTGGCTTTCTTGACAATATTATGCAAAACTGTAATTGACACTGGGACATCTGAGTCACAAGTGGAAAAAGAGTCATCGTATGCCTGGAACATGTCTTATTTTTAAGCTATTGAAAAGCGAAGTATGACCCAGTTACTAAGTGATTGATAGAAATTTCCCCTTTGATCTAAATGTTTTCATCTTGACTAGACATGACCAGACCCTTTTTACAAATGAGGTAACATTCACAGGTTTTGGGGATTTGACATGGATATCTTCCGGGGAGCCATTTTCCAGCCTTCCACGGCACAGGGTTGTGCAGCTGGCTGCGGTGGGGCTTGAATGTAGCCACGTCTACCTTTAGAATCCACTCTCTTCAACCTTCACACTGACTCTCTAGAATACACTTTGGCTTTCAACAGATGATGAAGTTTTCAATGCAATTATGTAAGTAGTTTCAACCTAGAAATCTAGCATGAAGAACTAGAATGTAGGTTTTATTGATAAAAGTCTTTTATTGCTATCCTCCTCCTGGTTCATTCAATAAGGATCAGCCAGTATTTATAGGGTGCCCAGGCCACTCCATGCTCTGTGCTGTCATGGAGACTCAATGCTGAGCAAAACCAACTACCAGTCCTATCCTTTCAAGCTCACTGTCCAGTGGGGGGATAGAGATAGACTTTAAGTATCATATGAATGAATGTATAATCACAAACTGAGAAGGAAAGGGGAGATGTAGAATAAGGAAATCTGACCCAGGCTGGATGTGAAGAGAAGTTTTCCTTGGGGAAGTGATGTTTCAGTCAAGATTCAAAAGCTGAGTAGGGGTTAGCTAGGTGAGGGAAGAAGGCAGCAGGGAAAAAACATTCCAGAAAGACAGAATACCATATGTAAAGGCCTTGTGGCAGGAGAGATCATCAGCTTTTTAGAAATTGAAATAAGGTTGAAGCAAAGAGTCAGGCAGCTTTGTCAATATGGGCATTTGTTTCTAGGTGTAGTGACTAGACACAGAGTAAGATTCAATGAATTCTCTGTGTTGGCAAGTTCTTTGAGAACAGCAGGCAGTGAATGTTTCTTCATCTCTGGATGCTCTGGCCCAGCATGGTGTCTCGTACAGATGATATGCTCAATGCTATGCTTGTTGATTGACTTAATGAATAAATGAATGAACAAATCAGCTTTGACCTTACATGTGCAGGGTGTTTGACAAAGCAGGTGAAATTGCCATAGTCCTGCTTGCTAGGTGTTCCCCTTCCAAACCAGGGAGCTGTAGTGTAGCCAAGTATGTTCTGGCCATTTGTCACACCCGTGTGATTACCCCATGTGAGCCAAAGGCTGGTGAGGGAGCCAGGAGTCAAAGCCCTTTCACACGTGGTTGTGAAAAAATCTGGGAAGGCCATTGGCCTGAGGAGAGAAAGCAAAGATAATAAAACCGCAAACAGCTTCCTCAGCCCTCTACACATGTCACCCCAACACAGACATTGCTGATTGCATCCTGAGGCCAGAGCAGCGGTCCCCTATTGATTCCTCCATCCCCTTTCAGGCAAAAGAAAGTGGGAGGCTATTTTGCAAGCTGATCTGTATCTGTTGCTCCATTTTTAGGGCACAGCACCAGAAAAGAGCTAGCTTTGGGTCTTAAAAAAAAGGGACAGGCCATGAGGAATGTTTTCCCATCTTCCAGTCTGAGAGTTTCACCTGCCTTGATCACCACACGTTGACTGGGCTGCCTCCTATTAGAGGAGATGTTTGAGAGATGCATAATTTTTTTTAATTGAAGTGTAGTTGATTTACAATGTTTTTTTAGTTTTAGATATACAGCAAAGTGATCCAGTTATACGTGTGTATCTGAAAAAGAATATATACACACATGTATATGTATATATTCTTTTTCAGATTCTTTTCCCTTATAGGTTGTTACAAAATATTGAGTATAGTTCCCTGTGCTATACAGTAGGTCCTTGTTGGTAAGATGCATAATTTTTATAAACACTCCTTTAACTTCTTCATCTGAGAGGGAACAAATTTCACTTCTGTGCAAAACCCACTCAAAAGGACAATGTCTCAGAGATTGCCTTAGAATTCATGTATTGAGAGTTCTCCTTGGGATGCAACCTAAATGCCACAGATGTGACACTCTGGCCATGGAAATCTCATAGGCGAGGAGGCCTACATCTATAACTACCACCATTCTAGACAGAAAGCTCTTAGGGCTGAAAAATTGTCTTGGACAACACCGACCACACGTGGTGGTGTCGACTCAGGGATAAATATGATTTTTTAAATTTACTCCTAAAATAGAAATTCTAGGCTGACCCGCTAGCCCTGTGTTTCTAAGACTTCCTTTCTCCCATTCCTTCCTTACTGTTTTTCCTCCTTCTCCCTTCTCTTGTAATTTCTGTATTCTTGAGATGGTATGAGATGCTAAAAATGGACAGTGAATCAGGAGAGTTCTAGACCAGACTCTGGCACTAATTTTCCACGTGGCCTGGGCCATGTCACCTTGTTGTGCCTCAGTTTCCTCACATACAAAATGGAACACTGGACTCTCTTGAGTACCTTGCGAAGTGCCCACTGTGGTCTTCAGATCTTTCTTGTTTCTCTTCCCCACCAGACAGTCCATATGGGCCCTAACCATAAGGCCCTTATCTTCTCTTCCCAACTGTATTCTTCACTTACTTCCCTCTTCACTTTCTTCTCTCTTCCTTGTTCTTGTGGGGAGTGGATGGTCACAAGTCAGATTTGGTGTTTATCCTCTTTGGAGAATAACGGAGAGGTTTCTAAAGTCCCAGGTGATAAGGTATCAGGCATAATTAGGACAGTTCAGCACCGTGATGTCACAGGCTGGGAGAAGCCATGGACTGACTGCCAAAATCTCCCTGTTCATGATAGAAAAAGGAATTTAGAAGAGAGGGAAGACATGATGGTGTTTCTTTCCCTTTCACATCTATGCCCTTATTTATTTTCCTCATATCAGAGGCATGAGCCCCATGGCCTTTTCTCATAGGGAGGCCAAGAGATTCCCCATCTGCGCCCCTTCACAGGGCTCCAGGTTCTCTGCCAACAGCAGACAATGTTGGGTAAACTATCAGGAAACTCTTTCTCCTTTCATCTGCTCTCCCAGATTATACCTTCTTTCTACTTTGTTTTTCAAAGACAAGACCACCTTAGAACATAGCTTCTTCCAAAAGAGCATTTGGCAGCTTTCTTCCAAGCCTGAGGGCAGACCAAGAAGTGGTTTCTTCTTTTTTCCTAATACAGGTATTAAGCTGACTTAATATTCACTTACTCTGAAAAATCCCACTTCACAGAAACATTTTTTAACATGAGCCAAAGCGTTTCTCCCCAATTCAGCACAATTGCGCCTGGTTTATATCCATTGATGTTAAATGATTTCCTGTTTAATATCAATTGGAAATGGCTGATTTCATACCCCAAACAGTACTTAATGTCAATTATGGCAGGCAGGGCAGAGCTGTTTTTCAATTAACTACACCACTCCATTTTGTTTGCTGGCGAGTGGTGCAAAATACATGCACACAGAGCTGCCTCGTGAAACAGTGACAGAGAGGGACTGAGTATTGATTTTGCTCCCTATTCCCAGCCTTTGGTTTGGGAGGTGGTGGTGGTGTGGGATAGGGAGGTTACCTTTTCCCTTCTCCCCAGGGACCCTTTATGGTTTAATGGGAATCTACCCTTCCATCAGAGGAACCTCTGGTGTGGTGATAACCAGAACTTGTTAAGGAAAGTACAATGCTTAGCTATAAACAGTCTTGCTAGGACAGAGTTCACAGAGATGTGGAAGGGGATATGGATTCATAAAGAAGATATGACTGTATTATGGATTCTCTAGTAATTCTCAGAGAGTCTGGGTATGGTTGCCACATAAGGCTGAGAACAGCAGCTAACATTCATTGAACACCTACTGTGAGTCTGCAGTGTTATATTATTTTGAATTCACTCAATAACCTTGTAAGAGATAGTATATGCCTGTTCCATAGATGTCCATATCTGAGACTGATAGGATTGCCTGATGCCATTGAGCTATCCAGCATTTGAAGCTAGAGTTCAAATCCAGGGCTGTCTGATTCTATCTCATGAGCCTTCTTTCTAATGAAACAGATGGTTGAAAATATCCCTGGTGATTCTACATAATCCCTAGGGTAACTCCTTAGTTGGAGGACAGAACCAGAGGGGAATGGGATCCAGGGTTTCTCTTTTCCTTGGTCTAGGATCCAAAGCTCTACACAGTCTTTTCTCATGTTGCTTTATGTTTTTTCACTTCCCTATGTGTGGATGCCTTTCCTCAGACTTCTGCCTTTGCTAACTCCACACCTTTTAGGGACAAGCTTGAGTTGCCTATGAGATGTTCCTTGACTATGCTGCCCACCTTTGGTACTCTCCTCTGAACTCTAAGATCCTTTGCTAACATTTTCCACATATGGCTACAGAAAACTTTCCTAAGAGCAGAAACCACGCAGGAAAGAACTTTGGGTGTGGGGGCTAATAGGTCAGAGCTGACATCCAGTTTTGTCATTTCCTACATCATTTTGTCTTCTTTCAACAAAGATTTATTAAGTGCCTACTATGTACCAGGCATTATGCAAGGAGCTATTGATGCCAAGGAGCCCATATACCAGTGGAGGGAGTTGGCACTAAAGGACTAGCTTCAATAGAGTATAATAGATACTATGGGACACCCAAGACAGAGGCACTTAACTCAGTGGTGGGGTAGGTAGAGGAGTCAGAGAAGTTTCTTTGGATTAGGCATCTGAACTGAGTTTTGAGGAAGTGGTTCAGTGATAGTAGATGGGGGTCAGAGAGGGATTGACACCTGAGGGAATGTCTTAGCACAGGAGTCAGCAGCTACATGGTTATAGATAACACTGGACCTGGCTCAGTCTTTCGTCTACAGCTTCATCACAGGGATGATGTAAGGATCCATAATAGCATACATTAACTGAGTGCTTACTCTGAGCCTTGCATTGTTATAAGCTCTTTACTTGTATTAACTCATTGAATCCTCCTAATGATCTTATGAGGTAGGCATTGCTATTATACTCATTTTACAGATGAAAAAACTGAGTCACAAAGGGTTTAATTAACTGGTCCAAAATAACCAAGCTAGTAAGCCATAGGGCTGGAATTCAGACCCGGTAGTCTAGCTCCTGAGGATAACCTCTTAGCCATTAATTTATGCTGTTTCTTGAATGAACTGATGCATACAAATTGCACACTACAGTGCCTGAATAAACTAATTACTCCATTAATAGTTATTGCTTTGATTTCTTGTACTTTTTTTTAAAACCGCTCCTCTTTGGAAAGATAAGTCTTTCCTCTTCAGAACACTATTTTCTTGGGTTTAAGACTGTGCCAGCTACATGGTGATCCCCTCTCCTCTCCACTTTGGGATCTATTTCAATGATGTGCAAATAGACAACCCAAAAACCAAAACAAAACACTGGGATAAATGCGTGTGCAGATGAAGGTTGCCAGCCAGAAAAGGAAAAAGGAAAGAGTGAAGCTTCTTGTTTCTAAGGTTTATTAGGCATCCGAATGCAGAGGACATCTTGTCTGGGTATTGCCAAGGGAGTGGACAGCTCTTTTCTTGGCTAGTCTTTCTAAGATGGTTGGGAAATGAGCCTTCTGGGAGATCCATTTGAGCTCTCTGATTCCAGGATAATTCATACACTTTTAGAGGTGGTTCGAGTGTCATACTTGCTAATGTAAGTTAAGTTTTTCATCCTGACCAATTTATTTGGAGGAAATATCAGATACCAGTGTATGGGCTGATCCCATTGGTTGAAAAATACAGTATATTATTTAAGTATTTCTCTGAACAGCACTTGAAGATGTACATTTTTCCTCCTTCCTATGTCTTCCGTTGACCTACACAAGACATTCTTTTTTTTTTTTTTTTTTTTTTTTGCCATATGCGGGCCTCTCACTGTTGTGGCCTCTCCCGTTGAGGAGCACAGGCTCCTGACGCGCAGCCTCAGCGGCCATGGCTCACGGACCCAGCCGCTCCGTGGCATGTGAGACCTTCCCGGACCGGGACACGAACCCACGTCCCCTGCAACAGCAGGCAGACTCTCAACCACTGCACCACCAGGGAAGCCCCAAGACATTCTTTATACCACACATGTGTCTAAGGTATTCAGGTTTGTGTAAAAGACCATTTGATGAGAATTTGAATTTTCTTTGAAATTCTTATAGTAGTAGGTATTCTTTAAAGCTTAAGGTAATTAAAGGTATCTATAAGTACTAGTCATTTTTATTTTCCTGAATGTTTTTGAGTTTAGGATCAACTTTAAACATTTCAAAAAGAGAAGGAGGATAAAAGATAGTGGACATAGGGAGGGGGTTGGACTCAAGAACCCTTAATAAGTTATCAAGCCAGTGTATTATTGTTCAAAAGTGGAAGTTTTAGCCACAGCAGTCAGAGAAGAAAAAGAAATAAAAGGAATCCAAATTGGAAAAAAAGAAGTAAAACTGTCACTGTTTGCAGATGACATGATACTATACATAGAGAATCCTAAAGATGCTACCAGAAAACTACTAGAGCTAATCAATGGATTTGGTAAAGTAGCAGGATGCAAAATTAATGCACAGAAATCTCTTGCATTCCTATACACTAATGATGAAAAATCTAAAGAGAAATTAAGGAAACACTCCCATTTACCATTGCAACAAAAAGAATAAAATATCTAGGAATAAACCTACCTAAGGAGACAAGAGACCTGTATGCAGAAAACTATAAAACACTGATGAAGGAAAATTAAGACGATACAAACAGGTGGAGAGATATACCATGTTCTTGGATTGGAAGAATCAACATTGTGAAAATGACTCTACTACCCAAAGCAATCTACAGATTCAGTGCAATCCCTATCAAACTACCAATAGCATTTTTCAGAGAACTAGAACAAAAAATTTCACAATTTGTATGGAAACACAAAAGACCCTGAATAGCCAGAGCAATCTTGAGAAAGAAAAATGGAGCTGGAGGAATCAGGCTCCCTGACTTCAGACTATACTACAAAGCTACAGTAATCAAGACAGTATGGTACTGGCACAAAAACAGAAAGATAGATCAATGGAACAGGATAGAAAGCCCAGAGATAAACCCACGCACCTGTGGTCACCTTACCTTTGATAAAGGAGGCAAGAATATACAGTGGAGAAAAGACAGCCTCTTCAATAAGTGGTGCTGGGAAAACTGGACAGCTACATGTAAAAGAATGAAATTAGAACACTTCCTGACACCATACACAAAAATAAATTCAAAATGGATTAAAGACCTAAATGTAAGGCCAGACACTATAAAACTCTTATAAGAAAACATAGTCAGAACATTCTATGACATAAATCACAGCCAGATCCTTTTGACCCTTCTCCTAGAGAAATGGAAATAAAAACAAAAATAAACAAATGGGACCTAATGAAACTTAAAAGCTTTTGCACAGCAAAGGAAACCATAAACAAGACGAAAAGACAGCCCTCAGAATGGGAGAAAATATTTGCAAACAAAGCAACTGACAAAGGATTAATCTCCAAAATATACAAGCAGCTCATGTAGTTCATTATCAAAAAAACAACCCAATCCAAAGCTGGGCAGAAGGCGTAAATAGACATTTCTCCAAAGAAGATATACAGATGGCCAAGAAGCACATGAAAGGATGCTCAACATCACTGATCATTAGAAAAGTGCAAATCAATACTACAATGAGGTATCACCTCACGCCAGTCAGAATGACCATCACCAAAAAATCTACAAACAGTAAATGCTGGAGAGGGTGTGGAGAAAAGGGAACCCTCCTGCACTGTTGGTGGGAATGTAAATTGATACAGCCACTATGGAGAACAGTATGGAGGTTCCTTATAAAACTAAAAATAGAACTACCATATGACCCAGCAATCCCACTACTAGGCATATACCCTGAGAAAACCATAATTCAAAAAGAGACATGTACCACAATGTTCATATCAGCACTATTTACAGTAGCCAGGACATGGAAGCAACCTAAGTGTCCATCAACAGAAGAATGGATAAAGAAGATGTGGCACATATATACAATGGAATATTACTCAACCATAAAAGGAAACGAAATTGAGTTATTTGTAGTGAGGTGGATGGACCTGGAGTCTGTCATACAGAGTGAAGTAAGTCAGAAAGAGAAAACAAATACCATATGCTAACACATATATATGGAATCTAAAGAAAAAAAATGTTTCTGATGAACCTAGGGGCAGAACAGGAATAAAGATGCAGATGTAGAGAATGGACTTGAGGACACGGGGATGGGGAAGGGTAAGCTGGGACGAAGTGAGAGAGTAGCATTGACATATATACACTACGAAATGTAAAATAGATAGCTAGTGGGAAGCAGCTCCATAGCACAGGGAGATCAGCTCGGTGCTTTGTGACCACCTAGAGGGGTGGTATAGGGAGGGTGGGAGGGTGATGCAAGAGGGTGGGGATATGGGGATATATGTATACATATAGCTGATTCACTTTGTTATACAGCAGAAACTAACACAACATTGTAAAGCAATTATACTCCAATAAAGATGTTTTTTAAAAAAAGTACTGATGATAACTTTTATGCCATAATTTCTAGCCTAGACAAAGTGAGTTTTGCTAGTTGACCTTAGACAATATTTATGGACATTATTCCATTCATCTTAGCAGTATCTCAGAATGTCATGAGAATAAATATCTTCTTCAGTTCAGACCGGCTCAAGGTCGATGCATGGAAGCCAGACCTTTGGACTCTTTATTGCGCAGCTGACTCCCAGTGGTTGTCCTGTACCTTGATTGAAAGCTTTCTTCTCTAGGGTGAGGCTTTCAGAATTGTGAAGAATGGACAAGAAGATGTTTATGGAGAAATGAGTAGTTTATAAAGAATGCCTACTATATGCCCGGTACTGTGCTAGACAGATTTCAGGCACATTCTTAATTCTTCAGGGGAAGCCCAGTTCCCCGCACCTGAAGTATGTGCCCTTTTGGCATAGTCTTTGCAATAGTAGGTGGTGATTATGCCAGAGAACCCCAGGCTTTGCCAAACAGAAACAGGTATTTGGCAGGATCTGGTCATCAAGTCCTCATTGTTAAATCTGTTTCACAGATATGGTGGAAAGATGGTCTCCAGGTCCCGGGGGTGGTGGTGGTGGTGAAATTCTTGACATTTGGTTCATATCTCTCCTTGGTTCCTCACCTCTGAGGGTATCTAATCCAACTGCTAATTAAGGGAAAAATAGAGACAGCAGATGAGAAGTGTGACTTTTTTTTTTCCTTTCAAAGCAATTTAAACCTTTGGAAGGTATGCAAATGTGGTCCTATTATTCAAGTTAATTTACAATCCTTCCCCCATCTACCACAAGGAATTTATGAACCTGGAAGAGCTGGAAGTCCCTTAGCAAAGTAAACAAACTGTAACTCAGGATTGCATACTTCCAATGAGCCTCTATCAGCAGGTTATATTTTCACACCAGAGATGAAAAGATAATTTGGTGAGCCGTATTTTGTGTCACTGGGAGCAGCTGAGAGACACCTGCCTGGTGCGAAAAGAGAGGGGCTGGCTAGGCAGCTGTCTGTGGGCCAACACACAGCAGTTGTCATTGTCCTGGTGACAGGGGTGATGGCAGTAAGAGCTAGCATTTACTGAGCCATCCCCGTGAGTCAGGTATTGTCCTATGCTTTTTCAGCCTCACCACAGCCCTTTGAAATAGACACCATTATTATCTCCATTTTACAGATGAGGACACTGAGGCTTTTAGATGTTTGGATATTTTTCCTCTAGAAACAAAGTGTGACTTCATACAATTTATCTACAGATGGGGCACTATCTGAGTGCAGAGAATGGACTCTGTGTGTTTGGGCGTGGGGCTGGCTAGCATGTTCTGTTTAGGAAAAGGGAGATTTCTTGTCCTCTTCTCTCAATGCAAAAGCATCCACCATCTTCCACTTTCAAAGCAATGAGCACTGGACTGGGAGTCAGGAGACCTGTGTTCCAGTCCTAACTCTGAAAGGTGCCGCCCACGTGAACTTGGACACATCCCTTCCCCTCTCTGACATCAGTTTCCGTATTCATGAAACAAGGAGGACAGCAGAGGTAGCTGATGTCTAGGATCGTGGCTGTCAGTTTCAGTGGCTCCAGGATTCTATGAACCAGAGCTATCGATCGATCTTTGCTTTTTATCCCCTCCCTCATCCACCCTTGTGTGTGGGACAGCGATGCTTCTCTCAGATGTGCAAGGCACTGAAAAGAAGGAAGGTTGTTTTTTTTTATGTGCCGTATACCAGACGACCTTGATGTGATGGACTACGGGATCTGGTGACACTGCACACTCAGTACTATTCAACACTTTGCCTGAAAGGGAGAAAGGAATGGATTTATTGACTTGTGACTTTGACTCGGGCCTGTGTATCAGGCCTGTTATTATGTGGAATGATTAGGCTGCAGTGGCAGGGACAAGTTAAACTAGAACAACAAAAGACCTCCTTAACCTTTACCTGGACACAAGGCCATTCATAATGACTTGCATGGTTTGGAAAACCAAGTCTGTCCTGGAGCACTCAATACTTCTGCAGCCCCAGCAAATGAGCAGGAAAGGGAAGATGGATGGGTGAGGGAGGTGAAATGTAATCCAATTCTGCATAGTCCTGTTTAGAATGCTGAGTTCAGGTCTGTGTCAAAAAAGACAACGATGGCTTAGAGATCGTCATCATTTTTTTGGCTTGAAAAAGGAATCTGAAACTAGATACATTGGTTGCTTGCTGAGAAAACTTCCAACTATTTGTTATCCACTAGAGCAAATTATGCTCTTTCTGAAAGATATTTTCCCTCTTGAAGGAACCGTGTACCTTCTATTAATGTGAACAGAAGTAGATACATGGATCTTTCACACACACACACACACACACACACACACACACACACGCCCAGGATCAAACACAAGTTCTCCTTGAAAAGCTAAAATAGCTGCAACCATCTCAGGCTTCTCTTGCTTCTGAAAGATACTCTTTCTCACCTCCCTGCCTGATGAGCCATATTTTTGGTGGAATGACTGTAGCATCAACCATTTCAAAATCTTGGGCAGGATGAGTTTTTTTCCAGACATCTTCCCCTAAATATTTCAAGTTTTAATGGAGCTGGATACGGCACTAGAATTAGAGAATCCCAGAGTATTACAGCTCGAGGAGAACTCGTTCATCGTCTAACCCAAGGGTAACCTAAGTTTTACTTTAAAGGGCCAGATGGTAAGTATTCTAGGCTTTGTAGGCCAGTCAGTCTTTGTCACAAATACTCAACTCTGCTGTTGTAGCAAGAAAGCAGCCATGGACAGTACATAGACAGTGAGCGTGTCTGGGTTCCATGAAACTTTACTTACAAAAACAAGTGGCAGGCCAGTTTTGGCCCACAAGTTATAGTGTGCTGACCCCTGGTCTCACTTATTGTTCAGATGAGTGTGAAGAGGCTCATCCAGGGCCATCTTGGCCAGCTAGCTGCAGTGCTAGGACTGGAGATTCGTGGAGTGGGAATGAGATACTCAATTCCAGGTTCCCTGGTCTGGGGACTTTCCTTCAATAGCATGGTCTTAATCCAGTTGAATTCCTTAATATTTGAAAGCAATTTATTGTGAAAATTAATTTATAAGCTAGAATGTGGAAACCATGCTTAGTTAGTAGAGGTCATGGCTGCAGTGAGTTGAGACTTGTGTGTGGATATTGGTGACCTTGAAACTAGCACTCCCTCGCACACATCATTTGGGCAGACTCTGACCATCCACTGATTTACGTGGCCCTGTGGGAAGGAAGGTAAATGCTTTCTGCCACTGAGGCTCAGACTCATGCCAACATACTTGGAAAACTTGAGTGGGTTTGATTCCAAAAGATACTAGATCACAAAGAAGA
Organism: Hyperoodon ampullatus; assembly: GCF_949752795.1. Lineage (NCBI taxonomy): Eukaryota > Metazoa > Chordata > Mammalia > Artiodactyla > Ziphiidae > Hyperoodon > Hyperoodon ampullatus. The sequence continues at coordinate 38,842,476 of NC_136928.1, forward strand.
ATAGTGGGGCTTTAAGAGAAACACACACACACACACACACACACACACACACACACACACGAGTGAGTAAGTCTGGTCCAGCTTAGCCACAGGGAGATTGGTAAAGGACCAGAGTTCTGGGACAATGAAAAGCTCTACTGAAATCCAGCTGACCCAGCTTACCTGGAGGCATCCCTGAACCCTGGCCACAAAAAAACTAAAAACAAGAGATTGCTAGGAAGCCAAGCACCTCTGCAAGAAGTTTCTATGAGCCCCCCCTCCCCCTACAAAATAGCACAGCCAGAAAGATCGTGCATTTCTTTTTCTGATAGAGATTCATGAGACCTGGAAATCTGGAGCTAGGCAGTAATGGAGTGCCAGGTGGTGTTAGCTGAGAAAGTGGGCACCAAGGGGTGACAGAGGTCATGAATGAGTTACTGCCATCACCCAGGTGCCCTGCAGAGGAGAGCCAGGCACTGTGCAGACAGGCCCAGAGGCGTAAAACACGGAAGACCCAGAGGCAGACTACGATATTGCCCAGGGGCAGTGGCAGAGAGAAGAGATTACCCAGAGTGTTGGTGGGGGGCTAGTCTATGGCGAATTGGTATCAGTGTGTTAGACTCAAGCTGAACATCAGCAACATGGCAGGTCGGTGTGCTTGGCATAGGTGTGGATGCACCTGGAGAGACAGACCTGTCGTGACAACAGGTTCTGAACAGTGACTATATGTCAGATGCTATGCTACCTGCCTTTCAGGCATTATGGCATTTGATGTGAATAACAACCTTGCAAGGTCCTTACTGTTATTATCTTTGGGGTGAGTCAGCTATTGCTGCAGTAACAACTCCCCCCAAACACCAGTGACTTACAAGGTAAAACACCTTTTTCTCATTTGCATTTTGTGAGGGCCACAAGTTGACCGCAGCTCTGTGCCAAGCTGAAGGTCAACTGTGGGTCTGTTCGTGTGTTTTCTCATTCTGGGACCTTGGCTGAGGAGCATTCCTTATCCTGGACATGTTGTTCTCATTGGTGGAACAACACAAGAAAAATGCAAGAGTGGGTTGAACTTTGTAATCCCTTTTTAAAAAATTGAAGTATAATCGATTTACGATAGTATATTAATTTCAGGTGTACCGCATAGTGATTCAGTATTTTTATAGATTATATTCCCTGTGCTGTACATTACATCCTTGTATCTTATTTATTTTATACCTAGTAGTTTGTACCTCCTAATCCCTTTCCTCTATCTTGTCCCTTCCCCACAATTCCCCACTGGTAACCGCTAAATTGTTCTCTGGATCTGTGAGTCTGTTTCTGTTTTGTTAGATTTATTTATTTATTTTTAGAGTCCACATATAAGTGAAAACATATTGCATTTGTATTTCTCTGTTTGACTTGTTTCACTAAACGTAATACTGTCCAGGTCCATCTGAGTTGTTGCAAATGGCAAAATTTCATTCGCTTTTAAAGTTTCTGCTTGGATATTACTATGTCGGGTTCTGCATCAGGTCCACGCACATGTCACTGGCCAAAGTAAATCATGGCCAAGCCTGACAGTGGGATGGGGAAGCAATTTGTGCCTGCTGGGAGGCAGGGCAAGTCATGTGACAGGGGAAGGAAAAGGTATTTGTGACTAATTTGATCTATGTACCATCTCTGTTTTAGAAATGAGAGAGGAGTCATTATAACACATAGCCATTCACCCTTAGCCACTCATTACACTTTCGGTGCTAGGGATGTACAGCTGATTTGTATGGGGGCTCTTTTACCCCTTTTATTCCCCAGGACATATGAACACACCACTGGTGAGGCCATCGGGAGGATAGAGGATACTGTGTCTTTAGATTGAGGAACATGCCTAGGGCTTCTTAATTTAGAGTCTATAAACTTGAAGCTCAGGTACATTCAGATTACACTTTTTTTTAAATTCACGGTACAGATGCTTTCTTGCTATTCTAGAGAAAAGCTTTCCATCCACTACACCTGATCCTCTGTGGTATCATAAGGACTCCGATCTTGCAGAGTTGGTAGTGTTATTTTAGAGATAGGATTACCCTATGAAGCAGGCTGACTTCTCAGGTTTGAGGAAAAGTTTTCCCCCATCCTTTTATTATGAACATTTTCTAATATGCAGAAAAGTTGGAAGCATTGTACAGTGACCACCAAGTTTCAACAACTGTTACTTGTTCTATCTGTAGATATCTAAACACACAAATTTATGTACGCACATATATATGTATATACTGAGCAATTTGAAAATAAGTTGCAGACATCATGATACTTTAGCCTTAATGCTTCTGATGTACCTCCTGAACATGGAGACATTCCTTTAAATAACCCAAATAACCCTATTACTATTATTATACCTAAGAATAATTTCTTAAGTCTTCAAGATGTCAATTATAGCTAATTAAATTTCAGTACCAGGATCCAATCAAGTTTTATGCAGTACATTTGGTTGTAATGTTTCTTTGGATTCCTTTAATTTAGAAAAAGTCCAACAGTACCCCACTTAAAAAAAATAGTATAGATTTTAAAAATAGACCAGGACAGCCATCTTGTATAATATCTCATTATCTGGATTTTCTTCATCATTTTCTCTTGGTGTCATTTGTTTTGTGCCTCTGTCCCCTGTATTTCCTATAACTGGAAGTTAGATCTAAAAGCATGGTGGGATTACCATTAGACCTTGATATCTTGTATGCTTTATAGGAGATGCTATGTGCTTGACACTGTTTCTCACCCAGAGGCACATGGGTCAAGACATCCCACCATCAGTGATCTTAAGTTTGATCATTTGGTTAAGGTAGTGAATGCAGGTACTCTCCATGGTAGGTTTTTGTTTTTCCCTTTGCAATTTAGAGTGATACTTTGAAATCTTGTGACTATCTTATTCCTCATAAACCTTTCACCTTTTATTAGCTTTAGCTAATGAAAATACAGACGTCCAGTTAAATTTGATTTCAGGTAAACAATGAATACATTTTTCTGTATAGTATGTCCCAAATATTCCATGAGGCATATGTATACTAAATTTTTGTTGTTGTTATCTGAAATTTAGATATAATTATGGATCCTGTATCTTATCTTGCAAGCCTAGACTCTATATTAGGGGAGAGTGTTGTGGAAAAGGAGAGGAGAAGGGAAGGTATCAAATGCTGAAAACAAACTGCATAGACTTGGCGAGACTACCTGGAGACAAGTTTACACCTAAAGGTTTGGGGAAGCGTGGCTGGAGATGCAGAAGATGCAAGTGCATAGGTTTGGGCATGGTCACAGTGATGGATGAGGATGGTCGGAAAAGATGCTCAGTTCATCCAGCATGCAGTCTTCTAATTCCTACTACATACATACCCCAGGGTGGGCACCAGTGTAAGACAGAGTGGCGGTCTTATGGTTATTTCTCCAGTTCTTCAATGTATTTCAGACAGTGAAGGGGCCCTGAAGCTTGAAGTCTGGGGAATGGTAAAGATTAGTGTCTTTGTAACATCAACATTCATACAAGTCATCTGAGAATCTTATGAAAATGCAGTAGGTCTGGAGTGGGGTCTGAGATTCTAAATTTCTAACAAGCTTCTGTTGATGTTGACTTCTCAAATGGTCTTCTAGCTGTCTAGCATATTGGATAAATGAATGGTTTTGGAGCCAAAGATACCTGAGTTCAGGTCTTGGCTTTGTAGCTTTTGATCTATGTGTCCTTGGGAAAGTTACACAATATTTCTAAACTTCAGTTTCCTCTTCTGTAAAGTAATATTAATTATACCTAGCAGATAGGGTTGATGCAAGGATTAAGTCAGATAGTGACTGCAAAGTACTCATCACAATGCCTGGCATAATGTGCCATAATATTTGCTATTATTATTAATATTAACAGTAATCTAATACGCAAAATGAATATGTCTCCAAGCTCATGTGATTTACTCTGTTGGAGTGGAGGAGAGTCACCCCCAATTTGACATGATTTATTGTATAGTATACAAAGTATGACAGACAAAGAGTGCAGCTGTCCTCTTATTCAGAGTACTATATTTCTTCCTAGGAAAAAGCCCACTTATTTTTCAAGAGCGGAATGAAGTGAGAGAGTGGCCTGGACATATATACACTACCAAATGTAAAATAGATAGCTAGTGGGAAGCAGCTACATAGCACAGGGAGATCAGCTCGGTGCTTTTTGACCATCTAGAGGGGTGGAATAGGGAGGGTAGGAGGGAGACGTAAGAGGGAGGAGATATGGGGGATGCATGTATACATATAGCTGATTCACTTTGTTATACACCAGAAACTAACACAACAATGTAAAGCAATTATACTCCAATAAAGTTGTTTAAAAAAACAAAACAAAACAACAGATTAATAGCAGTGAATTCTAAGAAGGGAAGAAAGGTGTGAGATACAGAACTAGTAGCAGCCTTGAGATCTGAAAAGTAACAGGTAAGGGGGAGGGAGGGACCAATAAATAGGTAAGCCAACTCAAATGTGCAACAGTGTGGGGTTATTTGGTATAAGGGACGAACAGCCTTGCATCATTTCATAACCACTACTGGAATCCAGTTTCCCAAAGAAAATTAGAGATAACCATAGCAAAGACTGATATATGAGAACAGCAGAAAATCATTAGAAATAAATGACACTTGACTTTTGATTCTGCACAGTGAAGGCTTTATTTCTTGGGGTTATTTGATGAATCCTTCTATTTTGTAATGATGGGAATATGGCTGGACCAAGAGGGATTCAAGACCTGTAACCAGGGTTCTGAGTTTGGGAGAGCCTGTGCATGTGTACACCTGTGACTGTAGCATGAGTTTTCAAGCCTGACAAATTTGAATCTCTGTCCCAGGCACTAGTGGGTAGTGGCCAAGAGAACTAGCTCCAGAATCAGGCCATCTAGGTTGAATCCTACTTCTACCACTTGTCAGCCATGTGACTTTGGGCTAATTAATTAATCTCTCTGTGCCTTGGTTTCCTCATCTGTAAAATGGGGATAATAATCATAGTATCTTCCTCATGGCAATATTGTGAAGTTTAAGTAGTTTAAACTTTATAAAGAATATAATGTTGTGTTCAGTAAATAGTAGTGCAAAGAATAGCACCATTACTTATTCCTCCATTATTGTATAGATGAGAATTGATTTTTTTGTGTGTGTCCAACCATGAAAACACAATGTTATCTATCAGAGATAAGTCTACAAACAGCCGTGAAGGAGTATTTGCCCCCTGTTTTAACCAGAGTGACAGAATGTGCAGCAACTTGAACTGGAAAGATCTGGTTGGTTGACGTTGAGGTGGAAGTAGAGAGGTAGGGGTGAGAGTTGCTTAGATCCTAAGCAAGAGGTGTGGAGATGTCATGGTACGTGAAGCCAGATGAATATCTGAAGGGCATCATCAGGAGACCTGGTCTAGAAGGTTGAGGTTGAGACCAGCTCACTCATTATTGAGGTTAAAGGTCAGGAACTGAGCACATGTAGCTTGGAAAAGGGTCAGGCAAGCTGAGAAGTGGTGGTGAACATAGGTCAAGACCACAGTGCAGACTGTGGTTTGGGCAACTGTCCCTCCAGTTACACAAACCAGAAACCTAGACAACCCCTCACCACGCATATCCAATCCAAATCTGTTTTGCCTTTACCTCCTAATGCGTTCACTTTTTTTCCACATTCCCACCTTCAGCACCACCCTTAACTGAGCCAAATTGGACTGTAAATGACTCCCAGCTGATATCCCTGCATCTATGCTGGTTTCCTTCCTTTCTGTTCTCCATCCTGCAACCAGAGGAACTTTTTCTAAAATAGAATATGATCATATGGCAGCCTGAAAAAGTTTTTTGTGGTTCCCAGGACAAAGTTGCAATTCCTGAAGAGCGTGATCCAACTCCCATGGATCCAACTCTCCAGGCCTTCTATGGCCCTGTCTTCTTCCAGGCACTCCTTAATGCAGTGCTTCAGCAGCCCTGGCCTTACTTCAGTCTTGCTACTCACCACACAGCACGCAGCTCTGGTGGCTGCAGTTGCCTCTGCCTGGAGCACTCTTCCCTCCTCCTCTTATGTACCTAGCATCTTCTCATCCTCCCAATCAGAGTTAAGCATCAGGGAAATTATCCGTGATCTCCCTGATCAGACCAGCCCTCCCTCCTCATTTTAGGCTCTAATAGAGCACCCTGAATTTCTCCTTTGTGTCACTTAGTTGTAATTCCACATTTACTTGCAATTAACTATTAATAAGCTCCATGAAGGCAAGAATCATGTTTGGTTTTGCTCAGATTTATCCCTCTAGAGTGTAGCATGATGTTTAGAAAATACTAGATCCTCAATAAATATTGGTTGACTGAAAAAATGCATGCATGATTCAATAAATGGGTGCATTCCTGAACAAGCAGAGATTCAGGCAGAATCAGGATGTGAGATTATATAACAGTATAGGTTCATCAGGAGGCATTGACATCTTATCGAGATGGCTCAGAGCTTCCCTAATTGGCCCTATTCCTTTCAAACCATGAGGGTTCTTCACTCTCCTCCAAGGTTCAGAAATGCAGAAGCTGCAGTTTGGTTGGTTCGTCTCCGAATCTTCAGCTCAGTGTGTGGCATGTAGTGGGCACTTAGTGCATTTTCCCACCCAATGAAGGAATGAATCACTGCCCAGGGAGGAATCGTCCCCCACATTCTCATCTTATCTGCCATTTTACTGTTGCGCAGTTGGGCTTGGATGTCTGGTTTCTATTGGAGTTGGTGCAGCTGATGCCTCTGAAAGATCCACTTCTCCTTGGGAAAGGATTCTGAATAGTGTGTTTTGGTGTTTTAGGCAATTCATGATCAGAGCTTCTCCACCCCACCTCTGCCACATTGTGACATACCAAGCCTAAGCCCTCTCGCTCTGGGGTAAATTTGGACCAGGGCTGTCGTCATTCCTCTAAGACCCCAAGCTGTGTCAGGAATCCTCCTCCCCTCCGAGGCCTAGGAGTACCTTTGTCTCCTCAATCGTTCTGAGGAAATGACTTTTCCGGAAAGAATAGACCCAGGCCCCACTTTCTTGGCAGCCAGACTGGAGGGAGAATGTAAGCTGAGCCTCATCCTTTTTCCCTGCACTTTACAAATATCTCATTTTTTATTTCCCTCCAACAACATGCGATGACCCTTTGGCAAGTCCTTAGTGCTAAATTTCTTTTTATGGAGGCAGCAGTAAAAACTCTAGGGCCTTTGATAGGCAGAGCTGGGACGTAGAGCAGATGTAAATCACTTGAGCATTGGCTGGATTCGGTTGACAGATTTCTAGGTTCAGTGAAACTTTCCTTTCCCAAATAAATAAAATTCTGACCTATGAAGGTCTAAGCTGGGAACACTTCTGAGCTGTCTGAATTTGGGCTGAGGCTGGAGGTCATCCTGTCTGGGTGATGGGCATGGATTTTGTAGTGAGCACAAAGGGAAAACTCATGACATAGAGTTTTGTACATTTCCCTTTTGCTTGAGGCTTTTGGTACTTTTTGCTCCTGGTCCCTTAAATGAAATGGTTACAAAACGTATATAGAGGAAACCGAGGAAGTCTTGGAATAAGCGTGGAGAACTGAATTCAAGGTTTGGTGGTGGAGACATTTTTATTTGAAAAGAAGTGTGTGTGTGTGTGTGTGTGTGTGTGTGTGTGTGTGTGTGTGTGTGTGTGAAAAATTCTAAACTCTGTGGAACTTGTTGAAGTCTCTCCACAGTCACAGAGGACAGCTACGGCTGGATCATTATAAGGGATTTGTATGTTGAATGGGACTGAGAAGATCTGTTTTTAGAAGGACTTGAAATTTTAGGATTACCCCCAAAGTGTCAGTTATCTTGCTGTGACTCAAAGACCTTGAGGATGAGAGGCACCTATTTCTTTGCTTTTGGACTTAGTTTAATCATTTCAAATGGCATATTGTTTCCCCTTATAATTCAAGCACCCATAAGCCTGTTTACCATAGGAGTCGCAGAGACTAGGACTGGACACCCAGGTGTCCAGAATGGGTAATTTCGGAAGGCACCCACCCACCTGTCACCTGTGTGGGAACCATCACGAATGGAAATGTGCAGTTTCCCCGAAGCCACGTATCAGTCGGGTGGGGGACTGCGCTGACACTCACTAATGTCCCAGCTATCACAGCATAGCATAGTGCCATTAACAACTGATTATACACATTATTGGGTAGCTCACAGTTAATGGGACCTGTCACAAGATCTCAGAAGACTGGTCTTATGATCTGTTGATAAATAGATACGTGGAACACGTGGGTCAGTCATTTCCTAGTTAAGAAGGAAAGAGGAAATGAAGTGACAGCCTCAGCAGTTCCACACAGACCACGGCAATGTGCTCGGATGGAGTTTGGTATCAGGACGTGGGGCCTAGGGGTGGGCTGAGGTGCAGCGGGATGTGTCTCCATTCTAGTCCTGCAAATATAAAGGGTAGTGGGGGATGAGGCAATGGCATGGAGATTTTTAAAAATGCATTGGAACTTCAGCATTCCGAAGGGAGATGTCTTCCTCCTAGCAGTTCCCTTGGGAAGCTGAGAACTCTTTCTAGTGAGGCTGCCTTTGTTCTTGTATTTCCTTTGTGGGTTTTTTTGGGAGGGTTGTGGTATATTCTTTTTGAGTGTCCTCAGTTGTGTCAAATCTTTGAGGAAGTAATATGCAAACGTGAAGTAAACAGGGATGGGAATATCACTGTCGACTCGTATAATTTATTTATTTATTTTATTATTTTTTATTTTTTATTTTTTTGCGATACGCGGGCCTCTCACTGTTGTGGCCTCTCCCATTGCGGAGCACAGGCTCCGGACGCGCAGGCTCCGGACGCGCAGGCTCAGCGGCCATGGCTCACAGGCCTAGCCACTCCGCGGCATGTGGGATCTTCCCGGACTGGGGCACGAACCCGTGTCCCCTGCATCGGCAGGCGGACTCTCAACCACTGCGCCACCAGGGAAGCGACTCGTATAATTTAAATCATGGTTGAGGTCTGCTTCCCATCCTGATACAAGTATCCAGGGTGATAATAAAGTAGATCTGAACTTTAGGCCACAAACACAGGTGTGCAGCATTATTTTATTTAAATCACATTTTATCTGATTGGGCTCAGATGACAAATTCAGTCTCACTCATTTTGGCGGAGAGATGGGACCAAAGACGTTCTCTAAGCCCCTCTGGCATCAGTCCACCCTGAGTATTATTCACACCCTCACCTGCTTTGGTTTCTTTGAGTCTGGTGAATCCAATGCTTTTTGGCACCATAATTTTGCCAAGGCTGGAAGCCTTCCTGTCTAGGGTCAGCCTCTTTAGGTGCATTGTGCCAACTTCCCACCAGTGGCCCTGTCACCTCCCCTTGGTGTCACCACTATTGCAATGCAACAGATCCCTGGAGTCCCACTCCCCTCCAGTCCCTTCTCAGTCTTGGGAAACCTCTCAACTCAAAAGTATTTGCTTCTTTCCCTATGTCTCAGTGAGCTCAAACTTTTAGGGGAAAAAAAAAGCCAGGTAGGGATTTTTCTGCAGGCAATTTCTACTTTCAGTCTCTATAATCCTCTGCTAAAGTAAGGGAACACAAAGAGCCTGACGACTCTTTAGGAGCCAAGGAGGGGGAAATGTATTGAGAACAAAACACGAATTAATATCTCAGTACCTTATACTGCTATGATAAGGATGGTGATGACAGTGATGGTGATAAAGATGATGATTTATATTGGCATTTGCTTTAGAATTTCAAGCCACTATCTGACATGATCCCTGTAGTAGGTTAGTAAGGTAGGATAATGTGCCAAAAGGAAATGAAGACTCAGAGAGGTTTTGTGAGTTGGCCAAGGCCACACAGCAGGTTAGTAACCACAAGCCCTCATTTGTTGGTTCAACATAGTCTTCTTTGAAAGAGACCACACGTTGCCATTTTTGGTTTGGAACATACCAGACCCAGCCTTCTGGGAGAAAGCGACTGGAAGTAACTTAGAGACAGCTGGGGTCTTGGACACCCAGGACCCTGAGAGATGTTAACAGAAGGGATCCCAAGACTTGCTGAACCCCTCAAAGTCTCCCTGCTGTCTGGGCAGAAGGGGACCTTGTAAGTCAGACAGAATGTGAGCCCCCTGCCATCCAGGCTGGGATCTCCTGGAAAGAAAAGAAAGTTTATTTTGCTGTTATTTTCTCCTCCATATCAATCTTCCTAAATTTCTGCTGCTCCTTTCCTTGTACCAGGACTAGCTGTTCACTTAATTATTTCGCCACTGAAAGTGGTTAAGGCAGAAAAAGATTGTGCTAGAAGGAAAGAGAAATGTTCTGTTTTTTTCAGGGGGACACAGATTTACTTCAGTTTTAGTAGTTCCTATTCAAATCCATCTGAAGTAATTAATGAAAGCTAGAAGAAGGCCTGTAATGCGCACGTGTGTACACACACACACACACACACACACGCACACCCCTTCCTGGGACTTTTTTCACTCTTACTTGAATTATGTTGAGCTGTTTGGTCTATTGGCTCAGTACCCCAAGCCTAGTGCAGTATTGTCATCCCTTGCTTTACAACACAGCCATTATATCCCTAAACCACATTGTGATACACAGTGCCTTCTGTTTACGACTCCTGAAACTCCCACTCCATATATCACCTGCCATAAAACCCATCAAACTGCTGCTACTAAAATGGTGCACAGTGGTCTAAGCAGGAGCCAGGCAAATTGTGTGCTACCCTACTGTGGTTAATGAGAGTGAAAATGTGGTTAGGATTTTACTCAGACGATGCTCATTTGCAGTGCCATTGTAGTGAGATGGCAAAGAAAGATTCTTTTGTTAACTTGAATGACAATATATTTTCTATTGTATGGAGTGGCTCAGTGCAGAGTTTGCCAAGTTATTTGTCAATTGTAAGTAAGTCAAACTGTGACCTTGAACGACTAGGTTTTTATTGCTTGGGGGTCGCGAAAACTAATTAATATACTGAGATAATGATATGGAGTATCAGAAACCTGTTGCCAGATTTGGAAGAACAGTAGAGGAATTCAACTCTAATAAAGACAAAAATAGTTAAAATAGAAGGTCTCTTTTCTGTAGAATAGATACAATTTATTGTGTCTTCTACCCGGGGGATTTTTTTTTAAAGAGGGGCAACATCCCTTTTGAATGTTTTGCATTCTTCTGAAACCTGCACATAAGCAGAAAATCCTTAGTAATACGCTTAACCATCACTGAGTTCCCTGAAACATATGTGAGGATATTATTTTTCTTCACTGAAAAATAATTAGAGCAATTAAACATAGCTTTGTTCTGTAAATAATCTTAATTCAAAGGAATTCTCACCCCTCCCCACACCATCTTCCCATCTCCAGCTCAAGAGCCAAGACTTTTTGATCCTAGAGAAAGGATTTCTTATAATGGTTCAATAAATGCAAGTATATTACTCAAGGAAAAATAATGTAAACTTTTCTCTTGTTAATCCCCCATTCCCCTTATTGTCTCACAGCTCTTTCTTTCCCTCCAAACAACTAATTGTGTGGCATGGAAGATATATACTGCTAATGGTATTAGAAGACTTTCTTCCACAGCCTTGGTCCATTTATGAAAACTTTAAAGAAAAAATTAGCACAGTGTGTATACAGCATGTCTGATCTCATTAACTCATTAACTCATCACTGAGATATGAGTGTCCCCAGAGACTACTCTGGGCAGTGTCATGGGATCAGAGCTTGTCCCTGGCATGTGCCAGCCTCTCTATTTTGCTCTTCTCCACTGTTTTCCCCAGGATGATTGGGGTCCTGGAGCTGTCCTTGCAATAGCGTTGTTATCACTGCTAAATCTGGTATGGACACCCCACCAAACCCCACGTTCTCTAATAAGTGAGTCCTGTATGTTATTCATTTGACACACACACACACATGCTATGAGGTGGATTCTAGTGTATTTCTCACTTTATAGATTGAACAAATATGAGACCGGTGGAGATTAAGCAATTTTCCAAGTCAAGTGAATAGGAAGAGGCAGGACCTCTTGTGGTCTCCCTTCTTTTAGACTGTTTTCATCTTCCTCCTTCTGATCACCTTCTCCTGGGATTCTTTCCATCCCCAGTCCTCTTCCCACCACCATTTCTTTAAAGTCTTATTCTCTTCTGGGGAAATTGAGTGGCCAGGGGGTGAGCTACATGCATCCTCTCCACTCCTGTATAAGCACGTGCCTTATTCTCAGCTCAGGACTCTTGTTTCCTTGAGGTCCTTAAAAGGATGTTCTGACTGAGAATGTCACATGCTGTGGCCCCAGCAGAGAAGCTGTGTAGAAGGAGGCACTAAGCCCACTTCCTAAGTATTGCTGGCTGGCCCTGTGTGCAAATGAATAGGTTTCCTTAGAGATTCATATCTCTATCTATGTTCATATCTTGGCAGCCCTAACCATGGAAAGGAATAGAGTTAATATAATCAGGAAGGACTAAACAGGGACTGAAAAAAGTATATTAACCACAAAGTTTTTGTGGGTGATACTAACACATTCTATGTACTTGCAGGAGGCTTTGTTTATCAACCCCAATACCGCACCATCGTAAGGCTGAGAAAAACAAATCATTCAGGTAGAAACTAAAGGGTAGCAAAGGAAAGATAGGATTCTCTATGGAATGACCACAGGCTATGGGGCAGAATTTTTAGACTGGGCCTCTCTGTGATCTGTTTGACTTTTTTAGGGGAAATCTGATTTCAGTTGAGTCATATTGTTTTTAAAAAAACTCCAACCCCAAACAGCACCACAAAAAGGAAATTAAACTGTAAACAGTGCATTAAGGTAAGGGTAGGGAATCTAAGTTACTGGCCCAGAAACAAGTCAAAATCAAAGTCAAGAATAGAACCTGTAAGTTGCTCTAGTTAGACATTACAGATGCCACCGGTATTTACAATTGTTGGATGTAAAACAGTCTACCTTGCAGTGGACGCTGACATCAGCATAGCACTTAAGACTTTGGGATCTCCAAGTACTTTATAAGCATCCCTTTACTTATGCAGTTCTTGTGGACAGTCAGATAAATAGAAAGTGCCATTATCTAAGCCCCATGGATAGAAGCACTCCAGTTGGAAATGCATTCCCAATATAGGGGCTTCGTGATGATTTAGGGGGTAGCAAGGTATTGTTGGCCCTCAAAAGACTTGTATACATTCTCTCCCTGACTCAGCTATCCCATACTTTGCAATTCATATTTCTGGCATTAGAGATCTACATTAAGATAGGCATTTGGGTAAAGAGGGCTATTTATATTCTAGCCTTGGTGGTGCCACTAACTAGCTATGTGACCTTGGGCAAGCCACTTATCCTCTCTCCTATGCCTACTGTCCAAGATTATTTTGAAGATCAAACACAAAAAATAACATAGTCAAACCTAGGAAAGTCTGGAGCGCAAAACAATTGTATTATCATTATATGGGAGAAAAAGAAGAAAAACAAAGGAAAGACAAAATTTTAAAAATTAAGTTGAAGATTGGCACAGTATTTTGCTCACATGTAAGGATAATATTAAATTTAATTCAGGTATGCTTGTGCCCTTCCTAATTATTTCTTACACCTGATGTGGCCCATGGGGAAATTCTCTCAGAGGCCATGCATTTAGGGCCTTATATATTTTCAAGTTTCTTTATTAAGTAGAAACCAGAAGCCTTTTTATGTCTCCGTGGGGACACCTCCAGAGCTTATATCAGCAAAAAAGAAACTATAACCTGAGGTGTTGGGGTTAGGACAGAAAGTCTGAAGGGGTTCAACCCCAGAGAAATGGGAGACTATTACACCTGGCTGGCCTTGTGGGCTACATAGCCCTGTGTCTCCTGGACATGGAATAGTCATTGTATTTAAAAGGAGCGTTGCCTTTAAAGAGGAAAGAAATTCGAGATGTGTGTGTGTGTGTGTGTGTGTGTGTGTGTGTGTGTGTGTGTGTGTATGCTGCGTTTATATATAGGCCCTGGATCAAAAACTTTTGGGTCTCCCTATCAGCAATGGGAAAGAAGTAGCAGAGAAGGAGAAGGAAAAAATATTAGCTAACGAATATTAATTGAACATCTGGTGACAAAGAATATTGTGCAATATGTTATCTGTGATATTCTCTTTTAAAAGAGATTGGACATGGTTGTATTTTTATTCTCAATTGCTAATTGTTTCCAGGCTCACCAAGCATTTATTTCTGATGGTTAATCCACCAAAATTTGCCTAGTTTTGAGCTGAGTGCTCTGGGGTTCAAAAGAAATCAGAGGCATGGTCACTGACCTGGAGAAATGTATGGACTGGTCAAAGCTAATATATGGATAAGAAGGGAGACAGAGCACACAGAGGATTTGCAATTAAGTGTTGCCTCAAGTGGCAAAGGCAATCCATGCTTTGAGAGTTAAGAGAAAGAGGAGTTCCACTATTGGAGAAATGGGTATTGGAGTTGCAGGTAGGGGTAGGGAGGCCTCCTGGAAGTGCTGGAACCAGAAGTAGCAGAGAGAGGGGGTAGAATTTGGAGACTCACCTCTGTAAACACCTTGGTTCTGTGAGCCTGGGACCAGCAGGGGGAGCACAAGGTAATAAACAGCTTTGGTTTGAGAACTTGGCTGCGCTCTTTGGAGTTCCAGGAAAACAAGGTTGTGAGCAAGATGGGATCATTTACTACTGTCCTCTCTCCCCTTGCGTGTACCTGTTGTCTTTTAAAAGCCCACCGCTCTCTTCCCCCGCTCACATATAAAACTTGTTTCATGGTTAAATGCAAAAACAAACCCCAAACCAAACTAACCAAAGAGCCCACAAGCAAACAAAAAATCTAGACGAGGAAAAAAAGCAATAACATTCAGTTCTTAATTATTCTTTAAAACAACTTCAATCCTTTGCCTTCTCAATTCTTTGAATAATCAGTTAATATGAGGAACTCACAGAATATTATAGCTCAGAGACCTGTCACTTTAATATTTTCTCTGCCTCAGGGAAATGGGCTATTTAACAAAATTCAGCAAAGCAGTGACTGTTGGAAAGGAGATTTGGGGGAACTAATGTGATCTTTATAAGGCTTCAGTGGTGAAGCATGCACTTAAAAAGGCTGCAGCCTCATGTTTATTCTCAGTGGAACTACTTTAAGTTTCTAGAAACTTGGTCAAATACGGCTCATAGATGTGTTAGAATGAGGCTCCAGCTTTACTGAGCTACCTCTGCCTGGCTCTCCATGACCCTTTTCATGGGTCTTCCATCAGTTCATTAAAGAACAGTACAGCTCCGCCTGCAGGCCCTTTGCACATGCTATTTCCACTGGAAGTCTCACTCTCTATCTCCCCCTCAAACTTTATTTTGCCTAGTTAATTTCAATTCATCATATCTCAACTCAGGCCTCATTTCTTAGGAAAGTCATCCATAACCTACAGACTAGGTCTGTCTGCCATATATTCTCAAGGTGCTTTGTACTTTTCATTCATTAACCCAGTCTGTAATTGTATATGTATTTTTGTGACTATTCTCACTGTTCTTTACCTTACTAGACTGAAAGCTCCGAGCGTAGGGACTCTGCCCCTTTAATGCACCATTGTATCCTCAGCATGAAGTATAGTTCCTGGTATCTAGTGAGGCTCAATAACTACTCACTTATTGGATGAAAAAAATGCAGACTTAATAATTATCACCTTCTAACAGTAGGTGTTACCTTCTGCTAAGGGCTATGGGAGTAGAGAGAATTGATACTTAGGGGAGGACAGTAAGGTTAGGAGAGTCTTGGCAAATACTAGTTTTTGAAGGAGAGGGATGGAGTGGGGAGGAGAGCGGGAAGGGTGGTGGGAGAGAGGCTGGACAGGGGAGAGCGCATAGCGCTGGGTGAGGGAGGCATAGGGGCGTATGACAGAAGATGTGGGGTTGACGGCCGTGTCCCTCAGGTAGGTTAAAGCACTAGTCCTAGTTCAGCTTACCATGACCTAAAGAATCTTACTGACTGCGCTAGTTATTCTTCATTTGCTTCGTACCCCTGAACACACTCTTACGTTTTTTAAGTCCTGTTGAACCTGGCCCCTGGTTGGATTTGGCCAATGGAAGGCACTGCCGTGGACTAGAGGGAGGGAGGTGGGAAGGTGGGTTTGCCCACCCCCTTGCTTCCTTGAGTGCACATCTCTAGTGGAAGCTGCACCCCTGCATTACTACAGCTCCTGCTTCATGGCCTCCCTCCCTTGGCCCAGCTCTCACTGGTCTCAGGAATCTGTTCTCCACCCTCATTCCTTAGGGCATCCTTCTAAGCTGAGTCCCTACATGCCTCTCTGCTCATTCCTCATTCCTTGTTTGTTTCCTTAACTCTGCTTACTCCTTTGTCAGTAGCCCCTTCTTTCAAGTCTCCTTGTTTGAACCATCTGGAGACAACTGTGTTTCCTGCTGGGACCCTGACTAATGTACTTACTTCCTCCAAGTGGTGACACTTACATGTTGCATGTGGTACAAGGCTAGGTACAGGACTGCTTGCCAATAGGTAACGAAATTGTAACTGGCCATTTGTCTAGATTCACATTAGAAATATCTCTTTACTTCTGGGCAGCACATTGACTGTGAGATTCTTGATTCTATCAATGGAGGGAAAAGCATGTCTTTCTGCTGCTTCTGCCATGCTTGCAAAGACTATACTGTTAACAACCTGATCCCAGACCTAAAATCTCTGACCAAAGAACTGTGACTTAGAAAACCCCACGCTGACAAGGGCATGGAGAATAGAACCATTAGCAGGTAAAAGTGCTTATTAGACATCCAGTCTGTAAAATTCAGGTCACAAAATCTTTTTTTTGAACTGGATTATTACACTAGCTGCCTCAGTTCTCTAATTTATTTTGCTGGTACAGACCCTGGGTCTGTACTCTTTCCCTCATCCCCCAAAAAAGTACAGAAAAGTAGAACAGGAGGATTATAGGTGTAAGAGATTCTTTCCTGGTTCCAGCCCTATTTTGATATTATTGGCTAGTTAGATTTTTCTCCCTAGACATACTGAACATGTACCCCCAGATCTATAAAATGTCCAATTAAGAAACCAGAGAAAGAGTTCAGGAAGCAACTCAGTTACACTGATACATAATGTAAGGCCTTGAAAAATAGAAGAGAATAATTTAAATGTTTTTAAACTTATGGCATAACATTTCTTCTGACACTTCCCTCACTCAAACCCCTGCCGGATACCCAGAGCAGGAAAATACTAAGAATGAATTTTCTAAGTTAGGAATTGAGAAATGACCCATTTACAGAAAATCAAAAGCAGTCTCTCTCACGTTCTACAAATACCTGGAGAAAATATACTGAGGACTCATTTTAGAATCTGCCACGAAAAGGGCCAGTGCTTGATCTGTAGAGTCCCGTTCACTAAGGAAACCTTTCCTTGTAGGAGGGAATGTTGGAATCGAAGGTACCAGGGCCTAACTCCTGTCTTCACTTGTGCTTAATGGGAGAGTGCTGAGGTGCCACCCAGAACTCAATGACCTGAAGGAATGGAAATATCCAAGATTTAAGTTGGAATGATAACCCGATTAGTTATTCTAATTTTAGTTTCCCTCAGATTATTTTTAAGAAAAATCTTGTCTTACACAACGTGTACTTTTCTGCAGATAGATTCATTCTGTTTGTTTTGAGGCTTTACTATGATTTCCCTTGCATTCCTATGTAGGAAATCCTACTCAGAGACCACTGTCCATAATCCCAAGTCTTCAAAGGAGATCTGTCAGGGCCCTCACTGCACTGCCTGTATGCAGACCCTCCTTTCTGCTGAGTCTGTGATGGAGATGAACAGAGATAAGTGTAAAAATATCTGAACTGGAGACTTCCCTGATGGCGCAGTGGTTAAGAATCCGCCCGCCAATGTAGGGGACGCAGTTTCGAGCCCTGGTCCGGGAAGATCCCACATGCCGCGGAGCCACTAAGCCCGTGCGCCACAACTACTGAGCCTGCGCTCTAGAGCCCGTGCTCTACAACAAGAGAAACCACCGCAATGAGAAGCCCGCGCACCACAATGAAAAGTAGCCCCCGCTCGCTGCAACTAGAGAAAGCCTGCACTCAGCAACGAAGACCCAAAGCAGCCAAAAATCAATCAATCAATATATTTTAAAAAACCTGAACTGTACCTTAATCAAACCTCTAGACATTTTCTTTAGCCAGTTTCCCCACCCTTTTCTTTCTCAGGAGGTATCTGGCTAAAGGCTTTTTCGTTTGGTCTTGGAGTATTTGCCATGTGTAAGGGACTGTGTTTTTGTTTTTGTTTTTGTAAGGGACTGTTTATAGGGCTGATTTATAAGCGTGTTGACTATGGTCCACAGCAGAAATTCACTTAAGTACTAACTCCAAGCCTCACTGTGTTGGTGCTCTAGGGTGGCTGGACCTACTTCAAGGGGAGCCAAAACATACTTGAAATAAATTATTTTAAATTCATTTTCATTTTAAACATATAAGCCAACCAGTTGTAGTGGCCTGAGAGTTAGAAGAATAGCTCCATTTCTGTCAGGAGTTTGTTGTGCAATTTGGGATAGCTTGAGACATGGCAAAATTAGCTGTGAGGATTTTTTGATTGCCTGATGTTTTATATCATTCATATTTCTTTTCTCTGTTGATGATTAATTGAGATGTGTAAAATAGTAATTTCAATTAATATTTACTGACTGTTTAAAAAAGCACTGTTAAGAATGCAAAGGTGGGTAACATGTAATGTGTGCCATCCAGGTTGGGAAGGGCACACAGATTTCTAGATAACACGGACGGACCTTGTTAAGGGCTTAGCAATGTGCTGTAGGATTCCGGAAGAGAGAGAAGGAGTGCCCATGCACACTTGACTTGGAGGATCAGAAAGCTCTCCCTGCAGGAGATGCCTTCAAGATGACTCATCCTTCTTCCAGGATTGGCCTGGCCTCTGTCTCACACTCTCATAGCTCCCGGTACTTTGCTTTGCTGGCATGTCTCCCAGTTACAATTACACATTATTTTATTATTTGAATAATGTCTAGGCCACTAGGTTGTAAGCTCTGTGAGGGTAGAGACTGTGTCTTTTTTGCTCACTTTGGTGACCCCAGTGTCTTTAATGGTGCCAGTTTCAAAGGCAGTCAAAAATATCCAGTAACTGGATGAATGAGTGGCACTGAAGAAGAGGTGGGAACTGGGGTAGAGAAGGAGTCTTCCAGATGGAGGGAACAGTTTGAAAACTGGCCGTGCGTAAGTGGCCCCCTATCAACCCTTAGAGACTTTATAAACGTTAGAAATGACAAACTGCATAGGGTTTTTTACTGAATGATGAGAGGGCTTATTGAGAGAAATTGTGGCAGGTACAGGAATATCTCTAACCTTTCCTTAGTAAACTCAAGAAAATTTTATCACCCACGATTTTATTTAAGCTTTTCTTGAACCTAGTAGGTGCTCATTAAATATTTGGAAACAGAATTAGAACATGGATGAATTTACGGATGTTTTCTGTCCGACACCCTTTTGGAATAACAAGCTATCATAGCCTACCCCCCTGCCCCCTCCTGCTTCTCACTTAAGCCATGTCTTTATGCTGTGAGAAAAATGGTGCAATACTGGGAAAAAAAAGCAGGGCATCTGGTTCACCAGATATGCATATGGCCACAACATATGGCAAACCCAGGGCATTTGACCATCGTGCTCATTAGAATGTGCCGGCAACCCGGATGCCGCACGTTCACTGTGTCTGTGTCGTTCTTCTCTCAGCATGCCGACCTGGTGTTAATCATCAAGACACACTTGCCTTTCTCCAGCAAATCACTTCCTCTACTTCTTTTACCTCTGATTTCTTCTGTAACCCCCTCCTCTTTTGTGTTTACTTTCAGTTGGTCGGTGGCCTTCAGACCAGCAGGATGGTCCTACTCTACAGATCGTACTAAAAACATCAACACACCACGCGAGCCACCAAAAGCAATGGCAGCAGCTCATGGCCTTCTGAGGTGGTGAGAAGTAAGTGCAAGGTTCGTTTGCATTAAGGCCTTATAGAAAATAGTCTGTTTTTCTCAGAGTCTGGGATAATTAACTTTGCACAGAAAAAAAGAAAATCCACCCCACCCCAGAGCCCCTGATTCTCACTCAGGGACTTGACAACGTCGGGAAGAGGAGGGCCGGGGAGAGTGCAACCCAACCCCCATCCCGGCAGACAAAACAAGACTACAGGCAATTCAAACACTGAGCCTGGATCAGTCTTCAAAAGCCAGTGAAGACTCATTCATTATGTGTACTAGATAGTTTCCCCTTAAAACATCCTGGCTCCAGTTTTTCCAGGCCCTACTTAGGTTTCTATTTCCCTCTCTCCTCAGACCTACCTCCCACTTCACTAAGGAGATTCCATTTTTCAGTTCTCATTGGCAAGTGAAGTACCATTCATTTATTAGTATATTTGCATATTCCATTTTTGTGCAGGTTGGTCCTCTCCTGTTGCATTTCTAAAATGAGAAATGAGATCAAAACTCGTATTAACCCCAATGTCATCCCCTTTGCTTTCCATTCATTGCTATTCTTTGTTTATCATCTTTCAGCAAATTTTCAATCCATGTGACAATACTCCCATCGAAATCAATTAGAACCAGTTTCACAAAATAGACTTACTGATGCCCTCTGTCAATCTTTTCTTGAATTCCAGCTGTATATCATTGATGCACATTCACTTATTGCTAGGTACACATTATTCCTTTCATCTGCTAGTAACTATCAAAAAACAGTAACAAATTTGTCTGGAAGGATTTATTCTCCACATAGTTCCCTTCTTCTCTTTCTTTCTAAGTATCGCTGATGATTTGATTGAACTCAAAAGAGTTACAGATTTTTCTCATTTAATACCCAATCCATTATTTCAAGGCAGGAAAAGTGCAGATTTTTTTTTCTTTTAAATAGTTTTATAGACAAAAGTGAAAGATTTTTCATTCTTGCTTCAAATTCATTGTGAAAACAGAAGGCAGTTTTCCCAGATGGAAATCTGTCATATCATTATGGAAATGTCAGATTTCCACCCGGGGCATATTGACAAAAAGCCATGGTTTTTGCCCAGGGGGTGGAATTTCACAAATTTTCCCAAGAAGAGCTGCACTCCCTGGTAGAAGACAGAGGCAATTTCTTTCCCCCGTTTTCAGATTTGTGAGACTGAGCTCTAAGAGATTGGTTTCAGGCAAATACCCACAGAGGAGGAAGAAAGCTTTAGCATTCCCAGTACTGGCCATAGGGGCTTGGCGCTTGTTTCTGAGTCAGTCCTGGCTGTATTTACTTTAATATTACAGTTACCCTGAGCTGTAACTCTATTGGCAATGTCACATAAAACGGGTGTGTCATATTGCCAAACAGAGGAGAGGTTTCCTTCCCTGACCTACCTGATTCTGCCATGTAAATATCTCCCCTTTAGTTAATAGGTATGCTCTTCTTAAAGTATCTCTTAATTTTGATAATTGTGTTTTTTCCCCCTGAGAATGGAGCATTTTAAACCTCCGTTAGTGGAGTATTCATGCATGTATTAGAAATATTAGCAAATTGTGTCCATGTTAATGAATGATAGGACGTTTAGAGGAAAATAAAACAATCCCCAAACAGTTTCATACATTTATACTCATCAGAATCTCACGCTTTAAATAGATGAAGGAGATTTGTGAGTGGCATAAGTCATGGGGGAAATAGCCGTGGGACATGAGTTACTCTATTCTATTATGGAAAAGTCTCTCTGCCTCGTATAATGGCCTGCAGACAAGCAAGCACGATGCAAAGGATCTAAATATTTTTCTTAAAAAGATTTGCTGTTCTCAACAAAAAACCTCCTCTAAAGATCACACTAGTATAGGCACTCTGCTCCATTAATATAAATGACTCCAATGCACATTGTTTCCTAGCAGAAATACCTGCATTTAAAAAAAAATGCAGCAATAACTTCAAACTTCAAAGGTCTGAACTTCAAAAGGTTTCTTGCATTCTGCTTGATGGGACAGCATCTTATGCACACATGCTTTTTTCCCTGCTAAATGCCTTAATAATGAGCTTGGGTTCAGATTTTGTGAATCGGAGCCAAGTAACTCTATTTTAGTATATTTGCTGGGAAATGAACTAGCTCAGGGTAATTAGGAAAGCAATTTTATTAGCTTCTATTTCATAAAGATTGTTTTTTAATCAGAGTCAGAACTTACTAGAAATGATTCTGTGCTCATTGCTTGGGTCTCAGGAAATGAAGTGGGGCACCGTAGGTCCTAACCCACAGTAAAACCAATGTGATGAAGACAGAAGCTTTGCTCTTAATCTCTAACAGCGCTGTAAAAATAAACCCAATCTGATGGCATTATAAATAAAAGGGTCACAGCTAGCGATTACCTGTGTCTAGTTTATTACAGACTAGGGCCTTGATAACTGAAGGAGTTAAAGCTTTCTTTTAATTGCTCAAGGAGTCTTGGATTCAAGTTGTGAACAATCCTGGCTTGGGGCTCAGGGGACTGGGGTGGGTAGAAAGCAAAGTAAAACACTGGATTAGGTGCATATGTCTTCAAGAGACAAATGGGAGACGGAATTGGGACTGATAGTGTATTTAGATAATGTAGTGCAGCTGTGAAAAAGACAAATGCTGTACTGGGGCACACAGCAGAGAAGGGGGGTGTTGCTTTTAGGAAAATGGAGTTTCTGTAATCATGCCTCTCCTGGCAACCACTTATGGAGCACGGCATACTGTTTGGGGCACCTCATTATATAGAGAACATCAATACTGTAAATTAGAGAGAACTCAGAGAAGGGTGACAAAAAAGATAAAGGATTAGAAGAGATGACCTATACAGAAAGGTTAAAGGAACATAGCATTTAAGGCTTTCAGGAGAGATGGAAGCCTATGCTAACTGTCTACAAATATTTGAGCAATAATAATTTTCAGGAAAGAAGGGGATTGCTTGCAGTGGTTGAGAATGGTCTAATAAGAAGTCACGGCTTGAAACTAAGGAAAGGGGAAAATGTCGGTTAGGAGACATTAGGAAACATTTCTTCCCAGGAAGGGCAATTAGGCACTGAAGTGAACTGCCTGGGGAGGTGGCTGAGGCCCCATCGCTGTAAGAGTAGCAAGTGTTTAAGGGGAGTTAAAGCACTCGGGGAGCTCCTCTGAAGGGAGGGAAAGCCCACCCTTTTCTGAAGACATTCCTGTACAGGAGGAGTGGGCTAGAACAACCCAGGAGGACTTTCCCAATGGCCTCAACTGTGATTTAACACGTGGAAAGCGAGTGTATGGAGAGTCGGGGTGGAGGTGGTCCGAGAGAAAAGCCATCCGCGAGTATGGGAAGTGTCTTTGCAGAAGCTGTTGTTTTCAACTGTCGGTCATTAGTGCTGCGGCTCCTCCTTTACCTATACAGTCATGAAGACATTTACGTGAATCATCCCACAACACCTCCAGAAGTCAGAGCTAAAGTGGGAAGCGAGGGATGCCTCTGACTAGGAAGCACAGTTAACAATGAAGGGTGTGAGGCTGTGGACATCAGTCTCTGTTGTGCGAGCAAAGACGAACAGAGAAAATTGCCATGTTTTATCATGTTGGACTAGCTGGAACAGGTGACACTGTGATCAGGTATGCATGCAACATCACTCCCCCAAATAATCACCATGTGGAATAATTTCCCCCCAAATCTTGCAGCTTCAACTTATTCTCTGCGAATATGACTCATAAATCTTGGCCTTGAATGTGAATCAAGATTCCAAGCTGCAGGCTCAGGGGTTTGTTGGATTTATTCAACTTTAGTCTTTATTTATAGACATAAAAGTGTATTATTGGTTGTAACATCCAAACAAAAGAAAACAGATTGTAAGCATCCATTAATGTTTTCCCAAAAGGGAAATCGCACGTTTCTCTCCGGTCTTTCATTCTCTCCCTTGTAATATTAAGATGATGTCATAAACTCATAATTACTTCGTGATATTCTTGTGCACTTTATATCTGTTGGTTCAGAGATGCAAATTCCCTCTCTGATCAGAATGCAGCAAACAATATGAGCAGGTGGAAGGTAAGTCTTAGGTGGCTTGCAATTTAGAAACCATTGAAGTTTTGAATTCACACTATTTAAACTCTGTTCTCTGGGAGGGAAAAGATACATTAAAAAAATTTTAGATCTTGCATTATATACATGAGATGAGGTGTTAATTTTACTGGAATAATTATTCTTACTGACAGAAAAGAAAATTATTTTGGTTAACAATGAATGTAGGGGCTCTAAGAAAAAATATTGTATGTATCTGGTAGAAAGTTTTCATCCACTAATCATATCCAGGAAAGCAAAGATACTTTAAAAGAAGGGGTACATTTGTATGTGCGTTATTAGATATTTGGCTTTCAAGTATATTGGGATAAACAGAAAACACAAAACACAGGTCCCTGAGAGAAAAATGGATCACAAGATGGTGACTTTCTATTTCCTTAGCCAAATCTTTGTTCTTTTACTCCCAGCTCAGCTCTTCAATTCTGCAAGAAAGAGGCCATAAAGTATCTATTTCCAGCTCCTCTTTAAGCCTTGCTCAGGTTTCTTATTGCTCATCGCTAACCATTTTAATTTCTGACCTCTTCTGCTCCACTAGTTATAGACCCATTCAGTGACCCTCTAGGATTCCCAACTCGGTGATTTATGTCCTTGCCATATTCATGTGAAGCACCAGCATCAACCTCAGAGAGAGGGAGAGGGAGGGGGCGAGAGAGAGGGAGAGGGAGAGAGAGAGAGGGAGAGAGAGGTGTTTCCCTAGCACTCTCCTGCTTGGTGTTGTAACAACTTTTCTGTATGTTTGTCTCTTCTTAGAATCTTAATAGTGATCTTGATGCTGGCAATTTTAGATGTCCCCAGCAATGCCCCACCTCCCCACCCACTCAGAAAAAAGAAAAGGACTCTTTTGAGTTTTAATTGCTGCAGCTATTAAAGACTGAGAGGCAGCATTTCCTTGAGTGGTAGAGTTTGGGGCATGGATGGAAACAGAGTGATCCTGCAGTCTCTAATCTGATCAGTAAAGCTATTGACTTCTGAGAGAGTCAGATGGGAGAGTAGGGTCTGGGGAGGCTTGCTTCCACCTTGGCCTTAATACCATCTCTCTCCTGTGGGGCAACAGAACGCTTTTTCCTTTATTATTAAGGTATTGAGGGTTATGAGACCACCTGTTAGGAGAAGCTGGGCCACTCTTATCATTTGTTTAATATATGCCCACTCTGGTCTTCTTATAAAATGACAAGTAGACCAACAAATGTGGATTCCATTGGCCATCCTTAGCTGAGTCATTTCCATTCAAAGTTGAGTTAAAGGTAATTTAGCTTTAGATCTTTGTTTTGCCAGTTTTATGTATATTCCTTTGTGTTTTTTTCCCTCACTCCTGTGTTTAATTCCAGTCCTTTCCCCCATTCTCTGCATTCTTTACAAATCCTAGTTCTCCAGCAAAACACAACCACATCTCATGTGAGCCCTGCTCGAGGATCAGTTTTATCTGTGTCTGACCCAGGCATGTGTTGCATGGTAACACGTTCAAAATCGAATACGAATGCGGACTAGCAAGCCTCTCTGTCAGGATATGGACGTGCCCCACACGTCGATCCTGTTTAGTTATTAGGATCTGAAAACTTAATCATACACTCTAAGAAAAGGCTTCGATAGAGAATTTTACTCCTGCATGTTCATTTAAGATTTAGACTTGACGTATTAACGCCAAATTTAAAATTGTGTTCTCTTCATTGCAATCCTCTGTAGCTACAAGGTTCTAATAAATATTATGTCCTCCCATCGTGCAATTAAAATTTTCCACCTCATTTCACAATGCAAAACATTCACATGTTGTCAATCATCTTGAAACATGATTTTTTGACATCATATAATTTCACTTCATTTTTTCAGACAGACATCGCACCAGGAAATTATTTAAGAAAGAGTGCTATTATATCTTTATTTTTCCACCAAATTTCACCTTCAAATGCAGTCATTTGTGTACATTTCAGTAATTTCAACAATAAACTTGCAAAGAGAGGGAACGGCAAGCCCTCAGACAGACGTTCACATATGGGTTTTGCCACTCTTGCAAGGCTGCAGCTCAGTTGTGGGCACTCGGTTAGAAAACATGATTTTAGCCATGGGAAGTTTACAAATCTTGCTGCACAAAGTGAAAAGGTTGCTGCTTGAAACGGCTACCACCTGGGAAGCTGGGAGAAAAACATGCGTGTGCTTTTGAACTTTCCTCTGTTTAATAACTAGCAGACACTAATGATTTGCCAAACATCCTGATTTAAAATGGCAGTAGTCAAAAGCAAGGCTGCCTGCTGGTTGTCAGGTAGCCCACCTGTTCTCCAAATCAAAGTTCCCCTGACCTGTGCCCAACGCAAAGCTGTTATCCTTTAAACCACTGCTAGATGTGCGTGTACGCCTTGTTGGGCTCTCTCGCTAACGTTCCAGTCTGCTGTCGGAGAGAAGCTTCCTACTGGAAGCTTCATGTTGCCTTCTTGATGAAGACCGATCCTTGGGGAATGAGCTCATGCACACTTGTTGGGGAGGTTTTGGTGGGGGCTGGGGTGGGAGGGAATGGAGGAGGGCCCGTATGCTTTAAGCAGCAAGGGACAGTTAACGGGAAAAAGTCGACTGAAGCAGTGCTCAATTCAGGATAGGATGGGGACCCCTTCCTAGTGTTTTAAAATAGTGGGGTGGTTTTTCAAGAAGGGGCAACTGTATTATTCATGACTTGGTATAGTTTTTTTGAGAAAAAATGCAGAAAACAGCTGGTGGTTGAGGGTGGGGAAGATGTGAAATAGGTAAAGTCGTGGTCTCTAGGAGGGTGAGCAAAGGTGGTTTCCGATTAAAACAAAGAGGCATGAGGAGGGGGAAGAACACTGCTTTGGAGTGACGTAAAGGAGAAAAGTGATTAGCAGAGTTTATTAAGTGCCAGTTTGGTTATTATTTATTAGCATAGAAAAGTTAATTTAATTAACACTTGTGATATTTGAAGTTGCAATGGGCCACGTGACTGTTTCCAGCCAACTTCATAATAGCAAGAACATGGAAGCTGCTAGGCCTTTCTTCATGTTCTGTGACTACTTGTTTAAGATATTCTAGGTTTGTGTAGATATCAATGAATATATCAGAGTGAAGCATTAGATAGCAATGGAAGGAATTCTTTTAAAATAGTTCTATCTAATACTGGGTATTAAAAGGATTACATTTAGGATTTTATTAATGGTTAATCTGTGCAAGTGGTATGGAGTCAGAGCTCATGGCACAGTTTTTAATACCTACTGTGTACTGTCCTTAACAAATACTATGTCATTTCAATCTCATACCAACAATGTTGGTATCATTATCTCTTTTTAACTGATATGAGATCTAAGACTCACATAAGGTCACATGGCTAATAAAGTGTCAGAGTTCAAAATCAAATCTCCGACACCCTCAGTGTTTGTTCAGTGAATGTTGACAATTAAATCCATACCATAGTCACTTATGGATATTCATGCATGCTTATTCATTAATTATACCCACACATGTCAGAATACCCATCTGTTTTTTGATGGGATGGTTAGTAAATTAGAAGGAGATCCTTTGTGATAGGCAAGAACATGCCTCCCTTATCTTTTTTTTCTAAGTAAAGGCCTTTGTAATGTTCTTTAAGCCCCAGTCCAGAGGGGTTGTCTCCAGGGACCAGGGGACACTTAACTTTGTTCTCTAAAGCCAATTGTGCTACAAATGAAGATAGCAATTAGCATTCATCATCCATGGTGATTTTTATCTCCCTCTCTGGGTTGACACAGTGCTTATCACTGGGGTACCTAAGTGCACTGACCTGCTTTGCTAACTTCTCAAGAAACAATGCTGGGAGGAGAATAGCTCCTTCTTCTGAGCTGTTCAGTGCCTAGCTCGCAGATAACCGTTTAATTTTCTCACTATTGCAACTCCTTCATCATCTGAACTGCTATGTTGTTCACACCTGCTCAGTAGTAATGCAGTGAAATTCTTATGTGATGGTGAGCAGGCTTCTGCACCACAAGGTATATTGAAGTTTATGCCGTGGTGCGTCTACATACGACTTACCACATGTTTTAGGAACTATGTGGTGCAAAGAGAATCTACTTAAATAAGCTTAAAATGGGTGTTTTCGAAAGACTTCATGGGCATCTCATGAAACCCCTAGGTACTAACAGAGCTTTGCATCACAGAAATGGGGGCAGAAGTGGGCATCTCCTCACTCCTCTCTCTCATCCCACTATCTCTCCTCTCTGCTTCTCTTTGCTCCTGTGCTTTATTTTCATCTCTGTTGACCAGTTTCTCTGTTTACATATCTGCTTACACATGGCGCATTGTGGCTGCCTTCAAATGGTGGCCTTTGCCTGCAAATCTACGTGACTGTTCAGCTCATATTCCCCACATCAAAGTAATGCAGATCCCAGTTTCCCTATTTCAGATTCCTAGGAGAAGGAATCTGCTGAAGCCCAGGTCATGTGTCTACTCCTGGTCCAAACAGTTGTGATGGGGGAGGGTGGCTGGAGAGGAGAGGTCGCTCATGCTTGCTGGGCTGCTTCTTTCAGGACACTGGGCAGAGCTCCTATGAAATGGCTTAGGAGGAGAGAGGTTTGTCTCTCTAGAATCAACTGGAGTGAGGATTGTCTATGGCAAAAAAAAAAGGTGGACTTAACTGTGTACAGTGATGGATTTTTAAGTCACTACACTTAAGAGAGAGAAACAAAATTCTCATACAGAAAACCACATCCTGTACATTTTTAGCTAGAGGTGCTTCTGCAGAGCACCAGGGAAACGGAAATACCTCATCTTAGATCTGAAGTCAAGAATGTCCGTTTTTTTCTGGACGAAAATCACACCGTATTTTTGGAAGGTTATATGTATTTCTACATATAAACCTATTTGTTGGAATTCAGGGAAAAGAGGAAGTTGAATTCAGCCACTCTTCTTCCCCACCCCTACCCCCACCCCTAGAATACACTGGAAAGCCACCTTTCTCCTCTCCCATCCATGTGCATTTCATATGCAGACACAGCCACCACCAGGCGTTGCTGGCTTTGTGAGCACGGCCCTGAAAGTCTTGAAGACCCTTGAAAAGTTCAGTTGGCTCTTCAGATAGTTCTCTCAGGCTGTTTGTAGGTCATAATTGGGATTTCTAACAACCCTGAGTAGATGTCTATGATTTGCTGAGAAAAGGTTAAATTATAATCAATTCTTGGGGAAGGTTTGATTGGAGGACAACTTTCCTCATGCCTGGGGGCTCCCTCCTTCTCCTCCTGGCAGTACCATCATGGTCTGGGTGTTTATAACTTCACTCAGTTCAATTGCTGTTTCTCCATCCTTGAGTGGTACCCAGACAGCCAGTTCCCTCTCATGAGATGAAAGCATCTATATTTGAACAGGCTGAGACATCAGGTTTCTTCCCTTAATTCTAAGGTTCCAACCACAATTGGAACCATCAAAGGTTCCGATGCCGTCAAAGAATATACCATCAAAGGATGACCAATGTGGCCTATTAGGTAAGAAGTCTGATCTCGCTTCTAATATCCTATTTGCATATTTCCTTTTCCAAAGAATGCTTTTCACACAGGTTTCTGGCCTTAAAGTATGTGGCTAAGGGTTTATAAGGGACTGATTTCTCTCCAAAAGTGCTTCACTCTCCAGTTGAGACAGACATGCCTACAGAAGCTTGAAGTACTGTGTTCTAGTCCTACTGAAAGGAGAGTTCTAGCACAAAACCCCTTTGTGCTTTCCCTGTCTTCTGAATACTGTTTAAGAGCATTAAATTTTGTCCCTACTGCTTCAGTCCTTGGCCTCTCTAAGGGACCTAACCTTGGGGTGATGCTGAAAGGTTGCCATGTGCATGCAAACTATCAAATTGCTCCACTAGGTGAAATATAAAAATGTAATGAACCCAAGCTTTAATGTAACCAAACAACAGAATCACTTGAAAGAGCCACTGGCTTCTGTTTTCTTGTGCTTTGAAGGCTTGTTGTACGTGGGCAAAAGAAACCAGTAGCCCTGAGTCTCTGCCCCTTTCAGGGCCACGTACACGGCAACAAAAATAGCAACATTTTAAAGTAAGTTATTTACTAGACACTGTTGTAAATGTTTCACCTGGATCATCTACTAATTATAAAAACCACTTTTCGAGGTAGGCGTTTCCATTATCCCAATTTTACAGATGACTGGACTGAGATTCAGGGAGGTTAAGTAACTTGCCTAGAATCACAGAGCATGGGTTAGGATTTGAAACCTGGACGGGAGAAGTCAGGGCAGGACTCTGTCGTGGGGAATTTCAGTGGGGGCATTTAAGTAAAACCGAATAGCATTATCAGAAAGTGATCAGATAAGTGATCTAAGCATAAGCCCCTTCCCCGCAGCCTGTGTAGTATGAACCGAAGAGCAGCTGGTGGATGCCCAGTATGAACCCCTGCCTGCACCCATCCACTTCCTAACCCTCTTGCCTGCTTTCGCCGTTTAGTCCTTGTTATCATTGAACACATTGTGTATTTTACTTATTTAGGTTATTTATTATTCAGTTTCTTCCTCTGTGGAGTGTACACTCCTTAGAGGCAGGGGGTTTTGAATATTTTGATCACATTTTAGGGGTCTTCTTAGGTGCTCAGTAAATACTGTTGAAGGAATGAATGCTGTTGTTGGACATCCATTAGGACAGTCTGGCCAGAAGCTGTGCCTTTGCTTTCCTGTTCACAGTAGTCATTCTGTCTCCCTCTCTCTCACCGTCTCAAGTTTCAGCTGTTTTATGGCCAGGTGGCTGGCTGAATAGGTTTTCCTTTTGGGGCTTTCTTCTCTCTCTGTTTCTCTGTCCTGCATATTATATTTCATCCAATGTTACTCACTGTCATTTGGAGCAAGTTTCCCTCTCTTCCCCACCTGCCCCCCACAAAATCTTTATGCTAAGCCGTGAGGTGACGTGAGAAAGATGAGGATGACAACCTAAGGTAGACAAGGTAACTAGCACTTTATCCCAGGAGACAGGTGGAGAGCATCCCAGTGGCAGCAAAGCAGACCCAAGGGGTTACAACCATCCTGTTCTAGGTCCATAGGACTAAGTTATCCAGACAGAGAATGGAATATTAGCCAACATTCATACTGGGTTGTGAGTCAATAGTTTGCCAGTATATCAAACCATCAAAATAAAATGTTTTCCTTTTTGTGGGAAAGAAGATTTCAAAATCTCCTTTGATAGAATTTCCTGGATAAATACTGTGTACGTGTGTATTTATTTACTTGACAAACATTACTATAGTGCTTATTTTGTTCCAGACACTATCCTAATAAATATTAGGTCATCCAATAGTAAGTACTATTGTTATCCCCTTTCCTCCCCCCCATTTTGTAGATAGAGAAACAGAAGCAAGAGGAGGTTATATAACTTGCTTGAGACTAAGAGGTAATAGTAGCAGAGCTGAAATTTGTGCCTGTGTACCCAGGTCTGGCTCCAGATTCAACACTTTTATCTACTAACCAGGCTACCTCTCCAGCATTTACTGATACTTTTATAGTATTGGTTACAGTCTTATTTAAAATCTGTAATTCTCTAGATCTTTACAAAGGAGATGACAAAAACCCGCAGCTGTTTTAACTTCAAAGAAAAGAAATTTCCTGATCTGATTTGTTTTGCTTTAATACATTGATTAGTATATATATGTATACATATATATTACATATATAAAAATATACATAGATTAAAATATATACATGCATATACATATATATTCAAATGTTACATAAATATATTTTGCTAATCCATACAGAGCTTCATCAATATTTCTTCTTTATTCTCTTTTATGCCAGCAGCTTTCTTTATGCATTTCCATTTTCCACATTTTTCAGAGTGATTGGATTGGGTTGCATACACTTCTCCTGAAATATTAAGTGCATACAGTCCGCATCCGCATGCACTGAGTCTATAGTTATGATCTATTATTTCAAAAACCCACATGGTAAAAAGAGCAGATCAGGCCTTGAGTGCTATGAAGTATTAGGTCCAAAGAACCCCCTGCCATTCATCTTCTCACTAATGCCGGGACTAACAAGACCCCAGAGTTTCTGTCTCATTGGCAGAGCCTTTGTCCTAAAAACACAGAAACCACACGCACACACTTACACACATGTATGCATACCCGCACTCCCTCTCTCATATCCACTTTGTATATCTAAGAGAATTAATCTATTTCATAATGAGTAAGTTGTTGCATAGTCAAGTAGGAGAAGGATACCTAACTATTTTACCATTCTTGAAAAATGTTAAAGGGGATATGGTATCAGCACAAATGTCAATCCAGATTGTTGAGATTTGTCTCCAGGATGATTTGGGGAAAAACTAGATACAGAAATGGCTGGGCAAGACATCATTTTTAACTTCTAATTGCTTCCACCTGATGTTGTCTTTCTCTCTCCATACTGCTTCTTCCTTTTGCCCTTTGTCATTAAATACTCCCAGCATCTAAAGGTGCTGCTGCTGCGTCTCCCCCCTTTATTTTTCCCTCTCATGGCTTGAAAATAGGATAAGGCAGCCTTCCTTGTTTGACTTATGGAAATTGGTCTTATTGCTTTGGAGTCAAGCCGTGTTTGTTGCAGTATAATTTCCTGTCTGGTGGTGGCTCACTGTGGTAACTTCTCGAACACCCCCATGCCTGCACTGGGTCCACAAATTCATTTTTTCTTCCTCGTATCCCAGCGGGTTTCTGCTACGATACAGGCACACACCTCTGAGCATACATTCACTTTACTTCTGTCTCCCCTTGAAGTCCACTGCTCAGAACTCCCGAGGCCCTGCCCTCTGCCTTGTGAGATTTTGTGACTTGTCTAAGGTTGAATCTGCAAGTAGAAAAAACCACAGACCCCTGCAATATGTTTCTAGGTAAATTCATGAGAAAAAAATCAGTTCCACTGAGTTAGTTTGTTCAGATGGAAAAATATTGTGTCCTGTGTAGACATGGTGTTATTCACTGGATATTTCAATCACTAGTTATTTATGCTTGTTAAGTCTACAAAGCCCAAACACCCAGATTTGGTCATCTTTATCTATACTATTCCCCAAGTAAGGATACTCTTACATACACACATACCCCTATGGTTAATGTCATGGACCAAAAATCTTGATTATTTTGTGAATTTTCACAGTTCAGTTAGATGTTTTGGCTCTGTGTAGACACAGATTACAAAGTGCTTCCCAGTAGGTATCCTTTTGAATCTGCTTTACTGATGTAGAACAAAGTTTCATTTGCTCACAGGTTTTAATTTAAAAAAGAAAAGCTAATGCATGTTGGATCTCATTCTTTAGTGGAGGTAATAAGCCTTCTATGTATATATAAAAAGCTACCACCCTCTGATTGTCAAAGTTTGCTTCTTTCTTTTCAGGTTCTTCTTTGTATTGTTTTACAATCTAGGTATATCTGTTTAACATGAAATGCAGAAAATGACAGGGCTCAGACAGCTACTGCATCCAGTGACAAAGATTACTGTCATCCTGGCTCATCAGTTAATTCATCATTGGCAATGGTCCATTCCATTTCCTAGTAGCCTAGCAACAGCCAATGATGGGGAGGGCTGTTTGCCATGTGACAGTGGTATGTGGTACTTTCCAGAATGCTTTTACATAAAAATAGGATGATAATTTATAAATTTACATTTTTATTTTAATAAATGGGAATATTTGGTTTTAGGGTTGACATTCAAAAGGGAGACAATTTTATTTTGCAGACCATGACTTTAAAGTGCTGGACTAGTGACTTGATAACAGAAATGGAGCTATCAATTTCACACATAAACAGGGTTTAAAGTTGAGCCTGTGAATGCCTTACTTTACCTTAGAATGAATGATATTCCCCCGCAGAGTAACTATAAAAAATAATATAATTAAATGAGAGCTGTTCTTATATCAGTGCATGCACATACATACACTCGTGCACACACATACACTCGTGCACACACATACACACGTGACATAGGATTTTGGGTCTGAACTTTGGCTCCTAATTTTCTTTATCACTGGATAGAAAAAAAAAAGCAAAGAGATTCATGAGCAACAACAATTATTGTTGTCCTCAATATAAAAAAAATCTTTCAGTTCCTCACAATCCTCCTAACTCTCTATTGATGATTCATGGTTCGGCAACTCACTTGAAAATCTACTCATTTGTTTTCACTGATTGAATCCCCTGATTGTTAGTATGTATAAATGTGTTAGCTACTTTTGAAGCTATCTTCTGTTAAAGAATTGATAGAAAATCCTATTTAAATGTCATAATGCTTTTTCTCTTGTTATGACAGTCATTGGGTAAATAGTTTTATTTTAGTGCTATAGTTAAGAAAAATCTATAATCACCTCCTCATAAATCTTTTTTAAAAAATCTATATTTAGCCCCATTTGCAGAGACAGAAGTTGAAAATAGGCTACTACCTAAGACATGAATTCCGTTAAATATTAAAGAGATCTCATCAATGATTTTATTAGTCTCTGAGCTCAGTAAAGGCCTCCCTGACATCTAAAGCCTAATGATTTTTTTAAATATATTTAAAGCCTTGCACTGCACCTTTAAATATTGAACAATATTGAAAAATATTGAAGCCCTTTTTTTGTATATTAGCTTTAGGCAGAACTGTTGTATGATTTCCACTTCTTTCATGACATTGTAATGATGTTACCACATACAACTTTATCTTGCATGAAAAGGTGAAGTCATGAGTGATTTCTCCAATTTAAAAGCACTCAACCCTCACAGTGCTAGAAATGAATATTTTGCATATATTCATGCAACAATGATTCAATTTAAGATTTCTATTTTCAAACATTGCTTGAAACCTTCACTATGTTAGTGGTAAAACTGCCAAAATGTGTAATAAGATTTATTATAGATGAGTAGCATTTTATTTAGTATTTCATGTTAACATGCTTTTAGGGTTACCTGGTTTAGCAGGAGAATTCATCTTTCGTTTCTAATCAGAGATAACATTTTATCATATTTTAAAAAATACTCTTCCCGTACACATATATATTGTGGCACAAACTGAATTTTTCTTGCTGGCAACACAAACCCAAACATTGCTCACATCAAAGCTCAGTGTACCCTCACACAAAGCTGCTCCGATTGAAAAAAAAGAGAAGGAAGATTTCCATTTCTCCTTTGTAATCCCTGTCCTTTTTCTCCAGAATAGCTCTCAAACCCTTTTGCTATACATCCTTAAAATGGGTTTAGAATTTTGCTGCAGACCTTACCCCTTTAAAGGGGTCTTGTTATACTCTTGTTTATACTGTGTAGATGCTTCATGCTGTAACAGCAGAAAAACACAACATTATAAGTTTCCTAGAAGCCACAGCATATGTTACAGGCGCAAAAAGTATAGGTTGGCGGGAGCTCTTAATTGAGGGGTGTGTTTCTGAAAGAGGCTTGCACAGATGGAGAAAGAGATGTATCTAAAAGTGGTTACCTGTGGGCTTGTATATGAGAGGTAGGGAAAGTGTGTAACCATTTCATGGCTGTACCTGTGATTATCACAGGGGCAGCATGAAAAGATATAAACTCTTACTATTTTTGTGTTCATTATGCATCTTTAGGCCCCAAATCTTCTTTCTATTCCAGATTTTCAGTTGTTTCAGCAAGGAAAGAGGGAGCCTTCCACAGACCAGTTTTGCAAGGCAGTATAGCAATGCTCTTACTCCCAAAGGTGTATTTATAAAGCACGGACACACACACAGTCACATGAATACACACTCATACACATAACAAGGGAGAGCTGTGTATAGGGGAAAGCTTATACAAAAAAAAAATCCCAAAGAAAACCAATAAAACTTATACCCAAAGCACACACTTCTCTCTCCAGAAAGGAAATACTAACTCGATTTTTATTTAGAAGAGACCTATAGTTGCTAGCTACCAACTCCATTTGTTGGTGCAAAGCCACTCATAGATGACACATCCATACGAATGCGATTTTAGGGGTTACCTTAAATTTTATAGTAAAAAAAAAAGGTATAGGCAACTGGAGACGCAACATGCCAGTGAGTGACTTGTTCTGCATTTTGGGGAGGGAAAGAGAGTGGCGATCTTAGTAGGCTCCTGGGTGGGTCAAATTTTCCTAATTACATGGAAATCAGAGGCAGCCCTGAGACCAGTATCTTACCTGCACGGAGTAAACATTCCCCCGCTGTCACTAATGTTCTATAAATCATGTTAAAGAGAAGCATAATTAACATCTTTGATCAAATCAAGCTTCAAAGTCATGAGGTGACTGACTGAATAAAGCCACATTTCAGGGTCGGCAATGAATAGATTCTCCACGAAGGCTCAGGATGGCTCTGTACTCTTCCTCGCTCACTCACCCTTCTGCTTGGAGGAGGAGGGTGCTCATACCCCCACGAGGCAGAGGGAGATGGGTGAGGAAATCCTCAGCAACACACCACATGCAGTTCTATGGATCTAAGTTCATGAGGCAGAAAGGACCTGGGGTGCAGAGAGGGAGAAGCAACCCCGTGTCTGAGAAGAATCAGCACTTAATTTTTTTAGTCTGGTGAAAGCAGATCCTTTCTGTGCATGGCCAAATTGGTTCTGCTTGTGTTTCCAACCATTTAAAACAGACAATATTCCTGGTTAAAGGACAGGTGGTTTTGCACAAATTATTTCCATTTTCACTTTTTATGTATCTTGAGAAAATTTCTATCCAATTGCCAAAGGCTAATTAGAACTCAAGCTTGTCTGGAGGTGGGTGCCCAAGTGGAATAGTTGAAATCTATCTCAAAGGTTTCTTAGCCTCCAGGACAGCATCCACATAGAACCTGGGAACTCCTGCCTTGGGAGACAGTGCTTTTCTTTCTTTCAGTGACAGAAGGGACTTTTGGTTGCAAATTTCCCTGGAGGTTACTGGTGAACTTGCATTCACACCAAGGAATAAGCAGTTGATAGCAAAGCCTTGGTGAAGGGAGTAAACGAAGGGTGGAGAGAAAGAGGGAGCCCTGGATGCCCAACCAGACCAGTAAAAGGGAGGAGAGAGAAGTGGAATAGAGGAGGTTGTATGACATGTAATCCTCTTCCTAAACAGCACAGTTTTGACGTGCGTTTGGCTCTGGCTCTGAGACGGTCTCAGGGAGTGTCAATGACAACAAAAACAGATGTGGTAATGGAGAAACACCACCCACCCCCTACACCACATCCGGTGTAACTGGAGAAGGAAACTCGCCTTCAGTTCCTCCACTGGCCTAGGTACCCAGGGAGGAGCATGCCCTGGCAGCATGGGATGCCAGGAGCCTAGGGTTCGGGTCTGCGGCTCCTGCATTCCTGCTGGCTCCCCTGTAAGCACAGTAGGTGGATTTGCCTCCTCCCAATATACCATCAGTCAGGGCTGGCTTCTGCATTCGTTTGGGGTGGAGCCTCTGAGAGGAAGTGATCCTTACCACTTCCTGCTCTATTGGCTGGGTGTATGGGGGAAGGGGGAGAGGCAGGAGGGATGTGCCTGGTGCCAGGTTATGCTAAGACTACTTATTTAAATAAATAATTACAATCTTAAGAGTCCAGGAGCTGTGTGTACTCCAGAAAAGAAGTACACTTTCTGCAAGGGTAATGTAGATTACCTTGATTTTGAGGTATACTTACCGGAACCATAGGTTCTGGGTTTCTGGAGTCTATTTCAATTTTAAAGTTCCAAATATTGTACTTAATTTTACAGATGTGTGTGCATGTGTGTGTGTGTGTGTGTGTTTTGGTGAAGTGTATGCTCTTAGTTATGTAACCATATTCTTTTCCAGAAAGTCATATTTTAAAAATAACAAGAACTAAGAGTGACTTAAAGTTAATAAATTGGGAAGGCTTTTTATAAAATGAATTCACAAATTAGAAAAATAATTCTTTATCAGGTCCTGAGCTCTGAATTATGACACAGGAGTGAGGTCACTAGAAATATGCATACTGCCCTTCCTCCTTGGGTCTAAGTCTAAATGCCTGGAAAACAAATGGCTTAAAAAGGTAAATCCGGCCACACTGGTTATCTGGCTGCTTAGAAAGACCAGGTCCTGCTCCCTTCTCCCTAGTACCCCATACAGAGAGCCCGCAACAGTTTTATTCCTCTCTCTCATTTTGCTTGACGTTATTTTACTTTGCTGAATTCAGACAAACTGACCTGTGTTTAAAACAAATGAGAGAAATACAGTTTGCATTATTCTGAGAAAAGTGTTTAATTCCTCTTTTTAAGGCATCTCTTAACTTGAACTCATACTATTGCACAGGAGCTGCAGTCCGTGCAAATCTTCCCTGGAAGCCTTTAAATTTTTCCTAACGTTATGCTTTCAAGAGGTTGCTGGATCAGTTTGATCATCTTTGCCCCAGAAGAGGAAAAGCTTATTCAAATCGATGATCTGATTAAGTTTTTATCAAAATAGGTCAGTGGTCTAAATGGCCAGTGGGTCAGATTTCACCCCTCAGAGACATCTTTACTGACCATCCTCTGTAAAATTGCATAACAACTCCCCACCCCCCACACACTTTCAGCCCGCGTTCCTGTGCTTTATTTGTCTTCAAGGTACATACTGCCATCCGGCCTACTATGTTTTGTTTGTTTGTTTGTTTTCGGTATGTGGGCCTCTCACTCTTGTGGCCTCTCCTGCCATGGAGCACAGGCTCCGGACGCACAGGCTCAGCGGCCATGGCTCACGGGCCCAGCCGCTCCGCGGCATGCGGGATCCTCCCGGACCAGGGCACGAACCCGCGTCCCGTGCATCGGCAGGCGGACCCCCAACCACTGCGCCA
Organism: Hyperoodon ampullatus; assembly: GCF_949752795.1. Taxonomy (NCBI): domain Eukaryota; kingdom Metazoa; phylum Chordata; class Mammalia; order Artiodactyla; family Ziphiidae; genus Hyperoodon; species Hyperoodon ampullatus. The sequence continues at coordinate 38,881,116 of NC_136928.1, forward strand.
CCAGGGAAGCCCCGGCCTACTATGTATTTTTATTATTGGTTTGTCACCTGTCTCCTTCCGCCACCAGCCACCCCCTTCACACCTAATGTAAACTCCATGAGAGGAAGGATCTTGTCTGTTTTATTCACTGAATCCCCAGGACCTAGGCTAGTGTCTGATACATAGCAGGCATCAAATCCAGAAATAGTTGATGAATAAGTAAATGGAATAGATTGGACTTTTAAGTTGTCTGGTTATTTTTTGATATGTAACAAATTTAAATTTGATTAATTATCCAAGTTTACTTTTCTTTTTTGCTGTTCCTTCCTGTCTTTACCATTTTGGTCACTTCCTTTTCTATGTCTTGTTCCTTTGACAATTTATGTGACACCAAAATGTGGAGAAAAGAAACAAAAAATCCATCATAAAAGTTATTTTGCCTCATGTAGACCAAGAAAACTGGCTATGTCAGCAGATTTTTCACCTTCCAACTGGTTGTTTTGACACTTTGAGGACACGTCTTCTGCTGTATGCACTGTCGTTTATTCTTCATGGTTTCCCAGCACATGGATTTGATCATAGAGTGCTTGACACATTCCCCAGATAAAGAGCTGGAGTGGGTAGCTTGAGGTTGCCATGCTGGAGTGCTGAAGCCTCAAGTTTGAAAGTGCGAATTGTACGAAGCTTTCCTTCTTTTGACCCTCAGTGATACAGATACAGTTTATATTATGCATAACTATTGACCATCAACAGGCATTAAAAACCTAGCCACCATGTTTTTTCCTTTTATTTCTGAGGATGGATATATATATATGGGTGTGTGTGTATATATGTATGTATATATATGTATGTATATATATATATGTATGTATATATATACACACACACATATCTATAATATGTAATATGTTATATATGTACTACGTAAACATGATATATATATGGATATATATATATATATGTGGAGAGAGAGAGAGAGAGCAGGGGTGGGGGGGAGGAAATGAATGAAGAAATGATATGTTGACTAATGCTTGAATCAGCGTAACAGAGCGTAGTTCCACTTTCTGCTCTGGGCTGCTTTTAGCCTGCACCGAGAACCCATACCTTTTTACTTTCTACCCCTTCTTGGCTTTCTTCTGGTTGAGGAAACATGCCCTACACCTGCTGGTGTATTTTTATGAGCTGTTTGGGATTTTCTGGGGCCTTTCTCAGAGGTGACTGTGTTTCAGTGGTGAGTGAATAATGCAAAACTGTCTACAGGCTGTATGCACTGAGTAATCACTGGGAATTCTTCAAAACAATCTCAGGTTGGTAAAATTTTCCACAGAAAATAATAATAACAGTAACAATAGCAGCACCAGCAACAATAAACAAGATATGCCCTGTATGCTTCCACCCAATTATTAGCTAATAATGCATAATTATGATTAATTCCACTCTTTAAATGCAGATTCTAAATAGCCATAACCATTTATTTTATGTTTTCACGTTATTTTCCTGCATGTCCTTTATGTCAATTATGTGTTTTCAGGCACATCTGATTGTGCTCTACTGTGGTTTTGATGGTTTGGTAATTGTACATTAAAAAAAAAATAACACGTGTTTAGTATAAAAATTAATTACGTTAAGCATTCCTACTAATTTTGCCAGGCAAAAAATGGCATCCCACAAATTTTCAGCATAAAGCGGGTGGCCAGCCCACTTAGGAGCTTTATGATCTGTGGCTGCGGTTTGTGAGTGAGCTCTGTGAAGGCAGTTTTCTTGACGCTGGAGCCGGAATGCAGTGGACAGCAGCGTGCCCTTGTTCTGGTCCCTGTGTTCCCTTAAAATTCCTCTCTGGCCTCCATCTAATCAACCACTTCTCAACTACAATTGTAATGACAGAGCTGAAAATATCATTTTGAGATGCCACTGAAATCCAAATTGACAGAGCTTTGGCCAGCAAGCTGGATGGTCAACAATGTAGCTTCCTTCTTTTGGTTTGCTCCTATTTATAAGAGGTGGATCCCTGGTAATAATGAAGAAAAACATTAGATATGCTGTAAAAAAATCTACCCAGAAAATCCATGGGAGCAGGGGAGGGGGTGATAGTGGAGGGAAGAAAAGAAGAGGAGGGGAAGAACCAGAAGCAACTGGATGAAAGAGTCTGCTCAATATTGCAATCTTTTGGGAATATTTCCTTGTGAGGCATTAAAAATATCTGATTCTTAAAACAATTTTCTGCTTCTGTAACTCAAAATAGCGTTCAGTAAGGGGGAGGGGAAATGTAGCAATTAGTTGGCTTTATTTCTGAGGTTTTATTACTTTGATTCTTTTTGATTTAATCAGCCACGAACGCAGCTACCAGCAGACGGTGACTTTTCTCTGAAATGTGCTTCCTGCCCAGAACAGTGGCTTGTGATTGTAGGTTAATGTTAATGAAACATGAAAAGGCAGCCCCTTTTTAGGAAAATTTGTTATTAACAAATAAAGGCTTGGTAACATTTAGAATCACACCAGAAATCACACCATGGAAAATATGGCCGGAGCAGACTCTGGAGCCAGCCCGCCATGCTCAAGTGATAAATTTGTTTACATCATTTAAAAGTTCTAACTCAGTACGGACGAGGTGACGTCCTACTTTTCACATTCATGTTCAATTCACAAACATAAAGAGACTCAGAGCCATTAGGGAAGCTTTCATTTTGGCTGGGGAAGGATGAAATGATAGTGATAGTGGCTTTCATAGCAGAAAATAATTGTATACTTTTCTTCTTCTTATTTTTGGCAAGGCGCGCACATTTTGGCTTTCCGGTGTATTACATCATTACATTGTATAATGCATCATAATGATAGAGTGAATAGAGATGAAGAAATGCCAGCGTCTGCTGCAAGTTAAAAGAGAGAGACATTGCATGCATTTTCAGCTGGGGAGACTGCTGTTCAGCGAAGTGTTCTCTGAGATGAAACAAAGCTGCCTTCCCACTTGGCATTCACATTAATTGTAGACTTGCCAACAGGCCAGTTTCATTGGTGTATAAATTAGTGGGGAATAATTCCACTTGTCTCAGAAACCAGAATATCTGAGGAATGCATCCTGAGATGGTGACTTATTTTTCTGTGGTTTGCACCCAGCTCCCAGAAAACCTCCAGGATATGCTGAACACAAATAGTGCCCTGTGTTCTGTGCTCGCATACCTGTGTGAGAGGTAATGGCTGTCCTCAGGACAGATAGACGTCTTCTTATTTTCAGCAGCACATTTTTCAGATGTATTCAAATAGGTCATTTCTCAAATCCTCATTATTGAAAAATGGAAATCCATTGACATCTCCTGAGAGGAAATTTAAACATGCTGATTGTTATTAATAATAATACCAGTAAATGCTAATTGAAAGTCCATGGTAGTCTAAAAGCTGCCAATCAGGATACGTCAATGGGATGCTAAGATAACTAGTTTCAAAGGAAAAAAATTTTTAGTCGGCTCATTTATTTGTTATATTTGTTTGCCATTGTGTTGCAAAATAAATGCTTTCTCAATGATTACATTTTTTTTCTTATAACAACAGAAATTTATTTCTCACAGTTTTAGAGGCTGGAAGTCCAAGATAGGGTGCCAGCATCATCAGGTTCTGGTGAGGACCCTCTTCTGGGGTGCGGACAGCTGTCTTCTTGTTGTGTCCTTAAGTGGTGGAAAGAGAGTGAGCTAGCTCTCTGGCCTCATCTTGTTTTTTGTTTTTTTAAAAATAGATCTTTATTGGAGTATGATTGCTTCACAGTACTGCATTAGTTTCTGTTGTACAACAAAGTGAATCAGCTATACATATACATATGTCCCCCTATCCCCTCCCTCTTGAGCCTCCCTCCCACCCTCCCTATCCCACCCCTCTAGGTGGTCACAAAGCACGGAGCTGATCTCCCTGTGCTATGCTGCTGCTTCCCACTAGCTATCTGTTTTACATTTGGTAGTGTATATATGTCGATGCTACTTACATTTTTTTAATAATACAAATATAGGCAAACCTATTTGATCTTGTCTCCTAAAGTGTCCTGTATTTCTTAGTTCTACAAGAGACAGTTACAGTGACAATAAATATATTGGTCCAGGGCTTTCAATGTTCCTTTAACCTTTTATAATTAAAATTAACTGAATCTTAAATATTCACTTTTGATTCCAAAGTTTGTGAACATATTGAATGCTTTGTATTGAGCTGACACCAGAGATGTAAAGGTGAAAAACAGACTTGGATCCTGTCTTCTTGGAGCTAAGGGTCTAGAGGTTTAGATGTCTTTACACCAAAACAACTTGATGATCCTGGCCATACGAGGGTTTGCACACTTGCATCAAATCTATTCTAATAGTCACTTTTGTCCAATTAGCCTTGAACTTTTTGAGAAAGGCCACGTTGGTTTTAATATTTATTCTGTCACCTTAAGCCTTAGCAGAAAAGGAAAAAAAAAAAAGCCTTAGTTAGTAGTTAGTAGGAGACAAAGTGCATGGATATATTTCCATTGTCACCTGTATATTGGGGCAACAAGGAGACGCAGATTTTCTGTTCTTCACCAGTCATGCAATGCAAAGCTTACATAACCCAGTAAAACAGAGGTGTATTTAGTTATTGAGAAATTCTGGATTCCTAAGTTAGCTAGTAAGTTGGTTAGCTAGGTAGCTAATTAATCATTCTGTTACTTGGCTGTTTGACTATGTTTACCTGTACCCACACAAATGTCAGCTGCCAAGTGCTTTACAAGTAACAAAATATTTTCGAATACAGTACCTTGTTTGCTTTTAGTGGTGAAAATCACAGGCTTTGGAGTCATCTAGATGAATAGGCCTGGCTTCAAATAGTGGCTGTGCCATATATTTACTAGATGACCTTAAATTCTGTAAGCTTCAGTTCCCTCCTTGTAAAATAAGGATAATAGCCATGAGAGTCGATGAGATAATCCACTAAACTAGCTGATAGGAAACAATAAATGGTAGCTATTATTTTTGTTGTTTTTTAAAATAATTTCTAATTCTTATTACAACTTTATGAAGCAGTCCTCTAATGATCCCATGAAATCCTCCTATTCATTTTTATCTCTATGTAGCTGTATAGGCAAATTCCCTTTCCTGGGATTCTAGGAAACTTCCATCTTCTTCAGTTAAGTTTTTCCTTCCCATTCCTTAGGGCTCAGTTAGCAGTCTTTTTCCCAACTTCAGCACTTCAGTTCAATACATTGCTCCACAAATATTTATTAAGCCTCACTGCATGCAAGTCACTGTATTAAGTGCTGCAAATACAGTGGTGAAAGTGGGAGAGATTATGGTCCCTGCCACCATGGAGCTTACGTTCTATCAGAGGAAGCAGCCTTTCAACAAATATTGCAAAGACAGATGTTTACTTCGGGTTGGATGAAGTGCTTACAAGGTGAAGTACAGGATATTAAGAACACATATTCCTGGGGACTGATGTAGTCTGAGTTTGGAAAGATTTCCTTGAGGAAGAGGGATTGGGTTAAGATCTAAAAGATGATGAGGGTCAGGCAAGGTGGGGAGAGAATCTCACGTGTTCTCCACCTGTGCAAAGGCTTCAGGAGCATGCAGCCTGCCTTCTAGGACCTTCTGACTTAGGGGAGCACCTTCCCTGACCACCCTAGTGAACAGTGAGCTGCTTTGTCCTGGCAGCCCAGGAAGGCTTCTTGTTGAAATAATTTATTTGACTTCTTTCCAAATATGCCTTGTTTGTCCATTTATTCATTTATTTGACAAATATTTGTAGAACACCTAGGGAGATCCCAAGTATAGAAGCATCCATGCTTTGTATGCGTTTTTATAACCAACTATCTCTAAGGTATATATTTAAGGCTTAGAGCTGGTCTTGTTTACTATGTTACAATCCTGACTGCAGGAGACATGTCTTCCATCACTTTTTGTCCCATTCAGCAGCATGCACACAGTGGGCACTCAGTAGATGCTGATGACCCCAGGTGACCTCTGGGCTGATCTCTCACATGTCTATGATCTGCCCCACTTTTTGAATTCCTGGCAACATCCAGCGATGTTGAATGTTTCTAGCCTAACAAAAAACATAATTAGGAAGGTAAATCTGCTGAAGCTGAAACAAATCATTTAATTCATTCCACAAGCCAAATGGAAAATGATTTTGAGATTATCCACCGTATTGGGTTATCTGCTCTAGTGCTCCATACCATTAGCTCAGGCAGTTGGGAATTGCTTGCAATTCACAAAGAAGCAGATTGTGTTTGGTTTGCGCTGGCTGTGTACCCTCCTCTGAAGTGGCTGCAAGTCCTCTCCAATTCAGCTAAGGCAGCCAGTCAGGGCGGCCAATAAGCCAAGTAGGTTTCTCCCATGTTGGTGCTTCTGTGTAGGATGGAGCTTGGGTGCGCACGTGTATGCATGCCTACCTTCCTCCACTCCAGTTCCCTGTCAAGTGAAGGTGGTACCTGGTAGGTACTTAGTCATCTGAGTTTCTGGATGACATATGGCTTCCCGTTAACCTTTCACTTTTCTTAGGTTAAAAGTGACCTGATACTGTCTTATCCAGAGTCATTTTTCTTTTACAAGAGGTGAATGCTGCCTCTGTTTCCAAGAGGTTTTGGAAAGGCATCCCGACCATGCAGAAGCTCCCTGGCTCTTGGGAGAGGTTGGAGTGCTGAGCATTTTAACAGTTGAATCCACTTGTCTGTTTAAACATAGTTCACACTGCTCTGAGGTCTCTTCCTGCTTCCCTGGTTTCGGAAAGCCACGCATCGAATATGGCAGAGTAGGGTAGTGCCATCATGAGGCACTTAAGGCAAGCTTGGAGGGAACCTACACTTAGACCAACCTCCTTTATTCAAGGACAACATTGAAAGAGAACAGCTGATTAAAGCTGTTCTTTGAAAGGTACAGTTTTTAGGTGTGCAGTTCGACTGACACCCAATGCTGCAGTTTTAAAGAGGGTTCAGATGTCTATTCTCAAATCTTGAGAGTGAGCCCTGTAACTGACAGCAAAGAAGCTGGGAAACACATAGATGGAAGAGTAAAGAAGCAGATAGGTAGATGATTATCAGATACTTAAAGTACTGGTTTCCTTTATGGATTTGCTCCCAGGATGGCTAAGGAGTTACTCAGATAGGCTAAGGAGTTTTTCTTCATCGTCTTTGCTCAGTGAATCTGGGGCCCTTCCCATCCTTCGGAGCTGTGAAGAGTGGCAGTGACACTGGTGCTTCGCAGGCCCAGATGCTCCCTCAGGCTGATATGGGCCATTCTGGCAAGGCTCCTTTGAGGCCAAGAGAGACAGACCACGGTATTGGCAGGTGTCGTGCTTTATTAGGAAGGCTGCTTATGAGTTTGGCTCCATGTCCTTGTAATGTAGGAAGGCTGAAGTCTTGGGGGAGATAAGTTAATAAAAAGAGAGCACCTGACCCAAAGCAGGTTACTTAACTAGATTAGGCAATTTGCTAATACCACAGTCCAAATGATGCTTTTCTTATGCTAACCCAGTTAGAATAAAGACAACTGAGATTGTGTCATAAAAAGTATCATAACTTTTGTATCAAAAATATTGTTGTCACCTAAATGCAGGATGGTTCCATCTACATTAGCATAAGAAAGGCCATGGATCTATAAATCTAGCATGATGGTAGCGTGGCACTCCATAATGGACACTTCTGCCTAGACTTTTTGCCCAGGAAGAACTCCCAAGCAGCTAAAAAAAGGCAGGATCTTCTTAAATGTCTAATAGCACTGAAGAACACAAGCTACATGAACTGTGATAGCAATTCACTCTAGATCTCCCTCCCATGTGTGTGCTCTCATTCCCTATGGCTCTGCTTGGAAGTTCGCTAAAAAGATCAATTGGGGCACCGTTCTTATGGTGACAGCCAGTAAGAGGCCCAGACTCTGTCATACAACCGAAAGGAACTGAATTCTGCCAACTGCCATGTGAGCCTGTAAGAGGACCCTGAGCTCCAGAAAGGAACACAGCCCTGACCAGCACTGGGATTGCAGCCTTGTGAGCCCCTGAGTAGAGAGCCCAGCTAAGCTGTGCCCAGACCCTTGACCTAACAGAAACTGTGAGATAATGAATGTGTTTTAGGTCACTAAATTTGGGGTAATTTGTTACACACCAGTAGAAAATCCATACCATTATTCCCTTCATAAAATATTCCATTATAAAGCTTTTAGATAGCAAAGTTACTGAGTACTCTTATAGGAGCCAATGTATAAAACTGCAGTTGACACACAGTTTCTGACATATAAGTTTTACAGTGTAAAGTGAGGTGCGTCTCTACTCCTGCTGCCACCCACTGCTTCCAGCTCCAAGCGGGGAGCCCCGTCACGGTTCCTGTGAAACACTGGCCCATCCCATGGCACCCCTGCTGTTGCAGACCCCTTTGTCAAATAGCATACACACATTTGATCCAAGTAGGGATTATTAGTTCTGAGGGACCTGGGGGGAGGTGCTGATGGTGACAGGTCTCCTTCTCCTACTAATAGCCTCAACCCTCCTGGAATGGCCCCCAAAGCCTGATATTGAGAATTCACAGGGTGCTCCAGGCAGACTTTCATTCTGATCCTTTTCTGTTTTGCCCCAAGGAGAATCTGGCCAACTATATATTCATTGATATTTTCCCTATTATTTATTACCCAGACAGAATAGCGTGATTAATTATTGATCATAGACCAGTAACTGATTAAAGTGTGCTTCTGATCAGCAGTCAAAAGTCATTTATTTCCAGGCATTTGTAGTTCCTGCATAGAAAGTGGCAAAACAATACTCTCTTTTCAGTGCATAAAATATGACACCTGTAGGCAGACTGTAGTTATAAGCCAGCAACAGAGCCCTTCAACAGTACTTTATCTTAATAAATGGGAAATAATGATTTGCCAAAAGAGAGGAACTGTTGGGAAGATTTACATGTGGAGAATGCGATGTGAAGAATAATAGGAGGATTCTAATTAGAATTGTTTCTCATGGTCTAAATGCTTTGCTGAAGAGAAACTCACTAGGAATAGCTCTTTACCATCTGGGAAGCTTATCAAATTTTGTCTCATTCTTCCTTTATTTCTGGGCTTATTCTCCCTCTCCACCTCTTCAAACTCTTCTTCTCCCCCTCTCTCCCTTCCTTTCTTGTTCCCCCCCTCCTTCTCTTCTGCTCTCCCTCCTTTACATTCTCATCAGATACTCTATGTCAGGAGGTGGCAAACTACGGCGTGCTGGGCAAATCTGGCCCACCAGCTGTTTTTTTTTTTTTTTAATTTTACTCAATTGATTTTTTTTTTTTTGAATTTTTAAAAAAATTATTTACTTTTGGCTGTGTTGGGTCTTCGTTGCAGTGCCCGGACTTCTCATTGTGGTGGCTTCTCTCGTTGCGGAGCATGGGCTCTAGATGCGCGGGCTTCAGTAGTTGTGGCACAAGGGCTTAGTTAAAGTTGTGGTGCATGGGCTTAGTTGCTCCGCAGCATGTGGGGTCTTCCTGGACCCTCAGGGCTCAAACCCGTGTCCCCTGCATTGGCAGGTGGATTCTTAACCACTGAGCCACCAGGGAAACCCCCCACCAACTGTTTTTGTAAATAAAGTTTTGGAGCACAACCAGGCTCATTCATCTTCATGTTGTCTCTAGGTGCTTTTGCACTGTAATGGCTGCCGCACAGATACACAGAGACCATATTGTCCACAAAGCCTAAAATGTTTACTCTCTGGCTCTCTACAGAAGAAAGTATGTTGACCCCATTCTATGTGCCAGGCACTGGGGACACGGTCACAAATACGACACAGTCCCTACCTTCAGTGGCTTCAGAGTTATGTGAGTATCCAGTCATACCATGTTGTAGAGGGTAGGATGACGGGCTTCTGAATGAATTATTGTGGGAACCAGGGGACAAGCATTATGTATTTAAGAAGTTGGACTAGAGGATGACATCTCAGCAAAGGTAATATTTGAGTTGGGAGTTTCCTAGCAGTTTGAAAATGGAGAAAAAGAATCAGGACCTGGGCTTCCCTGGTGGCGCAGTGGTTGAGAGTCTGCCTGCCGATGCAGGGGACATGGGTTCGTGCCCCGGTCCGGGAAGATCCCACATGCCGCACAGCGGCTGGGTCCGTGAGCCATGGCCGCTGAACCTGCACGTCCGGAGCCTGTGCTCCGCAATGGGAGAGGCCACAGCAGTGAGAGGTCCACGTACAGCAAAAAAAAAAAAAAAAGAATCAGGACCTGAATCCTGTTGCTTCAAGTATCTTATTTCAGTCCCCACAAAATACCCAATCCAACGTTACAATTCCTTCTTTGGAGGATATACATTTTTTTTCCAGCTAGTTATTGCTGAGTTATTTCTCAATATTCTGCTTAGAAACATCTCCAGACACGGGTGGCTTTGTGGAATCTGATTTTACTCTTGGATTTTGGAACCTACTGCATTGACGAAGGATCGAGCTTCTGATGGCAGGGAGTGACAGGACATCTTGATTGGCCAAACTGTCTCAGAACTCCCGGGATGCTTGCAAGATGCCACTGATTTTGTCTTGAAAAATATAAGAACATGTCTCTGTTTGTCCGATAATTGCAAATAGAGTCCGTTGACACCACGCGAGGAGGGACTCTCACAAGCTCACAGACAGAAGCAACCTTAGGGTTTGAGCAGTGTTTGCTGTAAAAGAGAGGTGTTGCTGAGGTTTTGGCCGTGAGCCCCTCCCCATTGCCCCACTTTGACCTTGGCTGGAAGCTAAGTTCATCCAGAAACAAACAAACGTTATGGTTTTACTTTTTTCTTCTAAAAATGTGTTCAAACTCAAAGTGGGCAGTTCATTTCAAGAACCAATGTAGGATACTTTCCAGGCCAAACAAAGACAAAAAACCCAATGACAAAAATCAAGTGAAGACCAGAAGCCAAATTCAGATTTATAATTCTCTTTTTATCAGAGCAGAAGGTAGAATTGGTATCAGTTTGCTCTCTAGGAAAAAGGAAATAGTAGAAGAATGTTTGAAGTCATTTGAAAATGAGTGTTTTTTTGTTTTTTGTTTTTTGTTTTGGGGTACGCGGGCCTCTCACTGTTGTGGCCTCTCCCGTTGCGGAGTACAGGCTCCGGACGCGCAGGCTCAGCGGCCATGGCTAACGGCCCTAGCCGCTCCGCGGCTTGTGGGATCTTCCTGGACCAGGGCATGAACCCTTGTCCCCTGCATTGGCAGGCAGACTCTCAACCACTGCGCCACCAGGGAAGCCCTGAAAATGAGTTTTTAAAAAATTGGGTAGCAAGCCTTTGCCAAAAAATGAAAATAAAATCCAACAGAATGGGTGAAAACATCACACTTCATCTTCCAGTTATTAAGATGCCAATTCCTGTGTGAGAGGATTTTAATCCAAAATTTCTAAGGCAAAAGGAACTTCCCTTTATTGAATGTGGAATGAACATTCAGTGACCTGGCTTACTTTGACTTTTAGACTTATTTAATAAGATTCTGGAAGGATGTTAGGTTCTCTACTCCAGAAACTCTAGATGCGTCTGGCACAACTAGGAAAGGTAATGTTGTCAGGTTGTGAGCCTAGGAATTGAGCCGACCAAACTTGTGCTTGAATCCCTCTTCTCCATTCCTTAGCCTGTGGCCTTGATCAAGTTACCTAACTTCCCTAAACCCTGGTTTCTTCATCTGTAAAATGGGGCTAGTAATAGTGACGTGAAATTTTCATGAAGTAATATACATAAAGCAGTTAGTACCATGCCTGACACATAGCAGGCAACTAATAAATCTTAACTATTTTTATTTTCAGTTTAATGTTACAGTAATTTCATTTCCTAGGAGGTTTGAGGGTATTAGAGGATGACTTGGACTTTAAAGTTCACACTGTTGTCCATGTGCATTTCGAATGTGCTCACTGAGTCAATTAAAATCAGAATGGTGCTTACTGAGCAATTTGTGAGCACACATTTCTGAATGTCTACTTGAAGAGTGGGCAGCAGAAAGGACAATCGAATCTTTAGGAGACAAGTCTATTTACTCAACATCCATTGAATAAGCACCATACGTTAGACCCTGGGCAATGGCTTGGGAGACAAAGACAAATACTGTTCTTGGCTCAAGATTTTATAGTCTAGTTGCTCTGTAGACCTATTAACAGAAGGTTATAATTCTGTGTGAAAACTGCCATATCAGAGTCTATGGGATTCAGATGGCAGCAAGGGGACAAGAAAGGCCTCATAGAAGAAGCTTCTGAGCTGAAATTCAAAGGAGCAGCAGTTGTTTTCAAGCTGGCAGGTGAGAGGAAGACATGCCAGGCAGAAGGAACCATGTAGAAAGACACTGTAGTAGTTCAGCAGTGCTGGAACATAAAGCACATATGTGGAGGGAGATAAAGCTGAACAGGTTGACTGAGCCCTGTATGCCCCAAAAGGCATTCTCTTTCAGTCCTGTAGGAGTGGTAGGAGCCATGGAGAAATTTTGACCAGATCCAGTATGCTTGTTAGAAGGTTAATCTGGTTGGCAATGTGTAGGAATAACTGGAGACAAGGGGTCAGGGAGATAGATGAGTTGTGAGATATTGGAAGTACCCAGGCAAGAGATGATGAAGTTCTGAATGAGGGTTGTGGCAGTGAAGAAGAAGAGGAGGAAAGGCATGTGAGTGATGCTGAGGAGGTAGGAACTGATAACCAGTTGATTATTATTTGAGTGAAGTCTGGTTTAGGTGTGCAGGTGAGAAGTTTGATGTATGTGTTTGAGATGACATCTCAAACAGGCTTTGTGGATTTTAGATTTGACAAAATGATCTAGATCCTGTGATCTGAGGTGGGATCTAGACCGTATGGACTCTTGCTGGCTTTGTCTGGGAGGCCATTGTTGGCCTGCTCATATTAGCTCAGTAAAACTCTAAATAGGACCAGAGACTCAGTCCTCCAAGCTCAGTTCTTGTTGATTGATTACGTGGTTGTATGTCTTACAGTGGGTCAGCCTAAGTCAAGGTTGAGTGCCCACAGTCTGTGGATCTTAGTTTATCAACAAAAAGAAACAACCCATTGACAAAAATGGACAATTCACACTTTCCCTACAAATTCTGGCTTCTTAAAAACTCTGAGAGAAGCTTTAATCTCTCTGAGATTGTATTTAAATATCATACTATTCACCATCCACCTATTCATTTATCCATACATACATCTGTCCATCCATCACTGATTATCTTTGACTAGACACAAAAACTACCTGTGAGTTTTAACAGGTGGTATGAATCAATTTACCAACCATTGCCATCCTGAAAGAGTCAGGAAAATTCAAGATGTAGATCTGGAAACATCTTTTGTCAAATCTAAAATCCACAAAGCCTGTTTGCTTGCTCTCGTAATGCAAATCTTGTGTTTATTAATATCCAGTATACAATTTTGTAAACCTGACATAAGCATTTTGTGCATTTAAGACTGTGTATATGTGCACGTGTGTGTGTGAGTAAAATGTTTCTTTTTAAAAGGGTACTTGCTGGGGGCTTCTCTGGTGGCGCAGTGGTTAAAGAGTCCGCCTGCCGATGCAGGAGATGCGGGTTCGTGCCCCGGTCCGGGAAGATCCCACATGCCACGGAGCGGCTGGGCCCGTGAGCCATGGCCGCTGAGCCTGCGTGTCCGGAGCCTATGCTCCACAACGGGAGAGGGCACAGCAGTGAGAGGCCCACGTACCACAAAAAAAAAAAAAAAAAAAGGGTACTTGCTAATTAAGTAATTAGTAGGGATATATTTTTTGGTATGTGTATGTGTGTTTGTGTGTAGAAGTGTTTATGTGTATATATACTCAATCTGATTCTTAATATATTCTAATCTCCATAGCACATGTAATATTAAAAGAAAATTTGGTAATACTTTAAATATCCTATCATTGTGAATTCGTTTTATATTCATTGTAATAGCATTGATCAAAATGAATTCATTTGGTATTCATGCAGATGTCACATGTACTTCCATAGGTGTTTCATTGTAAATTAGCATTTCTCAGAGGACACTTAAAATAAGTGTTACTGAAAGTCCTCATTACACATATTGCTGAGATTAGTACATTAAGGATCATGTACTTACATAGTACTAATGCATTTCTGCCACTTAAAATACTACATTACCCATTTCTGGTATCTAGCAAATATCTACGGCAATTTTGAGAATTGCTGACATCCTAAAGGAAGTGGTACATTTATGATTAAGCTGGTTGCCTATATTTTGCTCTGAATTTTTAAAAAACTAGAGTTAGATACAAAAAAGAGGATTAAAAATGAAATTTATATGATGACAACAATGGTTTTTAAATGACTTCATATAGTTAGGAACCCAAAGAAAGTAGAACCTTATCTAATTTTAATTTTCACCAATCACCATGTTAAAAACATCAAGTGAAGTGAAGAATTTGTGGACCAGTCTATAGATTTGCCAATAAAACAGTGAATTCTTGGGTGTGCCATTTTTGAGCTTGACTTATGTCAGAAGCAACAAACAAACACACAGGCCAATGAAAGATCATCCATCTTTACAATTTATGCCATCCTTGTAACTTACCCATTACTTTTTGGGCCAGAAGTTTTGCTGTGATCATCATGGATGTTGGGAGGAAATAGTGGTGGCTTACTTGGGTGGCAGTTGGCTGAAGGGGAATTCTTGAGTAAGTCAAGAGGGTTGTTGGCTCTTCCAACTTCCTGAGAATTCTGACAGAGAAAGGAAGGAGGTCCTAGTGATTGGCATGCTGGTGGCAACATGCTTGCAGATCAACCAGGGAAAGCTTTGGGGTTTATCAGTATATTCTGAGTGATGGTTGGGATATCTATGTCACACTTAGATATGAAGTGTGACATATTAGAGTCACACTTCAAAAAGATATAAAATATGCTTTGAAGAATAGGTTTTCCCAGTACACTGTTGGTGGGAATGCAAAACGGTATAACTGCTATGCAAAACAGCATGGAGGTTCCTCAAAAAATTAAAAATAGGAGTATCATATGTCCAGCAATCCCACTTCTGGGTATTTATCCAAAAGAATTGAAATCAGGATCTCAAAGAGCTACCAGCACTCCCATGTTCATTGAAACACTAATCACAGTAGCCAAGATGTGGAAGCAACCTAAATGTCCATTGATGGATGAATAGATAAAGAAAATGGGGTACATACAGACAGTGAAGTATTGTTCAGCCTTGAAAAAGAAGGAAATTCTGCAATATTTGACAACATGGATGAATCTTGAGGACATTATACTAAGTGAAATAAACCAGTCACGGACGGACAAATACTGCATGATTCCGCTTATATGAGGCATCTAAAATTGTCAAATTCATAGAATCAAAGAGAGGAATCGTGGTGCCAGGGGCTGGGGAGAGGGGGAAATGGGGAGTTGCCAGTCAAGGAACAAAGGGTCAGTTAAGCAAGATAATCTTTAGAGATCTGCTGTACAACATTGTACCTGTAGTTAACAATTCAATATCGTACACTTAAGGTTTCTTAAGAAGGTAGATCTCATGTAAAGTGTTCTTACAGCAATAAAATAAATGGGAAAAAAATACAGTTTCCAAATAAAAAGTGTGCACTGAAGGCGTTTAGGGTCATGCAAGGGAAAACGCTTAGTACTTCCAGGATACCCCCGATCATCAGCTGTATGTCTGAAGTTCTTTTACTTTTTAGAGTTATTTGTTTTTATCCTCCTCTCTGCACGAACTGTCTGTCTGTTTGCTGTCTACATCTGGTATCAAGTTTAAGGGCTGTCCCTGAGATGGACTTTCTCCCTGCAGCCGCCCTGTGAGGAGAGAGCACCTTATTTGGTGCTGACTCAGTGGGAGCCAGGTTTCCAGCAGGCTACCAACTCACACCTGCAGAATTTGCCGGCACATCCGTTTTGCAAACACACAAAATGGGTAATTGGGCACACAAATGCCTATTTGCATTGCAATTTGGCATTTGTATACACAGTGATGGATTTTTTTCATGTGCAAATGTGGTGGATACAAGTGCAAAATGGATGTCCTCAAGAAGGAGGGGGCCTTTAAAAACATATATATCTTTTCAGAAACCTGCTGGAAATTTGAGGAGTGCCAGGAAAATAGGTGTGTTCATGAATATATTTTATATTTTCTCCCCATTCAGGGAAATTCCTGATAGAATACAGTTCATAGTTCATTTGTTACTTTTTGAGGAAGGGCTGTTTTTTCCCAAATAGGCAGAGGGAGATCCAGGGGTTTTTCACCCTGATAAAGGACTTATCTAAGGTATTATGGAATCAGTTAATAAATGTTAATACTTTAATGAAATGTGAGGAGTTTTTATACCCTTAGAGTGTTTGGCATTTTATAATGAGTGCCATACACCGGTTTTGAGGTGCATTGTTCTGTTCAGTGTTAAAGTTACACACTCAAACCCGTGGGAACATTTGGAACCGTAAATTTTTGTAACTAATGGGAATGGCACAGAAAAAAATAATGGTGGCCCTTGTACAAGGAATGGATGCAGAATGTTGCGGTGCCCCATGTGTTCCAGCTCATTCTTAGGTTTCTTTGTCTCTTCTGTCTGCCCTTGTCCTTTTAAGGACACTGTGCTTCTCACTCAAATCTCATCATATCCATAGGGGCTCAACAAAGGATGTTATGAGCACCCACCTAAAGAGTACTAGACTATGGTCCAGGACCATGCCCTCTTTTGTCAGTCACTGACTTGTATCTATCTGCCTCTTGTCCCTCTAACCTCTGGTTCCATAACAGAGTCCATATCTTCCTCTGATCCGGTCTGCTGCTGGCAACTTGCAAGACCTCATCTTGGCTCTTTTGGACTCTGGCTTTCCTGCTCAGTTGTGGCTCCACTTCCTGTCTTTGTTTTGGCAGTGCCTGTGAAGCTCTGTGGAATCGGCTTCTAGGACATCCTGACCTGTGGCCAAGAAATGGTTCATACATGAACTTCTTCTGAACAACTATGGGTATCAGTCAAGACTTTGTCCCTGGCTCTCCACTTCTTCCTCTGGGCATTCTTAGTTTTTCTGAGCTCAGGCACACTCAGGCAACTTCCACTCTCACCTGTAGTCTGATCTATACCACCAACCTATGTTTTGTCCAGATTTATTGTGTTGTCATTATCTCTAATTTAACATGCCTACAACCAGATCTTGTTTTCCCTTCTTAGTTTCCTCCTCCTAGCATCTGACTTGCTGTCCCAAGCTTCTCTTCTCTCCCACCCTCTTCATCCCCATTTACACCTTTCTTTTCTACTCATTCCAAGGGCCATCAAGTCTTGTTCAGACTCCTTTTGAAACCCCTCTCAGGTTCTAAGCCTTTCTCTTTACTACAGTGATCACCATCTGATCCCCTTATGACTGGATGGTGGTGTTTACTGTCTGAGATACCTCTTTGCTTGACTATTGTTTCATTAAATGCTCTGCCTAAAATGGCATTCATCTCATTATGAGCTAAAGAGATTCCATATTATCAGATCAAGTTCCAGCTACCCATCATGGCCTTCAAGGCACATATTCAACATTACTTCCCACAGCAATAGTGGGAAATTCCTTAAAAGATATTTTCACTCCAGACTTTTCATTTGCTGCCATATGCCTCTCTCCTACCTGCCTCTGCCTTTTTCCATGTGGATTTCCCAACCTGCAATCTTTTTCCCCTTCTCATATTTATGGAAACCCCCAAAACAACCTTTGAGATCTCCGCCGACCTCAGCTCTTTAAAAAAATTACTTTAAATTATCCTAGCCCAAGACAAGTTTTGCCAAATCTGAATCATAGAGCACTAAGAGCCTTACACCAGTGGCTCTACATGGATCAAGATTTCCTTGAATTCTTTTTACAGGTCTTGCTCTAGACTGGCATTTCCTTGAGGATGGTCTTTATGCTTTATAATTTTCTGTCCTTTGCAATACTTAGCAGAGTGCTAGTCATTGGAACGTACTCGCTTAATACTTCTTGACTTTGTCTTCACATCTCAGAGAGCTGGAAGTTAGAAGAGAAGGTTGAAGAGTTTGTTGCGAGGGGAAGTCATGAAGCTCCATTAAATAGTCTCTATTTGCAGTGCTGCCAGCACACCAGGTTATTATTATTGTTTTATATTTAAACTCCAGTTCCTCCCCTTTCCTTCTCCTCCAGAGTAACAAGGGCCTAATAGGTTTCATGTGTAAGTGCCTATTTTTATTAAAGACAAGTGTAATCTTTTGTAGACCAAATGTCCCTATCATAAATGCTAACGGAGAAAAATATTAGGACTCATTTATTTATGAACCTGTTAATAATGAGGTGCAGTTATGAAAAAAAGGCTTCCTCAGCAAAAGCTCCTGAACAAACAATGCACACCAGGGAAAAAGAAGCTAGTTAGCCTTCTTGACTTAGATAAAGCTATGGAGTAATGACAAGTGCCAGTAATTAGCACAGCCTCTTCAACAAGATAACCCTATACATCTTTGTCTATTTCAATCACCAAAGACTCCGATTCAGTGTAAAATTAAACCTTGGATGCCATCCATTTCTGTTAACCTCTTTATATTGTTCTGTGTTCATGCCTTTGTGATAGATAGATTTTGTCATTTTATTAAATGGTGACATCTCTACAGACACGTGACCTAAAAATCTGTTTGCTCCTTAGCAAAGTATTCTTAATCATTTCCTGGTATGTTTCACTATCAGGACTAGATTTATTCCCACGCCCTGTTGGTGAACTCCTCATCTCTAAAACCTTGACCCTTCTGTTTGTTTGAACTACTCTGCATTTGGCTGCCCACCTCAAACCTGCCCTTCCCCAAATAATCTAGTTAGAATACTAGTCAAGGTCTAGACACTGGCTCAGGATGTTTATTATTTATTCACATTTCTATTAAGAAAACTCTGCTTTGAAGCATCTTCTCCCTCCGTAATTATTTCCTTCTTCCCACTCAGTGCCACCCTCCAGCCTATTTTAAAGTCTCCCTATTACCCACGACGTCAACAGTTAGTTTTTTTGTTTGTTTGTTTGTTTTTGCGGTACGCGGGCCTCTCGCTGTTGTGGCCTCTCCCACTGCGGAGCACAGGCTCTGGACGCGCAGGCTCAGCGGCCATAGCTCACGGGCCCAGCTGCTCTGTGGCATGTGGGATCTTCCCGGATCGGGGCACGAACCCGTGTCCCCTGCATCGGCAGGCAGACTCTCAACCACTGCACCACCAGGGAAGCCCAACAGTTAGTTTTAATCAGGGCTGTTTCGAAATTTTACTGCTTAATATCCTTTGCTGCCAATAGGCTTTTATTAATTTATTCATTCACTGTTACAAGAGATAATAAAAGTTATCATCCAAATTGGGAATAATTGGAAAGTATAAGAAATTACAGTTTAACTTCAGGGTCCAGGTTTATCTACAATAAGTCTTATGTAGACTTGTGAAGAAGCCAGTAGAATCAATGCCCATGGCATATTTCAAGCTGTCCTGCCAGTCCCTGGCCCAGGTTAGTGTGCTGTTCATGTATCCACTCTGTGTCCAGGGCACAGGAGAACATCACTTAGCTTAGTAAAAAGGATACAGACCTATTTCCATCCTAACGTGCTCTTAATTCCCTACTCTCCTTCATTAACTTCCTTCCAAATTTTAATTCATTAAAATGTTTCCTACATTGAATTTTGCCGAGGTCTGCATTCCCTCTTAACCTCTTCCTAAGAACCTCACTTTTCCAGGTGAATAACATTTTTGTTTTAATGTGCTTCCCCCACCTTTTCTTAACTATGTTGTGCTCATTTTTTTCCCCATTCAGGAGGCAGCATCACTTGCTTAGTCCCTTATGGCAAGGAAGGTGCCAAAATTCAGCTTCTGTCAACTTCTTTTCACTTTCAGCCCTGATTGCCATGGGTCCCTGGGAAATATTGCAAGCTTTCATTTAAATATGTACTTACACAATATTTTAAGACACATTATCTAGTCAATAGAGCAAAACAGCTCACAACAAATAAATGGAATAAGGCACATTTAGAAGATGTTTAAAAGCACAGGTTGTTTGTGGTAAATGGTGAGGGAGCCTTTGAGACAGATGCTGTTTATCAAGGGGACGTTATTCAGGGTCTTTACGTTGTTACTGTGATTGTTTTCCATGACCTGTGGCTTTGCCCTTTGGGTTAGATAGAAAGGACCATTGAGTAAAAGTCACCATGATCTTTAACTTTGTGAAGTTTTTGGTAGTTAAAGAAAGATATAGTGATGGAGGGGAAAGAAAGGCAGAAAGGAAATTAGAAATTAGGCAAGAAGAAAAGAAGATTAAGAGAAAAGAACGTTGATATTTTGGAAATAAAGAAAACCCATGTAGGCAACTATTCTGAGCTAAAAAGAGGTGCAGACCTCCATGGGAAATTCATACAAAAATGTGCTCTTTGCTTGTAAGTGACTACGACTGGGGATATTTGGTTTCTTAGCCAAGTCAGCCAAAATCATGGGAGGAAACCCCGAATCAGCACAGCCATGAATTCTATTTAAGAGCTTCATCAAACAAACAACAGCAACAAAAGGAGAACTTTTTAGAGGCAGCTGCTGTCCAACTTGCATCCCTAGATATTGAAAAGTTTACAGAATGCAATGTTCCAAGTCATATTCAAGTTTTCCTTTGCTCAGTTCTGTCTCTTCCCACTTGCTATTATTTTTTCTGTTCCACATCTAAAACCTCGAGGACTGGGCAAGACCTCTGTGATGTGATTGCCATTTCTGCCCAGCCCTCAATTTTTTAGGTGCACTCTAAGTGTCCTTTCCCTATTTTTTTAAAAAAAGAAAGAAAGAAAAAAAGAAAACAAAACTCATGTGATTTAATTTTCATTATTTTTAGTTGTTAAGTTTTAGATTAGCACTCTATGTCTTAAACCACTGTATTAGAATGCTGCTTGACTCACATCCAAATTGAAGACCTTTTAAAAAAATTGAAGCAGTCTAATAATTTTAAATCACTCTACACTGTGCATTGCAATTTAAAATTATTGGAGTGCTTCAAATTTTTATAAGCCCTTGAATTTGGAAGTGATCAAGGTTCTAGGCATACTCAGTGTAGAGCAATTTAAAATTATAAGAGCTGTCAAATTTTTATATAAGCACTTCAGTTAGAAAAGGGATTTGGGTTCTGGGCATGTGCAGAGAAAAGCCATTTAAATTATTAACAGTACTTCAATTTTTTTTTTCCCCCAAGCACCTGATTTTGGATGAGTTTTGGTTTGTGCAGCCTAAAGTGACAACTTCCTTTGAGAGAGTCTGTGTAAAGAGACATTCAATCTTTCAAATAGGGCCAGCACTGTGGGGATATGAAGGAGGCAGCCAGCTTTCTAGGGTGCTCTGGAAGACACCTGGAGAGCGTGTTACCCCCAAACATCTCCTCTATGGCTTGACATCTCATCACGATCACAGTTCAATTTCGGATAAAAGTATTTCCAGAAGACCTCTGTTTAGATGCTAATTTCTCATATTGATGAGATTAATGAGACTAATGTATCAGTGAAGAGTGTGGCCCTGGGGAACCGAAGACTCACAAACATTATGTTGATGAGGAGGAGAGAGACAGGTCTCTGACACAAGCCCTGTCCCCTGGGGATGCTAAGTATGGGCCTGGGCATACAGCGTGGGGTCTCCTGGTTGCTAAGGCTGTGGCTGAGAATATTCCAGGTGGCCTCAGAGTAGGAAGTGGGCAGGAGCATAACACTGACTTGGTGTGTGTCAAGATTTTACTGAGCACTGATCCCCTCCCCCACTTAAACTAATCATTACAAAAAGGTGGATTCTCTGGTACTTTCAATGTTCATTTGCATTATGGCTTGTGCAGGACATCAATTTTCTCTTTTCTGAGAAGTTGAATATTATTCATCTGAAGCATTTTAAGGGGAAAATTGAAAGGAAGATAGAATCGATAGGTTCAGCTTTAAGGTTGATTTTCCTTATTTCATCTTTGGGTTGGGAGTTTCAATGATGTGAAAGAAAAAGGAAGGGGACAAATCTAACAAAATGAAAATAATGTTTCCCTTTCAAAGGTTTATTTACAACAAAGGGAAAGGGGAGATCAATGATGTAAAATTTAGGCACTTTACAATTGTAATTTGTATTAATTTCTCACCTCAGCGAGTCTTAGGTGACCGTTTCAAATACTTACCTTTATAAGAAATATGGCTGTCATGTTGCCATATGTGACTGTGCCATTTGGAAAATGTTTGTGGGTCCTTGGATTTCTTAAAGGGGGAATAGCTTTAAATGGAAACTTGAACATGCAAAAAGCAATTCACTTCTCTGAACTTCTTCAGAGGGATGTTGATTCCTCTTGAAAGTTGAAACCCTTATAGTTGTGGTGAGTGAAGCATTCAATTTATCCAATGTCTCTGTCAAGGCATGAGGTGAAACTTCCCAGAAGGCTCACATATTCATCATTTTCTCTCCCAGGCACACAGAGCCAAGGCACTGGGCCAGCAGATACCCTGACCTCCCACAGAACTCCTCCATCTGGGCCTCCTTCTCTTTGTCTGCTTGTGAAAGAGACCTCATCCTACCTCTCCCTTGGAGCTGGTGGGGCTGAGGCTAGTGTTTGGAAAATGGAAACCACTTAACTTGCTGAACTGTTTGTGCTTCCTTAAAGAATAAGGAGAGATTAGCTTACGTCCCCGTCTTTGTCAAAAGTCAGCAAGCTCATCGAGGGCCTGTGCAGGCTTGATTCAGAGGCCAGCAGGCTCGCCTCTGTCCAGGCCGTGGCACAAGCCAGTGATGGGGCTCACCAGTCTTTGTCCCTCAGATGATGGCAGGAGACACTGCTTCAGAGTGAGCAATGCAAGGACAACTTCCTGTGTCTTTCAGGCCAGATGAGTTTGAAGTAAAAAGGGCATTCCATCAATTAATCCAAAAGTTAGCACATTAATAAATATATTAATTAAATCACCATCTATTTATTGAATCTGAGCCATGCGTTAGGTGCTAAAAGATACAAAGATAAAGGAGAAATAGTCATTTTCAAGAAATAGCAGTAGAAAGACATGTGCACACATGGCTAGAGTGTAAGATACCTTATTTTATTATGTGTTTTTATGATATAAAACAAGAAAATATATAATACAAATTCTATGTTAATATTACCTTTTGTATTGGGCTTGACTCATTGTAATATTCCCACATGGAGCACAATTGTGTATTTGCTCGGTAAATAAATATTAATTAAATATGAAAAGTAGAAGGGATACGAACCAAGTACTTGAGCAGGGCTTCTCAAAGTCAGGCAATATGAAAGTAACCTGGGGGGGCTCTTAAAAAATGCTGACGCGCCAGCGCTTCATTCTCAGGGTTTTTGAGTTACTTAGGACAGGAAGTCAGCATTTTAAAAAGTGCCCCAGCTTTGAGAAGAACCTTCTAGGGACACTCAGAGGGGAGAGCAACGAGCTGCATGTAGGGAGCAAGCCGAGGCTGTTCCAGAGGAGGGAAGGTTGGAGCCTGAGGATGGGTGGGATTTAGGCAGGGTTAGATGGAGGCCGGATGTGGAGAAAATGACATTCTCAAGAGAGGGGACACCAAGGGCAAGGACAGAGGCAGGAATGTGCCCCGTATGCTCTGGGAGAGTCAAAGCCTGGGGTGATGCGACCATCTGCTGTGTTAGTACAAGAAGAGAAGGGGCTGAAACAGTGGATTGGGGTCAGATTGTGGAGGAACTAGGATGTGTCTCCTAAAAGTTTGGATTCATTCTTCACATGCTGGGGAACCAGTGGAGGTTTGGAACCCTTTGTTTTCAGAAAACATGGATGCATCGTGAAGAATGAATTGGAGACAGGGAAAACTGGAGCGGAGGAAACCAATTTGGAAGCCGTGGCTTCCAATAGACTAGGTGAGGAAGGAGGAGAATCTGCACTAGACCAGTTTGGATGAGAGTGTAGAGAGGAGAGTGGATTTGGGAGACATTTATGAGCCAGCCTTGAATAGATTTGTTGGATAATTGTGTATCGAGGTTGAAGACCAGGGTGCAGTCAGTGAACATCCATAGGGAATACAAAAGGAGCAGCAAGTTCTGGAAGAGACAGTGGTGTGGGCGGGGCTACCATATAGAAAGGGCTAACGGACAAATGGTAATACTGGGTCAGAGCTCAGGGGCAAGAGTCAGCCTGATACGCAGAAGTCACGATCCAGAACCCCTCTCTCTCATCATTGAGGCCTTTGTTTCAGTTTTCCTTTTATCCACGTCACTTGAAATAAGCACACGTTTTGTTGAACAGCATGCATCAAATGCCAGCGATCTATTTTTGATCACCAGAGCTGCTGTTTTACTCAAGGCTTCTAGAAGAAGCCCATTTGCAGCTCTTACACCTTTCTCGAAAGTTTTGAATAAAAGCCAGTCATAGAATTAAGTCAGGGCAAAGTGGCGTCAGGGGTGAAATTCAAAAGACAATACGTAATAATTGGTTTTAAAACAGGAGCCAGATGAATCATAAGGTCAGACATATGAAAGGGAAAATCTTTCTCAAGAAGACTTTGGGGCTAAGGCTGCAAGGGGCTGTTAGAAAACAAAGTGGCAACGACAGTGGTGAGCCTCCAAGTGAGACCTGCCTGGGGAACTTCCTGCGATTTCCAACATGTCTGAAAACACTCAGTGAGAAGAAAGAGAACTGCCTCTTCCAAGTGTTTATAGCCTCCCCAGAAAGCTGTTTCCACCACGTCTATAGTCATTGCTTCGTTTCCTCCAGAGAAGCCATGGTCAGGGAGAAGGGAGACAGGGCCTTAGGAAGTCAGAATGCCAGTGTGTCTGCTGGAAACCATTGGTCCCTGAGGGAAGTAGCTGCAGGACCCAAGTGTGGGCTCTAGAGAAAGGCACAGATATTTAGAGCTGAGAGGGAGAAGAGGTATTTTCTAACACCCCAACTTCACAGTGGTGGGCGCTGCGGCTAGAATGTGTGGTGACTTGCTCGGAGTCGGCTAAGTAGCAGTGAGGTCAGCGGTAGAACCACAAGCTCCTGGCTTCCGGGCCAGAGCTGGTCCACCTCACCACTGCGCCAAAGGCAGGTCCCCCACAACTGCCAGTAGGCGTGACTGCAGGGGGCGGAGCAAGAGGAATCCCATCCATTCCAACATCTTTTCTGTTCTTTTACTCTTTTGGCCCACTCACCTCACTCACTCCCAGCTTTTACTCTTTGTTTCATTGACCTGAAGAGCAAATTTCAGATGGCCTTTTGGAGTTCAAGAGGCTGACGTGTGATTCTCCTAAAAGAAGCATATGTACAATTATTGCCCAGTTATGCATTGTCTCTAGTCCCACGCGACCCAAACTGTCCTCATTGGGCCCTTTCTGTTACATTGGTAGAATCATGTTTTGAAAGATTTTTTTCTATGAAAATGTTTATGTAAATAATGTTTACCTCTTTGGGCTGCTATCACTCACACTGCTGTCTTCTGGTCACCACCCCTGCAGCAATACATGCCACCCAACCTGCTGCCCCTGACCATGGCTGAGGGTGTCAGGGATGCAGCCAGATCTCAAGCTGCCCCATTTATTCCCTTTCAGAAATTTGCACCTGGGACACAGCGGTTCTCCTTAGCTGGATCCGGAAGGTCGTGGGAACTAGCAGGTTCTGGGCAGTCTAACTTAGTTGCTGAGAGCACAGCTCCCGGGGGCTTGTCGGCCAGGGCTCACATGTGGGCTCCATCACTTCCTAGCCATGCACCCTTGGGCATGTCACCTCACTGCCTCCTTTTCCACCATTGAAAATTAGAGAAGTTTATATATAATAATAAATAAAGAATGAATAATATAAGCAAATTAATGAAAAGTAAATTATATGATAAAAATAATAAGATTGCTGTGTTAAATGAGTTAATATGTACTATATATGTGCATAGAACAGTGCTGGTAGCTATTCGCGTGCTTGCTATTATTACTATTAATATTAGTAATAGCAGTAATAGTACCACCATCATTATGGTGCCTTTGAGATGGTCTGTGAGGAAAGCCAGCAAAGGAAATGAAACTGCAGCGAGAGAGATGGTAATACACAGATATAAAGAGAGAAGCATGGTCAAAATCTTGTGTATTACCTGAGTAAGACAGAAATATACATATGGAGAGAATAAGAGTTTGGAGTTTGATGCCTCTTCAGGCCACAGTTCTGTTATCTCTTGAGGCCTAAATATACTTCTCTCTCTTGGGTCCTCGGAGCTCCTGCTATAATAAAACTTCTCCCTTGAGTTTCTTTGAATGAGGGTTTGTTCCATGTGACAGAAGGATTCCTGAAGAAGGACAAAGTTAAATCATGCAGGGATGAAAGCACTGCCTTCCTGAGGGCGGTGTGCTGGCTTGGCTCAGGCGGATCTCTGACTAATCTCCATTTGGGTAATTTAATTTAAATCACAAGGCCTGATCCCAGAGCATCACTTGCTGCCCTGGCCCTTGAGGTGAGTCTACGCGCTGTACAATGTGGCCACAAGGAGCTGATTACCTCCTGGAAGGTGTGTCTTGTTCAATTTTGTATCCCCATCACCTAGCAGAGGACCTGGCACCCAGAAGGGCTGAAGGAATATTAATTGTGGAACACATAAAGGAAGCAGCCTGTGACTGGCTACATGGCCAGGTGGTAAGGACATAGGAAGTCAGAGAAGGAAGAGACAGCCCCAGGGGCTGGGGTTGGGCACTGGTGACCACATCCTTGGGTGTTAGCACTCCCTGACGGCAGTGTCTTGGGGAACAACTTTTGGAGTGTAAATCAGGCCCATTTTTATCCCCATTCCTAGACTTCCTTGACGCTTCCAGTCATTTGTTATTTCAAAAATCTCCAAAATAATCAAAATGGGAAAACCAGGACTTGCACATAAATAAATTTACTTTAGATTGTATCTTATTATTCATTTTAAAGTTAATTCATTAATTGCATTTTGGATTTCATGGCAGGTTGGGTTTTATTCAAATGTTTATAGTGCTGGAGGACCGTCTAAGCATTTGTGAACTGGAGATTCCTCTTATTCCCTTACCTTCGCATCCTGCTCAGGAGGGAGGGCAGGTGTGGAGAAAATCTTGACTTAGACATTAGCCTTCATTCTCCCTGGACTTTTCAAGGAGGTGATATTTAAAATATTTAGCCACCCATGCTGTGCAAGCCCCAACAAACGGGGACAAATGTTGCTCCCGTCAGGAAGGGGCTGGTGATAAGCAAGCTGTCCAGTGAGTTCTCACTGAATGCCAGTCTTACTGTCTCTGATTTGGTTTCCAAGAATTTGGAAGGAGTTTCCTTTCTTTTAGAAACCCATAGATCCCAGTGCTGGACTTCTATGCCTGAAATATTTGAACCTTGCAAGTGTACCACATATACCGGGAGGTGCACACCAGCCTCATGCAAGGGTCACTGTGGCAAAGCCAATTCCCATAATTGAAAATAATCCTACCGTTACTTTGCATCTCTCTCAGTCAAGAAAATGGAGGCAGTTTTCAACACTTGCCGTCATTTCATTACTTAGGAAATAACATGTAGCCTAAGAGGAAGAAAAACAGAGCAGAGATTTTTGCAATGTGGCTCCCGGCCCCAGGCCTTTTGAGTCTCTCTCCACCAGCCTCCTAGAGTGGTCAGGTCAGGCACCTGACACAGATGTGTGGAAACAGCCAGAGGCTTGGGGGAAGGACGCGGGCCCCTTCAGAGCCCATTTCTTGCATGAAGAATGAGAGTAGCCTGCCGCCTGTCCCCACCTCTGGTGACACACTTCACACAGGGACACAAGCAGTTGCCAGCCGGCTCCTTTTCCCCTTTAACTGAAACTTCCCTCCTTGATGATTTCACTTGAGAGGCGGCTTTCCCTAAACCTTTCCTCGCCTGGAATCATGCTGATGTTGACAGTTCGTCCCCACCCCTCATCCCGTGTTACATCATGCAACCCAGAGAGAATGCGAGGTGAGCTTGTCGGAGGGGATGAAAGATGGCAAGAAATGGGTGTTTGGGGACCAGTTCTTTGGTGACATCGACTCTGCAATCCTCTTTTCACTCTCAGCGCCTCATTCCCTCTCTCGCCTTCTCCCTCTCCCTCGCCCCCCTGCCTGCTCTCCCTCCTTCTCTCTGAAATGGTGTGTGCCTCCAGTAATTTACATAATACTCTTCTGACACCTTTACTTTAGTCATCAATCACGGTACCTTCTCTCAGTCTATCTTTTGTCTGAGCATGTCTCTTCTTTATCAGGCCATGCACAAAAGATTAATTTCACAGTTTTTCTCCCTTCTTTCTTTCCTTGCAAGATACAAAGCTCATGAAATGACAGAAGCAAGATAATGAAAACAACAATGCAGGCAATTTTTTTTTGTTCTTGCAGGTTGGATCTCAAGATACTTTTTCTAACCTCATTGTGTGCCATCTGTCTTAGAAAAGGTCTGCTCTGTATTTTTTAATACCTTTCTGATACTGCTCAGTAGACTACCTGGGGGCAGGGTGTGTGGAGGGCGGTGGTTGGAGATTACATATTTAAATCAGATCAGAGCCTTTGGTTTTCGAAATCTTTGGAACAATTAAAGCAAGGGGCCCATCTCTAATGGAGGCATGGACTACTGCACAATGCCCACACCCCAATTAATATTAATGAGATCTTATGCATAGCCAATTTATGACATTTGATTGACTCACCCAACCACCCTTCAACTTGTCTTATAAAGTGAAATATATGGCAAAGAGGACCTTATTTGCATATGCATATGTTCTTAATATTAATTAGGCTAATGGATCTAAAGACTTAGAGATAATTTGGAAACTGGTAAAGAGGGGGAAAAAAAATCTACCACCCACAAGACAGAAAAGTGTTCATGTCCTGTCTCTGCACTTTAACAAAAGAAGTTGAACTGGAAGATAAAAATAACTCATGCCACTTTCCTACTTTTCTTGTTTCCAGAGGATTCATAGTTTTAAAAAGTTAAAATACCACAAGCATTAGTATTATATCTTATTTTTTCCATTTCACTTGTGAAAGACTGAACAGATTATGGAACAACATAAGAATAAAAGCCTAGTTCAACTGTATGCTGGTGGCCATAAGTCAGATCTCTCCCATCCTCTAGGGAGATGCTGCAGCTTCAGGAACATGCAGTGTCTCATGGGGGCACATGTCGGATATAGGACGAGAGTTATGTCAGGAGGCAGCGTTCCCAAGGACATCTGCTCTAGCAGGGTCACTGATGGAACTTATCCCCGCAGTGGAGTGGCTGGGAAGAACTCCTTTGATGTAGCCTAATGAAGCCTGGAGAAGAGTCAGACTTCGTGGGTTTTGTTGCTGGGATTGGGGGCAACGCATATGCTGATTTTCTCTTCCAAACCATCCTTTAATGATCTTTGGCTCCAGTGATGATAAGCAAAAACATTTATGTATCATCTCACCTCTGTATGCTAAAGGATGGTAAAACCAGGTAACTAGTAGGCTTTGGACAGCAGAATAGTCATGTGAACTTGCTTCATTGTACCATAAGTAAGAGTCATTGTAAATAATGATAGTGACTGTCACTTGAGTGCTTATTCTATACCAGAAATGATGGAAAACACGTTCTGTATTCTATCTTATGCCAGTTCTGTAAAGTATAGATTTAAATTCCTATTCCAGAAATCCCTACTCCAGTGAATTGAACCCCAGAGAGACTGTGGGACATGCCCAGGGTCACGCAGCTGGGAATGGTGAGGCAAGGCGTCACACCTGGGGGGACAGTAACTCTGAAGTGTAATCTCTTTCCCTTGGTCTTTCAAGGTCAGGATCACTCAAGGGTATTGTAGACTGGAAGTAGCTCCGTCTGGAGTCAAGAAGAAGCAACAGGCACTGTGGAAAGAGGGACACACTGTGCTCCCTTTTAAGATAGGCAATGGCTTGGCTAACTCCATGAAGTACATAATTGCCTTCAACAGTAGAAATGATTATTAGTTGCCACACAGATAAAAGAAAATGAGATATGGAAAGATACTTGATTAATTGGCAGGTCAGTAATGTGCTTTGGAACATAAAATATTTATTTGTATTTAACATTTTATGAGTGAAAACTCTTTATGGAATAAAGTCTTTTTTAAAATTAATTAATTAATTAATTAATTTTTTGGCTGCTTTGGGTCTTCGTTGCTGCATGCAGGCTTTCTCTATTTGCACGGGCTTTCTCTAGGTGTGGGGAGCGGGGACTACTCTTCGTTGCGGTGCACAGGCTTCTCATTGCGGTGGCTTCTCTTGTTGCGGAGCACGGGCTCTAGGTGTGCGGGCTTCAGTAGTTGTGGCACATGGGCTTAGTAGTTGTGGCTCACGGGCTCTACAGTGCAGGCTCAATAGTTGTGGCACAAGGGCTTAGTTACTCCAAGGCATGTGGGATCTTCCCGGACCAGGGCTCGAACCTGTGTCCCCTGCATTGGCAGGCAGATTCTTAACCACTGCAGTACCAGGGAAGTCCCATGGAACAGTCTTATTGAGAGAAATCTTCCAGAGTTTGCTAGAATGGTCACATGCACAGAAAGAGGAGTGGGACAGATAAATGGGGACCAGACTGGGTGAGGTCGGTGCTGGGGGGAATCCAAGGTGGTAACTTTAGAGACCAGCAAGGAATGGAGGCTTCTCGTGTATTCTTCTCTCAACTCCCCATCCCCTCTCTGAAATCTGATGGCTGGGCACAGCTGATGTTAAAACTCTGCTGGGGATTTTGCTTTCTGATAGAATTTCTAGTGAGTCTTAGGAGCTGCCACAGCCCTCACCTTGCTTTCTAGTCCAAATGTGTGTGTGTGTGTGTGTGTGTGTGTGTGTGTGTGTGTGTGTGTGTGTGTGTGAGTGAGATATGAAGATGCATTTTGTGGGAGGGAAGTGGGAGGAGCAGGGAAGGGTCAGGACGCACCTTCTTTCCAGAAGGCTTGAGTTCAGCACTTGTAGGGCTGGTCGGGACTAATAAGGCGAGTCCTTCTCTCCGATAACCATTTATTCTGCCCAAACTTGTTACCTTTTTTGTTTTGTTTTAATTATCTCTGCTGCTGAGAATGCTTTGACTACATTGTAAAGACGTGACAGGTAGTAAAAGAGTGTGGATGAAGCAATCGTGGAGCTGATAAGTTTTATTCACTCCTCACATTAAATATATGTTCATTAAACAAGGGCTCGTTTGCAGAGAGACAGTGGGAGCTGGAAGCAGAAGGAGAGAAAGGACTGAAGTGTGTTGATGCCTGTTATTCAATCCCACATCGAGCTCAGTGGGAGTCAGCCTAGCGGAATGGTTACAAGTGTGTTAACTCTGCACCCAACTGCTTGGGATTACTTCCTGGCTCTGCCCCTCATGAGCCAGGTACCCAGGGTCATATTACTTACTGTCCCTGCATCTCAGTTTTTCCTTCTGCAAAAGAGGTACAATAAGAGCACCCGTCTCATATTGGATTGTTGGGAAACTTAAACAGCTGTACAGTGCTTGGCACATAGTACGTGCCCAGTACATATTAGCTCTCTTTAGTATCCCTGCCATGTTTCTCCACCCAGTTGATACACTAAACTGCCTACTTTTATCGCTAGGTATTCTTGGAATTCACTCAAGGACATCTTTTTTTCAATAAATATGTATTACCATTGCCAGTCACTTTACTAGTTGCCGGGAATGATCAGGACAAACGAGACAGCTGCCCTCACAGAGCTTATGGTCCAGCAGAGCAGAAAGATAGTTAACAACTGAATACAGTAGAGTAAGATGAGTGCTCAGCGTGAGGGTTTACATGAGTCGTGGGAAAGGCCAGGGCAGGAACTGCCTGAGTCCAGATGTCAGGGGAGATCCCTGAGTTGGGATCTGAAGGACAGGTTGCAGAGAGCCACCGGGAGGAGGTCAGGGAGCAGTGGCATGGGGAAGCTGGCAAAAGCAGCGTAGGTAAACTCCCAGAGGGAGGAAGGAGCAGGCGCAGGGTCTAGGGGTTAAAGAAGGCCAGAGTGGCTGGACCTTAAGAACTGCAGGAAAGAAAATGGTAGAGGGAAGGCAGGAGGGACTGGCAGAGCTCAGCCACGTGAGGTGTGGTTAGCCATTCAAGGAAGTGGCGTTTATGCTGAGAGTCATGGGAAACCACTGGTGGATTTAAAGCAGGACAGTTAGATGTGATGAGATGTACATTTTGCAAAGGTGACTAGACTGGAAGGGTGAGAGGCAGAGGGGAGAGGGGTGTACCTGGATGGTAAGGAGCCAGCGATTATGATTGTGATTAAGGTGAGGGGCAGGGGAATGAGCAAGCTCTGGGGCAAATTATCCTCCAGTGTCCATCAGCCAAACAGTGGTCTCTTGAACAATTGCTAGGGTCCAAGGAAGGCAGGTCATGTGCTCTAGCGTAACAGGAGCCTTCCTAAAACTGGAAGCCCACCTGTGAGCTCTAGGAGCCAGCTCCAAGAGCGTTTTCACTTCAACCCTCCAGTGTTAGGTTCCTCCTCTACCTGCCAAAAGGAAGTGTGTCAAGAGCACTTTAGGAGAAAACACACTAGCAGTTTCTCTCCCTTCACCCCCTCTGTCTCTGCCTCCGTGACAGTGAGAACGCTGAGCCGTGGAATCCTTTGCATTTGGAGAAAGCATGCACGAGAAGTACCGACCACTTTTCCTTCCAACTGCGCCAACCTCAGGCCTAGACACACATAGGGTGTCACTCAGTGCACATCGACTCACCCGGTCCCACTGATCACCATTTTCTGTCCTCCTGAAGAGGGGCCAGGGTCTGGGGACATGATGTTTCTGTGATTGCCACATTCTCCTTTTCCATCTGCTCAGCTTCGATCAAGGTAATGGCGATTGGGCTTCCATGGAGGAGAGGACATTTCAAGAGGAAGCCACAGCTGACTAACCCAAGATGCTGGGCTGCAGCCAGAGGAACAAAATGTGGAGTTTGATCCCAAGCTTGTCATTCAGCTCAACTGCCTGTCAGGCCCCTAGGGTTCCCAGACCTACAGGCTGCCATTTGGACCAACATTTGGGAAGCAGGATGCTTGTGGAATCCATTTTGGGTTTGGCAGCCAGAACAAAGAACTCAGTTGGAATGGAGCAAAGAGGTGTAAATGTAGCCCAGAGCAGGGGGCTACCAGGTGTCTCATTGCTGACCCTTCTGCGGCAAGGGTAGGGTGTTTGGTGGGAGGGTGTATGTAAGGAGACCAATTAAACCTCCACAACAAGCCCAAAGAGGGTGAGCCAAATTGCAGTTGAGGTCTCTCAGTCATCTGCCTCCCAGAGATGAGTAAACCCAATCTTTGTTCATCTGTAGGTCAAAAGGGTTTTTTGTTCTGCCCTGTACATCGAGGGCACGTGGGAGGTGACGTGGACCTCTTGCATATCTACGGGCGTCAGCACAATCTCCTTAGCCCCTACAGATAGGATGTGCTATTACCTGGGACTTCGGCTAAAGCAAGCTTGGCTACCAGTGCTCCCCATAACCTACATCCTAAAGAACGTGGGCCTTTGCCGGCAAATCTCCGTGAACAGTCTTCCCAGCCCCCATCCCATATGCACGCTCACACACACACCCCAGTGAGCCCTGTTCTGCTTGAAAAACCTCTAAAATATTCTCTGTCCTTCATATGCGAGGGGGAAAACCCTTTAGGCGTTAGATACTGCAGTAATTTCTATATAATGGAGTAAATACTATACTGTAATAATTAACTTGTAAACCTTGAAATAACATTTACTGTAATTTAGACCAAATATGAATTGTGAGTAATGGAGCTCGATCCAACATGAAATCATTTGCAGGGCGCTTTAAACATATGCCTGGAAAAGAAAAAGCAGCAGTTCCCGTCGTTACCAAAATGGGCCCAGGCGAGGCCCTCACGCTGGAAGTGCATGCAGCTGCCATTATTTTGAAATATCTTGTTAGCATTTTTTTTCCCTTCTCAATAAATTGCTTCCCTCTTACTTTTTTCCTAAACTGTCCTTTCAGGCTGTCAGAAGTAGCCATGAGTTTTGTTTTGTTCTGAATTTAGTTTTTACCCAAATGATTGCGAATGCTCTAGGCAAAGCTAACATTTTAAAGCCTGGGCAAGAATCTTGGAGTTAGGTAGAAGGCAAGAAGGTTCTTGGGGTGCCTACATCAGCAGTAAACTGTGGATGCTTCTGAAAAGTGGATCCATGAGACAAAGCTGTTCTGGTCACCATGGTGCCAGGGCCCTGGGACACCCAGAAAGTAACATGCCTTTTGATGATTCAGCATGTCACGCCTTTGCTTCCAAATCCCTTTTCCATAGGCTCCCTCAGCCTCTGAGGAAGTCATGGGTGGGGCAGGGGCGCAAAGGTAGATTTGTCTTCCTGACAAGCCACACCTCCCTTATGCATTAAAGGCAAGGAAGGGACTTGTATTTGCTTAAACGAAATGAAATTGCTGGTTTTCTAGGTCAAAAGCAAGGTAGTATCAGCGATACCATATGGGTCAACCAAATACGAAGGGCAGGTATGTGCCTTGTGACGTCAGACCCCGTACCTTCCCCTGAGCCACTGCTTAGGCTCCAGATTCAGTTAAAAGGTGCCTCTGGTGGTCTCGTGTTGCTTAGCTCTCAACCTGCCCTTCTCAGAGTCACATTTTTGAAAAGCATCATCTATCCTTCACTTACCTTTCTAGCTCTCTCTCTCACTGGTCTACAAACCTTTTACTCTAATCAGACTAAACCACTTTTTTTTGCTTTTGTTTTTTAATCCACCATCTCCAACTCTGATACTTGGTGCTTTCAGGTCCCTGCTCCTCCAGAATGCCCTTTTGGCTGACTTACGTTCTGTACTTAACATTACATCTTTTGAAGATACAATTAAACTCTGCCTTTTCTCTAATGCCTTTCTTGAACAAAGAGTGTTTAAGCTGGGAATAATAATAGCTGGCCTTCACTGAGCACTTACTGTGTGTTGTTGATCATTGACTGGGGGCATCATATGGATTATTTTATCCGCTCTTCACAAAACACATTCGAGGCAGGTACTATTCTCACCCTATTTTAGAGATGAGAAAACTGACACATACACTAAGGTTTAGTAATGTGCCCAGGGTCACAGGGCTAGCCTGCCAAAGGATTTCTCTTTGGCAGTCATGGCCTGGAGTTGACAACCATATTCTTGCAAAGGACAGTCAGTCTAAGAGCAGTCACAAGAGCCATCACCAGATACTTCAAGGATTGAATGGAGAA
Organism: Hyperoodon ampullatus; assembly: GCF_949752795.1. NCBI lineage: Eukaryota > Metazoa > Chordata > Mammalia > Artiodactyla > Ziphiidae > Hyperoodon > Hyperoodon ampullatus. The sequence goes on from NC_136928.1 coordinate 38,916,099, forward strand.
AAGGGATAAGATATTTGTATGTTTTTCAGAGAGATCCAGGAGCCCTGCAAGGTGTCAGTTTATCACAATATCCAAATCATTCCAGGTCTTTGAAAAATGAGCTATGTAACTACTGAAAATGGAATAGGTGGCCACCTGAGAATGACTGAGATGCCTGTCACTGGAGATATTCAAGTGGAGACTGTGGATATGGGATTCACATACAAATGGTCTCTTAGGCAGAACAGCTTGGTGGCTAAGAACATGGGCTCTGGAATACACTGGATGGGTTCAAAATCCCAACTCCACATTTATGGTCTGTACTCACACATTTTTTTCCAACACACACCCCCTCACACACACCTACTTTTAGTTTCTTGAATTCATGCCTACTACTTAACACTTGTCAGACCTTAATAAAGATATGAAGCCCTTTGATCTGGGGATATTGTTAAAATGCAGATTCTGATTCAGTAGGCCTGGGTGGGACCTGAGGCTTCGAGGTGATACTGAGATGCTCTGGTACAAGGCCACCCTGAATGGCAAGGCCTTATATCGTATGCCTAACCTCTACCTCCAAAATATTGTGATATTAACAATTTCCCCTATTATATTTTAGGTAAATAATGATTGATTGATTGATTGATTGATTGGATATACTCTCCAACCTAAGACGGCCAAGTTTTGATGATAAGAAAATCCTTCAAGGGCCCACTCCCCAACATGACCCACGCATATCACTCTTTGCCTTCATGCCAACTAATACATTGTTAAAAAATTCTGTGTGGTTTCCTTCTTTTACTCTTTTATGAAAATTGCTCTGACATCTCTCATAGTGTTTGCCAGCAGAGATTTTAATTGGGACATGGATAAGGTTTTGAGCAAATGGTAGACAGTGGGAATTTAAGCCAGCGGTTTCAATGACCGATGTCTCTGCAGAGATAAATTATTTTAGGGGAAGATACACATTCAAATCCGTCAAACTATTCCAATACATTTTTATCAGTTTTTATTTTCAAATAACATCACACTGATGCATGAGTTATTTTTTTTACCTTCTGTATTTAGAGCAAGTGATCACTGAACTCTCACTTCTCGAGAGACCTGAAAGCATTAATGCCCTTCTTTCTCTTGTAAGTCGTTGGCATCACAGATGGGTTTTTGCTCGACACTGGATCCCAGAGACTTCTGTGTGTGCATCCTGATATTAACACAATGGATTGAAATCATATTTACGGTTTTCTTTTTCAGAGGAGGATCGGAGATGGGGGAGTTGAATGCTTTTAAGCAGTTTTTCAAGAAACAAATGGCTACATTTTTGAAATGCCAGCTATTACCAGTCCGCAGTTCAGACTCTAGGAAGACTCACTAGCGTTTGCTCAGGTCCCCCCCTCCCTGGAAACAGTGTAGGAATTACACTCTGAGATGTGACTGTTGAAACAGACTCAAAGTCAATGTGCATAATTAGTTACCACAACAGTGGTTAATGTGCCCTGAAATATTCCCAGCTCCCCTCAGGCCTGGGGCTTGATGGTTGATATTCAGATTTTCTTGATAAATGTCTTAGATGCTTTGCTTATACCATTTCCTCAAATGCTTCTGGGTTACAATGCATGTGTTTTCCCTCTTCGTGTAGATGTAGGACCGGATGGAAGAAGGAAAGCCTCAGAAGGCTGTCACATTACAGCTGTGATGGGTTTAAATAACGTCCTAGCCGGTTATAGCTAAAAAGGGCTATAGTAATCATCTCCCTGGAGTTCAACCCACTCATTTTATAAATGAGGAAATGGAGGCTCAGAGAGGTAGAATCAAATGACTCCACCAGGGTCACACAGCTAATTAGTGGCTGAGTCAAAATGCAAGCCCAATTCCCCTGAATTGAAATCCTGTGCCGTTTCTGTATCAAAGTGGACTGCTTCTCTTGCGTGTCCCTGCTGCAGTGGGAAGGACTGATTTCTTGTCTGGAGTCACCCGATTCTCCTAGCATTACCCCAGGCCATGCCCAACTGCTTCTCCAGTCCTCCGCTCCAGGGAGGGGTAGATTTTCCACATCTGCCCCTCCTTTTTTTTTTTTTTTTCGGTACGCGGGCCTCTCACTGTTGTGGCCTCTCCCGTTGCGGAGCACAGGCTCCGGACGCGCAGGCTCAGCGGCCATGGCTCACGGGCCCAGCCGCTCTGCGGCATGTGGGATCTTCCCGGACCGGGGCACGAACCCGCGTCCCCTGTATCGGCGGGCAGACTCTCAACCACTGCGCCACCAGGGAAGCCCTGCCCCTCCTTTTTTGACAGCATTGCCCTCCTCTGTCCTGAAACTCTGAGCTCTCTGCTACCGCACATGCTCAGAGGCCTTCCAGTGTGCCTGTGACCCACAGCTGCCCTCGTTACTCTGAGTTCTATGTCCTACAGTTTGGTTGATTTTTGCACCTTCTGTGTCAAGACTTCTCCCTTCTCCATCTCATTCCCTTGGGTTGTGCTCTGTTGTGACACTAGAGACGATGGATAATGTGTTGTCACCTGCCCAGGTCATGTACTTGCCCTTGAGCAGCACCTCCAGCAATGATCCAGAGGAGTGACCACCATCCTGGGGGTTGGGTGCACCATGGACAGAGGGTGCAGAGGTGAGGATTGTTCATGAAACACCCAGACGTTTCCCTCTGTGTGCAGCTAACCACAGCTCCGCAACGCTCACCCAAGGAGTATCAGCCCTTCTTGGATGTGCCAGGCACTGTGAGGGTCCCGATGTGAAAATGATGTGGTTCCTGCCATTATGAAGTGTACAGAAGAACAGGGCAACATGAAAAGATACTGAATCGCAGTCCAGCAGAGAGTCGTGTAACCACAGGGCTGGTCCCCTGAGGGGGTCAGAGCGAGCTTTGTATTCGAGGCGGTGGTTGGATTAAGCCTTAAATGACAGCGAGGCTCGTGTTGACTTATCTGTGGGGTTTGGGGATGCTGAGGAAGGGTTGGGGTGGGTACAAAGGGACAGGTATTGCAGGGATGAAACAGCATGGACAGAGTCAAGCGTCAGGAAGACATAAGACTGCTTGGTAGGACAGGATGATGCCCAATAGCCTCATCTCAAAGTGACTCTTGCCTGTATTGACACAGTGTGCTGGCAGAGCAGGCCTTAGTGGAGCGAGCCTAAAGGCAAGCCCACACCCCCGTCTGGAGACACAGCCCCTCACACCTTATCTCCCCACAGGCCTCGTCCCCCCATCCCATCCCGGGCCGCTCTTGGACTCTGCTCTGGCCTTGTGCTTTCATTCTATCCTCACTAGTGGCCCCTCTCTTGCATCTGGCCAGATGGTTCTGTCCTTCCTTCTGCCTCCCCAGCCTGGACTCTTCCTTTAAGAGTCCAAGCCCTCCCTCCTCCTCTGTGAAATCTTCTCTAAACACTTCATAATGGGTAGAAGACTCTCACACCACCAACTTGGTCTACAAAAACTGACCATTTCATAATTTTCTTTAAATCAAATAAAATCTGACTCTAAGCTGCTGTCTGCCCAGAATAATGGTAAATTCAATCTCAGTGATTATTTCTCCTCCTTCCTGGGGGTTCTAAGTCTCCCTGTAGCTGGAAAAAGGAGGAGGAGCCTCTGGTTTTCAATCCACCATGCTTATTTCAGATCTGTTCTCTCTCCAAGCCCATGTCCTTCTGGAAGGTGGGTGACTCTGTCGCTCTCAGGCTTTGCAGAGCCTGCAGGACCTAGACTGGGTGGGGGGTCCCACTGCCCAGGGTCCAACTTTCCTGGGGAGACCACACAGCTGTTCTTCTCTGAGGCCCTGCACTCCTGGGAGTGGGGCATGGGTCTCTGCCTTCCTGGGACTTGCTAGCATCCTTCTTGTCCCAGTCTTGGAGCCATCTCTCCTCTCTCTAGCTCCCTCAGAACTACTCACTTCTCTCTGTGCCCCAGGAGTTTGCAATAACCCCTTATTTATGAATGTAGGCTTTCATGGAAGACAAGAAGAGGGGGCACTTCAGAACCTTCAGCTTCCAACCTGCTACCCAAATCTTCCAGAGCCAAGGGGGCACCCAGGGCTTGGCTCCCTTCTCAGGAGAGGTGGCAGTTTGCAAGAGAGAAGAGAATACACAGAGAATGAAACTCAAACTCAAATTAAATGTCAATAAGTTGTCTGGATCACAGTCCTATCCATCTTTTGAATTCTAGATTTAGATAAGTTACCTGCCTAGACTAACTCTCCCTGCCCTAGTTTCCTTATCTATAAAATGGCAATAATATTAATAATTACTTCCTAGGGTTGTTTAAGAATTAAATTACTTAATACCTGCAAGTTACATAGAACAGTACCTGGATGATAGTTAAGCTCTTACAAATTGTGAGCTGCTTCATCAGTTATTATCCGTTTGACCATTAACATGCCACAGAGGACTGATAACGATTTTATTATGAGATTGGTGGTAAGCGTGCACACACGATTAAAACCCCTTGCCCACTGCAGTGCTCAGTACGTTCTCGCTGATTCTGACTTGACAGAAGGAGCAAGATTTGTCCCACGGATCCCAGAGGAGAGTCTGCGCCCTGAATAACTATTCCAACTATTGCTCACCATATGTCCACAACCAAAAAAAATAATTTTGGAGGGCAGGAAATGAGCACACATGTGCACGTCTGCAGAGAGTTGCCTGCTGAAATCGACACGAAAGACATATTTACCACTGAGGCAAATGCCTTCATGTGTTTGTAAGTGGCTATTTCTGAACGCCCAAAAGGGAAGAAGAGAGAAGCCAAATTCAAATGGCATCATGTGTTTGTTATTTTGGAACAAGGTTACTTCCTATTAATTCACTAATAGCTTCCCTTATGCCTGGAACACTTTAAGGGGGAGAAATGAAGTATTTAAAGGTATTTTAATGATCATGAAAGGCAGAGGCTTAATAGGGCAGGAAACTACGGTTCTCTTTTTAGTCCCAGAAGGAAAATAATAAGTCTGTAGCTTAGCCTTCCCTGAAGAGTCATAAACTGGACTGCAAAGAGGCAGCCCCTTGAGATACCCTCTCTGGGTCTCTGCGGCCCCTTAACTGTGGGTCTGTCTGCTGAGGTTTTCAATGTGCTTATTAATTAATGATCACCGCACTGTTCTTAGGTAGCAGCAACTTGCACGGGGTTCTGGGAGAAGCTGTTTCCCCCTCTGGCATGCAGGGATAGGGACCATCCTGAACAAGCTGGCATATTTAGTCCCACGTTTCCTGCTGGCTTCCCAGCTCTCCATGGCCGGGTCCACTACTTTCCAACTCTGTCTTCTATTCTTTACCTAGTCAAACACAGAAGTCCCCCATGCTGGTACCCACCCCCCTCGCTTCTGCCATCAGCCTCCCTGACTCTCATTATTTGCAGTAACCATGTTCTCTAAAGTCACCAGAATACTGAATTAGTGAACACTGAACCATTGCTCCTAGGGGAAATTCAGGGTTAGGTTCCTGTGAGCCTCTGGTCCTAACATTTTTGTCAACTAATAAACACAGAATCTTGTTATGCGTATTTCCGTTTAAAGATACCTTAAAAGCAGCCTACTGAGCACTCTGGGCTTAATCAGTGACCCAGGGCTTAATGGAAGAGACATCTCAGGACGTCAGGCCCTGGGATGCTCTCACCTCCACTTTAATTCCCTCTGTTCCAGCTTGTGGACCACTGTGAACCCAGAAGCTTTCCTGCCTGGAGCTCTAGGTGTTACAGATTTTAATTCTAGTGAATACATTTCCTCACTTCCCATATATGTGTTGCAGCCCCAGTTTGATAAGATAGTCTTACCCTCAAATCTGGTCTTTGCCTTTGCTAGAGGCACCCACTGCCCCTCTCACTTCTGGCCTGAAGCCTGCTACAGTGCACCCCACCCATCATATTGCACTATGTCCTTCCTTTGACATCTCCCTCTTTGGAATGGAATTTTTTTTTTAAGTGCTAAGTGTGTATTTTTCATCTCCTGAATTCCTTTCATCTCCAGAATCACTTGGCTCTCTTCATTAAATAGAAACATGCATGGGAACTATAGTGAGGCCCTCAAGCCAGCATGTTAAGGACACGTGTTACAGACATCATGTGGAGGTCATCAGCAGGCAGTGAGCCTGGATAACATCAGCCTTTATTCCTGACAGCTCCTCCAATGGCCATTCCATGGAAAGCATGCACCAGAGGAAGAGTGTCCAAATAGTACAAGTCCAAATGAGATGACATAATCATGGAAGGCTCAACCTGGCTTATAGGAGACAGAGCATCGCAAAGAAACCAGGATTGAAATATAACCAGGAGAACATTTAGAAGATGACCAGAAGGCTATAAATATGATTGTGTTTTAACAGTTATCACCTTTCGTGGCAGCATTTGTCTCCAGGTTCTTAAAAATTATCACACCAGACTCACTGGTGGCTTCTCCAGGAGAAATCACAGTGCTTTTCCAAGTGAGTTCTTCCACCGGTTTCGTGAGTTTAGTCCCACTTGTGTTGTAGTTGCTTAATCTCCAGCTGGCTCTTTTCTCTATTTCCATTTTCCGCAGCCCCTTCATCTTACTTTTTTTGTGCCTTTCCCCTCCACTCCACTCTATCCTCCTCCTTCATCCCCTCTTGCACACAGGGACGTATACATGTTTTGGATTAGAACCCAAAGCTATTATCCTCCAAATGTGCGAGAGAGAAATTGCCCACAAATGGCCTTGGGTGGTGCTTTCTTTGGGGCCACATTTGTGAAATTACATGGCCTATTCTTGAGCTTGAGAGGAAATACTAACTGGGAAAGTTTTGTTGTAACTCAGGAAGAAACAGTCTTTGTAAGCATGAGACCATCTTCACAGGGCAGTCTGAAGAATATTCTCATCAACATCCCCAGAGAGGGAATTTGAAGGATAGAATGTCTGTCCTTCATTGGACAGAGTGAGAAATGGAAGAGCAGGGACAGCCGGTGATTCCTCAGACTCACATAGAATGGCAGGATAAGGGCTCAGATCCAGGACTCTTGTCTCAAAACCAGGCCTGACCAAACACAGCTTAGCCTGCATGTGTTACTGTGCCACTCTCCAATTTCCGGCCTAAATGGAGCTGCCTTTGCTCTTTGCCAGCTCCAGACAACTAACCCTGCTCTGGCCAGAGACCCTCACATGTTCCCTCTTTTGATGGCTCCTAGGCCCCATCATTCTGTGACCAAGAATGCCCCTCTTCCTAGTATCAGGGTACCTAGATAGATGCAGAAATCAAATTCTGGCTCAGTAAACTGAGCCTTAGCAGATGTGGTGCCTTCTGGGAAATCAGCCTGTGGAGGGGCTAATGCAGTTGGATTAGAGAGTGTGCCTCTTTTTAAGGAATATTCCCCTAAATACAGTTTCATGCTGCAGGAAACCTTTTTTCTGACAAAGTGCTCGCTTCATCCCATTTCCCTCCGGCCTCTGTTTTCTTAATTTTACACTGAAGGATCGGTGTGCCTGGGAAACATCCATCTCCCTTCGCCTCTTCTTTTGCTCCCCTTCTCAGAGACAACAAGGTCTCCCTCCTCCCCACAGGGGTGGTGGAAAGGTCGGGGGTGGAGGGAGGTACACAAACTGATTTATCTCAGCCTGTCAGTTGTCTTGAGGACATCAGTGATGGCGGGTGTCTGCTCCACCCCAGTCATTGCCAGGCTCCTAGCAAGAGCTCTGCCCTTCACTAAGAGCACACAGTGCCCCTTGAGGATGACCACCATGCTCATTGTCTGCTTTCCACCACAGCCCCAGGACAGGGTCTGGAGCCCCTGCTTCCAGGCAGCCTCCTATCAGAGCTGAGCAGGGAACCAGCTGAAAACAAATCCTTCCCTTCTGGAAGGGTACTTGATGGTATTGGTGCCATTCTGGAGAATTCCATTTTGGGTATAAATGAGAAGCAAGCATTACAAGTGACAGTTATAGCAAATCAGAGTACAGTGGATGGTTCCAACCTTTATGCACATTGCGTGTCATAATAAATGGCTTTTTAGGAAAGACAACGTGCGCAGAGTCAGATGCACAGGCTGCAGCTCTGCAAAGGAGTGTGAGGAATCGCCATTGTAAAAGCAGAGCATGGCCAGAGGATGAGGTCACCTCCAGCTCGAGCCCTCAAATCTGTTCCCTCCATCCTCTAGGAAACATGGCACACAGCGTGACACTGGGTTCATTATTTCTTAATGTCAGAGTGAAGAGAGATTGAGTTGCATATTGATTGCAACTTTGGAACAGGGCTTGATCTGTTTTTCAGCATCTCTAGGGTGAGAAGGTCAAGGCTTACACAGGTTATGGACTGCAGTCCCCTGATGGCCAGCAGGAAAGCTGATCACATGCCATGTTTTAGCTTTGAGGAAGCCAAACACAGGGATTCTGTGACATAGTTCAGGTTCTCAGCTAAGTGACTAGCAAAATCTGATATCTGAGTCTTGGTCCACTCAGAAGAAAAGGCTTGGTTTCGCAAGAGTGGGGGCTGTACTCTATATCAATATATATTTGCTCACCATTCCCAAAGTTTCTGTCTTCTGACTCTGCTTAATCAGTAGCACTAAGGGCCAAATATGCCTGTATCCATCTCTCTGGATTTGCTTCCAGAAGAATCTGATGATTGGAGAGGTCTGTCAACATCATAGACAAAAATGGTCTAACATATCCTAGTCATAGTGACCTATGTATTTAAACTACATTTCTTCATAGAACTCAGCATTTCTTTCAGGGTTACTTCATGAGTCTCCAGGATTCTAAGGGGGCCTCAGTTGTGTCCCCAGTAAGGATGGAAGAAGGAGGATTATTGAACTGATTCAGAGGAAGCACACCCTTAAAGACGGTACTACCCTTATCCAAGATCTAAATACAGTGACTACAAGCTGGGTGACTGTTGCTGACATAAAAAGTCCCAGAGATGTTATTAAGGAACCGGTCCAGAGTGTCATGGTTAGCTGGTTTCTGCACCTGCTCTGGGACTCAGTGCCCTGCCTTCAGCATTTCCACTGGTCGAGGGAGGAACTCAGAGTTCCTCCACCCAAAATATGAGCCACAGAAGAAAGAACATCCCAGTGGCTTCCTAGAGAACTTGCGCTATTGAACTTGAATTCTAGGTTAAAGTTGAGCACACAGGAGTCTGCTCTGTTTTCAGTTTCAGCCTTAGTGAAATGACTAGTGACCCTGGGGGTGGAGTATCCTAAAAAGGCAAGACTGATAGTAGGAGGGTACAAACTTTACAGTAACGGGCCGGATAGAATGATCCATGTGGTCACTGTTGCAGCTACTCAGCTCTGCTGTTGTCGGGGAGACTGGTGGGCTGGATTTGACACAGGGGCCATAGTTTTCTGACTCTTGGTTTATACTATCAGGTTGAGGTAATGCCCTGATTTCCATTCAAAAGCAGTACCCTCTCCCTCATTGAATGGGGATGCCAGTATTTTTTCCAGGTGAATTTAAAGGCGTGGAAAAGAGAAGGTAGGATTGTTAAAGAATAGCACTGTTGGTTTGTAAAACGCTACTACTGCTTTGTACAAAATTATTTTCTTCTCTCACTATATTAATTGAACATGTACCTACATAAGTAGACCCTGACATCAATTCCAAACCCATGAGTGCAAACACAGATGCACACACAGATATACAAAGGCTTGTACAATGCCAGATGTGTGTTCCCAGACACATCTGGGTGGACATGAGCATATGCACCGAAAACTCAGAATCCATCTGACACGATTCCCATATTGGGTATTTCAATGAACTCTTTACAATCACAGCTATTCTTAGAAAGGCCTCAGATACCCATACTCTTTACCTGGTTTCCTTTGTCACCTATTCTTGCTGCTAAGAACCTGAATAGTGACACCAGCAGTAGCACGGTTCTGTATGAAAAGGTAAAAAGTCCTTTCCATTTTCACCTTGGTCTTTTCCCTCTCCCCCCTTGCCGGCAGGCTGCCCTGAGTTAATGCCCAAGAAGCAGCAGCTTTTTCACTTCACCCTCTGTGCACATGGCTGAGGTCCCAGCGTGGAGCACCTTCCTTCTGTGGGCTCAGAGCTGCAGAGCAGACTGACTTTTAGACTCCAGCACAAGGTTTTCTACCTCTGTGGACTGTCTACATTGTGTCCCTTTTCAGAGGGAAAGACTAGGGCAAGCTTCAGGGTCCAAGTGCTCATTCTGTTTCCAAACCCATTTTACCGTTGACTTAGGGCAGGAAACACAAGTTGCCCTGAGAGCCTGCTTGATTTCTCCTGTGGGTTCTGCAGGTGGGGAGGAAGCACAGTGGACAGAGTTGAGTGGTTTTTATTCTAGAATTCATTCAAGGATTTTGTCCCCGATCTCCTGGCCACCCCAGGAATGAAGAATTTAAAAGGCTGCAAGAAAGTGGTAGGACATGGTGATGGTCTTGAAGGATGGAGTGTCCTGGGATTGAGGCGGTGGGGTGGGGCAGGGACATAGCAGTGTCCTAGCCGCACTCTCTGTGTCCCTTTACTGGGTGGGAGAGGAGGAAGAGCCTTCTTGGCACAGGTGGACACATCAGCAGAGTCACAGGTGATTCCCAGGTGACTCTTGGGGATGCTGGCAGGGGAGGGTAATAAACCAGTAAGGTCCTGCTGAAGGTGTGGTGGCAAAGTTTTGTGAGCACAGAGGGGAGAGGTGTGGGATTTACCAGTGGTCCCTTCTGGGTGAGGGATGAGGCACAGCTGAGAGCAAGCCTCTGCTCGAGGTTCTCATCCTTATGAGATAATCTGCAACCTTTTAACACCCATTTCTTCCCTCAACATAAAAGTGCTACTGAAGAAAACTCCCAAGTTTAGCTCCATTGTTATGCAGTTAATGCCCGTAAGCCAGCATTTGCTAAACTGGGCTAGACTTTAGAAAGTCTCTGAATGTCCTGAAATTATATGCCACATATAAGATAATTTTTCTATGTGCCTATATGAGTTTGTGTGAGTGGGTGTGGGTGGGGCCATAACTTGATCAAATTCTCAGGAAATCTGTGATGTCCATAAGATGAAGAACTATTTCCGAGGGCTTCCGTGGTGGCGCAGTGGTTGAGAGTCCGCCTGCCGATGCAGGGGACACGGGTTCGTGCCCCGGTCTGGGAGGATCCCACATGCCGTGGAGCAGCTGGGCCCGTGAGCCATGGCCGCTGAGCCTGCGCGTCCGGAGCCTGTGCTCCGCAACGGGAGAGGCCACAACAGTGGGAGGCCCGCGTACCGCAAAAAAAACACAAAAAACTATTTCTGAAGCCAAAAGAACCTTGCCCTAGCGGTTAGATTTCTGGTGCCATGGTGGGTGGGTGTAGAAGGTACTGTGAGCTAGGTGCTCCTCACTGCCCTTCATGGAGAATCTCACTCCCACTGCCCTGCAGGTAAGGCAGGAATGGGCAGTAGGATGCCCAAATCACCAAAGGGCATGATGCTTCGTAGTAAACAAGGAGCTCATCTAACTCTCCGGGTCTGTGGTCTGTGCTAAAACTAAATATGTGTTCCAGCTGGGTATGGAATATCTTCACCTTTCTGCAAGATGTAGAAACAATAATAACAGCTTTGGTTCTAAGCACCTTGCATGTATTAACTCATGTAATTCTCATAGCCACTTTATGAAGTAAGTCATGAGTTAATTCCCCTTTACAATGTAAGCAACAGAGGCACAAGGAGGTAGGTAACTTGTTCAAGTTTACTCCACTAAGGAAAAAAGCCTCCTTTCATATGGTTGGACCGGCGGTTGGCATGGAAAGGGCTTTTTGCACAGGTCCTGGGCGAAGCCAGCTCTTCTCCCAGGGAAGCCAGGTCCCTCCTCTGTCTCTGTGGTGCCAGGCTGGGCACACATTCCCACCCACACAGCAACCCATTCTCACATGTGAATGTGCCTTTCAAGAGCACACAGCTCCCCTTTCCTCTCTCTGACCTTCCTACTCATGGCTGCATCCCTGGTGGCTTGGCCTGCCAGGTCCCTGGCCCAAATAATCTAGCAAGAACACACTCTTTGCTGCCTGCCAGAGTCCCTGCTTGGACCTGCTGACTCCCAGTTTGGAATGCCATGCAGAAGCATGTTTGGAGCCTGGCTCACCGTGCCTGCTGCTTCTGCTCAGGCTCAGCCAGAGGGACGGTGGTGGTTTCTTCCCTTCATAAGACCTTAGCGTAAGAGGACATCTTTCTGATACTGCCTAATTTGTATTCGATTTTTCTTCCTCTTTCGGAACCCATAGGAGATGTCAGTAAGAGGAAGTTCAGGAGAAGACAGTGGGGGCGTTCGTTTTGGGGGCAGTGTGGGTGTGTTGGAGGATGGGGTCCCACCACTTGCCAGAGGTGTGATGGCAAGTTGCTTTACTTCTCTGAGCCTCAATTTCCATTTCTTTAAAAGAAAAAGTAAGACGAATAATAGTTACTCTGTAGGTTGTTTGAAAGAGTGAACGAGATCATGCAGATGAAAAGATGGTGGCGTATCCATGCTTAGCACCATTGCTGAGATGTGGTCAGCACTGAGTCCAAGACTGCTGTTCATTATTGAGGTGCAGAGAACGAGAGGTCAGTGCAGGCTGGAGAGTTCGGGATGGGATTTGTAGGTCTGGATATTCACAGAGGTGAAGGACAGGATTCCAGAATAGGGAAAAGCCAGAGGCAAAGGCACATAGGTGGTGTGGGAGATGGTATGCCGGGGATAGAGGTTCCTGCAGTGATGGGTTCATTGGGCAGCAGGGCCAGGTGTGACGGGAATAACAGATGGAGGTTTTTTAATTGGTGATGCAGTTGAGGTCTTTATTACATAAATGATGGTCTTTATTAAGTAAATAATTGAGAATTTATTCATAAAGTTTCTGAATAGAATGGAAATGTGGTAAACTGTTATTAAATGGTATTTGAGAAAGATTACACAGGAGTGTACAGAAAAGATATATGTCAGAGACTGTCATGAATTCACCAAGGCCATTTTGCTTTTCCGTCTTTTTTTTTTTTTTTTTTTGGCCGTACGCGGGCCTCTCACTGTTGTGGCCTCTCCCGTTGCAGAGCACGGGCTCCGGACGCGCAGGCTCAGCAGCCATGGCTCACGGGCCCAGCCACTCTGCGGCATGTGGGATCTTCCCGGACCGGGGCACGAACCCGTGTCCCCTGCATCGGCAGGTGGACTCTCAACCGTTGCGCCACCAGGGAAGCCCTGCTTTTCCTTCTGAGCATAAAATTGGACTACATTTCCCAGTCCGCCTTGTGGCAAAGAGAGGCTGGGTGACAGAGTCCTGGCCAGTTAAGAATTAATGGAAGAGATATGCACCGCTGTCAGGCCTGGCCCATAGTGTGTGATCCTACACATTCACTTCCTCATCTTCTAGCCAGAAGCTGAAGATCTGACAGAAAACTTCAAAATTCTGGGGAATGGTGCTGCCACAAGTTGCAAGGGGCCTGGGTCACTGAATGTGTGGATCAGAGCCCCTCTCTCTTTGGTGCCTATTGGACTTCATGTGGGTAAGAAAAAAACATCTACTGTGTTAAGTTACTGAGAGTTTGGGATTGTTTGCGACAGCAGTTAACTTACACCGACTAATACAGGTTGGGATAGAGAGAGACCAGCAGAGAATCTGGAGGCTGGTGCAAGGATTCAGATATGAAATGATAGAGATATGATTTGGTAGAGATTGAAGTAAGAAGAAGTGAAAAGTATTCCCTTGGGCAGATTCACATGACTTAGTGACTATTTAGATGGGGACTCGTGTGTGTGTGTGTGTGTGTGTGTGTGTGTGTGTGTATGATGCCTGTGATTTCTAGTCGAGTGACTAAGTATGGTAGTGCCATTGACATAAATTAAGATATCAGGAGATGAGATATGTCTGGGAAAAATGATGATGAAATGTGTTCTATTTGTGGTGGATTTGAGGTAATGGTACAAAAGGAAGTATCTAGACAAGGATTTCTCAACCTTGGTACTGTTGATATTTTGGGCCCAATACTTCTTTGTTGCGTGGGCAGCAGTCCTGTGCACTGCAGGATGTTTAGTAGCAGCAGCCTTGGCCTCCACCCACTGGATGTGCCCCTCCAGCCTCTGCCGGTTATGACAACCCATAAGGTCATCATGTCCTCTTGTCTCCAGACATTGCCAACTGTTGAGGGAGGCAGAGCAAAACCATCCCTGGTTGAGAACCACTGGTCTAGAGGGAATTGGAGGTGTTCATGAGTCTGAATGGCCTAAGTTCTGTGAAGAACCCTGTGTAATCAGGGCACTTCGGTTCTCCTGCAAGGCTCAGACTTCCAGAAGTTAGCAACTCAGTACAGTCCCCATGGAAGCTGTCTCCGGGACCTCAGGCCACATTTTGATGAACCCTCCTGTGATCTGTATTCTGGGCTTCAGAGAGGATGAAAGGGGCAAAGACCTGGGGGACATATGATTGGACAGAGGGATTCAGGAGAGCCACAGTGAGGACCAAGCAAGGCTTCGCTTCCAGCATCCCAAGGCAGGGGCAGTGAGGTCTCTCTCAAGCCCAAGAGAGGCCCAGGATCTCTGAGGCATGTGTGTTTCCTTCAGTATATTATCAACTGAGCTTGTAACAAAGCTTTCCAAATGGAATGAGAAAATCTCCCGGATGGCAACTGGCAGCATGGTTTGGGAGGATTCCCTTTTCATTTCCTATGTTTTATGATTTTTTTCTTCTGCTTTTCAAAGAGCAGTTTTACAAGCTAGTATTCTATATTGCTCTGCCTGTACTCCGAGAAAAGATAAATATTTTCAATGTGTTTTCTGAGGCATATGTTCCCATTGAGAAAATGTATCCCTTATGGACAGAGCTATTTTGACCTCATTAGCTGGGTAGATCAGAGGGAATTTGACAAACAGGCCCCAGTATGCCCAGGAAGCCTGTTAGTTTCCAGGGGAGCTGGGGGCTTGGCACCCCTGGGGGTGCACATTTGGGTTTCCCAAAGGGCTGCAGCAGGAAGCCGAGGGGAGCCTACTAAACAGGTTCATCAATGAAAGAGGCCTGGGAAAGTGACCTTGCTCCTAGCTCCTAGCTCAGAGTCCCACTTAGTGGGAGTGGGGAAAGGAGATGGGAGAGCCCGGTCACAGTTCTGCAGAGGCTTGGGACCCCCCCAGGGAAGCTCACACAGAATGCAAAGCCTGCAGCAAGTAACTACGGCTGATTTCTCCTTGAAAGGCACTGGGGAGGTTTCTCTGGACGGAGGGTGACCAAGATCTTCCCAGTTTTAGCACCAAGCAACTCCTCTGTCCCTGGCTAACCAGGGGTGGTTGGTTATCTAAACTGGGTGAATGGGATCAAGTATAAGCTGAGGCAATAGGGCAAAGCCTGCTGCTCCCAGTCTCCTTCACGACACCCCAGATGTTAGACATTCAGCCTTTGGGGTCTGTTGGCAAGCCTGCTTATATTTTAGATACAGAATCCCAGTTTCAGACTTGCTAACTAGGTGACTTTAGATAAGTCACTTAACCTTTCAGCACCTAACTTTTCTCATCTGTGATTTTGGGTAATTATTTCTACCTGCACAGTTGTTGTATGGACAAAATTAGGTTAGTGTGTATAAGACATTTGCCACGTAGAGGCTGTCGCAGCCTTATGTTATATATGATAATAACACAATAATTATTACTATAATTAACATCTAGTTCCCAAGATCCTTTATTAATAGGCAGTAACTCCTGAGAAGGGTGATCTTGTAAGCCAACATCAGCTCACAAGCCAGGTCAGTTTCAATCCTCACCTTCCTTGAATTGCCTGTAGCTTTTACACAGTTGATAAAGTGTCATGAAACACTTTCTCTACTTGACTCCTGAGACATCACTCTCTCTGGTTTCTTCTTTTCTCAGTCTCTTTTAATAGATCTTCCTCAAATCTTTAACCTCTCTACATATTGGAAGCCCCCATGTTTTAGTCCTTTGAATTTCTTGTTTCTGTCTGCCTCCTCACTCTTTTAAGATGATCTTTTGACTTTAAATACCATCTTGACCCTGAACTTCTGAATTTACATCTTAACCCCCAGCCTCTCCCCTTATACATAGCGTCATAGATTCAATTTATTCTCACCAGTAGATATGAGAGTCCCCTTTGTTTCGCATCATTGGCAAAACATATGTCATCAGATTTGTATTTTTCTGCCCTCTGATGAAAGGGAAGTGTACTGCGTTATTCACTCCGTGTCCATCGTTCTATCACCTAACCCCATTTCCGGTCCTTGAAGTCACTCTCACTCTCAAGCCTCCTTGGTATGCGACTGTGTTCTGTATTGATGTCTGAGACTCTCGGATGCTTGGGGGTGACTTTGCAGTATTTCCTTAAAACACAAAATACTGAGGCAAAAAGAGCAGCTTCCTCTTGTCTAGAGGCCAGGACTAGAGCCATTATATTTACTCCAATTCTGTCCAGGGACATTACCTATCTTGATATATTTATCCTTTATTTATTTTATATTTTATTTTATTTATTTTTTAGAATTAAGGTGTGATGATAAAATCTTGTAACTGACTTTAATACACAAGGATTTGGTCTAAATCATATGATATTGCTCAAAATTTTACCATCATCTTCATTTTGCATTTATTTTGCAAATGCCTGAGTATCTTAAGTGATTTATGGAACAAGGTGGGGATATAAATAATAAATAAGTACCTCTTTATACTTATGACCTATTCTTTTTTTTTTTTTTTTTTTTTTTTTGCGGTACGTGAGCCTCTCACTGTTGTGGCTTCTCCTGTTGCGGAGCACAGGCTCCGGACGCACAGGCTCAACAGCCATGGCTCACGGGCCCAGCCGCTCCGCGGCATGTGGGATCCTCCTGGACTGGGGCACGAACCCGTGTCCCCTGCATCAGCAGGCGGACTCTCAACCACTGCGCCACCAGGGAAGCCCTGACCTATTCTTTTGAATAACATTAGAAATAGTAAATATTGTTTCTTTGAGGGTGAATGTAAATTTGGAAATAATGAAATAGTGACACTTAATTATCAGTTTAACTTTCTGTGTGACCTTGGACAGGTTACTTAACCTCCCTGAACCATTTTTACTGATTTGTAAAATAAAAGGGTAGTATTTTCCAATCATCAGGGGTTTTCTCTTATATTCTGTAGTATAGAGGACTGTTTGGTTATCTGATAGCTTAAAGATTTTTCTTGATCCCGCATTGTTATTTGTGTATTTCTCTCTTTGGTAGATGAACGTAAGTGTGGGTCTGTGTGTGGTGCCCATAAGTATATATGTGTGTATGACAGCTGAGGGTTATACGTGTGCCAGTCAAAGACTATGGCTTTGAGATACCGTCTCATCCAGTCCCTGCCTTCAAACCCAAGCATATCCAAAATTACCTAAACTGATAGAGGACTAAAGTATTTTGAAATTCACAACAACTCTTGGAGTTTTTTGTTTTCATTTTTGTTTTTAAGAAATTCTTCTCAAGATTAAAATAAACCTCTCTTGTAGTCCTCTAGTCACAGTCACCCTCGTCCTCCTTGGACGTAGGTAGACACACACAATGTGAAATACCAAACTTGAAAATGTGAGTTTGAACCCAGAATATACCTCTTTAAGCAGAGGCCAACATGAAGGGATGATAAACATCAGGTAAACATAAGAACAGCAAAAACTTCCCCTTGCAAAAAATAAGTCAGTCTCTGTACCTATCTACCTATCTTATCTATGTATCAATCTATATATGTATCTAATCTATCTATCGATCATCTATCTGTGCATCTGTCTTAGCCTGAAGAACAAATAGGTAGCATTCTCCTCTGATGTGCCTGTCCCATTGTTTATGTTAGTCGTTTCTGTCTTCAGAGGCAAAGAGATGTCAGAGGCAGTCATCCGTGCTAATACTAGACACACCACCAAATAAAAACTCACACGGAAGTGTGAATTTGAGGGCCATTTAACACTGTAAATTTCCCCCTTGTATAACAATTATGGAAACATGCATGCTAATTGACAATGCAGTACGGCACTGTGTGAATGTGAGCAGTGTTCACTCGTCCTCATAATTCCTCTTTTTATGGCCGGCGGTGAGCCTGTCCAGAGGATGTCGTACCCAGCCCTCTTACGTGGGAAGCTTTCTCCTAGCTGAATATTGTCCTATGTTCCCCATATGTGTACTCATACTGTTTGGACCAGTATCTGGCTCACTGTACCTGCAACTTGAGTTTTAGTCTTCAAATGCATGATGCCTTATTCCTTGGTTTGTGCGATGGTTTTTATTTTATTTTACTTCCCCCATTTAGTTATTCCCACCTGGGGTAGTTAAGGAATATTATTATACTCAAGAGAGGAGTCTATGGTCTTAAGTTATTTGGTTCCCTAGCAATGGTGGAAATGGACTAAGTTTCCGTACAAAAATCACTTACCGGGGGCTGGAGGGGTATCCACAAGGACAAATTTTTTTTAAAAGCCTAAATGAATCCTGTTTATACTCACCAGTATGCTAATCCCTCCTATAAAACTGTATGCTGTCTCTGGGGAGTCCAAAGAGGGATAAGGCTAAAGCCTGGTTACTGCAGGCTGACCACTTGGGTCTAAATCCCCGCTCTGCCCTAATGGCTAGATGTGTGACCTTCAGGAATGTACTCACTCACTTCGAATATCAATTTTCTCATCTGTAAAATGGGACACAATTTGAGTTGTTGTGATGATTCAGTGAGATAATCCAGGCAGAGCACTTTACAAGGTGCCTAGCATATGTTGAACACTCTTCTAAGAAACATTAAGGGACTTCCCTGGTGGCCCAGTGGTTAAGACTCCGAGCTTCCACTGCACGGAGTGTTGGTCAAGGAACTAAGATCCCATGTGCTGCTTGGTGCACCAAAAAATAAAAAAATAAATAAAAGAAAAGAAAAGGAAAGAAACATTAAGTTGTCTTGGCAGGAATCTGGAAAGTGAGAGGAGGACTGGGGTCAGCCAGACGATACTGAAATCCTAGTTTAAAATAAATAGCAGGCATGTTATCTCATTTGACCCTCATTCACATCAACCCTATGAGGATGGATCATTTCACAGAGGCCCCCACTCCTCATTGCCAGGATGGCCCCAGCTGAGCCCCTTACATCCAAGAGCACCCACTCTGCCAGCATCACACAGTTGATTTGAGGATAAATGAGTGAAAACAGAAGAATGTGTTTGAAAGTTTTAAGTGTTGTATCCATGTCATTCATATTTTCATCTAGGCATTGTGTATTGCATCTCATTCCTTAAAAGTCTTCAGGGTGCAAAATGTGGGCACTGAGATTATGTGTGTGAACCCAAGTGTGCACAGGACTTTGAATTTGAGCTCCTGCCTGTACTGACAGTAAGAGAAGTAGCAAAGATAAAGGTTGGTGATTGGAGTTCAAACTCTCTACTTAGGTTCTCCAGATTTGCCCCAAGGTTACCTCCCAAACAATGACCTTACGAAGCAAACAGCACTTTTTAAAAAAAAGGCTGATGCCATACAAAAGGGGAAAATAAGGAGACACATAAAGGAGGGTTGGGAATGTGAGGGAGAAGAAAGGAGAAAAGAAACAATTGCTCGTGGTATATTTCAAACTGATTTTAGTTACTATTAAATTAAAATTACAACTGGATGTGAACTGACACTTTCTACCCCTTAACGTGTTCTGGTGCACATGATAAATACTTCATTTAGTAGATTTAGAAATTCTTGATGAAGCATCATTAGCAGGCATGTCCTTACCACTGAGTGCTCACAGGTACAGATAAGAGCATCTCTGTTGCATTTGGCGTTTTTTAAATTTTGTGCTTTTGTTTATTTGTTTAATCTCAAAATGCAACCACAGCCTCTTCTGTTTAACATCAATCTTGTTTCCCCTCCCTCCCCAATCCCCAGTTCTCTTTCTTGTACAGTGAGGTCTCAGGGGGTATGGAGGGTGTGGTATGGCAGGAAAAAAAAACTATTAGATTATAACATTTTATGGATTGTCAAGGCTCTAATGACATTAGCCACCTAACTGCAAGGTAAAACCCTTTGTGGTGTCATATAACAGGTTGCCATGGGCTTGACAAACCTTGGTGAAATAAGCAAGGGAAAGGAGCTGAAAAACGCCCACAACACACATCTCTCCACCGCACCCGAGAGCCTATCGCCCCCCATGGACATCCCCTTTTTGCTTATTAGCCCCTGAAGGGCATTTTTAATATAAAAAATATATAAAGTCTTCCCAAATGAGAAAGGTCTCCAAGTCTCCAATTTAATTGGAATGGAAAATGCTAACTAATTGGCATCAAAATTTGATTTGTGGGAGAAACCTCCTTTTTGTTGGAAACACAACAGTGTGTCTGGGAACACAAGCCCAGTCCTTCAAAAATCATCCGTGAGCGCCGCCGAGGAATCAATTAAAGTTGATTTGGCATATCTGCTTTTGACAAATATACAGAACTCTCTGATTAGGCGGAGAAGAAAAGCAGCTTTCTCTTTCTTGCGCTCTCTTCCTCTCTCTTTCCTCTGCCTCTCCCTCTCTTCTCCTCATTTCCCTTTAAAGGCAGTAGGTGTCAGAAGGGGGTGGGTAGTGATATGCAAAACACGGCCTCCATAACCAAAGTAGCCTGCAAAATTAGGTGTCAGCATGCAAAGCTTATTGATGTATGAATGTGGAAAATGAAAGGCGGCAGTAGACAGCCGGGGCTAAAGGTGAGACAGGCACAGCGAGAGCAGCTGTAGATCCACGTCAAGGTGTTGCTATATGAGCTCGGGTTTTTTCTGGAGGGCCACAGCCTAACAAGGTAAGCCTGGCCATGAAATGATGGAACAATACAATATAGGCACACACAGTGTGAATACCAAATAAATTGACATGGTGTCACACCTCCCCCTCCCCACCACATACCTCTCCTCCTCCCCTACTGCCACCCCCCTCCAAAGGATGCCAGTGTATTCATTAATAAATTCATATTCTGAGTTTTCAATAAAAGAAGAAAATGCAGTGTAAACTGGAGTTACTTAGTGACACCCAGCTCATTGCTTTTTATTGTTGCTTGCAGCTACGAAGCCTTCACAGTGCACTAGTAGAATTTATTACTGTCTGTCTCTGTAGCAAGTTGGCGAAGTGCGCCTTTTGAAGAAAATTGACCCACACTTCATGAATATGATGAAAAATGCCAATAACACTACAAAGACGAAGCTCTTGACATTACTCTGCAAAGAGCTAAAAGACAGTAATGAAAGTATTGCAATTACAAATCATTACCTCCTCTCCAGCCAATCGCCACCTTCCCTCCTGTTTTTTTTTTGGACCACTCTCGAGCTCTGCTGACTGCCCCAGGTGCTGTTTGGCACAGCATGATGGGAGACAATGGAGGGTGGGTGAAAGCTCCAACTGGGCTCTGGAAGAAGGGAAAAGGAGACAAGAGGAAAAGAATGGAAGGGTCAGAGGGCATGTGACAAAAGTGCCCCTCCTATTGCACCTGGAAAAAGAAGGTATAAATGAAAAGTTCTTAAAGCCAGTGGTCAGAAG
This sequence comes from Hyperoodon ampullatus, assembly GCF_949752795.1. Taxonomy (NCBI): domain Eukaryota; kingdom Metazoa; phylum Chordata; class Mammalia; order Artiodactyla; family Ziphiidae; genus Hyperoodon; species Hyperoodon ampullatus. The sequence continues at coordinate 38,937,451 of NC_136928.1, forward strand.
CTCATGCCTTTATTGTGTGGCCTCTTCCATCTGAAAAGTGGACTAAGAACACCCCACCCACCTATTTTCTTGCTAAAACTGTTTCCTTCTGGTGACATCTTTTCAGTCTAATTTAGGAAGAGCACTTTTAATCTTTTATCTTTTATTATATGCTAGAACTCCAACTCCAATTTGGACATTGGCAAATGAATTATCAAAAATGTTTTTGATAAAAAACATATATTGGTGTGTTTTCAAGGTAAGAAAGTGGCCTATCTTCTTATCCTGAAGGAGGTGCTGAAAAAGTCTAAATGAGAGAAAGAGAGAGTGACTAACTTTAGACTTTAATGTGTTGAAAGGATGAAGGCCCTTGTCCTTAATGTTTTGACAGCTTTCTGACATGCATCTTCTGCTGCATGGGCTTATACTGTTGATCTTTAGAATCTTGTTTTGTTTTGTTTTTTAATTTATGGGGGCTGTGTGTAGGTAGTGTATGAATACATGCATTTCTTGACTCCTGTATGTCTGCCCTAGAAAGACAGCAGAATCATCCTCTGCTTCTTTTAAGATAGGAGGCTATTAAAATTTTTGGAATTTTATACAGAATATATGAAGTCAGAAAGAGAAGCAGGGAAGAAATTATAAAGAAAAGAAAGTGGCAGCTTCAGAAACCTGCCTGGGAGAGAGGAGAAACAGAAGAAGAGCAGATGCTGTGGTGTAGTTATTTGAGTTTGAGGTGGCCCTGCTGCCTCCAGATACCCTTTCCCAGCTCCTGCGAAAAGGTTCATTTTTGCTCTCTGACACTGCTGGAAAGCCTACTAATTGGAGATTCAGTTTGACTCCATAATACCCCGTTAGAAATGCAAATTTCTCTGGGAAGGATAGACTATAAATCATTGACACATTAGTATGAAATAGCTGCATCAGATTTACTTTCCTTCTAAAATCTAGCAAAACTTTTCATTTGTCAAAGGACACGGAATATTTTGCATCATGCAAACTGAAGTGGGGAAAGGGTAGAGACTAAGTCTAGGTGGATATGGACAATGTGGGGCTTAGAACACCCTGCAGGAATTGATTTTAGGGGAGAAGAGCAATAGATGACAGAAGATTTTGCTAGGAGAGAAGGTGGAATTGGGGCTAAAATCACTTAGCCCATTTCAAAATGTCCTATGAGGTAGCCCTTTGACCAGAAAATGGGGAGAAGGCACACTTTCTCTTCCTCTTTCTCCTTTCTCTTATAGTAGATGTTCCTTAGCCCTTTTCCAGGACGCAGAATTTAGGTTAATTGAAACATTGTTGTGAATCAGCTTTCATTGGCTAGTCTGCAAGTCTGAGGACCCAAGTCATCAAAAAATCATTGTTTAGTTGTCAGAATGCATTGTGGGATCCAAAATCCCAACTTATTAACTGCAACTCACACTCCCAGCATGGGATGGGTACCATGAGCTCTGGGGAATGGACTGGTTATAGGTGCCTGCTGGGTGGCCACACCTGCCAGATGCTTGTGAGATTGAGAAACAACTATGGCCATTGTCCTTCCTTCAGGCAAGGAAATACTTATATTCCAACAACTCTGAACTTATAAAGCTTTTATTTCATCTTTTTTTTTTTTTTTTTTTGCGGTACGCAGGCCTCTCACTGTTGTGGCCTCTCCCGTTGTGGAGCACAGGCTCCGGACGCACAGGCTCAGCGGCCATGGCTCACGGGCCTAGCCGCTCCGCGGCATGTGGGATCTTCCCGGACCGGGGCACAAACCCGTGTCCCCTGCATCGGCAGGCAGACTCTCAACCACTGCGCCACCAGGGAAGCCCTATTTCATCTTCTTAAAAACCTCTTACATTTATTAACACATTTGCTTACCTAATGATCTCATAGCTGAGAACATCCAGGTCCAACAATCCAGGCCTGTGGACCAGGTTGTCGTTAAGGACCTGAGGCAGGAATAATATTACCTGGCACTTACATCGTCACACCTCCCTACCATATCCATGGTATCTGTTACCAACAGACTAGTCATTTTCCATCAAGCCTCAGAATCCTTTCAGGGAACTCCTATTGATTGATCGAAGTTGGCATGCCAGAATAGACCTATTTGTCATCCTTGGGCTTACCAGGTCATTCAGTGTCAGTATCCCTAGCAAACTCTTCTCCCTGGGCATAGCAATTGGCCAATGAATCTCCTAAAGGGGAAACCAAGCCTCTGAGCGGTCAAGATAACAACATGAGATACCCATCTCTCATTCATTCATTCCTTCACTCCACATAAATACAGTGAGTGCCTATTAATTGCCTGGAACTCTTCTGGGCCATGTAGCTACCTCAGTGAAACTCTCTAAGGTTTAACCATGAAGAAGAACCACGTGGCTAAGCTGTCTAATACATAACTGGGAACTGGCCTACCAAAGAGCAGGGCCATCTGGGTGGAAGACAGAATTAGATGGCGCCATCTTTCTTTACAGGGCAACAGTGCAGTGGGAGGAAGCTACAGAATTAAATATAAACTAACACTGGGGCTCCTGACTAGACTATGGATTAGTACTGCGTGAAAGCTTTATTCTACATTTAAAAATGAGATTTGCAATAAATTACTTGGCTAGAAAAGGACAGAAATTACTAGGAGAGCAGCAACCACTAAGAAATAGAACTGAGATGCATACATAAATACAAATATGACACAAACTGTATATCTGTAAGTATCCATGACGCTAAATTTGCCCAACCATCACAAGATTTTGCATATGCTCTTCTACTTTCTGTGTGAGTCAAAACATGGCTTTTCTTGTAGAAAGAGTGGTAGAATGAGACTGGAAATGGAAGCCAAATGGGCTCCTTGAGGAAGGGGACTATGTTTGTATTGCTGGGTCTAGCATAGTGTCTGGCATATAATCGGTGCTCAATAGATAATGATTGAATCAGATTGTTCAGAACTCAGAGGAAACGGGAGTGTCTTCAAGGGTTGATTTTCAGGTCTAGTCTGCTAGACATCCTCAGGAAATTTGATAAATGGAATTGAATTTGATATGATACTAGAGTGCTTTCATGAAAGCGCAGGGACAGAGTAACTAAGTACTATAGACCCAGATTCTCAGTAAATATTAGTAGATACTCATAAATTTTGGTTTCTTTTCCCACTTCCTCTCATTCCTATTGGCCCAATGTGTGAATTAAGCTAACACAAGAGTAAGGTACTGTAACAAATAGCTCGCCAAATTTCAGTGGTTGAACACACTAGAAGTTTATTTCTCACTAAGTAACAGTTCTATGTGGGTATTCCTGGTTGTCAGAAAGCTTTCCTCCATATGGGATTAGGTTTCTTCCATCTTATGGATTTGCCATTCCTTATGGCTTTGGAGTCCTCCATAAACAGCCAGCAGACAGGGGAAGAAAGTGTTTCAGAGACCCAAAACTGAACTGCTCACATTCCATTGGTAAAAACCTTTTCAGACCCCTCCTGATGCAAGATGGGCTGGGAAATATGCTATCTCATGGGGCACCAACTTCCTAGTGAACATTGTGCTCTGTGGAAGTGGACCAGGGATTTTTGGTAGACAGTTAGCCATCTTGCACACATAGGTAGGTGGTCAAGCAATGGCAGCTTCAAGTGTAATATGGTTCAGCTTGTCAGATCTTCCCTACCCACTGCTGCACATCAAATTTCACCATTAGTTGTCCTTCAAGTTTATTCTTCTTCCAGCTCCCCACTCAAAATTCAAAAATGTGAGGCAGCAATAACACATTTAAGTAGTTCGCATTAAGGAAGGCGGTCAAAGAATGCTGACCCTTGGCTGCATCATCAAAGAAAATAGATAGTAAGAGGCTGACTTTAGAAATCTGTCTAGGGTCATTCTCAATGTCTAGGCCCCAGGTGGAAAGTAAGTCAAAAAGAGTCCTCAGTAAGCTGATGGAACCATTCAAGAGATGACATTCCTCCCAGTCCTGTCAGGTGGATGCTTCCTGATAAAACAATAGAAGGCTCCAAGGGAAACCCCTGCCGGCACATTTGTCTTGGTGTAGCTCCAGTCAGAGAATCCTCTAAAGCACTTCCCAGGGTCTCTTAACGTCTAGAGGCAGCAGTGTTTTCCAATTTTCCAGCATCGTTTGTCCAGTACCATCTTCCTCCTCTTCTGGGTGTATAGGGGCTGTCTTAGTAGGAAAAGTGTAAAAATCCGATGTGAGAAGTGCAGTAAGTGGGCTTTGGTCTGAAAAACTTCTACAGGTGGCAGAAGTAAAAGGCCATCAACAAGGGTGTCAGACTGGGGCTCTTTTCGGCCTGGAACAGTCGTCTCTGTCCTTCCTCATACTCTTTTTGCTGGTGTGATCTGTGTTAGAATTGTCATTCAAAACCTATGGAGACAGTCTGATTCCAGCTTTGGGGCGTTTTCATGGGTTCATGAGGTTTACATACTTCTTGAACTTGGATTTGCTGTTAACATTCTGATTGGTTTCCACCAAGGCTGGTAACCTTTTTATGAGTGCGCAGCGTGAGCTACCTTGCTTCTGAGGGGCGGGGCCGGCTGTAGAGCTCAGGAGAGGGCCTGTTTCATTGAGCTACACCACCATGCTTCTTGGTGGAAATAAACACCCAGATTATTGAAAGAATGAAGAGATTTGTTGGCAGTTCTGGGTCAAGGTAAGTCAGTAGTTACATTTTTTTTTTCTATTTAGAATTACACCGGGGAGAGGCTGCCCTCAGGTGCTTAGGAAACTGGCTCTACCTCCTTGTCACTTGGCCACAGAAAATTGAATGGGTTTGTATACGCAGCCCCTAATACTTCAGGCCATTTACTTGTTTTGTAAGTAATGCAGCTTCTCCCTCAATTTTTGCATTTGCTCTAAACTAGATGACCATGATGCCTTGGCTAATGCCTTTTAATATCTAAGCCTTGTACATCTAGTGCTTGGTTAATAACAGGGAAAAAGCTCTGGTGACTTACCTTGGCCTCGAGAGGGAAAAAAACATCCTTTTAATAATCTGGGAGTTTGTTTGGATCAAAGGCATACTGCGTGTTACACAATCTTCTTGTAGACCCGCCCAGGTCACAAAGCGGCACCCTTGTTTTTTATGAAGTCAGCAAAGATGTATAGGGGCCAGGCTTGCTGCTTCTCTGAGAGCCTTCAAATTCATCTTTAATATGTAACCTAGTAGCAGAGCAGAAACCCTCACTAAGTTTAATGGGCTTTTCTCTGAGAACTTTTCTAAGTGTATAACCTTTGTTGCAATTAAAGGTACGGTTTCTAAATGTCCTTAAAAAGGAGTGCACACCCATTTTTAAGGAGTCAAGCCACAATCTCTCATGTCTTCTCACTTTAAACTTTCTCTCTGACACTAAACTGGGAATTACTTGAGGGTAGGGACAAGTACATCGATCAGTGTTCCAAATAGAAGATTGGCTAAATACATGAGTCAGACTTGTTGAATACATGAATGGATGAAGGCTTGTCATTCACTAGTGAATCTCAACCAGGGGTGATTTGCACCCAGGGAACTTATGGCAATGTCTGGAGACATTTTTGGTTGTTAGAACGGTGGGGAGGGAATGCAGGGATGCTACTGGGCAGAGGATGCTGCTAACTCCTACAATGCACAGAACAGTCACCATAGCAGAGTTATTTGGCCCAAAATGTCAATAGTGAGACTGAGACTGAGAAACTACCATATACATCCCACAATATCACACGCATTTGTCTGGAAGATGGCCTTTGGACTTTGGAAGATTCATTCAGCAAATATTTATTGAACATTTTCATGTTGAAATTCAACCATGGCATCCACCCAGGAAGTTCCCTGACATTTTCTTTTTCCTTTTACCCCACCTCCCCTTTGCCTGTGCTGCCTGCCCTTCCCTTTCTCCACAGTTTTCCGATAACCGTAGGGGGGAAAAATGAAAGTATACTGCAGGGGGGAATGTCTGGCGTCAAAAGCATGGTTCTTTCTAGGTACTAATTTGATTGTAGCCATGTTTTTTCTGGACCATTCCTTCAGAAGATAAATACGTTTATGCTGCCAGTGCTGCCCTCGCACAGCTTAGGAAGCCCTTTGGAGATGGGCATCGAAGGTAAAGAAACACATTTCACAGGATGTTTACTCTAATGGTGCTCTCAAAAGCATTTGGGATGTTTAAACATATGCTTCCAGCATCTCTCCCTATCTTCACATTGCTGATAAGTTGTGGAAAAACTGTAAATACAAATAATGGACTCGGTTTATTTTTAATTAGAAGGCTGCTGCTTATAGCTGAAATCGTGACACTACCAAGCATGTCTTTCTCTCATTTTGGAAGGGAAGAATGGAGAGTTCCTAGGGTTTTGAACTTGCGCCAGGTTCCCTGAGTCTCTTGGTCTCTGAATCCCTGCAAATCCAATGTCATTCAGTGGCATGTGGCCATAGGATGATCCTCTGCACTGCTTAATGAAGTTTTTAGGTGTAGCAAGTAGCGCTGTTATTTCTACAAAGTTGAAGAGATGTTTTATTTTTCCTTTTTCTTCATATTTAACTGTTAACATCTATCCCTCAATTTAATAAAACTTGTAGGGTCATATTTATATTTAAATTGTTTTTTTAGGTACATGGATAAGTAGTGTTATGTTGCTCACTATCTCCCAAATAAACTTTATTCTGGGAATAAAATATTTGTCCATAGACAAAATTTCTGAGGCTCTTTTTTTCCCAGCTATAAGATGACATAGATAGACAGAGCTAGCCTGGTATTCTGTTATTTTAGGATGTCCTGGATGTTGGGAACTTTCACTGTTGTCTCAGACTTCTAACGGAAGTGGAGAAAATGCCTATCTATGCAATACCCAACTGTGGAATAACCTGGTAGTGCGACAAAGAACAACCACATGAAGATCCAGCTCTAGGCCCATATGTCCCCCAAAATGCTGTGATTTATGAAGCACTACCTGCTTTGAAAGAGACTTTTCTCTCTTCTTCTCTGATACTTGATTTTTTTCCCCTACTGAGTTAACACTTCCTGTTCTGCAGTGGTATGCCAAGCTTAAATATGATGACCCATGGAGAGAAAACTTTATGCTTAGACTATAGTTAAAAAGTCTAAGAAGAGAATTTGATTGTTTAAATGGATGTTCTGGCAGGAAAACAGGTTTAAAGAAAAGGAAATATGAAGAGATATTTTAGAACCGTGCTGTCCAGTATGGTGGCTGCTAGCCACATGTGGCTATTGTACCCTTGAAATGTGACTAATCTAAATTGAGACACAGTGTAAGCATAAAATAAACACTAGATTTCTAAGACTTGGTATGAAAAAACATAAAATATTGATTACATATTGAAATAATTATATTTTGAATATATTAAGTTAGATAAAATATAGTACTAAAATTAATTTTACTTATTTCTTTTTACTTTTGTGATGTAGCTATTAGAAAACTTAAACTTACATATTTGGCTCACATTTGGAATTTGCATTATTTTTCTATTGTATGATGCTGCTTAAGAATGCTGTCTAGGAACAGCCTTGCCTTCCAGAGCACATTTCCATGGCCTAAAAGTGAATTTGGCCTAAAGTTTTAAATTTTCCATAGTTTGGCTTAACCCAAACAATACCGCAGTTTCAAGTTCTATAAGCAGTAAATTCCAATGTCACATTAAAGCCCTAGAATAGGGGTTTCTCTTATGTAATCAAGTCAGTGAGTAGATGCCATTGTATCTCTGAAAACTATAAAATTAAATGCAAAGTTTTGAGTGTGTGTGAACTCCACTGGAAAGTTTCTTCAGAATCTCCTAAGGATCCCTGACCAACACCTGCATTGTGTAATTATAGGGGACCACTGTTGCTATAGAATTGCATGCTGGCTGAACCATATAGAAGTGAAGCTGGGCAACATGGTGGTGTGCTTTGATCTCAAACAGTTTAAGAACTGTCATCCACGGCGAGGAGTCTAAGTGTGGTTCTACCACTCTTTTGTTCTTTAGTCCTGGATGACTTAACTGTTGCCTTTAGAATGAAGTTCACATTTTCCAGGGTGGCATTTAAGGCCGATTATATGTGAATTGTCTTCTAGTACATATCCATGTATGTTCCACCAGCAATAGCTCCATGGTCTCAGAATCTGAGCTCCATTTAAAAGCCATGGCTTTGCAGATGCTTTTCCCTCTTCTTGAAATTCCACCAAACCTTCATCCATCCAAATTCTACTTAACATTAAACTAGGTTAGAAGACAGAATGGGGAGAACATATTTGCTTATTTCTTATAGGACTAATACATCAAACATACAAGGACTTCCATAAATTAGTAATCAAAAGAAATAAATATAATGGGAATGTAGGCAAAAGATAAAAACAAGAAATTCAAGGAATAGCAAGTTATGATCAGTAAACATGAAACACTGCTCTATCAGTAAGAACATTTTATTTAAATTTTGGTGTTCTGATGTGCTAGATATCGTTTAAAACCCTTTCCGTTGGCTAATCATTTAAATAAACACAAATAAAAATAGTAACAAATGCTACTATTGGGGATGTAGGAGAAATGGGCACTCTCATGTATAATCAGTGGACTAAAATTGTGTGAATTTTTTGAAAGCTATTTTGGTACTATCTAATCAAAATTTTAAATGCACACACCCTGTGACCTAGAAATCACACTTCTAAGAAACTGTCCTACATAAATATTAGGAGGGCTGCATAAAAGTCTAGGTACAGGGCTTTCTCAGTAATGATCTGGATTGGTTAAATAAATTCTGGAATAATCCTGTAACATAGTCATTGAAATGGAATCAAATTGACTAGTATGTGAAAAGAAGTATATGCATTGGAAATTGGAAAACATACATAGTGTAAGATATATAACTTGATTTTACTTTTTAAAACAAAGTATTATGTGTGTATATGTAGAGGTACTAGTGCTATATTTATTGAGTATTTACTGTATGCCAGGAAGTGTTTATATTCACTTTCTCGTTTATTTCTTAAAACAGACTTAGAATACATACTTTTATAAACACCACTTTACATATTAGAAAAATAACACGGAGCGAAGTTAAATAACTAGCCTGAGGTCACAAAGCTAGTTGGTGGTTGAGCTATGACTTGAAGCCAGCCAGTTAGATTTCAGAGTGAGTTTTCTTAACCTCTGTGCTTGTGTTGGGAGAGAAGGTGGAGTGGCACATTTACAGGAGAGCAAAATACAAGTGTTAAAGCCTATGCACTGCACTGATAACACTTTGTAAGCTGGGACTGAGAGCAGGGAGGAAGAGACTTACACTTTTTTGTTTTATACACTTCAGTAGACTAAGAAGGAATGAAGGTCAGATTCAGGGTGATTTTTCTATTTTGTGCTTTTCTATATTTTCAAATATTGTCTCCTTTCTATATATTCAAATATTGTCAATTGAATATTGAATGTGTGATGCTTTTGTCATGGGGAGCATAATCTCTAAGTGCTGTTTTGAAGTGTTAAGACTGTGTTGAGTCTCTAGGAAGCCTTTCCCAGTCTTTTCAGTAAGAATCAACAGTGTTCTTGTCTGCGCTCCCTTTGGAACATCCCCTCATCGTGACTTGTATTGTATTTGTTTTGACTATGTCTTTCTCCTGTCCTAGACAGGAAGCTCATTGAAGGCAGGGATGGCATGTAGTAGGCATTCAGTTGCTATTGTCGAATGGATGGTTGCATGGGTGGATGGATAGAATGAAAAAGGCATGGGTGCCGCTGAGGGGTTTTCACCTGGAGCGTCAGCTCCCTTGTTGTGTTATGAACTCAACGTTCTAACAGGTAGCACTGCTGGCGCCTCTCTGACTCACCATGAGTGCCTAGCTTGATGCCAGGATGAAGCAGGGCCAAAAATGACAAGTGCTATAGTTGATGTAATTTTCTTGGCACAACTTCGGGCTTAAGAAGAAGAAGAAGAAATGTGGCAAATCAATTGTTGGAAAATTTGTCAGCCTGGGGTGGAGATTATGAGAAATGGCCTCTTCATAGCAGAAAAAAAAGAAACTTAGGAACAGCCTTACAAGGTCGACTCTTTTACTGCAGCCTGCTATGAAGATGAAATAATCCCTGATAAAATAGAAGAATGTGTTGTAGGCTTTCAGTTCAGTACCTGGCACTTGGTAGGTATTCAGAAAAGGTACCTGTGTACATACATATCAAAGGAATATAACTTCCATCAATTCTTACAGTCATCCTGGGAAGGAGAGTAAAAAGCTCATAGGCATCATTTATTATTTTATATGATTTGAAAATTTATTCAAGAAAACAGCTATAATCTATAAGAAAGAAAAAAAGAAATGGAACTCACTTGATTATTGATCTGCTCCTGTATTCTCTCTCTGTCTCTACCCTTAAAGATAAGGGATTGATTAGTTAACTGGGGAAGCAATCATACTTCTGAATTATCAGTTTGATGCCACTGTAAACTTGGAGTAATTATTTCTTAAAAATAACTGTGCTGAGTTGAAAGTACAGGCTGTGTCTACAGCCCTCAGCAACAGACTTGACTGGTGGTAGCCACAGGCAGAATTGGCCTCCTTGGTCTGCTGATCCTGGCTTAACCCTTTGAAGGCCCAGCTGATTTTCAGTAGATGTGCAAAGGAATGATACTTGCAGGGATTCTCCTTGCATGTATGCTTTCTGTGGGATCACTCAATTAATTATAATTGTCCTGCCCTAAAGAACATGGCCCTCGGCAGACTAGGGGGTGTGACCCTCCAGGGGGTTTATTTCAAACCTTATTTTACGGAGGGCAAGTCAATCCATGGACTCTCTTCCTCAATATTTAATCAGTCAGCAGGAGTTTCAGTGTCACAGCATCTCAGTCTTCACCAGAGAGTTACTGAGTCTTTGTGGTCTCCTTCAAAGAGAAGAAAGCAGGCTGTGCTTGCAGGTCAAGAATAAGCAGGGTAGATGTTACTCTCCCAACGCCCCCGCCCGCCCCTCCTCCCACTTCAGCAAGGGCCAGGATATTTTGAGTGGGCTAATTGCTCAAACCCAGGAGCAGGAAACCTGTTTGTAGCATCTGTTTTGGTGCAAGTTATTTGTGGAGGAAGAGCACCAATGGAAGAGGTAAAGAAGGAGAAAGAGGATGCAGAGATGCAGCAAGAGGAAGAGGAGGAAGTAGAGGAGAAAGCGGGGGAGGGGAAGGGGAAGGAGACAACTATATGATGACCACTTTAATCAGAGTCATCCCTAGAGATATTGAACTATCCTTTGAGCAGGTACAGGGCTCACGGCAAAAAGTACATGGCCACCCTCTCTTCCCCCAGCCCCCAAATCTCTACCATTTTATACAAGGAAAAGGATGCTGAATGTCAGAGAAGTCCTTATAGGAGACAGACCATCAAAGGGTGGAATATGCATGTGTGTTAAGGATGGAGGAGACTTTCTTGGTGGTGGTGAGGAAAGGGGTTTCTGGATTGCTTGTTTATATGCATATAGGTCTTAGGTTATTTTTATAACCTTATGGAGAGCCACTTTCTTTCTTTCCACAGACCCTCTAGGAGCCATTCAAACTGATGGTCCTAGTTGCGTGAGCCTTAAGAGCAGTTCTAGCTCTGGGCTTTGGTTGAAGACCATTCCTTGGTCCTTGAGTTGTCCAGAAGAATTTCCTCATAAATATAGAGACAAAGTTTATAATATAAGGACCACCATGTGTTTTTGAATACCTACTACATTTTTGTACCCAGCGCTAGATGCTGTACAGAATACAAAAATGTTCAGAATCTTTGGCCTCAACTGATTTACTACCTAGTCATTAGCCAAGATTTTCCTATAAGATAAATACTTAAGTCATTTAATCATGCAAGTTTTGGTGAGCCATTTGTGAAACACATAAATTGCCAGGTACTGGGCTAGGCAGTAAGGTTTAATAATAAATAAAACAGTTTTTGCCTTGAAGAAGCTGTTGGAGAGAGTAAATATTAAATTGTGTTGCATGCACTGTGAGACCATCAAAATTCAGAAGACTGAGGGATCAGCACAGATTTTTCAAAGTCATGGAGACTAGAGCACACTCCTAGTAAATCCTCTTTGAGTGGTCCAATCTCAATGTGCATTTGTGCATTCATTTGGTAAACTTTTGGGACGTAGTACAGGTGTTTCAGCTAGAGTTTGACCCCTGGATAGGAGTTTGATGGCAAGAGAGGAAGGGAAACTTCAGAAGAGGGCTACATGAGTAGACAGGTGAGATCTCAACTAGGAGCTCCAGAGGATTCTTTTTTTTTTTTTTTTTTTTTTTTTTTTTTTTTTGTGGTATGCGGGCCTCTCACTGCTGTGGCCTCTCCCGTTGCGGAGCACAGGCTCCGGACGCGCAGGCCCAGCAGCCATGGCTCACGGGCCCAGCCGCTCCGCGGCATATGGGATCCTCCCAGACCGGGGCACGAACCCGCATCCCCTGCATCGGCAGGCGGACTCTCAACCACTGCGCCACCAGGGAGGCCCCCAGAGGATTCTTGCTTGTCCTCCCATGTTATAAATGAGGAAACTAGGGCCAGCAAGAGGGAAAGGACTTGAATTCAGGACAGGCTGACTGAAAAACAGCAACCCCTATCCAGGTCCTCAGGATTCCTTCTGCCTTTACTTCTTTTTCTCAAGAATGGAGCACTGCACTCTCTGAGCACAGAGGAAAGCTTGAGGCTCTCCAGGGACAGAAGCCTTGGTACAGCCCATTCTGGACATTGAAAATGACAGCAGCTTGGCGTACATCAAAGAGTAAGTGAGGATGAAGAGGGAAAAGAACAAGAGGAAAGGGAATGAAGGGAAAGAAGAAGGAAATGAGGAATAGATATGTGTATCATGGGCCAGACACTGCTAAGCTCTTGAAGTGAATTTTCTCCTTTAATCATCGTATCAGTCCTATGTACAAGGTAGATACTGCTCACCTTTGCACATCAAGGCACTGAGGTTCAGAATACTTATATATCTTGCCCAAGCTCACAACCCAACCAGTGGTGAGACCAAGAATCAACCCCATATTTATCAGGTTAAATTGAGTTTGTGCTCTAACAGCTGCATTGACTGCAAGAGGGGAGTATCCAGATGACCTTATACTTTGACCCCTGTGGTGCTGTCCTCCCTGCCTGGTATTTTGAGGGAAGGTGAAAGTGCCAGATGTCATGATTTTTCACTTGAAACTTCACTTAATCTTCATCCCTCTCTAAAGATGTTATTATAAGTCCTGTTTTGTAGAACAGGAAACTGAGGCTGGGGAGCTCAAGCAAGTGGATTCAAGTCACCCAGCTTGTAAAGGACAGAGCTGATATTCAAACCAGATCCTTTGACTCCAAATCCATGTTTCCTCCTTTATAGCGTGAGTTTCCAAGCCATGGAAAGGAAAGATCCTTTGCAGGTATTTGAGGGCCAACTATAGCATGTCTACAATTCCCAGCTTGAGATGGAGCCCAGAGCCTAAGAATCTTATCAGCTTTATTTCTCTGCCTGCCTTCAAATTCTTCCCTAGTGTTTTATCTTGGAGACAGTTTTTAGGAGTTGAATATGACCCGTAATTTAAGAACAAGATTCCCAGGCTCCACATGTCCTGCTAAAAACTCAACTTCATAGAGGTGTCTAGGCCATGCAATCTGTCTGCATAATATCTTTCCTTTGTAGAGAAAGATATTAGGAAAAAGATGACTCTGTAATGGCAAAGGACATGACAGGCACCTCCGTTATCATATGATAACCATCTGCTTAAGGAGTTAGAGCTACTAATTGGTCTCTCACCTTCAATATAAAAAATGCACCTCCAACTTGGGGTTATTGTACAGTTCACACATCAAAATCTACATTAAATGAACCTTCAAGCTGTGGCACAGACCACAACTTCTTTTTTTTTCTTTTTTTTTCTGTCATGGAAATTGAAATGACTGCCAGGAAGGCATGGAGAAAGCTTCTGCGACAGATGGAGGGATTTCTGAGGCCAGGGAAATCTGTACTTTGTATTTCTTGGGGCTAGTTTGAAGCACTCTCCAAAGAGCCAGCCTGAAATGCTTAGGGAGGTCGGCCATTGAGTTGCTAAAGGTAGACTGTCTGATAGTGTTAGGATTTCAGCGTGTAATGATCAGATAAAATCCTTGTCCTCATGAAACTTATACTTTTCTAGGCCTTTACCTGTCTATGTCAAGATGGATTCTGAGGTAAAGGTTGGACTTAGAAATAGAGAAAATGCTGCTCACATAGGATAATTTAAGGACACCTCAAAGTCTGGCCCCCCACCCCCCAAAAAAACTGTTCTGTCAACTTGTTACAGTGTCTGAAATATCACTATTAGAGATGCACTACTGTTCTGAATTTTGAATTTAGAAATAATCCCCTAGTAAAATGCACACATTCTTCCACATGTATTTCTTTCTTGTTCTTCCCAGTACAGACTTCTAGGAAGTGGGGATGATGCAGTGGGGGAGGTAATGATACTAAAAATGAAATGGTTCACAGTTTTGTTGAGGTTGGACCTTCACACAGTATTGGGATTGAGCATCTTCTTTAGATACTATGGCAGTATTGTAGGGGCACAGCTTCACTCAGAAAACCTGACAGGCTAGAGAGTGATTGACCTATATGAAGAAGATGCCAGTTTGTTTCTGCAGTCAGGAGGGTCCAAGATCACTCCCTCTCATTCTCCACTGCTCCCTGAATATCTGTAGAGTTAACTACAGAGTCACAATTGCTGTGACCAACTGATCACCTTCAGAGAAGTATGTTCTTGTTTCCCCAGAGCCACCAGCCCAGTGGAAATCCATTTACTACTTGGGTCTGCAATTTTCTGTGGTTGAACCAATGAGAAAGATGATGGCTGCAGGAAAAAAAAAAAAAAAGATAAAAAGTTCTTCCAAGCCATGACTAAGGTAATGAACAAAAAAGCTTGTGTGACCCCAGGGTTCTTTGCTTCTATTTCTTCAAATGACTTAAAGGCAATGACCTAATTCATGGGCTTTCATCCTGCTGTCACTCCTAGTTGAAATGTCCTCCTTCATCTTTTCTAATCATTTAAATCCCCCGGTGCCTTCCAGGTGTAGAACAAGACTCATGTTCTCCATAAAGCACTTCCTTTACATTTTTGTCTACATAGGCCATTCTTCTGACCTTTTATTGCTCTTATCATCTCCTTAGACTCTTATCATTTTATTACTCTGCAGTATTATGTATCAAGTTCACAGGCATTCTTTGTTATCTCTCTAACTAAACTATAAACCCCTTAAGGAGAGGGATGGTATCTTATATATCTCCAGTGCTTAATGAATTACGCAGCACTGTAGCACTTTCTGAATTTAATTGAATTGACCCATTTATCGCCAGTTCAGCTGCAATGCTAAGTTGCCAGCCTTGAGTTGGAATGAACAGTGCCAAAAGAAAAAATATTAAAGTTGATCAAGTCTTCAGTAGAACAGCTCCGCTAGAAATAATAAATTCCCCGTGAAGGTCAAATGGAGAACATGCTTTGACTATGTAACCCTGGATCACTGTGAGCCAGTGGTGGGTGGAAAAAGGTGAAGGGTGATTTAGAGGAAAGGAAGAGAAAATTAAAGAAGATTAGGGAAACTGAAGACTATATTTTGAGACTATAACCAAGAGGACGGTCAATCATCATGTGTTTCCAGGGCAAGTGTTTGGTAGTAAAGGATGGTTTTAGAGGAAAAACACTGGGACAGAGAACAGGTTGTTCAGCTGTTGATGTATGAGCTCCTGGAAATAACTGGGAGAGAAGAACAGTTCTGAACTGGAAAAACACCGTTGTGGAAATGAGAAAAAATGAATTGGAAACTCCTGGCCTAGAGACTAGAAAATATAGGGCATACTTTGGGTAAAAGATTGTACAGAGCCAGCCAAGGTGTATCTTGAAGACTTATCTAGTAGCGTTATGCACAGTTACCCACAGAGAATGCATGGGCCATTGGGGGTCTTGACTCCTTTCCCCATTCAGAAAGGAGGGGTGGAAAACCACCGACAGGTGGAAAACCTCGAGGGGTGGGATGTGAAGGAAATGAGACTGCTGGGAGTTTATTTTAGCCAAGGGCTGATTATCAGCTGCCCTAACCCATGTTAAGGCTGCAGCCCATCCATCCCAGTGGGGCAGATTATCCCTTGGATAAAGACAAGATTGGGCTCTGGAAAAGAAAAGGCAAGTGGAGAGCAAATCTTTACCCCTCCATTCCCCATCTCATTCCATAGGCATTCAAGAGCTTGGTGTCCCTACAGGGTGTGTCAAATAGATTACTTCTTTTTGGCTGTTTCTACCTGCCCTGAAGTTTGCTCATTTCTGAGGATGAGATTTGTTGTTGCTGCTGGAGGGAAAATGGTCTGAACTTGGGAAAGACTCAGAAACCTATAGCAATGCTTTCATTCTCTTTCTGGGACTGATATCTCTCCATGTCCTTGGGCAAGACCCTCTGTTTTCCCATCTCTAAGATGGGATAATAACTGCTCTGACAGAGATATCATGGGAATAAATCTATGTGCCATGCGTCTCCCTTTGAAGTCAATAAGGATGCGTTATCATCACTATAACCACCCTAACACTCTCTCTTTGAAGACGCAGGCATAAACCTGGAGGCATCTCAGACACATTTAATTGAGTCCATTTTTCACCCAGTAGAATTATAAGAAGGAGGACTAAAACATTTGAGTGGGAAGAGACAGCCATGTGGGTGGAGGAGGAATAAAATGGTAAGGGAAGATTTTCACAATCCTATTATAGTCAGAAGCCCAATAATAATTGTTACTCAGGAGCACCACCTGACTGTTTTTTAAAATATAAAGACCCTTCATGAGCATTCTGTAAACATCAATGAAAAATTTGGGTGGCCTCTGGGGCTGGAAGCTGATTTCAGAGGTAGCATTTATAGGTGAGGAAAAGGAGCCATTGTCAGGAGTCAAATGAGGAACAGAAAGTTGGAGACATTTGCCTCATAAGGCAGGTTTGTAGCCCACACATCCTACTTTGGTGGCAAAATGGTAATTCCAAAGAGAATTCCAACTTTCAGCTACATGCCTTTGTTATTCAAGATTCAACCTCAGCACAAAACCTGTGGGTGATTTTTCCCTCTTTCTTTCTTTTTTTTTTTTTCTTTTTACTCTTTCTGTACTGATTCTATTAATTTCCCTCAATGGCACGTACAGCCCTGTACTGACGCTGCCATTGCTGATCTCCTTATTCATCTCGTAGCAGAGAGGCCATTTGGATGAATATATGTTCCCCATTTTCTTTGCATTATAAATTCAGTGTTGTGGGAAAAGGAGCGAAATGTAATGGCAAGGCCTCCACAGAGAAATGTCCCTATCTGAGAAGAGGAGTTTTATAGGGGGGAACAATTGACAGCCTCTCAGTACAGTGCGCACATTTTTCTGTACAACTGCATCACCACTAATGATAAATGAGGAATGTTTGATAGCTGGCTCCGTGGTCTGACAGCTACAGTTTTGGCCAGAGGGCCGTGGCAGCCTTTAGACTTCTGTTCAAAATGAGTTAAACATATTAGGCGTTATGAAGGCACAAAAGCCTCGAGAATGAATGCTGAAATGAGGGATCCGGATAGGCTCCTGGGTACACAACTTGCAAAGCAGATGTCATTCTAATAATGTGTGATATAGAACATGCCTGGCCTAAACCCTGCTGGATGAAATATGAAGCCCCATTGGTGATATTTAATACCACTTTATGAGGTGCCATCTTATACAGACAATGCCCGCCGTATGTGGGATGCTTAAGGTATTTTGCCAAAGGCACCGGGAGGTATCTGGAGTAAGTAGAAGTTTTATTATCTTATAAGCCTTTACTTTGCAGTATTTCTGTTTCCACATTATTGTGGGGACTTGCTGCCCTAACCCTTTGTCGAGTGAACTTGATGAGTGGCTTGCGGTAGATTGACGGATAGCCCTTGCTGTTTCTGGAAGAAAAGGCTAGCTCCCTACCTAAATGCATTCTTCAGAAAGCCCTCAAAGTGGAAATACAGCTTTGCTACAAGCATTCTTTGAGCAGGGACTTTGAGGCCAGCATACAAAAATATTGCCATTTTTCAAGCGGACCATTTCGAGGGTAATAGAGGATTTGTGTAGAACGCAGCTACTGGAACACATTTTCTTCTTCCTTTACAGTTCCTGATGCTGGGGACCTACCAAAGCTTCCAATTTTGGGGTCCCTTTCAGAACATTCTAAGGTCAACAAGGCTTGTGAACCTTAACCACAGCATCAGTGTGGATCTCGCTGCCCCTGGAAGTCCTAGAAAATCTAAGCTTGTGAACAGTGATGGCCCAGGGCTGGAAGTGATTCTCAGGAGGGAGGTGTGCAGTGCAGAGAGAGAAAGGTCATTGCTGAAAACAATGAAGTGATAATAAGAGTACCCAACTTAAAACGTAGCACATTTTACAGTTCTTTTCCAAGTGCATTCACATTTACAACTCACATACTCCATAAGGCATTCCAGAATTTAAGAACCACATAATTGACCAGACTCAGGATGCTTAGGAAAGCCACCACACATTACATTTCTGAAGCAGTGTCTGTTCTCCTCATCCCGGTGTTCTGGGCAGTGCCATTTGTTGCAGGATCTGTTAGGGGAAGGGTCTCATATTAAGTGTTAATTATGGATGCAATGGGTGAAAAGAAGTAGAATTTTTAATTTGTTTGTTTGTTTGTTTGGCTGCACCGCACGGCTTGCGGGTTCCCCGACCAGGGATTGAACCTGCACCCTCAGCAGTGAAAGCATGGAGTCTCAACTACTGGGCTGCCAGGGAGTTCCCTAATTTTTTTTTTTTTAATGAAGTAATGTTTTCATTTTTTTGAGAGTTTGGAGAAATAGAAGCTGGATCAATGAAACAACTTCCCAGCACATCTGCAAATTAACATAAACAAGGTCAATTCAGAATTCAGGACTAGCTCTCCGGACAGACCTCTGCTTAACAGCCTGTGCGATTAAGCAGTGCCCTCTGTCAACTGAAAATGGTCTGGACGATGCCCACAGCCTGCTGTATGTGTGTGGCTAGGAAAGATACTCTTTCATATGCAATTGCCTTTCTGTCACCATCAGTGGAACCGTATGCTAATACATAGTCTGGTTCATTTGTTTTCCAATGGGTTTATACATATTTTTCTTGTTATTGTTATTGTGTGATTTAGTTAAATATTTAGTAATTGATAAAATATGACTGCAAGAAGAAGGGGGTTGCTCCTCTGTTATTGAAATGCATGCTTTGGGACCACTTGATGAAAGCAAGACACTGGAAAAAAGTGTGCTGTTGAATTAGGCGTGTGTAAGACATCTGCAAAGGATTGGGGGAAGATCATAAAAATTAAGAGCACTTTACATTCACATTGCTTTGCAAGTGTTTTAGTTCTCACCCCACTTTAAAGAAACTGAAATCTGAAATTGTAGCTGATGGATGCTATGGATGTGGTTTATGCAGGAAAGATGACTTGAACTCCAAACAGCTGATTCAAAGACAATAAACTACTTTTATAAGCTTTAAGATAAAATAAATGTTTAAAGTCTATAGAGATGATTTTTTGCAGTTCATGCTTTAACAGACTTTTTCCATTCATTATCCCACTCTAGGTCCTCATTGTAGGGGCTCTGAATCGATTGAAGCATAATGGTTACTTTCTTCAATGAGGTGTATTTTTATTCCTGTTTTTCAGGAAATGAAGGAAACTGGAAAAGTTTGGTATTAGAAATAGAAGGACAGTATTACAGAGTAGGAGCAAGAGCACAAGATTCGGAACTTGATGGCCCAGCTCTGCCTCTTAGTACAAATAACCTCGAGGAGGTACGTCACTTAACCTTTCTGCACCTGTTTCCTCATCTGTAAACTGAAGATAATGATTTTCTTCCCTATCTACCTTGCATAATTGCTCTGACTAGCAAATGATATAATGCGAAACCTTATACATCATCTATGAATAGGAGTTAACCTCAGCTGCTGCTACTACTGCTGCTATTGCCACTACCATTACTGCTGCTACAATTAATACTGTGCACCCAGTTATTGCTACTAGGGTGCTACTGCGACTAGGGAGAGAGTAGGCACTGGTTCTCCTCAATTCCACATGGTCTTTTCTGGAAGAACAGCTTTGCTTCGGAGAGGGAGAGAGGGCTCGATTAAGGTTTCGAAGACCATTTTCTAGTTTCCCCTTTGCCACTCACCCCACATGAGACTCTGGAGGAGGCATCCCGGTTCTTACTTGTGTGAAATGAGGTGGATGTTACTAACCAGCAGTTTTCAAGCTGCTTTTCTTCAGGGCCTGGGTATCTGCTTCCATCCAGTCAGTTCCATTATTATGTAATTTTATGTAATGTTTCTATGTAAAATTTTGTTTAAAGATGAAAAATAAGTTAATATTAAAAAGGGCTTACAAATCCACTGGGTTAGAGGTTCCTTAATGTCTCTTTTGGCTACAAGATTTTTCATCTGGTCATTCTGTTAATAATTACGATCCCTGTACCCTGACTCTCAGATGCTGTGGTTGCTTAATTCCCAACTCAATTGCCAGAGCCAAGGAGAACAAACTGTCCAAGCAATTAAGTGTCTTGCATATGTGTAAGTGCCAGCTTTCAGCATGTGGTCTGGCCCTTCCCTTAGTGGACAATGGCAGGCTCAAGGTCCATATGACAATATTTTCTATGCCAGACCTCGGGTCTATCCTTTAAATGGGACCTGAGACCCCTCACACTTCTCAAGAAAATCAAGGGGATTGGCAGATTGGTGATTGCCTATCGTTTTTAACCAAGGTGTTTTGAAGGCCTGTGTGCCCCTCTCCAAAATATAGGCATTAAAGAGAAGAATGAGTGACTGCTACAGATGCCTTATTTAAGTCTCTTTGTATAAAATCCTGACTGATAGTGCTTTTGCTGTATATATCTTGATAAATCAATTGGGGAGAAATTCATATTCCAGATGAGGAGTAGAGAAGCTGTGATTGGATGTTATCATAGGGCCTAGCCTCTGCCCCAGGGAAGGTATTAAAAGGAATCAGATTATTTCTCTCTTTACATCCCTTTGCTGGAAAGTTCTGGGGTTGTTCTTCCTTCTGTTGCTACCCCACTTCCAGCTGAGCCCCACCCCTGAAGCTCTGGGTACAAGGTTGCTATGTCCATTGAAGACTCCCTCACCGAGAGTGGGTCATCACTTGACTGCTTAGCATAGGGGATTAGGGGAGCCTGAAACCCCTTGACTGGACTCATTCTCTTGAGTCCTGTAATATCTAACTCATTGTGATCTAAAGAATCAGAGAACTACCGAGGCCAGAGAAGAGAAGTGTCCCTAATGTTCGTAGGTTTCTGAAGCAGTGTTTTTGAGTACTGATCCCAGCAGGCCCAAGGTTCTCAATTGTGTTCTATGAATGTTCACTAAGGATGTGGGAGTCTCTTCATTCTGATTTGCATTTGCAGTGAAGAAGGAAGCTCTGCTCTGTTGCTGGCCAGGCAGATTAATCTCCACCTAGTGTAAAGGTCTCATTTTTCCCACAGTAGGGAACAGACTTTTGCCAACAGAGTCAGATACCTGAATGATTTAGGTAAATAATATTTTGGTTGTTGGAGGGTTATGACAGGTACTGTCTACATGGTTACTTATTTCCAATGTTTTAGAATTCAGTACTTAATTTTTGGAATAATTAATTTATGGAACATAATTTTAGGAGATACATACCATTGCCATTACTTAGGAGTTACAGATGCCTATCCAGAAACATATAAATAAGGACCAAAAGAATTCTTCCTGAGGGTTAAGCTCTAAAGTCAACATCCACTGGGTCGGAGCATAGATAAGAGAAACCTCCTTACAGTGATGGAATGACTTTCAAGTTCAGAAATACCTGGCTGCAAGCCAAGTCACTAAAGTGGCAAAGTTATACAAATAATATGTTTACCAGAGGAGGGACAAATCAGGTATAAAAGTAGAAAAAGAGGAGGATCCCAGCTGTAAACTATGGCTCATCCAAGTACCATCCAGGGGAGAAGGAACCTCAGTTTGCTAATGTGATGCTGTGGGCAAGATAGGTATGTCAGGCAACACCATCTGCATGCCAACCATACAACTGATTCTTCTTGTTCTGATTTATAAAAACTTCTGATGAGAGTTCACCTTACCATGAGGCTCTAGCCTTGGGAGGAAAACCACCTGGGCAGCCAGACCCAAGGATTTTGGTCTAAATGAGAGTAGTATTTCTCATTATAAGTGAATAAATAAACACTCAGGTTTTATAATTCTCTTGAGCTTGACTTGCATGAGTCTACTAGTAAGATGCAGGCTGTTCTTGGTGTGCTGACAAATCAGTTCCCAAGGGGTGTCAGAAATGCAGACCAAATCCTAATTAACCATGGATGCAGTTGCCTGTGTCCATCAGGGTAAATGCACCAACAAAATGAACGTGGCCCTATGAGGCCTCATGGGAGACAGCTTGTTGGCCCTCCCACGTAGGCACACCCTTCTGTACGTCTGTACTGTGACACCATTTCCTCTAATTGGAATTATCCACTGGTGATAGGCAAAGTGAGTGCACATACCAGGAGGTAGGTCGGATCCCTGTGACTCTCCTTCCCTCCATTTTACCAGAGCAGACAAAAGAACTGTTGAGTCCTCAAGTCTAGACTTGAACATCTTCAGCTTTGTTTTTGTCATGCTTAGACCTTGAACACTGGGCATATTTTCAGCAGTGTCACCATGATTTTCTCTCTCTTCAGTTTTTGAATACTGAAATTTTTCTTTAGGGGAAGAAACTCAAAGGGTAGAAGATAATTCCAGCTTCTCTACCTCTGCCTTAACCAGCATCAGGGTGAGAAATTAAACAACAACAATAAAAATTTAATCTGGTTCTCTCACATTTAATGAGTTACCACCATGGCCAGACACTGCTTTACTTAGTGGTGAGACTTAACTGACAGACCATTTCTGTTTTCAAGTTGCTTTCAGCTTGGTGTATGGGAGGGGAAAGTTCCTCTTCTAATATCAGAACTCTTTGGGCAACTATTTCTTGTTATAATGGTTATTTATGGGCCCCATGTGCTCAGGGGCCTTTCATGCCTTAGCCAGTAGACTCAACCTTACACCTGACTCTAGAAAAATACCTGTTTGATTATTCTAGTCCTGGCAATACTTCTGAAACTTTGATGCTTCCCTTACTGGTGACTGTAGGTCTGTTCCAGGTAAACTACTAGTTAGCTCATTAGGGTTGGGATGGTGGGGGAAATGCTCTGCTCTGGAGAACCTGAACTTTCTATGGCCCATCTACATGTATCACCCACTGGATTTGCCTGTCCAAAGTACTGTTTGTGTTCACATGAAATCAGAGCACTGTTTTTTCCTACATACCTCAGTGGGTGTCAGTGGATTTTGATTCTTGATAAATTTTTTAAGAAATGGAATTTTGGAAGTAAGATCAGCCAATAGGGCAACTCAAACACCTCTATCCAGAGGGTCTCCTCCTACCTTTGAAGGACAAGTGCAATATGTAGAAAGAAGCATCCCTATTCACTTAAATATCCTCATGCCCATAATTTGTAGCTAGTTAAAAAGGCTTTAGTTTCTCATTTATTTACTAGTACCCTGATTTATAATTCTTGCCAATGCCACATCTGGATACCCTGAGCTATCTCAGAATTCTTAATGTGCCCCCAAACACAGTTAATTTAAATGATATATTTCATAAACTCATGCCATATAGCTATGTAAGAGAAGAGTATTTCTGGAGACTTCAAAAATGATTGAGGATGTCAGTTTTAGAGTGTAGTGACAATAGCTGGTACGTATCTAAATGAGGCATCCAATGCATAAAGTTATTATAAGACCAGTTAGCTTAACATAAATACCTTCTGATACTTACGTACAGCCTGGTGACTATTGTTAATAATGCTGTATTGCATATTTGGGAGTTGCTAATTTAAAAGATCTCATCACAAGAAAAAAAATTGTAACTACATGTGGTGACAGATGCTAACTAGACTTAGTGTGGTGATCATTTCACAATATATACAAATAGCAAATCATTATGTTGTACAACTAAAACTGATATAACGTTATATGTCAGTTGCACCTCAATAATAAAAAAAGGGCAGTTAGCTTTGCACAGAGTAAATCTCTGTAATCCAGTAAATTATAAAATTTCTAGCCTTAGTTTAGCCTTTTGTTCCTTTCTGTGATGGAGTTGACTGTGTGTGTGTGTGTGTGTGTTTTATGTGCATGTGTTTTGGGGAGGTGAGTGGAGAGTAGACATGAAAATGAAAAAAGTTATTAATAGTACAAATCCTCCCCACAGATGGTAATGGTGAGTCAGTAGCATGGTCATTATACACAAGCAAATGAATTTTGGTCTCTTTAATCTTTCATGAAATGAAATTAGTTCTCTTCCTTTAGGTTTTTCCCTGAGCAGAATTTTAGGGAGACTAGGTGATAGTGAAAGTTAGGGGAACATTATATTAATATGTCCTTAGAATATGAAATAAATACAAAAATGATATAATAACCTGCACAAGTACACTTAGGTATGAATCATTAGCTTGTTCATTCATTCAATGCCTGCTTATTGGGCACTAGATGCTATTGAGGAGACACCATGACAATTATGGACATAAACATGAATTTGGCAGTCTCTTCTCACATTGTGGTTGATAATGAACCTTATTCTCTGAAACAATGGAACAATTCTCCCAGCACAGAACCTGTCCCATAGGCTAGGTAAAGTAAGTGTTTACTGACAAAAGTCACTGTTTCCCAAAGTGTGCTCTGTGGAACACTAGCCTGGAAGTGCTCTGGGGGAAAAATAATGAAAAAGAGATTCCTAGTCAAAATGTTTGGAAAATAGTAGCTATTATCTTTCTCTCTTGAGGATTCAGAAAGCACAGTTATATATTTAAGGCTCTGAGAATTTTGTTTAATCTAGCATTTCCAAAGCTCATTTAATTGGGGTACGCTTTTTTATTTTTATTTTTATTTATTTTTTTTTTTTGTGGTACGCGGGCCTCTCACTGCTGTGGCCTCTCCCGTTGCGGAGCACAGGCTCCGGACGCGCAGGCTCAGCGGCCATGGCTCACGGGCCTAGCCGCTCCGCGGCATGCGGGATCTTCCCGGACTGGGGCACGAACCCATGTCCCCTGCATCGGCAGGCGGGCTCTCAACCACTGCGCCACCAGGGAAGCCCGGGGTACGCTTTTTTAAAGAAAACTTAGTAACCCC
This sequence comes from Hyperoodon ampullatus, assembly GCF_949752795.1. NCBI lineage: Eukaryota > Metazoa > Chordata > Mammalia > Artiodactyla > Ziphiidae > Hyperoodon > Hyperoodon ampullatus. Next base: position 38,962,553 of record NC_136928.1, read on the forward strand.
CGTGGAACACATGTTAGGGAATACCAGACTAAATGAAAGTGAAAATCAGTGTCGGAAAGACCTCTAATAGTTTAAACAAGCCATGGAAACCTTCAGTTCCTCCCCTGACTGCATGACTGAGGCCCCATCCCTCAGAGCCCTCATTATTGTGTCTTTTTGACTTAGTTCAGAAGAAAAATTTTGACTAACACTAGTAATATTGGAATATATATGTACACACACACATATATAAAACACACATATATATACATACATACCTATGTATATGCATATATGTGTGTGTGTGTGTGTATATATATATATATACATATACACACATAAATATAGTTTGTAAAGCAAAACATCACTAGACAAAAACACACCAGTCTTAAAAATTACTGCCATTATAGTTCTTAAGAAATCACACTTCAAGCAAATTCTAGGTATCTTTCTATCCCAAGTCACCTCGATGATTTTTATATTATTAACCACACGAGTAGAATTTAATGGGAATAGCTCAAATAAAACTTGCCCTCACACTACCTTTGATTGTCAGTTTCCATTTCCTGAATGGCATTGATGGGGGTTCTACTTGAAATCTTTCTGAAATCTTTGAGGATTCCTTCTACATTTAAGAAATATGAATCAAGTTTAATTGAAAAAAAATGAGAGAAAATGTGTTTTTATGTTGCTCTGATAAATCTCTGACAAGGCAGTAATTGTAAAACAATACATAGGTGAGAAATAGGAGCTGACAACTCAAAGTAGCAAATGCTGGTTGTATGGAATTACATTATTGCACCGGATTATTCAGCCCCTTTTCTATCGCATGCTTCCTTGGGAAAAGCTTGGAAACCAGGTGCATATTTCTGTATCTATTATTTTAGTTATACAGGTGGTTTGTTGAACAGGACTTTCATTTTTGGCTCCCAAAGTTGACTTCATTCCCTGAGCAGTGTGACTTGAGTTTCTTCCATGTATAGCCCTGTTTCAGCCTCCATGAAATTATTCCTTTTTTCCCTTCCTTCTGGATATTGTTGCCACTGTCAAATGGGAAATACCTAGAAATCGAAGATTAAAAATGTAAATTTTATAAACAGAAATCAAAGGTCCTAAATCCTTAGCAAAGAAAAGCCAACATAAGTAAGAACATTAAAAACATACATAAATAGTGCTTCCAGGCTGAATATGTTAAATAATTCAACAGTTAAGTCATAAGCGTTCTTAAACTTAAGTATAAAAATGCCCTTGACAATATTTCACAGCCGTGCATTTCTTTAAAATATTTAGCATTCTCATTAAAGAGAATGACTTTAGTTTATATATTAGTTACACTCCTGCTTGTTAATATGAAGGAATTTAGGAGCAAAAAGCATTCTTATGTATATAAGCAAAAGGCAATTTGCATACAAAGTTGGACAACTATTCACTTTTTATTTATTTCTGGATCATCAGCATCTACATATAGCTATACAGCATTTAAGCAAATTTGTTTTTTAATGTGCAGTATTAATATTCTCTGCCCCAAAGTGCCATTTGCTAATGCCATTGTGAAGACAGGTTCCTTCAAAGCTACACGGAAGTCCCTGCTTTAGAAAGACTTAATGAACCTTACATTTTTTGGAATACTGCACAGTGTAATGCCTATTACATATTCATTGCTAGAATGGAAGATTTCCTTTAACTCTGAGCTTCCTGGTCTAGTTCTCTGTAAAACATTGTCAAAAGTCACCAGAGACTTTCGTGGAAAATTGTGACTCTTGATAGCAGGATGTAATGGGGAGGTTTAGAGGAAAGAAGCCAGGAGCCTATCGCCCCACAGGGAGATGTTCTGACAGACAAATGGATGGATAATACAATTTTTGACATAATGGGATGAAAAAGTTTATGCCAGAAAGAACTGAATTAAAGTTATTACTTTAAAAGAAAGTCTGAAGTTGAAATCATCAGAATTTCCAATGTGTGCTTCATTTCACTGCTTATATGCAGAAAAGATTTTAAAACACAGATGCTGTCAACTGATTTATAGAGTTACTAACAAGGCAGCCATAAAATTTTAGTTACCTCTTTGGAAATATCCACAACAATAAGCACAATGTTCCTTTTTTTCTCTCTCATATTTTTAATAAAGAAAATCTAACATTGTTCTTTTATATTCCAACTTTCTCCTTGCAAAATGCAGAGAGATAATATTCAGGGGTGGGGGATACACTTCCAGGGGATGGAAGAATGGAAGATAGCACGACATAGCTGTTCACCTTTGTTGAAAAAATGCTTCATAATGTAATGAGGGGCTTGGAAATCAGCAGTAATGACTGGGCCGCAGGCCTCTGTAGGTGTGGTGAGGACTGATCTGAAAGTGTTACCAGCCATCTCTCCTTTATATTTACTCTGTGTGACTCTAGTTTGCCAGCACCGAGGACTAACCTCAAGTGCAGCCACCCCTGACATACATTCTACCTCATTCAGTCAGCTCTGGATGATTGGAAAGGTAATGCTACCTTCATTCTCCGAATGTTCTCCATTTTATTTCACACGCTTAAAAAGATCACACAACCCCATAACTGGCTTCCATTACACCCTGTCTTGTTCACGTTTAAATTAGTCCATACTATCATTTCACCAAGCACAGTACTTTGTGCCTACTCCTATCGCTTCTTTTCTTACTTTGTACGGATTTTATTCATTTAGTGTCTGTCCCCTTTCTGGATGGTTCCATGAGGGTCACACTATTCCTTTATGTCTTGTCAGTGCCCACCAGCCTGGGTCTAAGAAGACATACACTCTCAGCATTGAGCAAAAGAGTGCCTCTTTCATTTTGCACCATTTGTCTCATGGTACCCTTGGCCCTGCTGCTATCAGAGTGCCTGGCATGTAACAAGAGCTCAATACACACTTGGCAAATGTCAAAATGCCTTCCTAGATGAGTAAAATTTAAAGCATGTTGTCTATTGTTGGAGTAGACACCCTAATAAAATTGTTCTCTTGCCCCCAACATTTTGGAAGGTAGACAATCATCACCATATTGCAGCTACCAGAAATAGGTTTCATTTAATCACACAGGAAAAGGGAACACTCAGACTTAGTTAGGGGGTGTATGTCCAACAGTGCAAAGCGTTTGCCACTCCTGGGACTCAGGCAGTAGAACTCTTAATGATCCAAAGCTACTTTCTAAGTAATGCTAAATAATGGCTTAAAACCCATATAATTCATTAAAATTAAGTATATAGAGTTATGAATATCAAAAGAAAACAAAGGGAAAAAAAGAAAGGATAGAAAATAAAAGGAGACAGAGGAAAGAAACAACTCTGGTGACTTAAAGGAATTCACTCCCCTCCCTCCACTGAATTCAGGAACTGGCTTATGTGTATGAAAAGATAATCCAGTGGCCTGTGTGTTAGCAAGAAATCTTCTGACAGTTTAGTGACTAGAAGGCAGTTGTGTAGGCTCCTAATTCTTACCATTAGCAGGGAAGGGGAGAAAAATGTAGATCCTGGGAAAGTAGTACTGTTTCAATATGTAAACAATATGTATGTAATAGGAGATGATAGTGTGATGCCATTTGATTTTTTTATGTTATTCTATCCAAAATAACCCTAGGCCCAACATGCCCTTCAGAGAAATAAATTCTAGTTTTCAAACTTTAGGATCACTTGTCAACTTTGATTCTTAAGCCTTAACAGCAAAAGGGGTATCAGTTTATATTATGGCAGTGATATTTAAGAAAAAAATATTTTTAATATTTGTATTAGGAATACCTTCTTGGAAATAAGATGATGATGGTGATGGTGATGATTATGATGATAAACATACATTAATTTTTATAGTGTTTTATTAAATGCATTCTCCAGTGTTATCCCATTTGATTCCCATAGAGTCCTGTGGCATGTAGGCACTGGAACAATCAGAATATCAAAAAAGGAAACTGAGATTCACAGAAGCCCAGCAACTTAACTGAGGTCAACTGGTGAGTACACATGCTCAGCCACTCAGTCTTAAAACCAAGTGGAAAGAACATTCCTCTCTGTGGTGTCATTTAAATGTATCACAAGTCACATCACACAATTGAAACCACTATTGAGTTATTCTGTAAATTATAAAGAGCTACAGGCCTGGCTTATGATATTTTAATTTCATGTGTGTGCCTTAACACATCATATCCATTAAAAATTACTTTGGGGGATTAGTTGATGCTTGCTGGGTTGCCTTCCTGGTTTTAAAAGGACACAGCTTGTGTGAATGGAATTCATACCAATATTTGAGATGACTGAAGAACAGACAACCTAATGTGAGCTCTTTTTGTATGGAAAAAAATGCCATATTCTCCTAATTATGAGAAGTACAAAAGCCACTGTTTTTAGTCAATGCCCCAGAGCCTCACAAAAGAATGGCTGGACAAGCCAGCAGCTACCAAGGAGAGGCAGTGGGCATGTACTGGGGCTCTAGGACAGGTTAGCACATTGCTCAGCCTTGTACCGGGTAGATTTGGATGGCATTTATTGCAAAATGAACCAATAATGAATGACACAGCCCTTACACAAAAGTCCTTGTGCCCCGTGTCAACCATTCAGCATCTAACAGTTCAGTGGACAGTCTCTCTGGGATGAATTTCAGCCATGCCAACACCCCAAATGCAGTCAATAAAGCCACAAAATGTGAGAGAGACACACAACCAAGTGACTGCAAAGCATCAAATGGAAGTAACGCCATTAGCAAGAGATTGCCAAGTGTGGCTTAACAATACAATACAGGCTGTCCACAGGGCAGTTGTTACTGCTCACAAACAGTTGATATCTGCCACCTAAACCAAAAATCATTTGGAGACCCAAGAACACAGCAGCCCCAGAATGGTATGCTGAAGAGTCAGGGGAAAACTCTTGGATTGCAGGATAGAAAACAATTAGAAGGCTCATAGTATCTCAGTAATCTCTCTCTCTGTGTCTCTCTGTCCCTTGCTCTCTCTCCCTCACTCAGATACACACATACCTACTTTTATATATGTGTGTGTGTGTATATATATATACACACACACACATATATATGATGTATATGAATATATATATATATATATACTCAAGTACATATGAATAGAAAAGCATACAATATAGAAAAACTAGTTGCATCTGTCCAGTGCCAAGCATCTATGTGGTTAATTGCTTTTAGATTTCATGTGCTATGCTTGGGAAAACCTAAGTCAGTTCTCACTGGATTTTCAAACAGTCATGTACTGCTAATGGGGAACATCATCCACAAAAGTCAGACCCAAAGTCAGACCCAAAGTGGCCCCTTAATTTATTTGAAGACTGGGTTCAGTACATGGACATTATGTCGTCAACATGCAGAGAGGTATACCAGTTGGTCCCTTGGCAACTCTTTACCCTGCTGATCCTGAGAAATTTAAATTTTGTCTGAAAGGGGAATTTGGAAAGCCCTGGATGTAGTAATGCATTACCTTGTTTAGATATAGCACAACTTCAGATGACAAGCGACATCTGCATGTTGGGTTCCAGGGCTCTTTGACTAGAATGAAGTCAGTCGTATGACAGTAGGTTGTTTATGAGAGATACAAACTGAGAAACCACACAAAGCGAGGCACCAGAGACCCAGCTTCACAGAGAGAAAATGAATCTAAGTGAGATCCTGGAGAACCATATTCGGAGAGTAGCACAAATTTGGCTGTGCCCTTTGGCAGATTCCATGTCAAGTGTGTTTCACCCTTCTAACTTTTGGGAAACACAAATCTCCCTCCACTTGGGAACTTCTACATTCCCAAGTCTTTTTCGTTCTTGGCAAGTTTTCATTATATAATTTGTCAATTATTAATTAGTTTCTGGGACCGATGTTAGATGATGTTGGTTGAGAGGAGTGCCTAGGATTAAACTGACTTCGTGAGTACCATATCCCTGAGGGGCCTCAGTGGGGAAACTGAGTCTTCTTCCTCAGTCCTTGGAAAAGGGCAGGCTACTTCCTGGGCCATAGGGCACATTTGCTCTCTGGGTTCATCAATCCCGCTCTATAGCAGGGGTGGAGGCAAAAATTGTTCATGAGAAATAGTGACATCCAGATGCCAGCTGGGCTCTGCAGGGCTGTGACTGTGCATGGGCTTCTCTGTCAGAAAATGGGACGATAGGAACTGTGGCTTTCTAAGCTCCTGGCTGTTCTACTGTTCAGACCCCCATATGCTATCTGAGCTGGTTTTATTCACAACATTTCTGACACCAAATGTGTGTGGGTTTCCACACCAACAATCAGTTCTCCAATTCTCCTGCACCACCGCCTGTCCAACAGTTCAATTCCATTCAGTTCTGATCCCATCCGTGGTGAGCACAGACCCACGGATTCAGGGCTCAGTCCCATAGCCTGTCCTCGCTTCTAACATTCCAATACCAATCCCAAGTCCCAGTACTTCTGACCAACTGGCATTACATTCTGAAGTTCCTGTGAACCACCACCCCCCCACCCCTTTACGTTGGATAATTCCCTAGAATGACTCACAGAACTCAGGAAAGTGCTTTATTTGCTCTTACTGCTTTAGTATAAAGGATACAGGAACAGCCAGTTTGTGGGGAGGTGGTGCCTGGAGCTTCCATTCCCTTTCTGGGTGTGCAACTCTCCAAGCACCTCAATGTGTTCACCAATGCAGAAGCTCTCTAAATCCTATCATTTAGGGGTTTTTATGTAGGTTCACTTACATAGGCATGATTGATTAAATCAAGGGCCTTTTGGGATGAACTCAGTCTCTAGCCTCTCTCCCTTCCTCAGAGGTCCTGAGGTGAGGCTGAAGGAATTGACCTTTCCGGTGACAGCCCCCATCGGAAGCTATCCCAAGCCACCTCGTTAGCATATCAAAGCCACTTATCACTCCAGAGATTTCAAGGGTTTTAGGAGTTGTGTGCAAGGAACTGCCTAAGACAAAAACCAAATCTTTATTTGTTATTGTACCACACTACCTATCGAAGAAAATTTCCTTCCCGGAGGACATTTTTCACCTTCTATTCCATGCCCTGTCTTATTAGAACACCTTTTAATTCAGCTAAACTTCTGGGTCCTCTTTCTGAGAGTCCTGTGTGTCAGCACTGCATGCCTCCTGTCCTCTTTGTCTCTGGGAGGGAGGACAGTGGGGTTCCCTTCTCCATTCCATGACTCACAGCCACCAGTCTTCCCAGTGTCTCTTAGAACTGGCTTTCAAAGGGCTAGTGCATCCCAGCAGGAAATGTGAAAAAGAGCAATGAATAAAGGGAGTCTTCTCTATTATCAGAGGCATCACCAGCCTCAAACAATTGGTAAGGGTGTGACACTCAGTTTGGCAGGCACTACTGAAAAAGTTTTTCAAAAGCCAAAGCTTCTGCCCTCTAGGGGCTCAGACAACTAGTAACAGAACAGTTAACACATGTAGGGAAAATACACAGGACAGTAATTGTACAAACAACAAATAATTAACTGTACTTACTAAATAGGTTAAAAGAATAGCTTAGTTGACAAAACACAGGCCAGGACTCTGGATCAGGGTGTGCTCTGTGACTAAAGGAAACAAATCACTTAGCCCTTCTGTGATGCTGTGAAATGAGGGCAATGATAAGCCCATCTCAGAGGTCTAAGATGGGGAGTGAGAGCGCGTTAGTGAAGGTGGCCGTGAACTACTTGATGTTACGAAGGACATTATGGCGCCTTGAGAAGAGTACTGAGCGCTCGTGGCAGGCACTGTACTGGCCATGAATATGACAGGTGATTTTGGAGAAGGGCACACGTGGATACACAGGTTACTATTGTGAAACAGACTGGGGTCAGTCTTGAGTAGGGTATACCCGAAGTCCTCTGGGGTCTCATCACCTGTCTGCATCCTCCTTGACCTCCTGTCTCACTACTGCACTGAGGCCCCCGCTCCCTGGCAGTCTCTCTCCTCTTGATTTCCTCTTGTTTTCCTAGCTCTCTCTTTTGAACTTAGTATCATAAGCATTTTTTTTAAATGCTGACACATATTCATTGTAATTATAATATGTAAATGGGTGAATAATATTCCATGATGTGGATACATCATGATTTACGTAACCATTCCTGTGGATAGATATTTAGGTTGATTCTGTTTTCAGTCCTTCAGTAGGTGAACAGGTCAGAGACTGTGCACATCTCTTAAAATGTCTTCTGCGATGCAGAGGCCTGCACCTGTTTCCCTTATGGCTAGTCACATGTAAGGACTGTTCCAGCACCTCCCTAACTTCTATTTATATCGTCTGTCAATAATTCTTGCTCCCACTCTTTTATGTCATCCCTCAAAACCCTGACCTCAGTCTTCTTTCTTTTTTACTATAGTTTTCCTCTAAATGGACTATAGAGACCTCAAAAGCAACTCAGCTGAGGGATCTCAAATAGATACCTGTCTCTGAGCTGTCATCATTGAGACATCCAAACCACCATCCATCCATCTATCCACCCATCAATTATGGGCCCCCACTGCCTACTCCATTTTTGTGCTTTTACTGGAGATACAAAGAGGAAGACATGGCCTCTGTCCTCAGGACATAAATTGATTCCTGGAGATGAGGGAAAAGATAGACAAACACCTGATTCAGTACAGTTTATACAGAGTGCATGGGTGTTCCTGTTTGGGGCTCCTAGTTTGATGTGGAAAGTGGGAGGATGTGAAGGACAGGTTCCCAAAGCAGGTGACATCCACGCCGAGTTCTGAAAGATTCATGAGTATTTAACCAGGTTAAGGAGGATAACAAAGAGTGTCTTAGAGAAATAGCAAGAGAAAAGGAAAGGAAGAGAGAGAGAACATGGTGTATTTGGGGAACTGCAAGCAGGTCAGTAAGCCAGTGTGTGTGTGTGTGTACCCATGCACATGTGTGAAAAGCCAGTGGAACCCTGAAAGGAACAAGAGCATGGAATTTCTTGTCCATCACACTAAAATTTAGACTTTCCTCAGAAGGTAGTAGAAAACCATTAAAGGATTTTAGGTGGGAGAGTAGCATGATAAGGCTTGTTTTTGAGGAAGACTGCTCTTCCTGCAGTGGGGAGAATGACCTGCAACCGGGAAGGACAGAGGCAGGGAGAGAAGTTCTGTACATGATGGAAGAGGTGATGAGGACTTAGGTGACAGTGAGATGTAGACAAGGGAGGAAATACAAAGCTATTAAGGATGTAGAATTGACAGAAGAATTGATTGACTATTTGGGAAGGAATGAACAGGAGGCATTAATGACTCCCAGGTGGTTGTCTGGGTGGCTAACTTTTCCTACAGCTTCAGTATAGATTGGACCAGCTGAAATCATCCAAGGAAAGTTGGTCAATCGTGAGATGAGAGGAAGGTCAAGGACAAAACCCTGAAGATCACTAGCATTTTCATGCCAGGTGTTCCTCACGAAGGTTGCTGAATTTACAAGGGCCCCAAACCAAAAGCTTCCATCTTTAATTCAAGGCTCTCCAACAATACTCTCTAGCATTAAATGGTACTATAGCAGCTGCTAAAATTCTTGACATTTGTATGTGTCAATAATGGTGTAAAGTAGGCTCTATTAGTCTTTTTTTTTTGGCTGCGTCGGGTCTTAGTTGCGGGGTCTTCCTTGAGGCACGCGGCATCTTTCGTTGTGGCGCTCGGGCTTCTCTCTAGTTGTGGCGTTTGCGTTTTTTTCTCTCTCTAGTTGTGGTGCGTGGGTTCCAGGGTCTGTGGGCTCTGTAGTTTGTGGCACACGGGCTCTCTCGTTGAGGTACCTGAGCTCAGTAGTTGTGGTGTGTGGGCTTAGCTGCCTCGTGGCATGTGGGATCTTAGTTCCCCGACCAGGGATTGAACCCACGTCCCCTGCATTGGAAGGCAGATTCTTTACCACTGGACCACCAGGGAAGTCCCTCTATTAGACTTTAACAATTTTATTTATTTATTTTTGCGGTACGCGGGCCTCTCACTGTTGTGGCCTCTCCCGTTGCGGAGCACGGCCTCCGGCGCAGGCTCAGCGGCCATGGCTCACGGGCCCAGCCACTCCGCGGCATGTGGGATCTTCCCGCACCGGGGCACGAACCCGTATCCCCTACATCGGCAGGCGGACTCTCAACCACTGCACCACCAGGGAAGCCCCCCTCTATTAAACTTTTATTGATGACAATTAGGGAGGCTAAGTAACTTACTCAAGTTTATGCAGCTGGTAAGAGGAGGAATCAAAATCTGGCCCATGTCTGTCTCATGCCCAAGCCAGGTTCCTTCAACCGTGTCACACCTTTGACACCTCAAGGTGGCTGCTCCAATCCACCATTCTAGCCCCGTCTGTAATGCTGCTCTGCTTTATTTCCATCAATTCACCTCCAGACTTCCTCTAGGAAGCTATGTCTCCCCCTCTGAAGCGTTCTTCCTGACTCATTTTATCCTCCATTTTGCATCTCCCCCATGATTTTTTTTATATTGTTTATAGTTTGTTCTTTCTGGTTTAGATTTTGGAGCAATTCAGCCAGAATATATTGAATACTAACTGTGTGCCAGATGTGACAATAAGCGCTTTCTAATATGTTACACTGTGACCTAGATCTTGGCCATGTAGATGTATGCTGCTCCTTGATGAAGTAAAAATCCTCATGCATGTGTATTCAACCTCTTTTTAAGGTTCTATATTGGTAACATAGAGCTGATTGTGTACTGGTGCTTGAAAAATGCTCACGATAGGGATGAATAGGTAAATGTAAGGTCAATCAAGTGTTTATTGAGCACTTTCTGTGTGTTTATCACTATCCTAAAGAGTGTAAAGTACAAGTAACACAGGAATAAATATAATCTATAGCTTTACCTATAACTATACCTGTGTTCATCCATTCATTCAGCTATCATTTATTTTTTTTAAATATTTATTTATTTTTTGGCTGCGTTGGGTCTTTGTTGCTGCGCGTGGACTTTCTCTAGTTGTGGCAAGCGGGGGCTACTCTTCATTGCTGTGCGTGGGCTTCTCACTGAAGTGGCTTCTCGTGTTGCAGAGCATGGGCTGTAGGTGTGCGGGCTTCAGTAGTTGTAACACGCAGGCTCAGTAGTTGTGCCTCGCAGGCTCTAGAGCGCAGGCTCCATAGTTGTGATGCACAGGCTTAGTTGCTCCACGGCATGTGGGATCTTCCCGGACCAGGGCTCAAACCTGTATCCCCTGCATTGTCAGGCAGATTCTTAACCACTGTGCCACCAGGGAAGTCCTTTTATTTATTTATTTATTTATGCATTCATTCATTCATTCATTCATTCCTTCGGCTATCATTTATAGAGAACATGCTGCATGCCTAACATACCTCCCAAAAGTTCAAATATATTCAAGATGCTTACTCTTATCTCTAATTTATAGGTGAGGAAATAGGCTCAGAGAGATTCTATAACTTGCCCATGGAAGCACAGCTTCTGGTGACAACATTGGGATTGGAACTGTGGTCTATCAGATTCCAAAGTCTGTGCTTAGAGGGAGAGAGAAAGAAAGGAAGGAAAGAGGGAGGAAAAAAGGGAGATGAGAAAAAAGGAATAGAAATTTTAAAATAAATAAACGTGTAATACAGGTAATCAATTTAGGAGACAGAAATTTGGACTCACATTGGTGTCGAAAAGGGTGTCTGGCAAGCACAGACTAAATGTGGTCACAGAGGCACACATTTTCTTTCATTGTCTAAAGAGAGGGAATGCTCTTCATGACTGTGACTTGTTCTAGAGCATATCGCAGACCTTAAAAAAATCTTAGGAAGAGAAATATCCTGGAAGATAAAATCCATGAAACCAGTGGGTAGCCAACCTTTCTCAGAGGTGCTACAATTGAGGCTTCATTGATATGGCACACAGAGCAGAACATCTGATAATAGTAAATGAGCTGGGAAACCTAACAGTCACTTGGCTCTACTGTACAAATATTTAAAGGTATCAAAGTTAATAACTTGTATAATAATACAAAATAAGATAATGTCAGATGTGGGAGCTGATTTACTCCCATGTCCTGCTTTGGGGGCAGCTGAGATCTCTGCTACACTGTTCTATTAACATGGTTGTTCACTTAACAGAACTAAATGTTCTACACTTTCTTTCACTGACATTCAATTTCTCACTGGAACAAGTGGCACCCAACTTCCTGTTGTCTGTGCATATAGCAAAGCCACCTATGAAGCCATGCTTGGCAAATTTTTTCTGTAAAAGGCCAGATAGTAAATATTTTAGTCTTTTGGGACCATATAGTCTCTGTTGCAACAATTCAACGCTGCCGTTTGTAGTGTGAAAGTAGCCACAGATAAAACATAAAGAATGAGTGTGTGTGTGTTCCATAAAACTTTTCTTATGGGCACTGAAATTTGAATTTAATAATATTTTCATGTGTCAAAAAATTGAATTCTTTTGATTTTTAAACCCAGTTAAAAATATATAAACTCTTCTTAGCTTGTGGCTGCACACAAACGGGTAGTGGGCTGTATTTGGCCTGCAGCCCCTAGTTTGCTGACCCCTGCACGGAAGCACAGAAATCTTAGGATGCTTAGACTCTTCTATGTACTTAGGTTAGCTTTCCAGAAGGAAGTGGTTAGCTAACTCCATTAGTGCCTCTGAGCTTCAACTATTAATTGACATTATTTCTTAATTCCCAGCTATATTTTAAGGTATGAACCTAAGGAATTTTAAAGTCGTTATGTGGGTGAGGGACTGTTAAAAATAAATCCTTCAGGTTTAGAAGTGGTAGAGAGGGAATAGAAGGTGTTAGCAAATCCAGGTGTTTTCAGGCAAGCGGTTCAAAAAGCGTCAAGGTGGGCCACAAGTCGCCGCTAAAGGTCATGGGTAGCACTTTGTGTCTTCTCTTTATGTACTTTATGCCTCTCATAAGATAAAGTTAAAGCAGTTTAATTTAACAGTCTAATTAGTAATGGATTTTTCATTTTATCTTTTTGACTATGCAATACAAAGATGAGATCTGGATTTGACTAGGGCCAGGAAAGGATATTTATATAATAGTAATTTAAATTAGGGCTTTCTGACAGCAGCATCTAGATGGAAAAGGATCTGTTCCTGTTTGATTGCTAAAGAATTGGTGGGTGTGGGGGAGATATAGCTGTATATTTTCTCCAAATAAGAGGTCCCGGAATTGGGGGTGCCCTTTGAGTCTCACTTCAACATCATGCATTTCCTTCCTTATTTTATACGTGGTCAACAGAAAGGATAAAACCACTGTTGTGTTGGCTGTATCCAAGGGTGGAGGGTGCTGAGTTTACTGTCTCCACTAAAATTTTATTTGTTCTTCTTTGTAACAGTGTTCCCTGTGGGCTAAGTGTGAGTTCCTTTTCTTCTCTTTCTTTCTTACTCTCTCACATTGGAAATGGGGGTGGGGGAATCTTGCCCAACAGATCTAGAAATCCAGCACCTTGGGATTCATTTTCTTAATTGGTTTTACACCTCTGAGCCACAGCATGAGGGGCTGGGGCAAAGACAAAGCCTGGAGTAAAGACTTGATCTTGAAACTTGACCAAGAATTGAGAGAGCCATCACCCCAGGGAATTCAGTGAGACTGTACAAGTGTCCTCATTTTAGAAGGGGAAGGATGGGCGAGAGGCTACGGGACCATGGTTGATTCATACTTTTCCTGTATAAGCCAGAGAAATGGCTACTTTTAAATTTGACTTTGTGATTTAATCTCTCTAGAATCATTTAATCCTCTTCCCCCACTTCAAGTGATCAGCCCCAAAACAGCAAGGAATATCCCCACAGATGTAATAGTCACTAGAGAACATACAGCTTTTCAAGCTGAAAATAGGATTTTTTTTTTTTATAAGCAATCCTGTCAAAACACAGAGTAAGTCCCTCAACCCATCAAAAAAAAAATCCTTAAAAAGTCCATGTTTCCATTCATGCTGTAACAAATCTGTCCATTTGGGGGGATCTCTAATTTATTTAAAAAATAAGATGCCTACAGTTTGCTAAGCTGTATTTTGTAAGGCAGCAGTAACTGACACATATTTTTCAGCATTTTGGTAAAGACAAAAAAATGTGTCTCCTTTGGAAAACAAGTTGTTTTCCAATGATGTACATTCAACTTATATTTTGAAAAACAATACTTTTTATTCTGAAAAGCAGCCCTCTCCATGCACACAGTGCAGGTGGACGTGTACAGAGCTCAGCCTCCACTGGCCCTCCTTCCATGTTTGGGAGAAGAGGGCTTCAGCCTCCAGGTCAGGGGCGTTCGATTCACATGTTCTATGAGTGCCCTGAGTTCTGCTTCTGCTCCAGCTTTAAGGTGGGCTTCTTCTTCAGCTCCCTGGGGATTGCAACCCCAAGGTCCTGGAGCCAGTCAGCATCTCAGGTTAATTGTAGGAGTTTTCTTTCCCCACCCACAGAGATGAACACAGAGAAACCAATTCGGTAGTTACTCTGCCTCCTGGTGCCCTCCTGAATTACTCCAGGAATAAACTAAGCCAAAGGTCTATTTACCCAAATCTGGGTGGAAAAATCATTTACATAACTGGGCACTGGCTCCACACTGCTGATTTTCTTCTTGGGGATGCAAAATCTGGGAGGTGAGAGGGCTGGCAGAGAGAAGAAGTGGTCCCGAAGGTGAGGGGACTGGGTGGGTTACAGTGCAGGGGAAAGCTATGTTCTTCCAGGTGAAGTTAACTGGACGCTGTAAATGGCAGAAAGGAAGGCTTGAGATGGCTTCACCCACTCTGGCTGATTCATTTAATTAAGTTTGGGCAAAGCCTTGCTGTGGTTTTTTTGGTCATTTATATCCATAGTACCAGGCATCCTCCTGTAAATAAGTCTGGTTTAGAGTAGTCTTTGCTGCCAGGCTTATGTAGTTCAAAACTGCAAGGCTTAGGTACTCATATCCAGAGGAGGATGTTTTCAGAGGGAGACAAAAGGGAGAGGGAGATTGAGACATTGAAGCGGTTGCATCCTTGCATCCCCTTTGGGTTGCTGGGAATGGGCTGTGTTTCAGCCAAAAGAGAAACAAAGGATGGCACAGAGAAAGCAGGTTCGCTGAGAGGCTAACCCTTGCTTCCTCAGTGAAGGTAAAGAAAGCACAGAAAGAAGTGTCAGGGACCACTGGCACCTGTTATCGGTCATTAACAAACGACCATGTACTGCTAATCTGTGATCATAAAAAGGCCATCTGCTAATGCTCAAAGGTCATTAAGACGCCAGCCGTGTTTACTCTGTTCTCATTGGTTGGGCCAGTCATTCCTAAGAAAAAAGGAGCTTAAATGGTTGCTGTGATGGGGCCCGCTGGTGCTGCTCTCGTTACGGGCCTGTCAGTGTTTCCTTATAAACCCCTGCTTTCGGTGATTTAAACAGCCACAGAAATAACAGGCTGCCTGTGTGTGCATGCATGTGTGCCCACATGTACATGTTCTTTTTCTCTTCACAGAGGGGAAAATTTGAGGTGTGCCATCTTGATTCCATCCACGTTCAAAGATATTCATTGGAAAGGAAAGGTCATTTCTTCATTTGGGGTCCTTTTTCGCCTAACCTGACTGATGGACCTATTTTGGATAAGAGCCTGCCCACAGTCCCTAAAAAATGCTATCCTTGATAAAATTAAATATCTTCCCAAAGAAGAGTCATTATCCCAATTTGACAGAAATTTCTGGCTCTTCCATGCTGTGGAGAGAATTGGGTTGCATGTGGGTTGACCAAAGATGGGATTACAGTTTCAGGAATGTTCCCTGTTGAGGGAACCTACTCAATTAAAGCTTACCTCCCTTTCTGCATGCTTCTCTTGTCTTCCCAAAAGTTATCAGATGGGTTACCCAATTTATTGTGTTTCTCTGACCTTTTCAAAAGGATTTATATAAGTAGTTCTCTCTAAGGAGGAGAGTGGGAATGATTTCTTTTTTCTTCAAGATACCAGTGAATTCACAGGAACTTGTCAGGGTGATAGGAACATGTTGAATGTTTAAAGGTATTGATAATATTAAAGCAGCTAGCTAGAGCTAAGTAATCTCATTTTTATATATGTACACACATGCAAGAGTTATAGATATCTCTCTAGAACTCTAAGGAATTGCTCTGTCGTCCCTTCCTTCTTTCCTCCCTCCCTTCCTTCCTTCCTTTCTTATAAATTTTCTTGTCTCCTCTTCTAGGAATCTCCTGGAAAAGGACAGATAAAAACAAAGCTCTGTGTGTAAACTAATTGACCAAAGGACTAAAAACCAAGTTATGTAGTTTTAAAATTCCATTTGCTTATTGGGGCTCTGGTGAAGGTGGCTCTGATCAGTGGGTAGCCTTACAGACCACGTGTTCGACTACCTGGCCACAGCAGGTAGGGAAGACAGAGTCCACTACTAAAAGTAGGAATTTTAGCAATAGTCTCTGTGTGTGTGTGTGTGCGCGCGCACACGTGCACACGCGCAATGCGCATGTCCACGTATTTGGGGGTGAAACAAGCAAGGATGGTCAGACTTTCAAGGTTATATCAACAGACCTGTGTGCTTAAGTAAGATGTTCAAAAACGCAGGCAGACTTTTTTATCTTCTGAGATTCTTTAGTGATGGAGACCAAGATTGCTGTTTTGATTTTTCCTCCTTCATTTATGATAAAACCACCGTTTCTCATCATATCCTTGCCTTTCATCTCTGCCAATTAACTAAGTAGCCAGAGCCTTGTTTTGAAAAGTTCTGAGTAGTTAGTAAGCTCTTTTTTTTCTGAGCCAAGTCAATGTGTCCTCTGGAGGCCTCTGAATGAGGGGTCTGTCCACTGCCCCACCCCTGTCTGCCTGTTAGTGCAGGCCTGGGCTTAATCTTTCGTATTCAGCGAGTTGGAAGGCGGGGTGGGAGTTATAGCATAGGGGGTGGGGTGGTGACCGCAGGTGGCTGAAGAAAGAGGGTCTTGTTCTCATGATGCTAAATGGTTGGTTAGCACTGCTTTTACTGTGAAATTCAGCTTCTGTCACTTCATGGCTAATTGCTTTATTATTCTCAGATCCAGATTGGACCTGATTTAGTTCTGTCAGGAGCCATGACTCTCCCTGGCATTGGGCCAGGATCCTTTCGATCCTTTGATCTGAGGTTTTATAATCACATTACCGTTTAGACTGAGGCAGGAGGCATGGGGCTTTGCTGCTTCTTTCTACTTACTGGGGCACAGGTTTGCTCAGTAGGCAGATGGAGTGTGACGCTGACCTGGGCAGGGTTTGAGGGATGGAGTCTTCTCTGTAACTCAGTTTCTCCTTGATCTTAGGCTTTATGAGTTTAATTTGCTTTCCTTCCTCCATCCAGCCCAAAATGCACTTGCCCCTTCAGTGGGTTTATTTTGAGCCATCTCGACATTGAACTGTAGGTAAGGTTTTGCTCTCCTTTTTTGCTAATGCTTTTCTGCACCAGCTGGCCATCCTTAACGTGAAACAAGTCAACAGGTAGTTAAAATGACCTCTCGTAATTGTCAAGAGCGGCTGACTGGCCCCCATCAATTGTTCTGGGATCCAGACGCCAGGGCTGAAAACGCCCAGTGGCCCACAGGCTGAGTTGTTAGCGTGCCTGGTGAGGGCGATGAACAGGAGCAACTGCGGCCTGGGATTGTTAATAGGCGGGGCTGTAAAATGTCGGCCAGGCCGAAGTCACAGATGCACCACAGAGCTCTTTCAAGCCCTTATTCCAGTGTTCCACTTGTAACTATTTTTAACCTTATTAAAAAGGAGCAAAATGCTTCAGCTTCACAAGTGCATGCTAGAGTCTTGCAGTATATTTCTTTGCTTTATAACTCCACCTTTGATTCAGAAGTCCAGCGGGCATGAGAACTTGGATAAACATAAATCTCCTCCAGACCTGCTCCAGGGGCCCAGACGTGCTAGAGACGGACCCTGGATCTTCCGCTGGAGCAGAGGGGAAGGAGAATCTCCCCTCTTTGGATTTTCAGGCAGCTCAATCTTCAATTCAATCTTGCAAAGACAGAATTGGTGGCATCTGTGTAATAGAAACACAGACAAAAGTCAGAAGCATGCACCCAGGCAGGTTATGTCTGATAACGTGAGCTCCATGTGACCAGTTTTCCAGCACAAGGTCAGCAGGCCCGCAGAAGCCAACTGCAGTATGGAGAGGCAGAAGTGGGGCTGGCATTACTGAGGGATTTTTGTCTCTTTTTTTTCACTTCTCACATGGCAGCTCCTCTTGTATTGGTGGCAGGACCTAAAAATCTCATTTAGAATTTCTTCTAAGCTTTCTAGCTTGGAAAGTCTTTGCAAACTTTTGAAAGGACTTTTGGGGGCCTGGCATAATCTTGGTGTGAAGTACCTGCAAGGGTCTCTTTTTTTGTCATGATTCAAAACAGAAAGAGACTCTTGCCTGCCATGATGATTTAGGTTCAGGTGCCCACTACGTAAAGAAGCCCAAACTGAACTAAGTTTCAGATCATCAACAAGGGGTCCTGAGATGAGCTGACATGATAGCAGAAGTTTTGGGCTTGAAACCTTAACAGTCATTGCAGAGTGTCTGTTCTGTGTGCTGTGCCAGGATGGAAGGAGCAGTGCATAGGACAAATAACACAAGACTTCTGTCCTCTGGGAGCTTATCATCTTATTATTGATGTCACAACCAGTTATGGAGCTGTGTAGGACAGTGCACGACTAGGACTAGAGAGTTAATACCAGTGGAGGTCAGAGAAGAAAATACTTGTGGTGGCAGGACAGGTCAAGAAAGGCTGATGAGAGCAGGGGCACCTGAATTCTCAGCTACTATTAAGTGTAGACTGTAATGGGCATCTGGTATTTTTGACTGTTGATGATTACTTCTCCCCTTTCACTTCTGGCAACAACATTCTTTTTACTGTGGGAAAAATACATTCCACATGATTGGTTCAACTTGGCTGCCCCACCCAAGGACTGGGCATGTGACTGAAGTCTCGCCAGTCTCACCACCATGGCTGTATTGATTGGTTCAAGGATGGACACCTGACTCAAACTGGCCAATCATAATCCTCCTGAGACTTTCTTGACAGAGCTGTAGGGAAGGCTTGCTCTTTTCCTCTGGGCTTGCCAGGCTGGAAATGTGTGAGTGGGGGCCCGCTAGCAGCTTTCCTGGCACCGTGTGAAGAGAGCCAGTTTAAGCTGAACGGAGATAAGCAGAGGTAAGAAATGGCAAGAGAAACAGACACCCTTTGGTGACATCATTTGAACTTCCATATCTAGCTGTGTCTGAAGCCAGTTATGTGGGATGGTCATTTCTTTTATCTCTGCTAGCTTGAGTCAGGTTCTATAAGCTATAACTGGAAGAACCTGACTAATATGGGATGGCTGGGGTGTGATGATAGAAACGTTTCAAGGAAGCAGGGTGTTGGTTTCTGTGGTAGTGCTGGTGGCTCATAAACAGTATAACTTCACCCAAGACAAAACAGTAATGACAGAATCTGTCACCCTGGCTAACTGTTTTCTCTTGAAGACCAGCTCGGTGAGAATGTATATAATCGAAGCAAGATGAAAAGTTTATTAGTACTGAGCCCAATGCTTCCATTTTTAGAAATATATTTGTCAGGTTGAGGCCCTCCTCAGGCCTTCTCCAGCTTCCCCAGAACGCTCATTGTTACCATATATTCTGCCTAGAACACGCTTTGAAACATGATACTTTGACCAGAACATTCAATTCAGTAAATATGATTGGACTCTGTGAGTTAGGCACTGTGCAAGGTCTGGGGGATACATTGATGGATAAGAAAGACATGGTCTCTGCCCTCACAGAACTTATGAACTCAATAAAATAGCATAAACTGGCATTATTTAATGAGAAAAGTTTTCCTGTGGCCTTACATTTATTAAGCACTCAGTGTCCAAGATCTCTCTCAAGACTTTGTTTATCCACTGGGCCTCAGGACATACTTGTCTTAAATTTTGGTGATCCCTAACTCCTTCTTAGGGTTTGTCTGCTAGTATAGCCATGCTTGGTGTCATATGCCATTGGCCTTGATTAATTTAAGTGTTAAACTCCTAAAGGTTGGGCCATTTCTATTGACTTGCTTTGCACAATCCTGACTAAAGTGTTGTTCTCCAATTAAAAGAAAAAATTCTTAAAGAAAGGAAGAAAATAATAATAAATATCGTGTCAATTCCAGCTGAATTGAATATAATATCCTGTGTTCCCCCTCCAACATTCTCCCCACTTTCTGTCTTGGCCTAGAATGTCAAAATTGTACCATTGGGTGTGTGTCCTTTTATGCTTTTAAGTAATGATACACTCATGGTAGCAGAATAGGTTAGCTCAGGGGCCATAAGTAGTGGAGACTTTAGATGCTGGTATGCTTCTCCTCTCATTTGTAAGAGTGGTGGAGTCAGACTATGATCCAAACCCTGACTCTATCACTTAGTGGCTGTATGTCCTAGATTTAGTTGCTTAATCACTCTGAACTTCAGATTCCTCAATAAGGATTAAATAATACATGAAAAATGCTTAACAAAATGCTGGCTTGTAAAAAAAAATCTGTAAAGGATGCTAAAATTATGTGACTGTATGATGAAAAACAGAATATTTACCATCTCTAAGTGTCTCCCCAAGACACATATAAGATACAAAGGGAAAAATAGTAATTTTACACTGGAGAAGCCTGATAAATACCACCTTTATCACGTGCTCAAAATTTTCAACATAATAAATAATGGTGTTTATTATCTAATAGTAGTGGGACAAATCTAAACCATGTGCCTCATGATATGATGTACTGAGAAGGGCAAAACAGCATTTGTGATACTCTTGCCTGAGATTAATCTTGAGGAAGCAGCATCAGACAAACCCAAACTGGGGGACATTTTTTTTTAACACCTTTATTAGAGTATAATTGCTTTACAATGGTGTGTCAGTTTCTGCTTTACAACAAAGTGAATCAGTTATACATATACATATGTCCCCATATCTCTTCCCTCTTGCACTGACCTGTACTCTCCAAAAATATCAAGGTTTTCATGATTTAGGTAATTGTATGATGGTTATGTAAAATGTTAATAGTTGAGGAATCTGGGTGAGGGGTGTATGAACTCTTTGTGCCAATTTTATAAGATTTTGAAGTCTGAAATTATTTCAAAATGAAAAAAATAGCAAGTAGTAGGCATTCAGTAAACCATGTTGTGACCAAGGGAATCTTCCTGAATCCGGGCCAGCCATTTAGTTGAGGTTGGCAGTTTTGAATGCTGTGCTTATGAGTTCCTCTGCTGAAAGGTCTCGTAGCTCTGTGAGGATGTCATGCATTTGCAAGGATGTTCCTGGGCTGGTCTCTGTATGGTCCTCTCCCTAGGGTATGTCCTTCATCTCCATAGCTCCTTTGAGGAAGAAGTCTGAGACAAGTAGGAAGTTACTCTCTGACAGTTTTTAGAAATGAGGCTTCTCCTTTTAGGTCAGTGAGATTGTCCAGTTGACAGAAATTCACCCAGAGCTCTCTCTGTGGCTCAGCTATTAATTTTGTTCTGGAATCTACCATCATTCTTTCACTTGCTGGACCTTGCCTCTCGATCACTGGGAACAGGAGGAATAGTGATGGACTTAAAAAACTAAAAATAGAACTACCATATGATCCAGCAATCTCACTCCTGGGTATACATCTGGAGAAAACCATAATTCAAAAAGACACATGCACCTCAATATTCATTGCAGCACTGTTTACAATAGCCAAGACATGGAAGCAACCTAAGTGGCCATTGACAGATGAATGGATAAAGAAGATGTGGTACCTATATACAATGGAATATTACTCAGCAAAAAAAAGAATGAAATAATGCCATTTGCAGCAACATGGATGGACCTAGAGATTATCATACTAAGTAGAGTAAGTCAGACAGAGAAAGACAAATATCGTATGGTATTGCTTATGTGTGGAATCTAAAAAAATGATATAAATGAACTTATTTACAAAACAGAAACAGACTCACAGACTTAGGAAACAAACTTATGGTTACCAAAGGGGAAAGGTTGTGTGTGGGGAGGGATAAATTAGGAGTTTGAGATTAACATATACACAGCTACTCTATATAAAACAGATAATCAACAAAGACCTATTGTATGGCGCAGGGAACTCTACTCAATATTCTGTAATCTAAATGGGAAAAGAATTTGAAAAAGAATAGATACATGTATGTGTATAACTGAATCACTTTGCTGTACACCTGAAACTAACACAACATTGTAAATCAACTCTACTCCAAAATAAAATTTTAAAAAAATACAGAAAACAATCAAAAAGTGTTGTGTCCAAATCTGACCTCCACATTATCAATATAGTCTGTGCAGTAGAAGAAACATGAGGATATAGAGTTTTAGATAGAGACTCAGTTCCAGAAAACCAAACCAGAGAGAATATGATCTATAACATGCATAAGATCTTGGAAAGTAAACATGTGTTCTTCACCATCCTTGTCAGGAAGACTGCCTGCATGTCAAAGTGGAAAAGGACCAGTTCTCAGAAAGAGGAAAAAATGATTTCACAAAGTAAACAAAACAAAGATGAGTCTTGTTATCAAGTAATAAGTCCGACAGTGATGAGGTTCAAGAAGGGTTTGAATTAACTCACAGGTGACAGATACAAAAGACAAGTAAGTGAAGCTATGAAGACTAGAGTTGCCAG
Organism: Hyperoodon ampullatus; assembly: GCF_949752795.1. Taxonomy (NCBI): domain Eukaryota; kingdom Metazoa; phylum Chordata; class Mammalia; order Artiodactyla; family Ziphiidae; genus Hyperoodon; species Hyperoodon ampullatus. The sequence goes on from NC_136928.1 coordinate 38,985,042, forward strand.
CAAGGAGGCTGGGCATTTCCTAAGCATCTTTGATGTCCTTGTTAGAATTGCATCCAAAACTCTGCAATTTTCTTGTTCTTAATTTTACTCATTTACTCCTAGCCCCTTGAGCATGGACTGCTCTGTAAGAGTGAATCAGTGGTGATGTTCTCACAAGGCATGTTGTGAGGTTAACAAATACAGTTTGTAATGTGCACTGCAAATATGAAGTGCCATAAAAATGCTAATGAATGGTAATGCCTGTCCACTCGTTCGCAGCCGGCACAACAGGCCAAGGATAACAGAAAAGAGAGACTGCCTTTTGAACACACAAAGTGCTGTCCTATTCATCCGGCCTCATGCATGCCACCATGGGAGGCTCCTGCTTAGCCCTCATTATTCACCCAAACAACTTCCTTTCCTTCTCTGTCTGGGTCTGCAAGCTGCGTTTTGAGCAAAGAAAGATTCCCTGAAACCTTTTGGCGCCATCAACAACAACAGCAGCAACAAAAGTTTGGCTTGAAAAATATATTCAAGGAATGAAAAAATGCAATGGAAATCCATGATTATGGAGAGGGAGGGAGGAAAAAAGACCTGGGCTTTGTTTTGCATTTTGGTAAGAAATGATATATAGCTACATAGTAAAAACAGTTTTATTAAAAAGATCCTCTAGCCCTGGATTCCAAATACGAATTGTACCCTCTTATCATCCAGTCACTTTAGAATGAAAGTTAAAAATGCTGATACTGTGGAACTAGCCCTTGGTATTATATCTCATAGCTGATATATTTGTCTAATACTTTGGTTTTTGAAGGCCCATTACTCAGGACCAGTGCGCAGGGCTGTTCATTTTAATCCTTTCTGGTTAGTGAAAGCAGGAATGCTAGGAAGAGCTTATAGATAAGATTTCATTCCCTGCTTTTGTATGTAGGTAGGTGGTGGGGTATAAACCAGATAGTGAAACAAATGGAGTTCTCATCATCCTGAGAAAAGGGTTTTGACCTCAGATTTGTGGGCTTTTGTTTAGGGGAACCCTAGTAAGAAGTAGGGTTCTCTGTTGGTCAGAAGGAATCCTTTCTCTTGCAGAGTGGAAAATTTTAACAGCCCAACAAGGGTTCAGGTAATATATATAACTGAGAGTTCAGGGACTTTGATCCCTTTAGTTTAGCAATAGAGCAGATGTAGGATTTTATCATGTTTATTCTGTCCTCTTAAAAGGCTCCTCTTTTTCTGTTGAAGCAGTATATCGAGGACCAGTCAGAAGGCTCGGGCCTCCTGTGCTGTCCTGTGCTGTGAAACATAGGGCAGTTATGGGGTTTTTACTCAATGGTTCCTGCTGGGCTCCATGAATCGCTCAAAAGGAGGGTGGCTAAGTGATCTACATTAAGCTGTTTAACAGGGCTAATACTTGTTTGGTTTACACAAAGCTGTCCAGCAATGATATTGATGCTTGACAGTGTTATCATTGTTATTTATTTTGCTATAAGCTAGATTTATAGCATTTGTAATACTAAACATAAGAAACATTAATAGCTTCACTAATTATATCACTACTTTACCGATATAAATAGCGATAAAAATGCCAAGTAAAGTGAACTAGTAAAACATTTTTAAGAGAATTTTAAAATCGGTTGCTGATTGACGATGTCTTTGGTGAGCCTTGGGGTTTGAATGGAGAAGAGAACCTTCTTTGTAGATTGAAATCTTGCTTTCCTGCCTGTTCATAATGAACAGAAAGTAATTCTGCCTTAACCTGAACGTAATAACTGAACCATGTATTTAAGGTGGTGTCGGCAAAATAAATTTTGTTTTGGATCAGAGCAAAGTGAAAATCCAAGTGTGGAGAAGGAGAGAGAGAGGAAGGGGGAGAGAGAGAGAGAGAGATGGTCATACATGACGTGCGGGATTAAAGAGAACAGAGTAACTAACATCGTGCATCTCCCCGTTCTCGTATTGATCTTGCCCTGTGTTCTCCAGAAAACACCATCTTATAAATGAGGATATTGAGTGAAGAGAAAGAGTTAAATCCACTGCCTTTGCCACAATTGCTAATGGAAATCCATGGGCAGTTTAAATGCTGGACAAATAAAAAACCAAACTGGGAGTGGAAGACATTGTGGATAAGGATGGGTAGGCAGCGTGTTTGGTCTGTGAGCTGAAGGAGTGGGCAACAATCTTCAACAGGTTGCAAATTTTAGAATCCCTGAGGTCCTGTCTGTTGACCTACATAGCAATTCAGCTCCAAGAATGCCTACTCAGCTTAGAACAGGGGCCTCCTGCTTTCGTAAATAAAGTTTTTCTGGAACATAGCCACACCATTCATTGAAGTATCGTCTGTGGCTGCTTTTGTGTTACTGCATGGAGTTGGGTGGTTGCGACAGAGGCCTTATGGCCCACGAAGCTGAAAATATTTATTATCTGACCATTTATTTTAAAAAAAGACTGCTCTAAAGTGTCCATTTGTCTAATTATTTTTCACTGGGATTCAATATATGTGCCTGTTTCAAAAATTTTCACTGCCTACCCCAGGGCTATCTGAACATCAGAAGACTGAGCTGGGGGTGGGAGGAGGGTGTGAAAAAGGAGGCCCTTCTGTTTGTGCAAAGCAAGAAGTGTGACCCTTCAAGGAAGGGCCTTAGGTTGCATTAGATAATTCTGATTTTCAATGTCTAATCTTAAAGCTATAACTCAGGGATAAAAGAGTGTGAGTATTTTTATTTGTGGTTTGTGGTGGGTCTTATTACATTTCTGTCTTCTTAGAGCTAGCCAAGAGGTTCATAGTAGAGAATAACTCACCTAAGCCAACTTGAATGAATTCTCCACCACCACCTCCACGAAGAAAATTCCTAACATGGAAATTCATTCCAGCAGGAGAGGTCTCTATTTTTGAAATGTTTTGACCTGATTTAGAGGCTAGATATAAATAAAAAGGAGGGAGCTGTGTACTCACTAAACTTACGGTAAAATTTTCGAGAGCTCACACGTACTGGATGCAATCTAACGGTATTTGCAAAGAGGACATTGTATTTCTGTTGCTTTCATTTTCCTCTTTACAATTCTTGGGTTTTCCATCACATCTGATCTCATTGTTACCTCTGTAGAATTCTATACTCTGTAAAGTCTAGCTGAAATTTTACCACTTCCATGACTATTTCTCAACCAACTCAGCTGAGGATAGTGGAAAACTCACAGGCTTTGTAATCCTATGGATACACCTGAGTTCACATCCTGGCTTATCCATGGCTGGGGGGCCATGAACAATTTACTCATCTCCTCTGAGTTTCCAGTTCCTCATTTGTAAACGGATAACAAACTGAAGTCTCAGAGTTCTTATGAAGATTAAATGGGATGGTGCATGTAAAGGGCTTGGCGGACAATAGGCTTTTAATGAATGATATTCAAATAAGTATTACTTTTTTAGGTGTAAGGCTTCTGTTTTAAATGACAGCAATTGCCTGCACCAATTAAGTGACACTTTCTGTATACTGTCCTACATTTTTAGTTTATCTTTTCATTTACCTACCTAATTAAATTTAAATTTTGTTTCTCTACCTAATTAAATTCTGGGCTTTTAAGAGTATGCATCCCATTTGTGTATTTGTTCAAGTGTATCGCAAATAATAGGTACTTAATAAGTATCTGGATTGATTCTGGGTCTTTGATATGTTGGGTAAATGTAGAGGGAAACCCAAGGAGAGACTATGTGTGTTTTGCAAGATCACTATATTGTCCGAGAGACTGCACTGGGTGCAGATGAGGGAGTGGAGAGCTAGTCTTGCCGAGGTGTGATGAAATAGCCGGGTGTCTACATTTGCAAAATGGGAGAGATGTATTGAGTAGAGACAGTTTTGAAATATATGGTCCTACTGACGAGGGCCTGTATCTCTGGTCTTTTCTCTGTCCACAGCCCCATGAAAATACTGCTTTCCCACACAACACTGAGATTAGACTATCAGTGAAGATAGCTTACTTAATTATTCCTTCAGTGGGGAAGATAGCACTAAAATTAATTTTAAAAATCTATCATCTGTAGATTCCCATTCTCATCTGAGAATGTATCAATATTGCAGTAAACATCTTTTGAGATATAATTTACATATAATAGAATTCACTTTTTTTACATATATAATTCTATGAATTTTGACAAACTTATGCAATGTATAACCTTCACTACAATTAAGATAGAAACTATTTCCATACTGTTCCAAATTTTCTCTTTGTAGCCAATTTCTCTCTTCCCATCCGTGTCTCTGGAAGTCTCTGATATTATTATTGGCCCTATAATTTTGCCCTTTTGAGAATGAATCACACAGTATGTATCATGTTGAGTCTGACCCCTTTCACTTGGCAAAATACTTTTGAATTTCCTCTATATTATTTCCTGTAGTAGTAATCATTCATTTTTGTTGTTGGGAATTTCATCATGTGCATAGTGATTTATTTATCCATTCACCATTTAATGGATATTTGGGTAGTTTCCAGCTTTTAATAAATATAAATGAAAGTACTCTAAATATGTGTGCATAGGTTTATGTGCGTTCATATATGAAGACGTGGGTGTGGAATTCTCCTGGGTGAGGGATCGCTGGGTCATAATGTAAGTGTATGTTTAATTTCTAAGAAACTATCAATTATATTCCAGACTGGTCTTACCATTTTGCATTCCTACCAGAAATATATGAAAGTTCCAGTGGCTCCACATCTTTGTTAGCATTTTGAATTGTCAATTTTGTTAAAAAATTGAGCAATTATAGTAGGTTGTAGCGGTATCTCATGGTTTTAATTTGCATTTCCCTAATGGCTAATGATGTTGAGCAACTTTTCATGTGTTTCATTTCTATCCATATATCTTCTTTGGTGAAGTGTCTTTTCAAATGTTTTGCCTTTTTTGTTTTTTTGGAAGGAGAGTGTTGTTTGTACCTGCAATAGGCATTTTTAATTGTACCATATTTTTGTTGGTCAAAACACACCATTTCATAACATGAAACCACAGGGAATCAGTCAACCTCCCATCCCCTTGGAATATTCCTTTCAGTACTTCATATATGTAAACTTTATTCAAAGCAAATTACCTAAATGTCCAGAGTGAGTAAATTACCACTAAGGTTTTCTTTTAGCTTCCTGGTGAGATGCCCTACATGACCTAGCCCTTCATCTATTGTCTCAGCTCATCTCCCTCTTCAACTCCATGCTTACGCCTCCTCATCCCTGTCCCCTTCTTGCAGATGAGGGCATATGCCAAACGTACTCTTGCCTCAGGGCTCATTGACCTAGGGCTCATTTTACCTGGTGAACTCTTTCCCCATAAAGTTGCATGGCTTTTGCAGGGCTCTCTCCTTCACTTCCTTCAGGTCTCTAAACAATGTCTCCTTATTGGGTAGGCCTTCCCTGACCAGCCTAAGTAAAATACATCTACTTTCTCCACATCATCCACCTTATATTACTTTGCAGCATTTATCACTACCTCGTATGCTATATTTTATTCACTTATTTGTTTACTGTCTATCTCCTCCCACTGAAATGTAAGTTCCATGAAAGTAGAAACATGACCTGTTTTGTTTCTCTGCTAGATTCGACAGCCTGGAAAACTACCAAGTATATAGCAGACATTCAATAAATTGTGGGTGAAATGAATAAATCTTAAGGAGAAAGGTGAGAAAAATGCTAATTAGCTTGAGCTTTTAGACAAGCCTGCATATCCTTCCAGATCTGGTCTGCTCCCAGTACTTAAAAGTTTATTAAGCTATTTCACATTTGGCCCAGGTGAGCTCCTAAACCTAGCTTCCTTGGCCTAAACCTGTGTAGTAACATTTCCAAATAGATGCAACGGTCCTTTTCAAAGCAGCCCCAAGATGGCAGCAAACAGAGGTGGCAGTGGTTGCCTTTGTTTGAGGCTCACTGCCTGATTTCTTTTGCCTCTGGCTGGTTTATTGATACCAAAAAGTAAAAGCAGGCTCCAAGAATCTGAGGATTCCCTCTCGGGTACACTTTGTGAATGGGTTCAGACTCTTCTTTCTGGGACTGCTCCAGGCTTATATTTTCTTGCCCTTGCTTTCTCCTGTTGCACACACATTTAACTGCTTGCTTTTCCCTAGGGTTCCTCTGAGTAGACTGGAGAAGCCATGAGGAAGGGTGGTTTTCCATCATGCAGTGGGTGGGCTGTCCTTGAGTTACAGGTCTCCAGCATTAGGACCTTTAAGAAATGCCTCTTCTTTTTGGGGATTTAGATCATAGTGGAGTCAAGGGTAGCTTCTCCATACTTCTCCGTGCTTCTCGGTGTTCCTGCCCATAAATTGTTTTCCATACCTGGTTCAAATCTAGAGACCTTCCTGAATGTGGATATGGCAGAACCCACTCTGGATTGGGACTAATTGGGGAGATTAGAAGAATTCCTAGGAAGAATAATCAGCTATAACCAACCCATCAAATGAACAGAAAAATCCACAAAACTGCTTTTGAAATGGAGAATATTTTATAATTACCAAAAAATAGGGAAATAATGGTTTCTAGAAATGTAATGTTTCTCTTTTTTATTTGATATAGATATTCAGATTTTCCAATACATTTTCAGCTCAAAAATTATTGGAAGAAAATGACAGTCTAACCTCCATTAATAAAACACAAAACAGTATTTGGGCCTTTTTATTGTCAAGACTTCGCAAATAGGAGAGGGTGTTTTAAAGAGCACAGGGACACCGTCTGTAGCATCTCCCTTGGTCTGAGTTCCTTTATAAGGTGTAGCCTTGCAGATTGTGGTTTTCAGAAATCTTTTAAGCTGAGCATGTTTCAGAACTGATCTTTGCCTCCTCAGTGATCTTAAGCAAAATTATGAAAATCTTCCCAAATCCTGATTTTATAACACAAGAAATACTGACAGTGATGCTTCAGGAGGTTAATGATGGTCTAATTATCTTGCACCAATAAGGAAAAAGAGTCAGCCTTTTGGCAAGATTGTGTCAGAACTAGTCAGATAATATAGATATTTCTACCTCCACACATTTTCTAAAGGGGGATGTTGGCGCTTTAATTAAATGTTATATGAATACATTTCAAATAGATCCAAACACAGGGCAAACTGTGTTTCAGAACTGCTGTTCCTACATTTAAAATGTATTTGAAATGTAATTTAAAAAAAGATAATGGGAAAGAAAAACTAAAATAACTCGAAACAAGCAGAATATAGTAGCTCATCATTACACTAATATATCAAACAATGTGATCTTAGCTTAATTATCCCCTTTGAGAGTTGAGAAAACTAAGCACAACCTTCAATTTACAGCTGTTTGGTGCCGGGAACCTGAATTATTATTGAAGGAGAAGGGGGGGAAATAGTTTATTTATTGTGACCTCCACTCAGTTTTTATTCATCGTGGAAAATCTGTATATTCACAAATGAGGGCTATTCATCCTTAGACCACAGCATTCTTCAGCTGTCCAGGCCTACATCAACTGCACATCTCCAGCTTTTGTGTTCATCTCGAAGGCTCTTCATCCAGATTGTTCATCATCCTGATGGTCGAGCTTTATCTTGCTTTTGTGCAGCTGCATTCCGCTTATCCAAAGTGCTGAGGGAGACAGGGAGTGGGAGAGAGAAAAGAGCGAGCCAGAGGGCAGGAGAGAGTGAGCAGGAGAGAGTGGGAGAATAGAAAGGAGAAAAAGCAATGGCCGGTGCACATATGAGGATAATTTGTAGTTTCTCAATAATAATATTAAAAAAAGGAGGACAGGCTAATTACTGGCTTAACTAGGGCAGCCTGTGGATCTTCATGTCAAAAGGACTGCCGTAATTATTTGCCATCAAAGCACATTCATATTGTGGCACAAAAGAAGGGCCTTTTGCAAATGGATCTTGCTAATAAACAGGGCTGAGAGGAGCATTATGTGTCTCCCTGGTTGCAGGCACATTAACACAGTGACATGGAGCATAACTCGGGGCCTGAGGAACAAAACACCAGAATGATAATTATCCCCCTCCCCTCCCCAGCCTCCCTTGCCTTTCCCTTTGTGTTGGACAGGGAAGCAGAACATGACCTATTGGAGGGCCCAAGGCAGGCTATTAGTGACCCCTGAGCCCTGACAAGGTGCCTCTGTTCTTTTAAAAGCCTGCCTCTTGATGTCAGGAGGGTCACGTGGACTGGCCGGCTCAGCTCAAAATGGTCCAGCACACGCTTCACCACACCTGGAAGGTCATGACCAATTTAATGCAGAGGAAGACAGCAGAGACAAGGCTCTGTTGAACCGTGGTACTGAAGTTTCCCTCTCGCTCTCTTTTCTTCTTCTTTGTCCACACTTGCTCATGTATTTAAGCCCTCAAAACTCAATTCAGGGGGAAAAGTTCACTTTTTCTGTTAGTACACGAAGAGAGTCTTAGTGGGGAGAAAGGCTGGAGGCAAATTCAGCCCCGTGGATTAACCCTCTTCTGGCAGATGTAAACACACTGATTTCCCACAGGCTGGGGTCACTGGGGGAGCAGGGGCCTGCCTTTCTCGCTTCTCACTAGGCAGGTGGTGAGAGGCTCATCAGCAAAGGAAAGTCACCTGTGAGCCAGGCTTGCCGGACACTGGCAATCACTGGAGCTGCAAATCATCTCTGAAGGCTCCAGGCTCGTTCTGGTTTCACACAGAGCAGTTGATATTAAGGAAAAGGGCCAGGAATCAGCTTGGAAAATGTACCTGAGACCATTAAGATTCCCTTTCCTTCGCCTTCCCTTTCCCTCTTGTGACTTTTCTGTGAGCGAGGGCTCTTCCGAAACAGAGGGGGCATCCCCGAACCCAGCCCATGGGGGAAGGTATTCTATCTTACACATGCTAGAAGCAAACTGGATCCCTGTTAAGTCTTATTTTACCAGCAGAGAAATTAAGGGTGGTAATTTGCATTGCAAAACGATTCTTGCTTCACAAATGTGGGCTTTCCTGAGTATTTAAATATTTAATTATTTGAAAGGTTGGAGGTTGATGAACTTCAAGTTAAAATGTTATGAGCAATTTCTAATGGAGGCTCTACTAGGAATGACTTAGAAACAATGAAAGATGTGTATCTGTGGGAAAATAGGATTAAGGGTTTTTAGGATTTCATTTAACTGTTCAAAAGTGTGCCCTCTATCTGAAGCAGATTTTTAGGGAAGTAACACATTCTTATCAATAGATAGTAAATCTCCCAATAACCAATCAATCAGTTTCTCTCTCTTCTTGCCTCCCCCTCCCTCCCTCTCTCTTTTCCTTCTTTCCACCCTTCTGCTTCTTTCCCCCTGCTCCCCTCTCTCTCTTTCTCTCCAGATAATCTTGGCATAAAGGGAATGGGGTAGTGACATACTAATTATAGACCTAAACTTTCCAAACTGTTAAGAGTGGTAAAGCAAAAAAAAAAAAAAAAAAAAAGTTGAAACCACACTATTCCTTATTTTATTTGTAACCTGGACTCTTTCTCTGGAACCTTAAACTCTTATATCCAACTGCTGACAAGACCTCTTGCATATCTAGTAGACATCTCTTATTCAGCATATCCAGAATGGAACTCTTGATCTCACATTCCCCCCCAGCCCCCCAAAAAATCGCTCTACTCACAGTTTTCCTAATATCAGTAGAGGCAAGTACAACCTTCCAAGGCTTAAGTCAGAAACCTGGTAATCATTCTTGTCTCCTTTCCTTCTCTTACTACATCCAGTCTGTCAGAAAGCACTGTTGGCTCTACGTACAAAATGCATTAACAACTTGGTCACCTCCACTGATACCTTGGTCTGAGCCACTATCACCTCTTGCCTCTGCTATTTCAGTAGCACCCTAACAGGTCTCCTGCGCCCTTTCCTATACTCCTAACTTGGCAGCCAGAGTAGTTTTCCTAAACATGTCGAAAGTTTGTGAAAAATGCCCATAAGTCTCTGACTTTATCTCCTACTTTTCCTTCCCTTGATCATTCTGCTCCAACCACAGTGCTCTCTGATTTCTCCATGATCACATAGCAAGAGTGTACCCACCTGAGCTCACTCAACTCCCTGACCTCCACGTCAGTTTTCAGAACTTACTTTCTCAGTAAAGTCTACCCTAAGCACCCTGTTTAAGCCTGCAACTGCCCACTACCCGCCTGGATCCCTCATGCCCCTGATGCATTTTTTTCAGTCAAACTTGAACATACCATGTAATTTATGTTTTATTTATTTAGTTATTCTTTTTGCTGTTAATTTTTGTCTCATGAGCTTTAAGAGGGTAAAAACCTGTGGTTTGTTTTGTTTTTTTTGCACTGATATATCCCTGAATACCTACAGTAGTGTCTGGAATTTTAAATGCTCAGTAAATATTTGTGTCATGAATATTGAATAAATGAATTGTAAAGTTTAAGAAAATGGAGACCTAGAGTAATGATTAAAGGAAAACAACAACAAAAAATCCACCAGAAATGTTCAGAAGAAAGAGCAGATCTTGCCATGATAAAACAGATCTAGAATGAGAATGCAGGTCACTAGATTACTCCCTAGTTTTTATAGAGTTTTCATCTCTAGCTCCCTTTCTCCTTCCCAGAGGTCGGGAGGTGGGGCTGGACGTTCCAACCCTCTAATCACCGGGTCTCTGCGGACCAGCCCCATCCTGAGGCCATCCAGGTGCCTCACCCTAAGTCACCTCATCAGCGTAAACTCAGGTGTGCTCAAAAGAGCACCTTAGGCGTAACCAGAGACTCCCCTATTGTTCCCGACCCTCCCAAGTCATCCCCAACAAGGGTCCTTCTGCCCTACATCGTCGGAGCCAATAGAACAAGACCAAACTCAGTTCAGAAGCAAAGGAGAGCTTTATTGTTTGATCAGAGAATGAATAGAGGTGGGAGCACACTATCTTCCTCCCAGAAGCCGTAGGCAGGTGGTACTGCTTTACAGGATCTCGGGAGTGGGGGAGGGGGAATTGCTTCCAGGGCTGGCACAGGTGTGCTCACTATCACAGTGCCGGGTGCAGCAGCTCTGCACACGGCCCACTGCCGCCATCTTGAATTGAGGTATCAAGCACAGCATTTCTGCGCGCAGCCCACGGAGCTGAGGTGTCAGCACTGCCGTTTTTGCACCAGGAGCTCTGGCCTCAAGTGCCGGGTACAAGGCCTCTGCATGCAGCCCCCTGTGAGCAAGTGAAACTAGACAGAGCACAAAGGAAAAAAAGGTTAGACTTTATTTTATTATCCAGATTCTGTTTTTATTTCCTGGGAATTGTTAATGGGCTTTGCCAGTGACACTATCGCTCAGGAAAGGGGTTTAGGAGCTTTGTGCCGGGAATGGGGGGACAGAGACCAAGTACGTTTCTTATTATACCCCAGTTGCTGTGTAACTGTGGGCTCCGTCAGCAACCTGGAGGACATTAGCAAGTTCGTGAATCAGCTTACGCTGCTATTGTGAAGGAGAACCATTTGTTAGCTTAAGTAAAACCTGGATTAATTACAACTGTCTGTTTGTGAAAATATTGACTAAGTAGGCCTTTAGTACGCGTTTAAGAAAGGTGAAAATCTCACAGACTCATGAAATTCAGGCTCCTTTTTTGTTCATCAGTAGTAGTTGGGAGAGTAGTAAAAACAGATGCTTTGGTTTGACTGAATGATGATACAGGAAAAAATAATTAGGATTTCAAATGAATGACTTTGCAAAATGTTGGTTTGTTTTTTCTGAGTTATCTCTGAACAAATGGGCTGTGTGGTTGGGTGGACAAGCAAGACTACAAAATGCGACTAAGGGTGACTCTCCTGTGAAGTTGTTCTTTCATTTTTTCCCCCTTTTGTGTGGCTTTGGAAGAAACAGTCCTAGAAAACCTTGTGAGAACAGTTTGAGGGAAGATCTAAAAATCTTTACTCTCTGTGGGTTAACGTATTAGAGAATGGGGATTGGTGGCATGTTGTGACATGTGCTTAATGCTGAGCCTAACTTTGCTGAAGTTTGACTTTGTGTTTGGTTCCCTGTTCATGTTTTCAGCTCCTGAATATGTTACTGTCCAAAGTCATTTACTTGGGCTTAAAATCATGTATGTGATGTCAGTTGTTTACTTAAGAAACATGCTTTGATTAAAGTGTTTATTGATACTAGCACATGCAGAAGAATCTTTGTTGAAGAAATAGTACTATCATCTTTCTTTGAAGATTTGAATGTAGAACTAATCGGGGCCCCCAGTGTGGGCCTGAGCATCTTGAGCTGGGCTGAACAATCTTCCTAGGCTGTGTTTTCAGGGACCCTCCCACAAACAAAGGGGGACTTCTTTTCTCCTTCTGTAGCTTTCTTATAGCCAAGTGGAATCTATCACATAATTGTTTCCATAAGGAGAGGCCTCATTTTGTGTCTGAATCCTTTATGCCCTCATATCCCTGTGCTTGCCTTTCCGGAGAGCAATGTGCAGAAAGTCAGTGGCACAGCCCAAAAAACTCCCACAAAAGACAGAAGAAAATAGAGTTCCAGTGCGTAGTGTGTGGATCAGAAAAGAGGCAAATAGAATAGTTACATTTAGCTATATTATATACATCAGGCTACTTATTGACACCATCAAACAATATGGATGTATTTATTCTTTAATGAAAGCTGACCACCCACAGAATTTGAGAAAGACTAATATTTAGCTCAATATTTTAGGGTAAAGCTTTTTGTTTCTGTTACAGTAGTGGATAAAATCACTTAGTATTTACTCTTTTCTTAGAGGGTAATATGTATGTCTGGGTCCTCTTTACCCATGTTTAAACCTAAATACACACACACCACATATATATACACATACACGCATATGCATATACAGAAAAAGATATGTATACATATATGTGTTTATACAGAATAATATATATGTATACTTATATGTATGTTATGTGTACATATATGCATTCATATATGTAATTTAATCTTTTTAATTTTTAATTTATCATTTTTTTCAATTGAAGTATAGTTAAGTTACAATGTTGTGCCAATCTATATATTTAAAATATAAAATAGGTCAGAATTCCCAAGACTTCCAACAAGGCCTGCAGAATGCTTATAATATGTATTGTCTTTTATGCCTATAGAGTGATATAATACATTTTTCCTTAAAACATTAATGTTTCATATGCAAGTAATATATATTTATAATGTGGAACATTTGGGAGGTATAGGAAAGTACAAAGAAAGAAATAAAAATTATGCAAAAATTACATAATACCACTATGTAAAGAAAACCACTATTACTCTTTTTTTTTTTTCTAAGCAGGCTACTTTTTTTTCCCCCCAAATGAGTGAAATTATTTAATTATATTCTCTCCCCAGAAGAGAGAAACTTTTTCTATAATCAAATGCATTTAAGCAGGCTACTTTTTAATTTTGATTGTCCTCAACCTATTATCCTCTAAGATGAAGGTGGTATACATCTGTGTGAAACAAATTGTGGCAAAATTGGTTTATTTATTCTGGTGTTTTAAGACAATGCACATTTTTTGTTGTTCAGCAGATTTCCTTCTCTGAAGTACATGCCCGTTCTCCACCATCCATCCACCCACCATACACACATCCATCTCTCCGTCTCTCCCATTGGTACTTATAGAATTCAAAGATTTTCTTCAGTTTTGTTTAAGATTTGTTCCAATAGGTCTTCTTCTCTAACCAGTCTCTTGCATTATCCTGGGTCTTCCCAAACTCCATTTTTTTTTTTTTTTTTTTAGAGACAGGGTCTCGCTATGTTGCCCAGGCTGGAGTGCAGTGGCTATTCACAGGCGCGATCCCACTACTGATCAGCACGGGAGTTTTGACCTGCTCCGTTTCCAACCTGGGCCGGTTCACCCCTCCTTAGGCAACCTGGTGGTCCCCCGCTTCCGGGAGGTCACCATATTGATGCCGAACTTAGTGTGGACACCCGATCGGCATAGCGCACTACAGCCCAGAACTCCTGGGCTCAAGCGATCCTCCTGCCTCAGCCTCCCGAGTAGCTGGGACTACAGGCGCGCGCCACCGTGCCCGGCCCAAACTCCATTTTGATAATGTACTACAATGCTGCTGATATATGTTTCTCTGGTGTTCTTTTTTCCCACTGTCTTCTCTCACCTTCAGTCCTTTAGCAACTCATCTGAATGGCTTGGATTATGATGTTACTGTTCAACCGTTTTAACCTGTTACTCTGAGTTTTTCCTTTCTGAGTACTGCATGTAGGCCATCCCTCCCATGCCTTCATGTTAATTCAACTCTATCAAGATCTTTTCATCTTTATACCCATCCTTAACCTCCCTTTTATAATCACTTTCTCCCATCTGACCTGGGCACAGTAGTCAATCATTTCAACTACATTCTATCTCACACCTTCAGTTTGTTATCGACTTTGCCCACCCCCCCAAGTCCAGATCAACTCAAATACCCTCCTCCCTTTTCTTGCCAATGCTGAGGGAAATCTCCTGGTTTCATTGGTTGATAAAAATTTATGATTTCCAACCTCAGATGAACTTTTAAAGTTGCTGAAAATAACTTTTTAATGGCAAGTTAACTTCTTTCCATTCCTTTCTGATATGGTTGCTCCTCTGTGTCTGCAGTACCACACCTGAGGATACAACCGACTCTGGACAGAAAATATTTGGAAACAAATTCCAGAAAGTTCCAAAGATCAAAACCTGAGTCTGCTGCATGCTGACAACTGTTTACACAGCACTTACATTGTATTAGGTATTATAAGTAATCAGGAGATGATTTAAAGTCTATGGGAGGATGGGCGTAGATTATGAGTAGATACTCTACCATTTTACGTAAGGGACTCGATCATCCGAGGATTTTGGTGTCCTCAGGGGGTCCTGGAACCAAGCCCTGGAGGATACTGAGGGATGACTATTTTATCACTTCTTTAAATAACCAATTCTGTCCTTAGCCCCCTTTCTTTTAGTGGGCAGCCTGCAAGGTCATGGACGACAGTCTTGGTATGGTGGAAAAATGATTGACTCTGGACTTACTAAGTTAGAATTCTGGCTCCACCACTTACCATCTGTGTGACCTTGGCCAGTTGACTTAGTCCTAAATTTTCATTTCCTTATTTTGAAAACCTTACTTATTTCATATGATTTGTCAAGAAAATTCAATGACATGCTGTGTTCAAAGAGGTCAGAAAACAGTAGATCCTCAGTTGTAGCTAGTTGTAGCTCTTATTGTTTTTATTAGGAACAGTGCTTCCAACTTTCTTTTCCATTTAGTTTCAAGTTGATTTATATCTTTGTCTTTTCTTACTCCTTCCCCATTTGTTTGGAAGAAGATATAGCAACTCTTTTCAAGACCAATTCCTGGAGACTGCAGCCTGATTCATGGACCATTTGTCCAGCTATTCTCGTTCTTTCTTGCATCTTCAATCTGGGTGGCCACACATCTTCCTCATGTGAACATCCAAACTCTCTCAATTTTTCCTTTTCAAGGATACTTTTTGAAAATAAGTTTAGGGCCTCCCTGGTGGCGCAGTGGTTGAGAGTCCGCCTGCCGATGCAGGGGATACGGGTTCGTGCCCCGGTCCGGGAGGATCCCATATGCCGCAGAGCGGCTGGGCCCGTAAGCCATGGCCGCTGAGCCTGCGCATCCGGAGCCTGTGCTCCGCAACGGGAGAGGCCACAGCAGTGAGAGGCCCGCATACCGCAAAAAAAAAAAAAAAAAAAAAAAAAAAAAAAAAAAGAAAATAAGTTTATTCATAGCTCACAAATGTACTCTTCTCGCCATCAGTCTCCTGCTCTGTGGAATCTCCTTAACTCTTTACTGAAACTGCTTGCAAAAGTTCCCAGTGTCTCCTGATTGGCAATTTCAGTTGGGGCTGGACCTCAGTTCTTAGCCCAGCTCCAATACTACATCCTTAGGAAGCACGAGGGGAACCATTTTATTTTCAGTCTTCTTAGACCAATTCCCTATCTATCTAGGCCCTCCTTCTTTCCCTGTGCTTTCTGTTCATATACTTCTTTTACTTCTTAAATCTTAAGAATATTTTGCAGGAAATGTTGAACTAAACTAAAGCACCATTACGGTGCTTCCATTAGACTTTATTTCTACTCATACTACAGCACTATCACATTCTATTGTTATGGGGTTCTGTCTGTCTCGCTTGATGGATAATGGATGTCTTCAAGAGAAGGACTGGGCTTTATTCCTAAATGCAAACTGAGTGAGAAACACACACACACACACACTCCCTTGTTGACTCCAAGGACTGTTGTCTCAGAGAGAAACTTGACTTAAAAAGATTGCCCTTGGGACTTCTGTGGTGGTCCAGTGGTTAGGACTTCAGGCTTCCAATGCAGGGGAGGGTGGGTTCGATCCCATGTGCTGCATGGTGTAGCCAAAAACTAAAAAAAAAAATATTTTTTTAAAGATTGCCCTTATATACACCCTGAGGTTCCTAAATGCTAAGAATGGGCATCCTTTCAAGTTTAGTGGGTGTTACCAAAACATTTCTGACATTGCTATTAGCCAGCCAGTCAGCAAATATTTATTTATTGACAGTCCTAGGTACTGTCATGAGTAATGGGAATTCAGTTCTGAATAAGACCTAAGATAGATACAGTCTCTACCTTTTGGAGCTGGTTGAAGTTTCAAGGATTTGAATTCTGTATATCTATCCTTCCCCATATGACATAATAAACACTTGAATTTTACAGCTTCACAATTAGAACTCTTTGGAGGAGAGAGTTACACTAGAAATTTCTATAATTTTTCACTTGGGTAGGAAATATATTTCTCTCCAGACTCATCTGAAGCCAGGGATTGATTTAGTGAATTCCATTTAAATTTCAATAAGTATTTTTGACTTCCACATAAAAATTACTGCATAATATGGGAATATATATACTTATTATTTAAATACTGGATACCTGTAAACTTAGTCAAGCCCCTGCATTAAGGTTTTGTGCAGATGGCACAGGTCTAGAAAGGAGTCATAAGCACTGGGAAAACATATCCAGATTGGAACGTTTTACTTTTTTAAGGTCCTCTGTTTATAACAAATTATGGAAAAAAAACTCTACTCTGAAAGGATGAGCTTTAAAAATAATCTTTAAAAATATATATGTATAAACAGAAGTAGTCTATCATTGCTTCAAATCTCAATATGTGATTTTTCCATTCTGAGGTTTTTATTCTGAGATTCCTGTGTATATACATGAATATATATATTTCATAACTTAGTAGCCTGCTAGCTATTGAACAAAGATACATTTGAAATATCCTTATCAAGATCATTATGTAACTTCTGAAAAACTGAGTACCTTACTTTGAAAATATTTAAGACAATGTAATGCATTATCAGTACAAGATGATACTGCACAGTTTGTGTTGAAACAGGTGTTGTTGCTGGAGTACAAAACATTAATCATTGCTACTAGGTTTTTTAAAAAATATAATCAGAAAAGAAATATGATCACTCCCAACCAGAGTGCTGGAAGAACTGAAGCCAACTATTATCTTCCAGTTGTTAACTTTGAATGAATGTCAGTATTATCGGGTCTCTGTACACTTTAACTAAGCTGTGACCCTTTTATCATCTTTTCTGTGTTGCCCATACTTTTACTCTCTTTTGTCTTCTTTTTGCTTTTTGGTTCCACTTTTTCAACAGCTTGGGAAGAGCAAAGTTTTATGAGACTTTGGCCATTGAGATCTGGGGATGATGACTAAGGGGACTGTCTTTTTCCCTTCTGATTTCATAACAGCTTGAACAAAGTCTGATGCCTTGTAGTTGCTCAACAGATATTTGTTGTAGGACTGAATGGAGGGGCATGATTGCTTTTAAGTCTATGTAATCCCCGTGGACTGAATTCATGGTGCTTTCCCATTTGTAGGGCACCTTCTCCATTCTCCTGCTTCTATTCTCAAAAGAGGAATGGCCATCCTATTATTCCATAGAAACCATCTGAGGCTCTGAGAGATGACCCTTAGAGAAGTTACGGCTGTGATGAACTTTATTTTCAGTCTTCTTAGACCAATTCCCTATCTGTCTAGGCCCTCCTTCTTTCCCTGTGCTTTCTGTTCATATACTTCTTTTACTTCTTAAATCTTAAGAAGATTTTGCAGGAAATTTTGAACCAAACTAAAGGAGTAGCTATCTAACTCAGGTAATTTCAGGTATTGGTCAGCAGATAGGGGAGGAAGGTGATTGCGGCCAACTGGGATTTCCTGTAACCTCTTGAAATCAGTTGAGTTATGCCACTGCACCCTCTACCAACAGATTAGGCAAGTCCTAAAACTGGGTAGATATTGTTTGTTGCTGGACAAGGGAAATTCCACAGGGTCATGGATTGGGATTTTCCTTACTTATTAAAATTTTTTTAAAAATGACAATGGCAAAGAATTTTTAAATTACTTGGATAAAGGCTCATTTTCTTTCTGACTCAGAGACCCTACCTCCACTGCCAAACCCACACTCAGGCTCACTCAGGCACACACAGGCACATACTTCTTACATACATCTTACAGCAACATTGCCTTCTGTCTCGCTGTTGAGCCTATTCAGGTATTTGGGCAAGGGTCCAGGTTGGGAATGCACCCCCTACCCAAATACCCACAGTTGATTGAGTCAGGATTCTCAGACCAGGGACTGTTTTTCTCTGATAGCAAATGCCAGCCATCAGGTCTATGGTGCACCTAGAAAAAGCTGGGAAATATACTCTTCACATAACTGTTTTGTAGAAAATAATTTGCCCCAGACATTTTCATCTTTGAAAGAATGTAGATTTATAGGCTTGATTTCTTAATCAGGGTGAACTTTTGTTAATGTTTCATGGCTAGGATATATGTGGTCGTGCCATGGACCCAGTGGTGATATTAGTAATAAAGACAATATTATTAATATCACTACATCAATATAAAAAGAGTTATAGAGTTAACATTTGTAAGATGAAAAAAAAAGAAAAATCCCAAGTTAATAGTTGCCTTCACTGCCATTAACTCACTCGTTGGCAATATTTTATGCACTCATATAGTTTATGTACCAGGACTAGTATTTGGCAAGAGTAATCAAAGACATACAAAAACTACCAGTTGCTTCTTTTTTTCTTTTTCTCTTTTTTCCTTTCTTTTCTTTTTTTTTCTCTTAGCTTTTCATTTCCCCACCTTCTCCTTATGATGTAATTTTATTATTTCTTTGAAACTCTGAATCAGACTCCAGCGGGGTGCTGTGTCCTTTTAGAGCCAAAGTGCAGTATTTGAACTTTGCTATCACATAACACTTTCTGAGGCTGCTTGTCTGAAATGACTTAATTTGCGCTGCAGGACCAGCCCTGAACCTGCAAATACTCCAAAAAGCCACAGTGAGCCAGGGCAGCCGACCTATTACTAATTTTTTATTAAAATCCCTGAGGCACCCAACACAGGGCCCCAAAGCAGCTTTAATAATAGACAACATACAGCACATTTTTCTTGTATTGCCATGTAATCAAATCTGAGGCTGCTGTTCACTTTCTTTGTTTTACCTAGAGGACCAGCTTCCAATTTAGTTGTGGCCTACTCTAAACTGATTTTTCATTGTAATTAATGCCTACTTTGGCCTCAGCCACTTACAAAACTTTCCATTAGAGCTTTGCCGCCATCCGCTGAGTATTATACTAAGTTACCCTCACAGACCTGCTATAGCTGCAATTTTGTTAGTCTTTCCTTTTATTATTATTTTTTTGCAAAGAATTTTTAAATTGCTTAGCTAAATAGTTAAAAAAAATTTTTTTTTCCTTCTCTCTGTACTGCACCTATTAAAATATTTCGGCAAAGGTCCAATTTGGGGAAAAATAAACACACACACACACACACACACATTTCAGCCCCTCTAGTGCCCCCAACAACACCTCAGCCTTTAAATGGTTTCAGAAAGGCTAGTGGACCTCATTTAGATCCAGGGTCTGCTGTGGCTAATTTTCTGTGTTTTGTGCTGTCCATTTCCTCTGAAACAGTACCTGAGGTTTAAAGTTCCTCAGCCGAGGATGTTAGGAGACCTCTGCAAACATTCAGGAGGCAACCTTCCCACCACATTAACCTTAAAAAAGATTATGGCACTGGGCCCAGGGTCAGATTGAATAGATGAAAAAGTATATGCCATGCCTTTGCTGCTCCCTGAACCTTTCTCTATTAACTGGGCTGACATTTTCAATGGCTTTTCCTAGAGCCTTGTTTAGACTGTCTTCCTAGAAAATTCTGGATCTGTTTACTACCCATCTTCTCTCACCACCACCCTCCCCCTGTTGGCATTACTAAATCACAAAGAACAACTATCAGAAATTAGAGCCCTCTGGCTCTTTGGATGTCCCCTTTCAACCTGAAGATATAGTTTTTAAAAGGACCCCATGAATTAGGGCAACTTCGTGGGGCAATTCCTTTAAAGGCTTTGGCTAAGAATAGTCTGAAAATAAATTATGAGATGTTTGTGCAGTTTTGAACTTTTACATTTTAAATATTAGTAGTTTACCTTATGGGACTGTTAAGGAAAAATCTCCTACTTTCTGGTAATGAGCAATGGATTTCCTTGTCTTAGCTGATACAGGTTACAAAAAGTCTGCTAGCCACTGGATACAATAATTCCCTTTCTAATCTTTAGTAGTCATTTCTCCTTGGGTAACATTTTGCACTGTTGTATAATGCTGTCAGCCTTTTAAATAGCATTTACAGACTCTTGTTCACATCTACAATGTGAGTTGAAATTGAAAAGTACACAAAGTCTTAATGAAACCCTCTATCTATGTTGTGGCTAACTGTCAATAACTGTGTAATGTTTTATGAAGGAGAACACATTTGCAGGTTGGGGAAGGTGAGATCCAGATCTGCTTCCCACCCCATTGTTTGTTTATTGAACAAATAAGGTCTGCTGGTCCTCATTATTTGGTGTGGCCTCATCAAATTTAAGGCAAATCCTCCTCTCTTTCTCCCAGCAGGGACCCTCAGTCATCAAAAGATAACAGAAGCACCTATATAAGGCACTTGATAGTTCATTTTTTTTTTTTAACATAGAAACATGGTTCCAATGGTTATCATTTACATAAGAAGTGAGACTTAAAGAGACTGATTTGTGTGTGAGGCTTAAGGAATCAGGTAGTGTGCTTATATTCACACCTCATGCATCTTATGTTTGCATTCATACATATAAATCATCTAAACTCATTTAAATATAAAGTGACACTGAAAGCGGAGTAGCTTTGTAATTCGTCAGGTGATATATTTTCCTTCTAAAGTGGATAGATCTTAGGTAGGGTAGAATGTGTTGTCGGTTTTGAACACCAAAAAGCAATCTCAACCAAGATTGAGAACCAAATTTCTAAAAGTTTAGTTAAGAAAAATTGTCTCAGTGTTAATTCTACTCCTCTGTTTTCCCCAAACTCTTCCCCTTGGCATATATAATCAAAATGATCTATCCTGCCTGCTTTCTGGATGTGATAGCCCAGTCATACCTTTACTCATTCAGCAGTTTCCCCTCCCACCTGCCATTCGCACCCTGTCACCTCCTCTCCTTGCCCAAAGACCCCTCCATCCCTTGTACACCAGCTGGCTCCGATTTTAAAGAACTGCGGGCAGTGGATATCAGAGACTGCCTAGTGCCAGTTCTGGCAAATAAAGACAGCCCTCCTCCTCTTACCTTTAGAAACATCAGGATGATTTTATTGTTCCACCCTAAACGTGAAGCGTGACTCTCTGGTTTTAGAGTCTCTCAAAAGAACAATTGGTGATTCCTTTTAGTAGGTTTTCCCAAAATGTGTGTGTGTGTGTGTGTGTGTGTGTGTGTGTGTGTGTGTGTGTGTGTGTGTGTGTGTGTGTAAGATGTAGGTCAGAGAAACGTTCTATTTGGGTCATTGACAGATGTTAAGATTTTCTAACAAACAGAACAATTGTGCATCCTACCAGGTGCCCAACCAAAACATCCCTTACCAGCCTTCTAAGTGGAATCAGCTAGACTTAGCACAAATGCATTTTTTTCCAATGTGAATGGGATATTTTCTTGTCTTTCTGATGCAAGATAAGATGCTAAGCATTAGGCAGGGGTGCCTGGGCCACATGATATGACAGCCGGGCTGTTCAGAGCCCTTTAACTATACTAAATACAACTGCAAGGGCTCTTTCACATTAATTGGAATGACTTGGTATCACAAAATGTCTGAGCCCAGAGGGACTGCAGAGATAATCTAATGCAACACGCTCACTTTACAGATGGGGAAAATGAGACCCAGAGAAATTAATAAAATTGCCAAAGTTCCCACAGGTAGTTAGTGACTCGTGGAATATAGATGCTTGTAGAATATTCTCTCCCTCGATCTGCACAAATAATTCTGAGGCTTCCCATCAAAGCCCAAGCCTAAACCAGAGACAGATATATTGAATTTTGGAAAAGCAGTTTAAGGTATCACTTCATCTAAGTGAAAGCCCAGTATGACTTTCCAAACAACTGTTCTGCTAAAGCCGCTATTTGAAATAGACCAGCCATTTAAAAGCTGCAGCTCGGTGTGGTGGAGAGCCAAGGGTGTCTGTGCAGCTCTGGCTAAAGGATTTGTTGTCTGGACTTTGAAACATTAATGTGCTTTGAAATCATCTAGGAAACTATTTAAAATGCAGATCTCCAGGTCCCTGCTCCTAGGTGGGGACTCTGTAGGTCTGACAGGGTGTCAAGTAAGCTGCATTTTTATTGAACAATAAATGCTTTGCACTGTTCTCTGTTGTATGAGTAAGACACACAAATTACTGCCTCATGAAGCTTTGCATCAAATGTGTGTGTGTGCGTGTGTGTGTGCACGTGTGTGCATGTGAGAGAGGAGGCAGGAGAAGTAACTCATGAACACACCATGAACGAATGTTAAATTCAGAGATTGCTAAATGAGATAAAAAGAAGATCTAATAAATGGGTACACAGGTGTGTGGGGCTGCACTTGCTAGTATGGAAAGAGATGGCTTTTCAAGGGCTCCAACAGGGAGAAAGAACCTGCCATTTGGAGAGTTGAGGGAAGCTTCCAAGTAGAGGGAACAGTTGTGCAAAAACCTGAGACAGGGACACGTTTCAGGTGAATGATGACCAAGAAGAGAGCATGGATGGGGGAAGAGGAGCAGCCATGAGGTCTGAGGGAGGACAGGGACACGTCCTGGGGTCTGTGGTGTGGAGTGTGAAATCTGAGTGTGGATTCCTTTCTAAATGAACGGGCAATTATTGAGTGGCTGTTAGGAGGGGAATGATATGATCCAATTTATGCTGTAAAGAGATGCCCTTGAACAAGTGTCCCAGGTGTTGCTGATTCAGGGGATCCTCAAACACACACTTTGAAATTCTCAGCTCACCTGTGATCTTTATCAGTGCTTTACCTTTCTGGGCTTCAGTTTTCTTATTTATACAATTTAATTTCTGACCATCTCTATATCACAGGATCATAAAAATTAAGTGTTCCCTTGGTGATATTGTGCAAAGGTAAATTAAAAAACAATAGGTTATTCATTTTGCTTTACTTTTGTCTCAAGAGCCAAGCTGGGAGACAGTTGACTAGGAGATAATTCAGAATTTGGCCACTGGGTTGGAAAAGTCATATGCTGCAGAACACCCACTTGTAACCAACTTATTTTTCTTCTTTCCAGTATTCATTGTAAGTGGATTTCCCTTTTGTGTATGTGTGTGTTTGAGACAGATGGCAACTTTACAGCATGATGTTAGAAGAAAAAGTGTTTGGAAAGGGAAGAAGGAAGGCAAACAAGAAAAGCAAGCCTTGAATAAGCAATTTTTCTTAAAAGGAATACATTCTGGGACAGTTTATTTTTGTGCTCTGCCTGGAATTTGGGGACAATGTGCTAGAATTCTCTTTCTGCCTTCAGCTGGCAAGCAGCCTAAAAAAGGTGGGGACTTGGAAGAGAGACACAGTGTTTCTATTAAAATAAGACTTTATTGAAAGCAGGACCAGTGGCTAAAGTTAGTCCTTGGCTTTTTAAAGGCACTATGGCTGGGTCTATGTGAACATTGAAGTGGAGAATGGAAACTATTATCCAACTAGGGCACTTGGGCTCAAATATCCAAGTACATATCTTCAAATCATTGCAAGCCAAGTGGTGTGCTGTTCTTGGAAGAAAATATGAGTTATTTGGATTGCTTCCTTAATTTCCCACTTTATTTATGGGGTAAATATGGGATATATTTGAACTGAGGATGAGTTTAATGTATTCTACTCTTCCAGAAATACTTCTCTGTTGTGTTTCTTCCATTCGATTTGGGGTTGTTACTGCTAATGCCGATAGGAAAAGATTTCTGTGGCCTGGGGATCATCCTGGGGTCTGGTCACATCAAGCTCTTTCCCAACATTGCAGCCCTCCCCTAGGTGTGTAGGGCTTGCTTCTAAGCCAAGTTCTCGTTCTTACAGTTTCCGAAAGCAAATACTTCTCTGTCATAATCAATAGTTGTTATATTTAAATTTTCTATTTCTGTCAACCTTAAAACTTTAGACTCATGATCAGTTCCTCATTTTCCCTGTGCTTCCATCTCTGGCTGCAATTTATTGATTCTTCCTTTAACAACCTTCCCAGATAACCGTAGCATTCATGAATATTTATTGGAGCTTAAGATATGTAAGTTGCTGTTTTAAGTTGATGAGTTAATCCCATTAATTCTCATGATAATTTTATTAGGTTGGTACAGTTATTTCACCATTTTACAGATGAGGAAACAGAATTTGAGATGTTCAGGCACTCATTTCAGGTTGCAGAGCTAGTAAATGGTAGAGTATGGGCTTGAACCTACAAATTAGTTACTTTAGTAGACAGATAATGATTGTGTGATTTCTGTGGGCCAGGGATTTGCTAGACACTGGGAATTCAGTAGAGGGTAGCATAAAGGGTAAACTATATGAATTAAAGCATAAAACTTTACTGAGGGGCATTAAGCACTTAAAGATGTAACTTGTCATGGATGGGAAGGTTGATTACTGTAAAGATGTCTATCTTCCCAAGGTATTTTTATTAATTTAGTGCAGTTTCAAGAAGGAGATTATTTTATTTAATTAACAACATGGTTGTAAAATTCATTTGAAAAAAATTGTCAAAAATGCACAATTATTTTACAAGGAGAGAGTACAGGTATAAGAATTCTCTGTTTGACAGTGAAACCTACTACTAAATATAAATAATCAAAATAGTGTAGCTGATAGATACATGGAGTAAATTAGATAGCCATGAAACAGGCTCAAATCCATGAGAATGTAGGATGTGATACATAGAATATCACAAATCTCCAGAGAAGGAAATAGTTGATCAATAAATGGTGTTAGGAAAATCACTTTACAATTTGGAAGTATAAAATTAGAATATTACGTCTTCTCTTATACTAAAATAAATTATCAATAAAGATATTAATTTAAAAATATAAAGTCATTAAAGAATATGTAAGTAGATATTTATCATATCTTTAACGGAAAAGGACTTTGTAAGTATAAAAACAGTCACATAATTTAAAAATATATACATGTCAAAAACATAAAACAAAATTGGAAGACAAATGACATATTGAGGTAATAATTTTGCAATAATTATGCAAGACAAAAGGCATACTGTATAAAAAGTTACTGCAAATCGATACGAAGAAACCTTAATCTTCTTTGAAAATATGCTAAAAATAAATATAAGTAAGCATATATGTGTGTGTATATATATATATATATATAGAGAGAGAGAGAGAATAAGTATATTAAATATATGTAACCTTACAACCCATTAAAAATATGCAAACAAAAATAACAAAACCCCACATTTTGTATTAAGTCAGCATAATCTTAAGCAAGTTGTTATATTACTCACCATGGTCATGAATGTGGGCAAAAGGGCTTGCTCACTTAGTGATATGGGGATATAAACTGTTACAGTCTTTCCGCACAGCAGATTTTTAACATGAATAAAGAGCTTTGAAATTTTCAAACCTATGACTTGATAGTTGTCTTTTAAGATGTTATTGTAAGGAAATAATAAGAGATATTCAAAAAAACACAGACATATTTGTTGCACCATTATTTATCAGAGAAAGAAGTTTAGAAATGACATAAATTTCTAACATAAGGAAATAGTTAAATTATGATATATACAGCACTCTTATGAAATATGTGGCTATTTAAACTCATATTTTGAAAAAATATTTATGGTATGGGGAAATACTCATAATAATACATAAAATAAGACACAACTGTATATATTTCATCCTTTAAAAAAAATCTCTTTCTTTTTTCACCGAATAGGCATGCTAAAGTATTAAAAGCAGGAAAATAAATACTTTTTATATGTAAAGGTGGCTAAATGGACACTCTACATCATATGTGTCTGTAATTTTCAAGTTTTTTAACTTGAGAAAATGTTGTTTTAAGGGGAAGAAAGCTGATCCTAACATTAGGTCAAGTCAATTTCCTAGCCTAAAGGGGAAACTACTCTTGGACAGTATTTTCCCTGAGCAACCAAGTCTCTCTTAAGATGTGGCAATTCCTGCTTCATCAATAGAACCTTTTTTTTTTTTTTTTTAATCGGGGGAAACTTGAGTTCTCAGAATACTTAAAGGAATGTTTGGCTCACATTGTCATTCAAATTGGTTTAATTTCATTGAATTTTGTTTTATCTCTCATAAAACATTTTGAAATGGTCGTATGAAAGACCCTCTACAGCCAAGCTATTGGCTGATCAATTTGATTAGCAGTTAGGAATTATAAATGGAAGATAAAACGAGTCTTTTCTTGTTATACAGCCCTGGTAATAAATGGCAAGTACATATTTTTCTGAGGCTTTTATTCTTAGAAAGAAAGCAAAAGGATATAATAGGTTTTTTAAATACATGGCACATAATTTATTCTGACAAACAGATGTATTTTGTTGTTGCTATTATCATTTGATGAAATACTTTAAAACTAGTCCAAGGTGGTCCATTTTCAAATATAATACATACAGTACATCTAGCAGTTAACAAAATTTGGATGTGTAGCATAGAATGGTCATTATTTTTACTGAAAAAAAATAAAGGCACTAATTACTTACAGACAAGATACTTAGCACAAACAGATAAGCTTCAAAATGAAAAATTCTCGGTTTATGATAATTATGTTCTCTGCTTTGTTTTCAGAGACTGATAATTTGAGGCTTTAAAATCACCAGGAAGCCATTAATTGGAATTCTTCAATAAAAAATAAATTACATAGAAGTTCATGATGAGTTGTAAAAGCGGAGAGACTGTATTATACAGTGAACGACATTGCTTCACTATTTATAGCCTCGTGCAGATATGTCTAACAGAAAACTGTAAAGAATTTGAGATGTGCAGATAGCAATTATTCACAGATCCAAACTATCTGCAGATATTTCAAATAACAGCTTTTAGCAGATCTCTGCACCAATAAAGGCAGGGCTTTAATTTGAGGCAGGGATTTGCTCAACACATTGCTTCTTGTTTTTGACATCGTCCTTGCCTTCCAAAGTCCATCTCAGATCATAGCTTCAGGAGAGACAGATCTTCACATCACGTGCACAGTACAGCCCTGCATTTAAGTGTGATACCACCCTGTGTACATTTTGGAGATGTGCATTTTGGAGATGGTGCCTGTCGCTGGAGGTCTGAGTTGCACTCTCTGTACAGGTTAGCTGAGCAGTCTCAGCTTCAGAATATTATCTTTTTAATCCATCTAAAGAAAACCAAATCACTCTAAATCCTGAACTACCATGCTCAGAGCTAGAGGTGAGGGTTAGGGAGGAGGTGGGGTTGCCAGGAAACCTCTTTGGGATGTTCTGAGAGAAAAAGCCACACTGGGTAAGGGAAGCAAGCAGGTAACAGTGATAACAGGTGCTGTGTGGTGAAGGCCCACGGGTAGCCCACATGTAGCAGTCTATAATCGGATAAAGAATGTGACTCTGATACTGAAGTCTGGATGCTTTGGGCCTCCCTCTCCTCTGATGTCAGCATGAAGACACTGGCGTCACTCATGCCAATTGCACTAGGAAAGAGAGGGATTTCTATGATGGTAGCAAACAAAGACCACCCTCTAGTGAAAAGAGAACAGTGGGACCTGGAGGTATAAGAAGGAAGTTGGGGTTCAGTTTCAGTTTTTTGTTAGGATACCTGCCTCAGCCATTCAGTCAGTGATTCCATAGGGTACACCACAGTCTGTTCAGAATTGTGGAGGATTCAGGTAAAAATGACCTTAACATGTTAGGAATATGATGGGAGACTGGGGAGAGTAGTCAGATGAACATGTAGGCATCTTGGTTCTGTGGAATGAACACAAATTTTATAATCTGTATTTGTCAGGATAGGCTAGGTTATGCTTCAGTGAAAAACAATCACCAAATCTCAGAGGCTTGATACAACCAAGGTTGACTTCTCCTTCTGCTATATGTTTAATATAAGTTGCCAGGAGGCTCTGCTCATTATAGTCACTGAGGGACCAAGGCTGATGGAAACTCCCTTTTGACCACAGAGGTGAAAAGGGAAGGTGACAAATTGTGCACTGACCACTCAGAACTAACATGTCTTTGCTGCTCACACTTTATGGGTCAGAGCAAGTCACATGGTCAGTCACTCCTAACTTCAGTGTGAGACAGAAATACAATCTTATCATGGATTTGGGAAGAGAACTGGAATATTCGTGAACCATCCTAACCTGTGGCTACCTTAGTTTCCTATGGCTGCTGTAACAGATTACCACAAACGTGGTGACTTAAAACAACACAAGTTTATTCTCTTACACTTCTGGAGGTTAGAAATCTAAAATCAGTTTCACTTGGCCAAAATCAAGGTGTAGATAGGGCCATGCTCCCTCCATAGGCTATAGGGGAGAATCTGTTTCCTTGCTTTTCCACTGTATAAAGCTGCATTTCTTGGCTGTGGTTTCTTCCCCCATTTTCAAAACCAGCAGTAGCCTCTGATTTCAGTCCTCACACTGCTGCCTTCTCTGTAGTTCATTCTCTCTGCCTCCCTCTTGTAAGGACATTTGTGATCACATTTGGGGTCCCCCTAGATAATCCAGAATACTCTCCCAACTTCAAGATCCTTAACTACATCTGAAAGTTGATTTTGTCATATAAGGTAACATTCAAAGGTTCCAGGGATTAGGACCTGGATATCTTTGGGGGACATTATTCAACCCATCAGAGTCATAAAGTCAGAAGTCCTAGATGTGATCCCCACATCCATCACTTACTGGTTCTATAACCCTAAATAAGTATAATTCTCAGGCTCAGTTTTCTCATTTATAAAAGGAAGGTTAAAAATGCTTCATGGGAGTTGTAAGGATTAAATTACTTATCTACTCATAAGTTCTCTACAATGATTTTTTTTTAATTTTAGGATTTTCTTTCTATAGTCTAAAAGAATTTGTATACCTATGTATATACATATATTCACATTCATCTGGATCATCTGGATGACTGCTCTTAGATTCAGTATCTGGATTTGTATTTATTTAAAATCATATAAGCACCCGTGATCACCTGTTTCTTAGCTGTTAATATTGTGCTTCTTAGACTTTATTGCGCAACAGGTAAAGCTGCTACATTGATAAATAATGTAGATCCCAAGGACTTAAATAAACCCAATGATCTGATGGAGGAACTCTGGAGTAGAGCTCAGAAATATGCATTCTTTTCACCACTAAAGCTGATTTTCATTGGATGCTCTGTAGACCTTCCTTTGAAAATTACCATGCTGGTAGGCATATCTGGATGTCCTTGTACCAGAATGAGAGTTCAGCTTCCTGCATGGCTATGCTCATGTATTCAGCCCACAGCGAGCTCTGTTGTATAAAGGAGAGGATTATTGAGGTTAAAAACCTATACAACACAAAGGAAACCAATGTTACCTACTTATGTGAATCAGTATGGTCCCTCATTCATAATTGCATATGGAACATCAAGGATCTATAAGATGTATTTTTACAAAATTAAGTGAATAACTACAAAGGAAAAAACAGAACAACTGATCTCAGAGGGAATATTAATAGTGCAAGGACAGAAGAGAATGTTAAATATACAAATTAATGTGTTTAGACTAATTTAAGAAGGTATTGCATCCATAATATATGAAATCAGGCTGCTATGAAAAATAAGCAGTCAGAGAATAAGAAAGCGTTCTTAGAAATTAAAAGTATAATTTTTGAAGTTATAAAGGTAAAGCTAAATAATTGCCTGGGAACACCTGAATTAACGATCTGGATGAGAAATCTGCATATACCTCCTAGGACAAGAAGCAAAAAAATAAACAAAGATAAAGAGATGGAAAACATGAGAGAAAAGTAAGAATAATAGAGAATAAATCCAAGAAGCTCAATACATAATTAATAGTAGGTATAGAAGGAGAAACAGGGAAATTTTTTTTTTTAATTTCTGAGCTGAAGAAAATCTTTTCATTTTGAAAGCATTCATTTTCAAAATGAAAATATTTCATTTAGAAAGTACTAAGCAGAATTAATGAGTTAAAACATGGTGAAATATATTTTTTAAATTGCAAGAGTATAGATATAAAAATTCTAGAATCTTCTGGGGTGACAGGGAGGAGACGAGAAGAAACCCATAATTAAAGGGATGAGAAGTAGATTGGCATCAGACTTGTTACTTACCACACTGATAATAGAGGACAATGGAACAATGTCTTCAGGGTTTTAAAGGTATAGAGTCAAACCAACATTCAAGCAGGACAGAAAAATACAGACTCCTCAGATAACTTTCAGACCTACTTTGGAAACCGACTCATACATAAACAACAAAGCAAAACAATATAGAGAGGAAAGGACAATGAGGCATAGAGCAATGATACTTAGAAATCAGCAGTTATTGACACATATACCAACATGTGATAAGATCATAGTATGTTGGTGGTGAAGTAGTGAGTAAGGAGGTGGTGGTTTCTGAACATAAGATGAGGAAAATAAAATCTTGCTAAAATTTTTTGTCTTGGTGTGTGGAAGGATATTAATTGTAATAAATTCTACATATTGATAGAAAACTTTAAGTTTAAAAATGTGGCTTAAACGTTTGATGGTAACCATTAGGAATAAGGTATATAACTTTGAAACCATTAGCATAAATAAAAAATTGGAGCAAGAAAGTGTTATTTTAACAAAAGGCAAAATGGAAAAAAACCAAAGAAAATAAGAATATATGGCTCATTAAAGTATAAATGCAATGAAAGGGCTATATCTCAAAGTATCAGTAACTACATTACACTTGAATGGATTAAATTTACTTTTAAAATATTTGCTTTCTAGTTGTCTGATAATGATGATAATAATAACCAGCCAGATGTTATTCAAAATAAATATACCAAAACCATATAACACAGAAGGATTGAATATAAAAGGATTGAAAAATAAAACATTTCAATATTAATATTACAAAATTAAACTAAAAATAGATACATTAGATCCAACAAAGAGGACTATCATATATTAATTGAAGGTACAATTTGGTGAGGATATCCAATAATCATGAATTTTGTGTATCTGAAAATATGCCTTTGAAATATATATAAAGCAAAACCTTTTGCAAACAAGGAGAAAGTGACAAAAATCTGTAAACAGAGATGAAAAGTTTAACACACCTCTCTAAAAAACAAACCAGTGGGCAAAAGTTAGGTGAAGCTCTAGGTATTTAAATAATATAATGAAAAGACTTGGTTATATATCTCTGTGTAGATGTATAATTGTTCTCATATTGGGTGTAAGTGTACTGGATATAAATGATAACACCCAATAAACAGAAAATGTATGTTCTTTTCAGTGAAACATTAAAAAAAATTGAATTAGTCTAGAGAAAAATCTCAATGAATTCTAAATCATAGAAATAGCTAGTCCAAATTCTCTGAGTACAAAAAATAAAATTAAAAATTAATCAAAAGGGGCTTCCCTGGTGGCGCAGTGGTTGAGGGTCCGCCTGCCGATGCAGGGGACGCGGGTTCGTGCCCCGGTCCGGGAGGATCCCACATACCGCGGAGTGGCTGGGCCCATGAGCCATGGCCGCTGAGCCTGCGTGTCCGGAGCCTGTGCTCTGCAGCGGGAGAGGCCACAACAGTGAGAGGCCTGCGTACCGCAAAAAAAAAAAAAAAAAAAAAAAAAAAAAAAAAAAAAAATTAACCAAAAGAAGTATAGACAAAAGTTCTCTTCACTTAGAAATTAAAAATTGGAACCAGTAAATGTTCTCATTTACTGTAGGAAAAATTGAGACGTGAGGTGGATTTTTGGAATTGTGAAAGAATGTATGAATAATAATATTTCTATAAATTTAGATGAAATGGATGGTTTTCTAGAATTGACCCAATAAAATTGACCAAATAAAAATTAGTAAATTTTAATAGACCTATAATGATAAAAATAACTGAACAATGTGTCAATGATTTGGTTCTACAGAAACATTAAACTCAGAAAGTTTTAGAATGTGTTCTACCAAAAATATAAGAAAAAGATAATTTCCTATGTTTTATACACTTTTCTAGAGCATTAAAAATCACATGGAAATCTACCCAAGTGATTTTGCCAAGTTTATAATCATGGCACACATGAATAAAACTACAGACCAATATTGCTTCTACTATAGATGTAAATACCCTAAATAAAATGATAAAGCAAAAAATAAAAATTAAATTCAGTAGTACTTCAAAAGAATCATGCATCCTTACCTGCTAGGGTTTATTCTGAGAATGCGAGGATATACGACGTTTGGAAATTATTAATGACATTTACTCTGTTAATAGATTAAAAGGGTAAAATAATATAGTAATCTAAGTAGTCTCTGGGGAGAGGCGGGGAGGATTTGATAAAATCAGTCCCTATTAAATTCGGTAGTATTTATCAAAGTATGTATGTGTGTACATTCTATCCCAGCAATTACTATTTTAAATTTATATCTTAGGGGAAAAAAATCCTTGCTAATGTGTACAAAGAAACATGCACAAGAATGTGCATTTCAGTACTGCTAGTAAGAAGTAAGAAGTAAAACCATACAAATGACTACCAGTGGGAGATACCAGAAGACATGTAAAGATCACCAAAGCATTTTGTTTTGTTAAAAAAAAAAAAAAAAAGCAAACGCAGAACAGTCCATATAGTATGATTCTTATTTATGTTAAAACAAGACAAAACCCACCTCCTAGAGAAATGGAAATAAAAACAAAAATAAACAAATGGGACCTAAGGAAACTTAAAAGCTTTTGCAGAGCAAAGGAAAACATAAACAAGATGGAAAGACAACCCTCAGAATGGGAGAAAATATTTGCAAATGAAGCAAGTGACAAAGGATTAATCTCCAAAATTTACAAGCAGCTCATGCAGCTCAACATCAAAAAAACAAACAACCCAATCCAAAAATGGGCAGAAGATCTAAATAGACATTTCTCCACAGAAAATATACAGATTGCCAACAAACACATGAAAGGATGCTCAAAATCACTAATCATTAGAGAAATGCAAATCAAAACTACAATGAGGTATCACCTCACACCAGTCAGATGGCCGTCATCAAAAAATCTACAAACAATAAATGCTGGAGAGGGTATGGAGAAAAGGGAACCCTCTTGCACTGTTGGTGGGAATGTAAATTGATACAGCCACTATGGAGAACAGTATGGAGGTTCCTTTAAAAACTACAAATAGAACTACCATACGACCCAGCAATCCCACTACTGGGCATATACCCTGAGAAAACCATAATTCAAAAAAGAGTCATGTACCAAAATGTTCATTGCAGCTCTATTTACAGTAGCCAGGACATGGAAGCAACCTAAGTGTCCATCAACAGATGAATGGATAAAGAAGATGTGGCACATATATACAATGGAATATTACTGAGCCATAAAAAGAAACGAAATTGAGTTATTTGTAGTGAGGTAGATGGACCTAGAGTCTGTCATACCTAGTGAAGTAAGTCAGAAAGAGAAAAACAAATACTGTATGCTAACACATATATATGGAATCTAAAAAAAAAAAAAAATGGTTCTGAGGAACCTAGGGGCAGGACAGGAATTAAGACGCAGATGTAGAGAGTGGACTTGAGGACACAGCGGGGCAAGGGTAAGCTGGGATGCAGTGAGAGAGTGGCATGGACATATATACACTACCAAATGTAAAATAGATAGCTAGTGGGAAGCAGCCACATAGCACAGGGAGATCAGCTCTGTGCTTTGTGACCACCTGGAGGTGTGGGATAGGGAGGGTGGGAGGGAGATGCAAGAGGGAGGAGATATGGGGATATATGTATATGTATAACTGATTCACTTTGTTATACAGCAGAAACTAACACACCGTTGTAAAGCAAATATACTCCAATAAAGATTTTTTTTAAAAAAAGACAAAAATTAAGCCTATGTATATAAATATATAGAGAAAGCCTTAAATGATACATGCCAAAATGATAATCCTGGTTACCTTTGGTAAGGGAAATGAGATTGGAGTGCAGAAGCAGGGATACTACTCTATATACATGATTTTTGCTTAATAATCATAACTATAACTATATGTGCTCTTTAAAATCACCAAATTGCATTCAAATATTAATTGCATAAAATAATTTTAAGAAAACACTAAAGGAAGAGGGGCTTCACTTGTAAAGCCCTTCACTGATCCTGCTACATCAGGCAGAAATATTTCCTCTGTAGAAGAAGGCTATCCATCAGTTTTTCAGATCATGTGCAAATCATTCCTTCTGAACATGTAGCTGCCATTACTAGGATTCTGTGTCCAGCAGCATCCTTAGATGTATGCTTGAGTTTGTTTAGTGATTCTTTCTACCAGAAGGAGATGCTCTGTTCAGTTGCTTGATTCTTATATCAAGTTTATTCTAAAATGATTAAACTAGACACTGGTTGGTTTAAATAATGAATCCATGCAAACCAAAGCCACAGTCCCTGGAATTCTCAGCATTGGACTTTTTTGTTTGCCACCTTCACATACCTAGGTTTGCAGAACACACCCAGAAGCTTTTTTATAATGTTTTAAATGTAATGCCGATTTCTCCACTACTTAAATGTGACAAGTTCATATCTTTTCATAACCTAATGACAGAGCCAGTGTGATTTTTATGGAGAGAGGGTAACAATGTCAATATAAGATAAAGCTATATTGGCAGTGTCTGTGAACATGTTTTAATGTCAAGACGGACTGGGGCAGAGTTGGGGACAATGCCACACAATAAAAATATTGGGTCTCTGCAGGCATGGAAACAGCTCATAATTCTTGTTGAATAAAACCCACAGTAAGTCATATGAAATCAGTTGATAAGAGGTCCCCAGCAGATGAAAAATTGTCTCCTCTCCTTCATTAATAAGTGGCTGCAGTCCAGAGCTGAAGGTTGACGAGGCTCATTTTGATAAATGCCTTCTTACTCATTGAAAGGAAATTTGCCATAACGAAACATTGTCTTCTATTTCTTCTATCTGTTTATATTTCTGTGTTGCCATCCAGTGAGGCAGAAGAGGGAGAACTGACAGCTCTGGCCAGGGAATTTCTTCTTGACATCTAAATTGTCTGCACTCTACTCTGTCCCTTTTCGCAAATTTTACCATCAGGAAACTTTAACAAAATCACACACACACACACACACACACACAAGCAAGCCCATCCAATCATGTGCTATAGGACACCTGCAATACTGGAATAGGGACCTCAAAGTTACCCTCAGGCTTTGAATTCTGTTTCAGATGATATTCTCTGGGAAGCAGGCTTTGAGGTGGAGATTAGCATGAAAGAGGTCGATTGGGGAATGTTCTAGGAACAAGACCTGTGAGGAGTGAGGGGAGCAGGGCTGGTCCAAAGGAGCAACAGGATTACAAAGCAATGACAACAGAGGCCTCTAGTGATCCCTTGGAGCACTCGGCAGCTGGGATGGTCCTGCATAGTTGTCTCCAGTTGGTTCAAGGGGAGGATTCTTTAGAGCTCGCATTGGATGTGGTTGTTTCAGGAACAGGACCTAACCTTGATGAGGTGGCTCTCTTCAGCCAAGGACTCTCAGAAGGGATTTCCGCTGTCACTAACCACATACCCAGCTGCTGGGGAAATGAGTGCTTCATCTTGGAGGGCAGGACCTGGCTGCAACAGAGTCTACTCCCTATCTAGTTAGTTAATGCTTCTGCTAAACTCCTCCTGAGTTCTAACCTGAATGTTTATTGGAATAGCACTGCCTTATCAGTTATCTCAGTTAAGTCACTCCACCTCTATGTAAATTGCAAAGATCGAACTCATGACTAGATCACTCCATCTATGAATTCTGTGTACTGAGGATTTTCTTGCTGGAATGTTTCAAGCATCAGAGTTTAAAATAAAAATACAACAATTGATGTAGTTTCTCATGTCTTCAGTGGACAAACCCACTTTGTTCCTTTTACATGCTTTTGTTTAAACCTCTCTTGGGTGACTGGGGTGAAAGGAGGTCACAGGCATCTTTGACAGTCTGAAATTTTCAGGAACAGTTCCAAAATTTAATTAAGTACTGATTGTCTTCTATGCACATGAGAGAGGAGAAAAAAATCTTCAGAAGTTAACAGAATTAAGCATGCTCTATTTTGTAGCCTTGTAATGACCTCCAGCAAATGCCTGACCTACTTCTGAAGGCCTTGAGTCCACTTGCATGAACATGATATCTTAAAAAGCTGACTTGGAAATCAAAGTCAAAAACCAGAACCATCCATGGTAATGGAGCAGGGAGGGATGTCCTGTGCTATTGGTAGAAAAGACAAAATTTAAAATAGAATGGAAATTGCCTCGAGCCACTTAATTTGGAGGCAGCACAGGAATTGTGCAGCATTTCAGTCTGATGGTACCTTGAATTAAAAGAACTAATCTGCAATGTATTTTCTTAATATACTGATGGTGTTAGGAACGGATATTTCCCCAGCTATATTAATGCCTAGAGGCAGTAACTCCTGCCTGCCCCCAAGAGGTTAACTACTAAGCAGTGCTCTGTGAAGGCCCCCAAATGTTATGTGTCAGATTCTTCTCTCTCCCGCTGCAACTGAAGCTGTCATTGGTCAGCAGAAACAGTGCTTTGGCTACGTTAACGTTAGAAGGCAAAATTCACATCAAGAGGCAAAGAAGGGATTATGTCAGAGAAGTCTTGGACTCAGAGCTGATCCAAGAGTTATTCCTTTGCACCATAGGAGTGGCCCAAGGAGAATGACTTTTCTACCTTGTCAGTCCTGGTGTAAGTCACTTATCCGCACTAGCAACATTTCCCATACTGTGGCTTATTTAACACTAGTCTTGTGACTGTCTTCAGTGAAAAACTTTCTTTCCATTAAATAAATTCGGGAAATATTATTTCCTACACCCCTTTCCTGCAGATTCGCAGTGACTATCAGCATATTAAAAGACCATGTGCTTCTGCCTTAAAAGAAAAAATCTGGTGAATCCAGGTTCTTCCAGTCTTACTTGATTTGCAGCCCTCCTTCCCCTTCCCTCTTTTGGTCACACCTTTATAATTCCCACAAAATGTACTGCAGACCAGTCTGGGAAATGCTGTTTGAGCTGAACTGTCAGGCTGTCAGTCAAGGTCAAAGGCTCTTCAGTGTTCTTCTTACAAGTCTAACCCGTCTGCCTCCTCCAGGAATCCTCCCATCACCCTGTGAAGGTGCACCTCAGGTTTAGTAACGCCTCATGATTAATTGTCAGATCTCCTCTTGCCTCCCCTCCCCTCCCTTTTCCTGCCTTCTCCTCCCCTTTTCTCCCCTGTGTCTTCTTCCTTTAAGCCAAACTGGTACTTTCATAGCAGAGGATCACCCCAGCTTGGTTATAAACTCTCAATATGTTGCAAACACCTTTAGGTCCCCACTCTGCTGTGCTCATAGTAAGCCCTCAATAAATATTGATGGGTAACTGAAGAATGCAAAGCAATGGACTAGATGACTCTGAAAGACTCCACCCCTAAGAGCATGTGTGTTTAAGAACACAGTTAATTCAGAGGCAGGGGAATCCTGGGGATGGGCAGCAGCTCTGCAGAAGGTTGTCTCTTCTTCCTGGAGCTCAGTCCGGGAAGTGTGGGATTCAGAGCAGCATGATTGGGATCCAGAATGACATCTTCAGAGCTCAGTAAATATGTGTGGTTGATGATGTATTCCCCTAGAACAAATTACAGTCCATTTGACTACCTTTATTCTTTTAGTCAAAAAGTTACAAGAAAAATCTCATTCCTTTCATCCCAACTCTAGTTTTTTATCCCCCAAGGAAGCTATTCAATTCTGAAAGCCCTTGAGAAGCTCCCCAAGGTACACTGTTTCTTCCTTTTACCACATCCCCACTTAGAACGTTTTTTTGTTTTGGTTCCTTGAAACACACTATAATAGCCTTTTACTGTAAATAGTGGCTACTACCCTCAAATTTACCTCTCCCAAAAGAAAGGCACAAAAGCAACTCCAGTGTGAAGTATAAGGAGGAGGTGGTGGCTATTACACCACTAGGATTCATATGGCATTATAAATTTCTATAAAAATGGGAATTACAGAGAATCTACTTTGCTTTCAGACAACCTGGTTACCTTATAGAACATTCCACTTCTGTTCACTGCAGAGCATGGGTGGGTAGTATTTTCAGCCATGAATCTACTAGACTTCTCTTTAGATAAATAGATCAATAGATAGAGATGTATGAGTTTTATATATTCTGGGATTATTACATCAACTTTTATGTTGTAAGTATAAATGATATTTCCTATATAACCTACATTTATTTTCTTTTTTTTTTTTTTTTTTTTTTTTTTTTTTTTTTTTTGTGGTACGCGGGCCTCTCACTGTTGTGGCCTCTCCCATTGCGGAGCACAGGCTCCGGATGCACAGGCTCAGCAGCCATGGCTCACGGGCCCAGCCGCTCCGCGGTATATGGGATCCTCCCAGACCGGGGCACGAACCCGTATCCCCTGCATCGGCAGGCGGACTCTCAACCACTGCGCCACCAGGGAGGCCCTACATTTATTTTCTTGAAAAAATATTTATTGAGCCTGTGAAGGCACCTACATATAGAGACATGAATGCATAAACTGTTCAAATTCCTACAATGTAGTATAATATTTTTTTCACAAATATGGTTATGAGAAATTTTATTTTGTACTGTTCACTATAGATAGGAAATTTAACAAAGAAAATGCAACATCATGGAATTCAACTCTGGACTCTAAAGCCCCAGTATAACCATCTAATTTATTTCATTCTCAGCATTTCAAACAACCAAATGACACATACTGCTTGCCATTTAATATAGTCTCTGTGCTCAAGGAGCACTTCCGACTTTCAGGTTTACTTGATGGTGAAGAGTGTGGATGGATGTCATCAGGGAATGCTTCCTGGTGGAGGCAGCATCCGGGTCTTGAATGGTGGTTAACATTTGACAGGCATTCCCTAAGTGGGAACAGCGTGGGGAGTGTTTTTAGGCTTTGGGAACACCATTATGAATGGTGCAGAAATGATGAGAGCACTACCTTTGCCAGGGCAGTGCTCCAACCATGGACTGAAGTGCAGCCCCTAAGCAAAAAGTAATGGAAAATGATGCTGGGCATGTCCACTTTGGAAATTGCTGGGTGATGGTTTTGCTTTCCTCCTATGGGCCAGCCACTTTTACTTTAGTATTGCAACATGCTGACCTGTCATAATCCATTGTGAGGTGTATCAGTAATTTGATTCTAGGAAGACTATCTAGTAGAGATTTTCTTTGACCTACATTTGCTTAATGTAAACTAAAGTTGCTACTTCTATAATCACGTGTGGTAGGAATCTTAGCATACCATGAAGTCTTCTACTGACCATTGCTGGAATTTAGGTATGACTGGGCCAGCTTGGCCAATCAGTGGGACAGCATGAGTAACATGCAGTACCATATCCATTACATCCATTGGGTGGGGTTGAAGGCCATCAGTCTAAGGGCGAATAAACCCAGCATACAGCGAGTGAGACTGTGACAAAGCCTTCCTCATCACACAGGAGCCTGTGTTCACATGGCGGCTGCTCCTGGAATCTGCTTCTGTTCCAGCCGCATGATGCATATCTGGGCCCTGAGATGACAGAGGCTATAAATACACATCCCGTATTGGGGTTCAAAGAACATTGCCTTTGGGGTCCTCTAATAGAATGCTATGCAGAATGGAGAGAATGCCACATACCTCCTCACCAGTAAAGGACAGCTGAAAGAGAATTGCTGTCCTTAATAGAGTAGCTGGAAAGACTGAAGCACAAAGAACAGCTCAGATGCTGTGAGATACTCTGGAAGTTTCCAGAAGTACTTGAGGCAGGGGCTTCAGCAGATGGAGAATATATATATATGTGTGTGTGTATGTATATGACTTGACTTCCTACCGAAGCAGGTAACTAATTACTTGGGTAAGCAGTGTCACTCACATTCTTTTGCATACCAGTGCAATCACTGAATGGTAAGAAAGAAGGTGGCTTTAGAGCTACAAGGCTTACTGTGTCAACACAAGAAATCCAGTGCCATACGCATGAACATCACCCATCAGGCGTACAGAGGTGGGGGAAACACCTGAGAATCTCAGCTATAAGTAACTGGCCTTGGAGCCATTGAAATTTCAAATGGGTGATATCTAGAGGAAAGTGATTTTCTATGATGAACCTAGAAGCCAGGTAAAGCAAGGATTAATTAGAGCATATATTACAGGCCAGGAGGCCAACTTAGAAGGGTGGAGTTTAATGCAGCTAGTGTTGCAATTGAAATCAGAAAGCATTATGTTCACCCTCTGGCTCTCCCAGTTAGTTTCTGAGTGCCCACAGGTAAGTTTCTTTGCTTTCTGAGCCCACCCACTCACATACTAAGTGGTCCATGAGATAAGAATCTTGGTTTACCTCTCCTCTTCTGCATGGACATTGCTAATTCTGCTCAGAATGTATTTCTTCCTTGTCCAGGGCCTTCTTACCTGGATGTGCTCTATCTCCAGCTATCCCTTTGAAAGTACGAAAACCTTGAAGAATATTCTAAGAGATTTTCAGCTATTACCACAGGGAGATACACAAGGAAGAAATTAACAAGTATGTGAAAGTTTAGAAAGCAAGAGGGGTAGTGAGTGCTCATGGGGTCATTATGGCCCAGGAGGCCCAAGGAGGAAAAGCATGACCTCCACAGGGAGCTCCAGGTTAGGCAGTTGCTGAGTCATATCCTTTTTTGTGCAAGGAGCATGGGGTCCCATGCAGGACAATCATTACAGTGGCTGTATGGTAGTTTGAGAAGCAGAGCTGATCACCTCTCCATCCCATAGCCCTTGGAGTATTCTAAGCTGAAATCAACCTGGTGTGAGCTAGGAAAAGGGACAAAGAGATAAAAAAGGAAACTGAATGTGCAGTTGTGTCTATATGTCTTTATGGGGTGTGATTACATATGTGTATATATATATATATTTGATGGAAGTATTCAGAAAATGTGCCTGGGGAGAGGGGAGAGAAATGGTTCTAAACCCATATTTCCACTCTTAGATAATGTAAGATAATCAGGCCTAGCACACAGTGGGGGACTAAGGAATGTTGGTTCATTTCCTGGTGAAATTAACTATAAAAGTGTGAACAGGTCGTAGATATTGGGATTCCTGTTACATACTGAAGTATATAACACACATCCTAGGACAAAATATTGAAAAGTTATTTTCAGCTCAGGTTCTCAAGTTCTCTTTGTTTGTTTTTTCCCCTCCCCCCTTTTTTGTGGACTAGGGCTGATGCTGTTCCTGCACATAGATCATATTCTCTCTTTTCCCTATACTTGATGGATTCCCATTTCTGTAAGGTGTGACCTGCTTCTGTATGTTAAAGTTGCTTAGAACTTCACGGCCATGTGGATTTTCAGCAGGAAGTTATTTTTCTCTCCTTGTTTGACATGATGGTAGCGGGTGCTTGAGGAAGGAATGTGAGAGCTCATTAGAGTTTATTGTATGGTGCAGCAGGGGGAAGTAAAATTATTCAAGCCAGGGGGCGTGGGGGGAGAGGCAATTGCTAGACCAGTGCTGACACCAATAACTTTTTACGAGGGTGAGTCAAAG
The DNA here is from genome assembly GCF_949752795.1 of Hyperoodon ampullatus. Lineage (NCBI taxonomy): Eukaryota > Metazoa > Chordata > Mammalia > Artiodactyla > Ziphiidae > Hyperoodon > Hyperoodon ampullatus. Next base: position 39,026,905 of record NC_136928.1, read on the forward strand.
CATCAGGGAGGCTGGAACCAAGTTTCCGCCCTCTTGAACCTATTACTGTAGATCATGACATGGAATGGAAGGAAGGCAAGCCTCTCACTCAGGCTGAGTGGAGAGAAAGACTAAAGTTATAGAGACAGATGTCAAGGCATTTGAACTCAACTAGTGGTTAGGGTGGGTGGGGCTATTAGGAGAAACCATTAGTGTAGCAAATATAGTGAAAGTTAATACCCAATTGCCTAGAATAATGGGGGCAGGAAGCACATCCCTCCTGAATACAATAGCTACAGTGGGTGATTTCCACAGACACTTGAGATTGTAACGTCTTCCCTCCATTTTCATCTCCTTGTGAGAACAAGGAAGTAGTGTAACGCTCAAGCTGCCAGAGAAATATGGTAAATCTTGGACACATACAGCTTGAAAACTAGCCCCCTTGATGGAGGCACTGTGATATCTCATCTTATCAACTCTTTGACCTTGAGAGTTGACAAGCAGAGTGGCCTGAACCGACCAAGTTGTGACCTACACTGTTGATGAGGCTGGTCCAAACTAACTACTCTGCCAATTCCCATGAGACTCATTTCTTCAGTCCTAGGAAAAGCCACAGTGAGGAAAAGCATGAGTGGGCCAAAACTTGGCTATTCTCTATGCCAGTGGCACCTAGATCTTTGCATTTACCAGAGATATCATTGTTCTAGGACACTTCTAATCCGTCAGATGTCCTCAGCTGTGTTAAGCACAATGGAGAACCATTTTCTTCAATCAAACAGGAATAGAACTAAATTAGTAAAAAACTTCTGATGAATGTCTTTACACTTCTTCTCTTCTGATGTCAGTACTCTATGCATTTTTCTGTTTATTTATTTACTCCTTTCACTAATGAACATAACTGCCTCTGGATATTACTAGCAGAAGATTCAAGACACTAAGTGAAATCCCTTAACCCATCTGCATGGCCCATTTTATAAAAAATCCCAGTAGCAGCAATAGCCAACTATGGAGAGTGTGTCTGTGTGACAGAAGGTGTCAGATTGTTAGTACTTACCTGCCACTGCCAAGTCTTTATGGCCTGTGAGAAAATGCTCCAGCTGTGGTCAGCTTCAGGTGGACACTGGCAGGGGGTAGAGTGTGAGAAGAGAAGGGCTCCCTCTGAAATTTCTTAGAGCAGCATCCTGCCCTGTATCAAAAGAAAGCTGCATTGTGTGGGCGTACAAAGTGAGGTTACAGACACCCGTTGGGACTGGATGGCAAGCCTCTGCTTCCCACTCGGTCATTGTGCCTGCCCTGTGTGTGGTCTCAGTGGTGCTGCTCCATTAGGATTCTTAGAGAGTGAGGACTTCTTGGATGGCATTCAGTGGTCTTTTGTGCAGACCTAGAAACCAGCCATGGTGAGGTTTTAATGTATGTGAAGAAGAGGCTGTGTGTAAAGGAAGCAGTGAAATGGAGCTGATTCCAAGGCCCTGGGGTCTAGACATTTTGCCTTTAGCTTACACTGACTTTGGCATTTGAGCGTCTCATCTGACAAGTCTCCTGGAGACAGAGGTGGATTGGTCCCCTCTGCTGACATCAGGAAATCCATTCACACCCCAGCAGTGTTCCCTCCTGGGCTGAAGGCAGTGGGAACAATGCACATATACTCGACAGCATCTTCTCACTGAGCACCAGACCCTACTCTTCTCTCTCTGGGCTTGGGACCTTTGGTTTGGCATACTCCAAGACGAAAGGTTTTCTCTGGTGGTTGTCATGGACAAAACCAGCAATGGGAGAGTGCCCCTGAGAAACATTTGTCCTCAGGCTGCCGTCTCCTCTTCCTAGTTCTTTTCCTGCAGAACAACACGCTGCTAGAGCTATCCTCCTTTTTCTAGGCTCTCTCTGACCTTTAGTTTAAGTATCTTGTGACATGTGTACATGTGTTTTTATTGCAAACTGCCTCAAATCCATTTGGATATGGATGCTATACAAATTATAAATAAATAAATACATGATAAAGAGAGGATCTCTTCCCTGCCAGCTCGTTGCTTAAAAAGCAGCAAGTTTGCACTTGCGTGACTCTGCTTTTGCTGGGCCCCATGCCGGCAGCCAACAGGAGTGAAAACAAAATCTGTCCTTTTCAGCACCACACATTCCTCTCCTGAGCCTAGGGGAAGAGGTGGCAAGTATCATTTGCCAATCATGAACCAGATAGCCTTTCCTTTACTGAATCCCACATCTTTAATGAAATTCCACCCAGTTTTGGAGAGTCATGCTGGTAAATAAGATAGCCACGGCTTTTCCTAGCAGGTACAAAACATCTCTGTCTCATTCCATCCCCACAATTCTACCCAGCGTCCTGGGATCCTCCCCTGTTCTGCCCCTCTGCCTATCTCTTAGGAGCCTTGTTTTTCTCATAAGCAAATGCTACACCATCCTTCATTTAGTCTACATGTGAATCTCTCAACGCCTGCTTTAATGAAATCTAGGCTTCCCTTGAACTTCCATTACTTCCAAGAGGGCATCTGCTTATTGTTTTAGTAGTTCCTTTATTCATCTCTTGTTTCCTCCTTCTCTTGCTGACTTTCTCTTTCAAATCACTTTTCTGCCTTTGAACCCCAAAGCCACCTCTTCTCTCTTCATTTTCATCGGAGAACATTGGGCCTGCTGAATTGAGGCTGTTGAAGTCATTCTGGGTGATTCGTCTGTGTCTTCTTTTATTTAGGCTTTCATTTCTCCTGTCTCTGTTTTAGAAGTTGTTTTCCTCTTCCCAGGGCTAGGTTTTCCGCTTTGTCCTGGATTTCAGTCATTCTCTTCTACTCCATTTTCTTGCCCCCTTCATTTAGCCCTTCTCTTCCCATGAATTGATTTACTTCTCTGTGAGTTTTACCTCCACCTTTATATTTAAAAATATTAAAAAAATAGAAACCCTCATTCTGTCTTGTTACCTCCACAGGCCATTTTCCTCTTGTTGTTTTTCTTTTCATTATTAGCCTTTGGGAAGGAATTGCCTGTATTTTAAACACCCCTGCCTACTTCACCACCTTCATTCCATTGTTGTGTGACTCCCAGTTCCATAACCACAAAGAAATAACTTTCTTAAATATTATTCATAACCCCTTATCTCCCAAATCCAAGTCACTCCTCCCACCTTACATTCTATGGAATATTTTTTGCCCCTCACTCTGTGCTTGCTTTCCATGCTATCCTTTAGGTCCTACTACCTCTAAAATTGGTCCTGTTCCATGTCATTTGCTGCTGCTTTGAGTCCTTTGCTCTGTCTTCTCTCCTGAGATTTTCTGTTTTTGAATCTCAATATTCTACTTAAACTCTTCTTATTTAAGGTTCTATCCCATTAGAACCTCAAACTCCCTTTTCCTCCATTCTGTTATCATACTGAAAACAACTGGTTTCTTTCACCTTCTTCCAGCCTCTGGGAGCTTTGAGTTTCCTTCTTCCGTATTTCGGACTTCTAATCAGTTGATAGATATTATAGTTATCCCTCACCAGTGTCACTTACATTCCTTCTCTTTCTATTCCCGCCATCAACCCCTGTTTCAGATATCTCTGCCTCCCCCTAAAGCTGTCCACTGAATATCATGGCTATTTGGAGCCTGACCAGTGATAATGCAGATGATTCTCTTCTCCACTCTCTTACCTCACTATGCATATGTAGACCATGAAAAAAATCAGTTATGCATTCTTAATGAGGGTTTTGTTGTGTTGAATAATAAAACTTTATTTAGCTTATGTTAGGTTTTACAGAAAAATGATGCTTTTTAAAGTCAGATTGTTCTGTGCTGACCTATTTACTCAGAAAGAGCAAAGTTAATCAGGAGTAGCTTGGGGTAGGCAAAGATTGGAGTTCAAACTCATGGAGAAACCCAGAAGAAAAGGATGCCCTCAGAAGACAAGAGAATGCAGGAGACATTTCAGCAGTGGTAGACTTCAAATAAGACAGGGAAGAGAATCTTAATGGAGTTCATTGAAACATTGCTTCTAAGCAACAAAATAGTATTGATGTCATATTTAACATTTGAACACTATAGAAAAAAATAAACAAGAAGGAAAAAACCATGAAAAGATTAGACACAATATGTGTTGAAAAGCAGGAAAACCCATGCAAAATTACAGTAACAGAAGCTTTATTGCATCAAAAACATTGTACACCCTTTACCCTATGTGTTTATATGCAGTGTTTATATTTGTACATTAAGTTTATTCATTTCTATGTTGCTTTATGGATAAATAATTGTATTTCTGAATGCAAAAGAGTAGGCCATTATACACACACACACACACAAACACATACACACACACATATATACACACATACACTTCGCTTCTTCTTGCATAGATTTTCTTGTGCTATCTTAAGGAGAACTTTGCTAGATTATTGGATATACTAAAGAGGCACCACTAACCCAGTGACTCAAACAGAAATAAAGGTGAAGCACTAAGGAATATTAAACAGCCTCCTTAAATCTCACCCTATTAAATTTTTTTATTGTGGTAGAATATATATTCCAAACTTTGCCATTTTAACCATTTTTGAAGTGTACAATATATTGACATTAATTACATTCACAATGTTGTGCAATCATTTACTACTATCTATTTCCAGTTTTTTTCCTCAATCCAAGCAGAACCTCTGTAACCATTAAGCAACCACTCAGCATTCCTCCCACCACCCAATCCCTGGTAACATCTAATCTATGTTCTATCTCTATGAATTTACCTATTTTAGATATTTAATACAACTGAAATCATACAGTATTTGTCTTTTTGTCTTCAGCTTATTTCACTTAGCATGTTTTCAAGGTTCATACATGTTGCAGCATGTATTCAAACTTATTCTTTTTTATGATTAAATGTATTGCATTGTGAGTAAACAGTTGTCAGTCCATATCTGTGGGTTCCATAGCCTCAGATTTAACCAACCATGGATCGAAAATACTAAAAAAACAAATTCCAGAAAGTTCCAAAAAGCAAAAATTAAATTTGTTGCGTGCCAGCAAATATTTACTTAGCATTCACATTGTATTAGGTATTATAAGTAATCTAGAGATGATTTAAGGAATACAGGAGGTCGTGCATAGGTTATGTGCAAATAGTACACCATTTTTAATAAGGGTCTTGAGCATCAGTGGATTTTGGTATCCATAGATGGTCCTGGAACCTATCCCCCCAAGGATACCGAGGGATGGCTATATCTTACATTTTATTAATCCATTAACCCATGGATGGATACTTTGGATTATTATAAATGATGCTTCCATAAATACTGGCACATAAGTATTTGTCTCAGTCCCTGTTTTGAATTCTTTTGGGTATATACTTAGGAGTGGAATTGCCAGGTCATATGGTTATTTCATGATGAGATTTTTGAGGAACCACCAAATTGTTTTTCACAAGCAGCTGCACCATTTTACATTTCCATCAGCAATGTATGAAGGTTCCAATTTCTCTACATTTTTGCCAACACTTGTGATTTTCTGTTTTAAAATTAGAGCCATTTTAGTAGGTGTGAAGTGGTATCTCACTGTGATTTACATTTGCATTTCCCTAGTGATTAATGATGCTGAGCATCTTTTCACGTGATTGGCCATTTGTATATCATCTTCAGAGAAGTGTCTATTCAAGTTCTTTGCCAATTTTTGAATTGGCTGTTTGTCTTTTTGTTGTTGAATTGTAGTGGGTATTTGTCTATTTTAGATCTTATACCCTTATCAGATGTAAGATTTACAAATATTTTCTCCCATTCTGTAAGGTGACTTTTTACTTTCTTGATAATGTCCTTTGCTGCAGTTTTTAATTTTGATGAAGTCTGATTTATTTATTTTTCCTTTTGTTTCTCATACTTTTAGTGTGATTGTTAAGAATTCATTGCCAAATCAAAAGTCATGAAGATTTACCCCTATGTTTTCCACTATGACTTTTATGCTTTTAGCTCTAGTATTTAGATTACTGATCCATTTTGAGTTAATTTTTGTATATGATGTGAAATAGGGGCCCAATTTCATTCTTTTGAATGTGGAAGTTCAGTTGTACCAACACTATTGTTGAAGACTGTTCTTTTCCCTCTTGGGTAGATTTGGCATCCTTGTCAAAAGTTAAAGCAGCCTTAGATGTATGTGTTTATTTCTGGACTTCCAGTTCTATTCCATTGGTGTTTATGTCTACCCCTAAGCCACTATCAAACTGCTTTGGTTACTGTAGCTTTATAGTAAGTTTTGAAATAAAAAATTTGAGTCCTCTGACTTTGTTCTTTTCAAGATTATTTTGGCTATTTGGAGCCCTTTGCACTTCCATGTGAATTTGAAGGATCAGCTTTTCCATTTCTGCAAAAAAGGCTGTTGTAATTTTGAGAGGAATCGCGTTGAATCTGTAGTTTGCTTTGAGTAGTATTGCCATCTTAACAGTATTGCCTTTCTACTCATGAGCATAGGATGTCTTTCCTTTTCTTTCAGCAATGTTTAGTAGTTTTCAGTTTACAAGTCTTTCATCTCTTTTTTTTTTTTACATCTTTATTGGAGTATAATTGTTTACAATGGTGTGTTAGTTTCTGCTTTATAACAAAGTGAATCAGTTATACATATACATATGTTCCCATATCTCTTCCCTCTTGCATCTCCCTCCCTCCCACCCTCCCTATCCCACCCCTCCAGGCGGTCACAAAGCACCGAGCTGATCTCCTGTCTTTCATCTCTTTGGTTAAATGTATTCCTAAATATTTTATTCTTCAGATGTTACTGTAAATGGGATTGCTTCTTACTTTCCTTTTGGGATTATTCATTGCAGGTGTACAGAAGCACAGCTAATTTTTGTGTGTTGATCTTGTACTCTGCAACTTTGCTAAATTCATTTATTAGATCTAGTAACTGTCTTGTACGTTCTTTGGAATTTTCTACATATAGAATCATGCCATTTGTGAATAGAGGTGTTACTTCTTTCTTTCTAATTTGGATGACTTTTGTTTCTTTTTCTTGTCCAATTGCCCAGTACAGTGTTGAATAACAATAGTGAAAGTGGGCATCCTTGTCTTCTTCCCAATCTTAGGGAGAAAACCTTCAGTCTTTCACCGCTGAGTGTGATGTTAGCAGTGGGTATTCATAAATGCCCTTTATCATGATGAGGAAGTTTCCTTCTATTTCTAGTTTTCTGAGTGATTTATCATGAAAGAGTGTTATATTTTGCCATATGCCTTTTTGGATTGATTGAGATGATCATGTGTTTTTTTTCCCCCCATTCATCAATTTGGTGTATTACATTGATTGATTTTTCTCATGTTTAACCACCTGCATTTCTGAAATAAATCCCACTTGGTCATGATACATAGTTATTTTGATATGCTGTTGGATTTGTTTGATAATATCATTGAGGGTTTTCGCATATATATTCATAAACAGTATTGATTTGTACTTTTCTTCGCTTTTGATGTCTTTTATCTGGCTTTAGTATTGAGGTTATGCTGGCCTTATAGAGTGAGTTAGGAAGTGTTCCATCCTTTTCTATTTTTTTCATGAGTTTGAGAAGAATTGTTGTTAATTCTTTAAATGTTTGGTAGAACTCAGCAGTGAGGCCAACTGATCCTGAACTTTTCTTCATTGGGAGGGTTTTGTTTACTGTCTTGATCTCTTTATTTGTTATAGGTCTGTTGAGATTTTCTATTCCTGAGTTTAAATAATTTGTGTTTCTAGGAATTTGTCCATTTTATCTAAGCTATATAATTTGTTGGAGTAAATCGTTCATAGTATTTTCTTACAATCTTCTATATTTCTGTAAAATCATTTATAATACCCCCTTTCATTTCTTTTTTTTTTTTTTTTTTTTTTTTGCGGTATGCGGGCCTCTCACCGCTGCGGCCTCTCCCGTCGCAGAGCACAGGATCTGGACGCGCAGGCCCAGCGGCCATGGCCCACGGGCCCAGCCGCTCCGCGGCATGTGGGATCCTCCTGGACCGGGGCACAAACCTGTGTCCCCTGCATCGGCAGGCGGACTCTCAACCACTGCACCACCAGGGAAGCCCCCCCTTTCATTTCTGAATTTAGTTATTTGTGTCCTCTTTCTTTTTTTATTGTTAGTCTAGCTAAAGATCTGTCAATTTTGTTAACTTTTTCAAAGAACCAACTTTCAATTTCCTTGATTCTATCTATTGTTTTCCTATTCTCTGTTATTTATACCACTCTGATTTTTATTACTCCCTTACTTCTACTAGCTTTGGTTTTGCTTTGCTCTTATTTTTCTACTTTCTTAAGGTACAGAGTTAGTTTATTGATTTGAGATCTATTTTTTAAACGTAAATATTTATAGTTATATATTTCCCTTTGAATACAGCCTTCACTGAATCCCATGAGTTTTGTTTGTTTTTGGTTTTGGTTTTTTACCACCAGCATCCCCTTTAATAAAACGTGGAAGATTTTATGATAGGGAAAGTGGGAAGAGTAAAATATGACCATTTTAAAACCACAAAAATCCTTCTGTACATGTCTAGCACCTGGCAGAGGGGAGGGCAGGCAGTGCAGTAGCAGGCCGGAGCCAACCCTTTTTATAGATGATATCATAGTGTCCAGGTCAGTAGAGAAGTTAGACCTTAGGCTTTAAGCCCTTGAGGAAGATGTGTGTGTCAGTAGTGCCATAATCACTGCAGGACATGTACTCCACCTGGATGAAGATGCTGAGGGCCTGAGTCAGTGTGATGATGTGGATGTGGTCCCTCTCCTTGCACATGGCTTCCACTTCCTGATGGCAGAACTCCTTGACAGTTTTCCCACTTTCCACGAAGTGCTTGAAGAACTTGCTCTTAAGTTGCAGGTAGCTGAGGTGAGCAGCCCCAGATAGACCACCAGGTAATCAGAGGTACTCTGGTTTTTGAAGGAGGCCAACAGGTCTGCTACTGAGGTCCACTTCTCTACCTGCTCAATCAGGTTCATGGATATGTTGTGGAAAGCCTCAACAGTGGACCTAGCCCTGGGACACCAGGTCCTCTTTGCTCTTTGCAGGCATATCCTTGAACCACTGCAATTCCTTCCTGTCATCCAGCAATGCCTTCAAGTGGAAGAATCTGAAAGCTCAATAGAAGCAGTTCCCATCAGGCCTGATCTTGCCAATATACGACTACTTTTCGTGGAGGCCTTGATCTCATGCTGCTAGACACTGTCATCCTCAGCATACTCTTTGCACAGAACTGAGAGCTCCAGATGCTCAGAGACCAGAGGGTTCTGCACAGCATTCTCTTGCTAAGTTCAGTCGTGCTGAGCCATGATGGCTTCAGCACAGACAAGACAGTTAACACCTTTGGAGTTGCTGCCCGGATGTTTCTTCTTCTGCTCCATAAGTTTTTTTTTTTAATTAATTCATCTCTAATTATTTTCTAATTGCCTTTGTGATTTCTTATTTGACCCAATGGTAACTTGAGTGTGCTTTCCATATATTGACGAATTTTCCAGTTTTCCTACAAAACTATAACTTCATTGTGATCAGACAATATATTTTGTATGATTTAAATGTTTTAAAATTTATTGAGGATTGTGCTGTGGCCTACTAATGTGTCTCAGTTTATGTCTCTTTGAGTTTATCCTGTGTGGGATTTGTTGAGCTTCATGGCTTCATAGATTCATGTTTTTCATCAAATTTGGGAACTTTTCAGCCAGTATTTCTTCAAATATTTTTTTCTGCCCCTTTCTCTCTCTCATCTCCTGCAATCTGGAAATCAGATTCACCCCCTTTCCCTAGGGTTTGATGAGTTTTTTGTTTGCTGAATGCTGTGTGTGTAGTTCATTTGTTTGATGACTTCCCCAAACTGTTTTTGCAAAGGCTGTATTCCTTGTTGTGTGTGTCCACCATGGTCTTTATACCTTAGCTTATGTTCAGCTAGAAGTTTGACATGGATTTCCTTGAATGCCAGTGCTGAACAAACAACACCTCTCCAAGTATTTTCAGGTTGACTCTATGCCAGGGCACTCCTTCAGGACTCAGTCAGGCTTGCACTGAATGTTAGGGATCTGTCTGAGGTAAAAGCTTAGTGTATTCTCAGGTCTTCTCTGAGCATTCATCATACTCTGGGCATGCACATGATTTTCTGTATTTCCCTGCATATATGCCTGCTTTTATGTGTTCTAATTTACTAAAGGAACTCTCCTCAGCTTTTGTTCTCAGGCCTTAGGTGGTCTTTTGTATGTTTTGACTATAATCCTCTGCCCCAGGCAACTGAGGTTTGTTAGTTTGGCTTGCCGTGTTTTTGAGCAATACCAACTGTTTTTATGGCTTGAGTTTCTAGTTAGGTGAAACAGAGGTGAGCACTTTATACTAGTCCTTCAGGTCACACTTGGTGGATAATTTCTACTCTGCTCCCTGCTGAACCAGGGACCAGGGTCCTATGGTGGGAATCTGAACTGCTGCTGCTTTGATATCACCACCATTCTGGGGAGGGGATGGGGCGTGAGCGAGTAAAAATGCCATAAAGCTTTCCTACTGTCTCAAAGTTGCCTTTTTTTTTTTTATTCAACATCCACTTAGTTACTATAAACCTTTGACTGTTATCCAGAGCTCTGATAAAGTTGATTCTAACAATTTCTTCTTGTTTTTCAATGTTTTTTTGTGGGGAAATGAGAGCTCTGCCATTTTGCCAATGTCACTCCCACTCTAAAATTAACCACTTCATTCTTTTGGAAAGGTTTAAGAGACTCCTACAATTTCAGAACTGGAAGAAGCTTTTGTGATCATGTAGTCTGGTAGTTTGTAACCCTTCTCCCCAGAGCACCAGGGGTTCCATGGCATTCCCTCAGGGATACTCAGAATGTTTGAGGCTCTTTACTGTCACTCTCCTCCATTTTCACCTGTCATTCAGACTTTGCCACTATTATTTTTATTTTTTTAATGGTAAGTTTTCATTTGAATCAAGAATTTTTAGCTTAAAAAATTTTAGAAATCATTGATTCATATCAAGTGCTTCGTTCAGAGCTAGGCAAAGAAGGTTCAGGTTCCTTATTCAAAGTCATCAACTTTCCCAGCTACTCAGCCAGGTAGTTGGACTAAGACATGTAGGCTTGCTTGGCAGGATAATAACTTGGTGGCTTTGTTGCACAGTTAACTAGGGTAAAAGCACTGTGCTATGTAGGGGAAGGCAGGAGAAGGAGATTATTGTGGCAATTCTCAATCCTTTTCTAGCATCCTGAACAATCCAGTTTTTGCTCCAAATGTGCATCCTCTGTCAGCACAGGTAGGTCTACAGTTGACCAGATTTGAATCTTCTTCGAGTGTAGCTTGTCAACTATCTATTGTTACTGTAGAATGCCTGCCTCACTTCTTTCACCATCATCCCAGGGGTTAGCAAAGTATTTTTCTTACCATATATATTTCTCTCCCCTAGAGGAGATATAGAAAATAAAATTTTCTCCATCTTGTTACATTTTCTGTTCCACTTATCTATGGCTACTAGCTCTGAATACGTAAGAATATTACATGGTGGTAGTGAAACTCTTTTCTGTTTTTCACTGTTTTGAGCAATAGAAGGGAGCTTAAGTGATTACTGACCAAGACATTGGTACCCAGGAAGAACATGGGACACCACACATGATATCAAGGTAGACCTAAAGAGAGACTCTCTAAGGTTGGAGAATTTTCTGCCAAGAGAAAACAGCAGTCTTTGTTGGATGAATTTCACCTCAGTTCTTAGCAAGTGAGTTGATCTACTTTACTTAACCTCTCACAGTCTCTCAGAGCCCTAAGATTCCATCTTTTGTAGTACAGGTAATTAAATAATTTCTAATTCTGCGTATGTTCTGAATGATGAATTTTATTTTCTTTGGTACAATTATATATTTTTTATATGTAAATATATAATATTTATGCATATATGTACACATATTTTTATTAGTTGATTGTATAAAAGTATGAAAACATGGTAGTATCACTCAGAAGTTTGTAGGAGCAGCAGTTTTCAATCCATGTAATATTATATCTAAATAGAAACAATCGCCTTGGAGGTTTTCTTGCTGGCTGGTATATTGACATGATTGTGATACCTCCAGCTGGCTTTTTCACACTGACAATTACACGCATGCCCCATGATACTTGATGCTCACAAAGCATGAAGAGGAAGGAAAACAGTGATCTTAGGTCCATGAGGGAAGGCTATAACCACGGACAAAGTAAGCAAACGGAAACCCAGCTAATTGAAAGGGAGGGTAGTTAAAATTTAGCAATGTTGAATTGGGAATAGCATCAGTGTCAAAGGGAACTTGAATTTAGCTGGGTGATTGAAAAATCACATGGCAAATTATGTCTTCCTCTGAACTTATGGTACCAAAATAAGGCAAAGATTTTTCGCCCTGTGTCTTAGAAGGGGGTGTTTGGGACAAGTGGATAAAAGCTGTTATTTTCTAACATCAGAAGTAGATTTAATCTTTTTGCATGTTTTAACTGTGACATTATAGGTATGTAGCTTTACGGTAACGTGGACATTGGCAGCTTCTGTTTGAAGGTTCTAAGTATTTGACCTCTTTACCACCATGTAACTCCCTTCCCCACCCACAGAAATAATACTTCTGATTTTTAAGGTGAGGAATAATGGGCGTGTATTACATTAATAATAAAAAATGAACAGTGACATATTAAGGCAAAAAATACTAAAAATCCTCCTTTGCATGCTTCGCAGAGATAATTTGGAGTATAGTGGGAAGATCTTGAACTGGGAATTCAGAAAACTTGGATTCAAGTGTGCACTCTGCCACTTACCATGTGATTTTGTCAAGTTACTTTTCTTCTCTTAGCCTTTTTTCTCCCAACCCTAACACCCCCAATTTGCACTATAGAGACAGGATCTACTCCCTGGTTTATTTTGAAATAATATGTAGGGACCATTTGGAAAAAAATGATACGCAAATGATATGGATGGTGATGGTCTCAACTAGAAATTAATGTTTTCAAAAATTATTATTCTGATATAGTATTTCATATTTTTTTAAAGGTGAAACAAGACCAATAACAAACCATGTTTTTACAAAAAAGCAAACATTTAATTACTGTTTTCACCTGAATTGGCAGTGAGGAATATTGGAAAAAGAGCTAAGTAGAAGCCAGAATCAACTAATTGCTGTCAACTAACAGAGTTTGTGTATGTTGCTTCAGACCCCTGAGTCTTTACTTTTTTATTATTCAAATGCAAATGCTCTATTTCCTAAGTTCCTTTAAAATGTTGGGACTTCGTTTTATCCTCCTTTATCCTATTGCCATTACCCCCATCCCTCCTTCGCACACATACCTCTCTACCACTTCTTTCTCCTAGCTAACTTTAATAAGGTCTTCATAACTCAGCTCAGATGTTATCTCTTTCAAGAATTCTTTAATTTCTCTTGGCAACAAGAGGCTGGCTTAACTAAGTCTCCTCAGTGTTATCTTAACACCTATACCCACCTATATCATTGGACTCTACTATTTGGTTATAAGTGTTTATATATCTTTTATCCCAACTACAACCTAAGACCCTTGAAGATAAGGTCATGTGTTGCTCATCTGGGGACTGGCACTTAGTAGATTTTTAATGAATGTTTCTTTAATGAGTGAATAAATGAATGAAAGTATAATGTATGAGAAGCTCTTTGAAAAGAATAAAAGACAATGTGGAAATGGTATTTTTCAAATATAACTACAGAAGGAAGGAGCATTTGTCTAGTGAAACAGTACTGTATTTGGAAATCAGTTATTGGGCCATCTCTACCAATTTGGTGAGTAACTCCAGGAAAATCACTTAAGCTCTCAGCATTCAACTTCCCATCCAGAATAGGGCAATCTGCATTTCCCATAGCCTGACATTAGGAATGTCACAGAGGCCAAAATTAGAGCAATTACGTGATATCTGCTGATTTTTTAAAAAAGAAGGTATGCTGTGTATTCTTGGGGGATACATTAACACCTGTTCATAATCAAATTGCTTTATACTCAAGCTATTCCTGAAGTTTTCTCTAAACGATTTAAAATTAAATAACATTTTAAATGGACTGAAGGAGATTTGTATTTAAAGCATATTTCTGGTCTATACCAGTTTTATAGAGTACAAAATCCTCTTGAAGGGGACCAATTATTTTTAATTTAGATTTGTAATTTGTATTTGTTTTGTAATTTAGAATTTTCTTGTGATACCAACCTCTTAAAGCAGCACCCTCCTATATTCCTCTGACTGTGTCTCCTCTTCTGTTTAATGAACCATAATTGACTGGCAGTGGAGAATAAATATCCACCACTGAACTGCCTTTATTGTCTTTGGGAAGCTGAATTTATGTTCAAGAACACAGCATCTGTCCTGCAAACAATAATTTTCAGAATTGTGAACAGATATTTGTGTCTTTGAGAAATATGTAAAGAAGCATTAAGGTGATGGTTCCAGGAACTTTGGGAAATCTTAAACTAAGACGAAAGGTACATTGCTCAATAATCCCCCAGAGAATTGGAGACTTTCTTTTTCTTTTTAACTGACCCCAGATGAGTAATTAATCCAGAGTTAGTTTCTCATGTAATTATGATGTTACTTACCCCTACTTTATCAGGCCACTTCTTGTCCTCACCTGGGCAAGAATGTAATTTAGGCTTTGCTTACTCTCCGATTAAGAATACAAACTAAATAATGTTTTGATTTTCCTTGTTATGAAATTAATGTGGAGCTGGGTTCCTTCTTAGGTGTCCCACTATGCTTCTGTATGAAATTCTGTCTCACGGGAGTGTGACACCTATGTCTTAATTGCTTCTTTTCTTGTTGAGTCAACTGGATTGAAGTATACTGTATGTACAGTAAACTGTACCCATGTAATATCCTTGTAGTCACCACCACAATCAAGGTGCAGGGCATTTCGACCACCTCCCAAAGATCCCTCCTGCATCTTTGCAGTCATTTCCCATTCCATTCCAGCCCTAGGCAACCATGGATCTGCTTTCCATCACCGTATATTAGTTTGCATGACTTTTTTCTTGAGCCCACCTTTTTGAGGTTGAGTTCTTTCATGAGGAGATAAACTATATGGTTGGGAGGAAGGAAAAGGCAGAGCTGAGGCATCTATTCAAGTAAATCGCTTCAGATCTGATAAGCACTAAATTTTGAGGAAGCAAGGTTTATCTGAAGTCATAGGCTGGTAGTTACCTTTAGAACATGGTTAACCAAGAACAACAAAATTGGAATGAAATTTACATTTGGGCCATTTAATTCAGAAACATCTAGGAGGAAGTTCAAGGTTTCCAGCCACTTTGATGAAGTAAGTTTTTCATTCCTCATATGAATTCGGTCCCATGCTTTTAGCCATCACTAAGCTAAATGGGCTATAATATATTTTTTTTTTACATGTTCACCATTCAGAAATAAGGTGGTGGTTGTCCTTGGACTGTGTAAACTTACAGGATATAAACACTTATTTTTAGGAGTGCAGAACTTTGTTGTGTTTAAATTTTGAAGGTGGTCAAGGTACAGGGCCAAGATTTCTCATCTCCATTTGACCTTTGCATGATAGTTCTAACCACTGGACATTTAACTTTTTATGGCCAAGAGTCAAGTGCTATTGGTGAAATGTTTGCAAAAGGATTGGCATGAAACTGCCTCACTAGTATTTTATGCTTGTGCTACAGTCCAGAAATAAACATTACATTTCTTTCTCTAAATATATTTGTGTCCTGGATAGCCAACTGACAACTATTGTCTTTTTTTTCCCCCCAGTTAAATAGCAATTGTTCTGGATGAAGGAATGGCACTGTTTAAAATACTTTCACGCTAAGAGTCTCCTGGTAGGAAGGAAAATAAATTTCCAGTCTTAAGAATCAAATGTCCCTATTCAATGTCAGTCTTATGACTCTCCTCCCCCCACATTAAAATTTCGTTAAATTGGGCTCTAATCTGTTTCAAAGCAAAGTTGAGAAGTTCCTATATCAGGACTGTCCTAGATACAGGTATCTTTCCAGCTTATAGAAGTACCTTTTTCTTGCTAATATTTAGTGGAAGAAGTGATATTTAACCTTTGGATGCCAGAGTTTCCTTTATTCTTTTCAAGGAGGTTTAATTAACCCATCTCTTTTTTCATTTACCCTATTGTTTGGAAATTTCTGGGAACATAATTTACTTAAAGCAGTAAGTCAGATTTTTTTCCTCTCTCCTCTTTTTTATTCTTCCATAGGCGAGAACTGTAGTATATGCAGATTATTGAGAGAGGAAGAATAATATCTGAAAAGGTGGCTTTCTTAAAAGACACCAGTAGCATTAGTGTCACGTCTGAAGCACCCATTTGTGTCAACTGTAGAGACCTTTCAATGGAAAATTGTGCAGTGCTACCTTTTAAAGTATGAAATGCTAATTTGGGATTTACAGTTTTTGAACTGGAGGGCTGCATTTTGCATGGGATTTTGTTTAATTTCCCAGTGAAAAAAGGCATTTGAAACACAACTGCCTACAGCCAACTGTCAACAAAAATCAACTGTAATAGCACAGAGCCTGTCACTGATGTATGTGGTGATGTGGTAATCTTCTCAATTTAGCTGGATATTTCTCCTTCGTACAAAATAGCTGAAAGTCTTGCTAGGCATTTATGAATATCGGGAGGTATTATTAGGCTGATAATGGGGCCAGATTAAGGAAGTGTACACTGGTTCAAAGTGTCCGTTAAAGAGACACAAAATGGGATGGTGCTTGGCCCTCAGTGTAAGGGAATCTTCACATTTCAGGTTTGCTTAAGATTTGGGCGATAGCAAGCCGAGTTCCATCTGCTGTGAAAGTGGCTTTCTGGGGAAAAAAATAAAGTTGTTATGCTATTTTTCCCCCAGAAATCTGTTATTGTTTATCAAGAGGGTGAAATTAAAAATCTCTAAAAATGGAAGTGAGGAGGGCAAACTAGGGAAATCTCCTGGGGTGAGGCTGGTTAGTGTCCTTCTCCCTTAGACATTGAGAGCCAGTGGTTGAGGGCTGGCATCTTTTCCCTCTCAATCATGACTCTTAGAACTGGGAGAAGAGAATTCTTTTGGAGTGTCTGTAGTTTAGTAGTGGGACCCCCTTGGATTCTAAATAACTGGCAAATGCAAGGCAAAAAATAAAGCTGCGTATAACCTATTCTTTGGCAAGGCACAAAGTTGGCACTTATTAATAGTTGTCATCAAAACATGGCATTAGTGAAGCTTCTCATATCAAAAGGGAATTTAGAATCAAATAGCACTTTATGTTATCAGTTACTATTTTTTTAATTTAGTATTTAAAATGAGCCATATTCATATCTGACCACACTGTTTACTAGCTCCATGGTAGCCCATCTCTCTGTGATTAAGTTTCTTCATCTCAAAATTGGATTAATAATCATGCCTACCTTATGGGGATTTTGTGAGAGTTAAGTTACCTTGTAGATATAAAGAGCTTATAAAACTGCTTGACATATAATAAGCATCATATGATTAGTTATTATTATCATCATCATCAGTACAAGCAACATATTCACTGTTATCAAGTACTCATGCTAAAAGGATGGAAAGTGGAATATACTAGCACATATACCATAACCTATTGTGAAAGGTATATTCATTTTTCTTAATCATTATGTTTTTATATATTGGTGGAAGACAGGAGTGAACCACATTATCTGAGCTACATGTAATATGTTCTAATATACTTATAAATAGCACCATGGCTAATAGGAACTTGACAGTGCCATGCCCTGTTTTGTGCACTGCCTGCCCACTGCCCCTTTCTCTGAAGCTCTGCTCCTCTGCAGCTCCTGCTTCCCATATGACCCTGATCTGTTCTCTTCCCTGCTTATCTTGGCCAATGAGGATAGACCAAGGATGGACCTCTGATGGAGGGGTGTGGCTCCAGAGAGGCATGTCAGTAACATGGTACACCTCTAAAAAAAGCTAGATTGAGCCAATCCAATTCCTTTCTCTGCAGTTCTGTGATTGTGCACCGAGGTACCATTGTTGATTATCCGCAGGTGCCCAAATTCAAAAACTATGAGATGGAAAGGAGAGTAGGGTTAGATGTGGCCTTAGCAGTTACGTACAAATTAAAGCTATGATAGAACAGTGGAGCAAAGAGAAAGGCAACCACACCATGAGAGAGAATCTCTGAGGCTGCATGTTTTTCTCTGTTTCCTGAGCTCTCACAACTGGCTCTGCAGTTTTTCCGGATTCCATGAGACCTCTTTATTTCCCTACAACAAAATTCCCTTCCTCTCAACTTCCCACTAGTGTGAGAGTGTTTCTGTTCATTGCAACCAATTAGGACACAGAGAGTCTAAGGTTTCTTGTGTGAGTAGGAAGTAAAGTTTTCTGCTAACAAGTAAAAAAACACTGCATATAGTAGAATTAAAATAAAACTGAAAGTGGTCAGTGAGGGAAATTTTTATTTTCCATATTCGAAGTCTTAGGAATGAAGGGGTGCTAGAAATAAGGGGATGGACAATTATCTCTAGGTTCTAATGGACTGACAAGATCTCTGCACGCACGGTGATTACTTTTTAATGGAGTAGACAGATAATCAACAAGAAAATATAAATTAAGGTGGTAACATGGTAATCATAGCCTGAGAAGAGTTTTATGAAGGAAATAAAGAGTAAAATTAGGAGATCCATTGGAGGTTTAGTGAAGTGTATTCCTTAGCATTAAATTATTTTGTTGGGTAACTGCCAGTGATCTCTGAGTAAAAAATTCCCATATGACCTTGATTCATTCTCTTCCTCTGCTTTGGCCAGTGATGAAGGACCAGGGGTGGGTCTCTGATGGAAAAGTGTGGCCCAAGACAGGCATAGGTATAGATACAGATATATACTGGATCAACATATACTCCACTCCTAACAAGACATAAAGCTTTTCTTTTATATCAAAGATGATACCAAAACCCATCAATGTACTACTGAGTTTTTCTTCTCTATTTGGAACGGATTTGGATGGTGGATAATGGAACAACCATTTAATGAGCCTACCTTCTACTAGGCAATATGCAATATCTTTTTCACAACTTTCTGATTTAATGGACAAAGCTAGCTACTCTCACCTTGTAATCATTGACATTCATGTGCAGTGACTACCTGGGATTCAGGCTTCTGTCTGGATCTGTTCTGGACCAAAGGGTGCTTTAATATGCTGCTTGTTTCTTCTAGCCTCAAGTTCTGGCCTGAATACAGACTTTAATGAGCAACCCATATATAAATAGTATAAAAGAAGAATTAACTATCATTACTCAGTTGCTTTTTTTCTCTTTAGAAATGAGTTGCTTTTCAGTTTTAAGTTTTCCAACTATTTGTTATTATTTTATTTATTAATTTTTGGCTGCGTTGGGTCTTTGTTGCCGAGCATGGGCTTTCTCTAGTTGCAGTGAGCGGGGGCTACTCTTCGTTTTGGTGCACGGGCTTCTCATTGCAGTGGCTTCTCTTGTTGCAGAGCATGGGCTCTAGGCGTGTGGGCTCAGTAGTTGTGGCTCACTGGCTCTAGAGCGCAGGCTCAGTAGTTGGCAGTGCATGGGCTTAGCTGCTCCACGGCATGTGGGATCTTCCTGGATCAGGGCTTGAACCCGTGTCCTCTGCATTGGCAGGCAGATTCTTAGCCACAGTGCCACCAGGGAAGCCCTCCAGCTATTTGGATGGAGATTCAGTTTGGAGAGAAGAAGTGTTTCTTTGTTTTCATTATCACTTCCTGCTAAAACTTACATAGTTAATTTCCAGAGTTTGACATCCCCTTGAGTACTCATGATATGAAGTAGAGAGATTGCTGCTCTGTGGCTTTAAGATCATTGAATATCTAGAATAAACCACCTACAGCGTACCAGACCCATAGTTGTAAAAGCAAAGAGGGATCTAGAGCATTGGAAAGGGAATACACCAAGCACAAGGTTGCAGTTACGAAGCAACAGAATTTACTGAGCATGGAAAATTCTCTCACTAAATAGATGAACAGTCCTCTGAGTTCTTCCCAGGATGCCAGACAAGTGATCTCAGCAAGAACTTTCTCTTCTTCAAGATTTTTATTTAAAAAAAAAGAAGGTTAGACAGATACAAGCACACTGACAAGTAAGCCTTTGGATGGAGAAGTGAGGCCAGGAGCACCATGCGCTACTTCTCCAGAGGATGAGTATTGACTGCTTACAGTGTTTCTCCAGGGTGCTGACCTTGACATCCAGATGGGTCTTTTGGTTATGATATTCTTAGTGCTTCTTTACTGTGCACTTTTTATTCAAAGGTACTTAGGTATGATGATAAGAAAATGCAATCACCACCTCCCCCCATTGTCCATCAGAAATATGTCATGAATAATTATTTCAGGCAAAGTGGTGATACTTCTTCCTCGCAGTCTCATTTTATCCCAGTGAGAAGGTTTGTATCTACTTCTCTCCGTAGACTTAGGCTTGGGCAAAGTATGATACCAGTACGCATTTTTCTTCTCATGAGGTCAGTATTCTCTGATGTTTGTCGTACATTTATTCAACAAATACTGATCCAGAGCCTACTTTGTGCCAGAAACCACTGGATATGCAGCAGTAAACAAGACAGACAAGGTCTTTGCTCACATGAGATTCTAGTGAGGAAGGCAGATCATGAAGTAAATATAAATAAACAATGTAATTATAGATTGTGACGATTTCCAGGAAAGAAATAAAGAGTAGAACTAGGATTTCTTAAAAGTTTATCCAGTTGGTGCTAAGGCCCATCCTCTCCTCATACCAGACCTCTAACATGCTTTCTTAATCTTTGAAGTATGCACAACTAACATTTATTTTTCAGTTTTACATACACAGCTTGAAGTAATTGCAAATTCAAGCTCTTCTGTCCTTTCCAAACAAATTTTAATCCCTAAGTCTCTCATATATAGACATTTTAGGACTGCCAATAAGCCCAGTATTAAGCAATTTCCTTGGGAGAAAAGACACAAGACACAAATTCTATATTATCAAAGTTTGGAACCCAAAAGGATAAGTAACTGAGTGGCAGTTATTTGCATACATGTCTCTCTCCCCTATTATACCTCCTTGGAGGTAGACACTAATCTGTTTCTTTTTTTTTTTTTTTTTGTCACCTGTGATACTTAGCATCATGATATGCACATAGTAGGAACTCAGTATATTGCTCATTGAATTCAACTGAATTAGCAAAAACACAGGCACTTGCCAAAGGTATTAGTGAATACATGTTTGAAGAAAATGAACTAACAATTAAGTTAAAAAGTCAGTATTCACCTGGATTTTGGCTAAGCAGATACATTTCCTTACTGGTGAACATAAGGACTTTCAGACCAATGAATCTGGTATCCTACAGTCCCTTGCCAACAAGGCATGGCAGAGATGGAGGAAAAGGAATGTGGGCTGAATGCAGACTTTGGCAAATGGTTGGCACTTGAATCTCTCCTGCCATAGTCATAAGCTCTTGGTCTGCCTGGCAGGAGCTATGAGGGATAAACTGAGAGGTCCTAGGATGAGAACTCCCTATGAAGGTGCTGAGGCTATTTTCATTTTGGCCTGAAGTTTGTGAGAAAGCTATACTGCCTGCCCCTACCGGGTGCTTCTCCTCTGAGCCCTCCCTTCAGGGACCTGGTTCAAATGATCCCTTTGTTGAGACCTTAGATGTGCAAGTCCTCTTCACAGAGCTGGGGATACAAAGATGGACAATCAAGATCCTTGCTCTTAGGTAACCACTATTCCAAATAATTGGAGAGGAAGGACTTAACATTTAACCAGTAAAGGAGCACCAGCAGTGATATTCTCCCTGCCTTGAGAGTTCACCTTTATACAGACACACACACGTTAGTACTTTCCCACATGGAATATATCAGTGCAATTGCTTCAGACCACACATTTTGGTAGTGGAACTTGGGGATGGTTCCAGGCTATGGCAGGGAGCAGGTTACAGGGCTAGGACCAGGAGAGACAACTGATATGGAAGAGGGATGTGGTTTTACTAGCTGGCCTGAGTTTTATGGAACTAAATCCTTCTATGATACAAATTCCTATGAAATGAACAGTGGGAATACACAATTCATTCAATCATTCATTTGTTATTCATTCAAGAAATGATTGTTGAGTATCTACTATGTGCTAGGGAATAGGGATGCCACAGATGGAGAAAAAAGAAAGATGTAATCTACAGGGGAAATAGACGTTAATCAAATAGTTTGACAAATGTAAAACTGCAACTGTGACAAGGGCTAAGCTACTTAGTGCTGTGAGAGATTATAATAGGGGCATTTAATCTGTCAGGGAAGGCTTTCTTTAATTTACCTGATTTTGCTCATATCATGCTTTTTGGAGTGGGAGAGAGGGTTTGCCTTCCCCGTTGTGTTTCCCAAGGTCAGTCTTCGCATCAGTCTGTGAATGCACGCACATGATTTAAATAAGCTGGGTCTACCTTTTCATCTCTTTACTTTCATTTTGTTTATTTATTTATTCATACATACGTGCATGCACACACCGTTAGAACTATTTTTAATGTTTACTTGTCATCTTTGGGAGACTGTGGGAATTGTGTTGAAAATACAGTTTCTTCAGTCACTCACCAGACATGGGAGGATGTTTCCAATGAACTGGAAAACAGAGCTGAGTGATGTATCACAAAACTTAGCTTTTATGTTGAATGGTCCTCTTTTGAATTGGGGTATATTAAAATGGAATGCACTGGAGGCAGCATGGTATGTGGAAAGAGTAAGAATTTGGAGTCAAGAGGCTCCACCACTCATCCATAGGGAGCCCTGGGTAATTTATGCATCCTCCCTGAGTCTCAGTGACTCCATCTGCAAGATGGGCATTATAATAACCACCTCAGTTTTTTGGTGAGGATTTAGACAGAATATCTGAAGGCTCTAGGATAGTACCTTGCACTGGTATGGGCTCAAAAAATAGTTTCCTTCCCTACATTCAGATTCTTGGGCCCCATTATCATAGGTCTACTTGGAGACAGCCTGCTGATTTCAAGGAGGGTTTCCTCTACCATGGAAAGGGGGATAGAGGAGAAAATTCAAGAGGGATTCCCATCTTGACCTAGGGAAGATGAGATGCCCATACTCCAGTTTATAACAAGATTCCATAGAAGAGGGGATAGAAGATGAATGTACATTAAAGGGATTTAAAACATGAGCAGACTCTCTGTTACGCACAGATGAGTTAATTGTTTTGCCTTAAATATATTTCCTGAAGAACAGAAGCCTGATCACAGCACACATCGTTATGTATTTTAGACAAACAGCACTTTGAATCAAATTATAGTACGTACATAAAATATTAAAATAAGACATTTATAACAAATCTTTCTAACTTAGTGCTCAGCTCTAAAATAGATTTATATATGGATAAGCAATAGGTGCGATAAATGTGGTACAGATACCACAATTTAAATTGCAAATCAATGGGGCATCATGGGAAGAAGGAATGCAGACTTTAAGTACTAAGGGAAAAGATCCAGCTATGCAATAGTTTTAGGCCTTCTGCCTGATTTCATTTTGCAATGTCTGTATCTGGACTCCACATTTGATACATCCCAATATCTGCTCCCTAATATAGTTTTTTTTACACTCCCAAGTTAAATGATCTAATTAAAGCTTTCATTTATTGTTCTTTTTGTTGATTGTTGAACTGTTGCCAATATACAGTTCCCCAGAGTCTTCAGGTTATTTTAGTTAGCTGAGAGATTTTGGAAGACTGTTATTGTTTCTCAGTTAACAAAATAGGCAAATGAGATGGGGAACAGTATCCTTGCACGTGCTGGAGTGCTGCCTACTTCTCCAGATCACCTTGCACTCTTTTCCTCCCCTATGGTTTGTTGGACAGTGTGTGGTGAATGTGTCGACAACTTGTCTACAAGAATGATCCCTGCCCGAGAATATTAAACTTGTTTCATTTATTTTAAAGAACTTTGGGGCTATCAAGTTGGATGACTACAGAGCTGAATGTTTGTAGGCTAGCTGGCCTGCTAGAATTCAAAGGCTTCCCTCATATCAGAGGCCTTTGAAAGAGCCCTAAGGGGTGAAGCTGTACTTTGAGACTGTCATGGTATCCAATTCATTTCAGGGAAGTAGACCTTTGCTCCCAGCTTCAAGTCACTAGATATAGATGAACAGCTATGACTTATCCAACAACTAACTATTTTCAAGGCTGGAGGCCTGTGAATGGAGGGGAGGAAGGCCAGTCACAAAGGGTTAGTGACAGATTTCTGAGTACTGATAATTAAAGAGATCTTTCTTAGTCCAAATTTTACATGCAGCTACAGAATTGAAACATCTCTCCTCCACAAGGGGTAAAGTTGTTTTACTTGGAAACCATTCTTCTTTGCCTGATCTATATGCTAAAAACTTCTCTTCCCATTGAATATCTGCAATATTAGTTTTCCTTTTCAGAGAAAGTCTGTCTGGCCATATTTCATTTTCTTGTAATGTATCGTATTCAGTTTTTAATGCTTGGGTTCTTGGTGTAGTTAACTCACCTACCTCCTTCCCACTCTGCTTACCATGATTGTTTCCAATACTTTTTTGGAAGTTGTTACATTAAAAATAATAAAGGATATGGTATTTGTTTTTCTCTTTCTGACTTACTTCACTCTGTATACTACCAAATGTAAAATAGATAGCCAGTGGGAAGCAGCTGCATAGCACAGGGAGATCAGCTCGGTGCTTTGTGACCACCTAGAGGGGTGGGATAGGGAGGGTGGGAGGGAGACGCAAGAGGGAGGAGATATGGGGACATGTATAACTGATTCACTTTGTTATAAAGCAGAAACTAACACACCATTGTAAAGCAATCATACTCCAATAAGGATGTTAAAAAATATAATAAAGGAGGAAATAAATGCCTTCATATTCAAGATTTCAGGTGGTAAGATTCAACTGTACTTTATGTCAGCCAGCCATACCAGAAGAGAAAGGTATGGCTATATTCCTGCCAGAAAGTTGTATCCATAAGAATATATCTGTCAGTGCTTACCTCCATGTAGGTCAGTATAATTAGGATAGCTCTTAGAGAGGAAGATATTAAATATAGGTATACAGATTGTTTCTGGAATTAAGGTACTAGTATGGGTTCTCAATAGTCTGTTCCAGTAAGAGCCAAGTGTAACCTTAAAATAGAGATACAAAGAGTTAGATCTGTGCCATCCATTACAATAGCCACTGGCTGAATGGGGCTATTGAGCAACTGAAATGTAGCTAATCTTAGCTGAGAAGAACTGTAAGTATAAAATATATACCAGATGTTGAAGGTAATACAAAAACGTAAACGTAAAAAGAATTATCTCAATAATTTTATATTGATTATCAAAATAATATTTTGAACATATTGTATTAAATAAAATATAATATTAAAATCAATTTCACATATTTCATTTTCTTTAAAATGTGGCTATTATAAAATTTTAAATTATATATGTGGCTAACATTTTATTTCTATTGGACAATGCTGAGCAAGGTTGACGTAAGGTAATATTGTAACTGATCGGCTTAAAAGACTTTGGTATTAGGCAACTCACTTTGTTCTTTATAGCATGCCTGAAATACATTGTAAATGGGAGCCTATTTTAAGTGTGCCTGGAGATCTTGCTGGTTAAAGTAACCCCATGGTGAGAACTGCCTTCCTGTGAGTAATTACTCCTTAATATACCTGATTAATAGGTTTAGATTTTAATAGGGTTTTCCTAAAGCAAAGTCCACCAATTTTATCATATGCTTTCCAGTATAACCATTATTTATCTTTGTGTGAAGAGTCTCTAGCCTTTTATAATATACCTTTTCTTGTTTATTCATCTTTCACAGTCACCACTTCTTGGAAGGGAAGTGCTATTTAGCTGAACATGCTTGGACTCTGAAGGTAGACTGCCTGGGCTCAGCACCAACACTCACTAGTGACCCTTGGCACATTCACCTCTCTTAGCTGAACTTTCCTCATCTGTGAAATGGAACAATAACTCACAGGGGAGTAATGAGCACACCGTGAGATGGTTGCCGTACTGGGCATATGGACTTAATGAAGTGAGTCCCCATTCACTTCCTCTTGTTTTATGAGTGCCTGGGGGCCTAAGTTTCTAGGACACTGAGTCTGTATTGCTGATCATTGATTTTTTTTTTTCCCCAAGAGAAGGCCATTATTATGAGCACTGTGTACCTGTATGAAGCACAGATATGCTCATGGCAGTTAAGAAGGGAATCACAAGTTCTTGGCCTCTGTGTTTGTGATTCTCCCTGTCTAAACTACTCTCCTTTTCCCATCATTTCCTTTTCTCATCATCTTGTCCATCTTTCAGTGTCCAGATGAAGTGCCACCTCTTTCATCAAGCCTTCTTTGACTACTCTAGACAGCACTAATTTATCAGCTTTATACATCTTATTGCCAATACAGGCCAGTTTAAATCAAGTACCAAATATGTATCTGGTGTTTCAAATTCCAGTGCTTACTGTCAAGGGATTTCAAGCCTATTCATTTGATTTCATCCACTGAACTGTAGGTGTTTTGGAGGCAGTGGCCATGCTTCATATCCCTTTCACAACTTCTATATCTTGTTCAAAAAATACTTGCTGATTGATCGATTGATTGATTGAGTAGGGCTTGACTAATAGAAAATATGTTAATGCGAGAGTAATTATTCATGATAGGAAGTGACCCAGCAAGGAAAAAACCCATATACCGTCTTTATAGATATCTATGTTAAATAATTCGTACATGTCAAAATTTAAGATTATCATGCAAAACATCTTATTTAACTGCTGAGTTCTAGGAGATACCTGAGTTAGAAAAAGATGACTTAAATAAGTTTCTGATTCTAAATTCTTTAAATAAGTTTCTGATTCTAGAATCTTTTTATTACAATTGCCCTGGGCGTGTATTTTACACTCCTACAAGCCTCAGAGTACTGTGAAACATCATTTACAATCTCAGACAGGGTATACGGATCAACTTTCTTTATAGCCACAGGATTCTATATGTAGAATATATATCTCTATATATTCTAGAACCTTTGAGATACACACACACACACACACACAATATATGTAAATATATATGTGTAAGTAGAGGTATTAAGATCTCTAAGATGCCCAGTTTCTATTTGTGGTCTTTCTCAATAAGGCAGTGGAACATTGGTGCTTTCAAGTGAACTTAGAGATGTTGAATATGACATTCATGTCATTAAAAATAGTTAGCTGTTCTTGGCTACATTCACAAAGAAGTCCCTTAATGCTTCTTTTAATTGGCAGAATCCACACTTGGTATCTATTTTGCAAATGTACCCTGCACTGAGCAGTTAGAGCTGTGTATGTGTCCGTGTATGTTCTCTGTAGGTGACACTACACCCTAATCAGACAACTGGGTCATTGTACTAGGACATAACTGTATGCAGACAATGCCTCTCCTACCACTCCCCCCCCACCTTTTTTTTTAAACCCTGAAATATGGTTGATATGGTCCATTGCAAAATGAACCTATATTGGAAATGGCAAAATTGTAATGTAAAATATACTGGGGTCAGTGGGGTGTGCTGTTTTTTGCATATATTTTTTCTCCCCTGACCCATGCCATTCCCCTGCATACGGGGAAAAAAGCTTCATCTCGCACAGAAATGTGATGTCCTTTACTGCCAGAGGCTGTTGCTGTTTTAAATGAGGAAAAAGCACAATGCATGAAGAAGGAAAATTAAAGCATATTCATTTTGGAAATTAGATATGGTGTCAGGAGACTCGCAGAAAATAGCCCCGTTTGAATGGAACCCCACACTACAAGACAGTTCACTGAACTTTTGACCACTATTTATACCATGGAAGCTTTTGAAATAAGGAAGAGAGCAAAACATTTTATAGCTGCTTAATAGCTGAGTTCATCTTTCTTTCTTTCTTTCTTTTTTTTCCCACCAGGCATTTGTCTCTCCCTTCAATGTGTATAAGATATGCAGACACCATGTAGCTTATTGGCAGGCCTTTGTGTTAATGTCTCCAGGTTGGTTCCAGAACACACATCTACTGGATGAGAGTAGCTCCTGGCCAACCCAGCAACCTTCCTTACGCTCCACGGAACAGTCTGTTGTCTGCCTGTGGCTGGTCTGGAGTGGCCAGTCCTGCCAGGGGCACACAGGCCTTGGGAGTGACAGTGACCTCTTTAGAGGTCATTCTGCAAATGCAGAGAGAATATACCTTTCACAAGTCCCAGGGATTCCTTATGCAAAATTGGACAGGAATGGGGGAGATGATGGAAAAGGCACTTTGTCTGATTTCCCCCTTCCCATTATTTGGAAGAACAGTTCTCAATTTGTGATCATCCCTGTTCTGCTTCATTGCTTCCCTCCTGCAGAGCACATCACACCAGCCAGGTTAAGTGGGATTCAAGGGCCCTCCAGGAAGGACAGCCTAGATTTTTTTTTTTTTTTTTTGCGGTATGTGGGCCTCTCACTGCTGTGGCCTCTCCCGTTGCAGAGCACAGGCTCCAGACGCACAGGCTCAGCGGCCATGGCTCACGGGCCCAGACGCTCCGCGGCATGTGGCATCCTCCCGGACCGGGGCACGAACCCGTGTCCCCTGCATCGGCAGGCGGACTCTCAACCACTGCGCCACCAGGGAAGCCCGACAGCCTAGATTTTTGACTCAACACTGAATAAGGAAGTACCTGCAAAAATGAGGGAGAGGAAGAGTTAATCAGGAGTGGAGGGCAGGATCAATTAGAGGCAGAAAAACAAATCCAATTTGTATTGGTATTAATGAAAAATATGCTTTAACGTTTATACAGATATGAAGCATGGAGCTAAATATTACAAATTACAGGTTATGAGTCTATGTCAGCTTTATTATTGTTATTACTATTAATGCGATGATATCAAACCTAAGGGGTCACTGTGTTTGTTTAATTTATTTTCTGGGAAAGCTTAGCATTTCATTTCCAAGTGAGGACCTTTTACTTGGCCTCTTGGTGACTTGACCACACTGGCACAAATTGGACCCCGCCTCTCTCAGGATCTAAGAGCTCCTTAGCGTTCTCTCTTTTTGATCATTACCAGGTGTATTCTCATATCTTTACCCTTACTCCACTCCCCAGTCAACTATGGGTCTCACTTCCATTAGGAGGTGATACAATGCTGAGGTTTGAATGGTGGCTTGAGGGGGTATGAGGACAGGGGATGCTGAGAAAAGGCTTAATCATAATGGAATCACCCTGTGCTGCAAAATCCTGTAACGTGTCTCAATACTGACCTTCTGTGTGTGTCCTTGGTTTGGGAAATAGGGATAATCTGCCCCCATACATGACTGTGAGGTCTTTACAGATTCACATTAGGACAGACTTCAACATGGGAACACATTGCTATTTTCTTCTGCCTTTTGCTCTTCTGCCTTTTGCTCTGTGATTTTAACTTGAGAGAGCAAGAGCGAGTGAGCGAGAGAGAGAGAAAGAGAGAGAGAGAGAGACCATCACTCCCCTCCTCAACCCCAGCATTATTCATTAGGAGAGGATTTTTTTTCTCCTTTGGATGGGAAACGTCTCTCCTCTCACTAGCCAGTAACAGCCCTTCTGTTCATCCTTATGTGAAACCTTCACAACTGCGCTAATATGATCTCTGACAATTGGAAAGGAGCTAGGAAAATAAGGACCCCTGTGAAGTCAGGAGTTAGCCCAGGGTCTTCTCAGGGCAAGAACTCTTCCTGACCACCTGCTTTTTGCCAGGACTAAGAGACTAAGATCTGTGTGCTGACCTCAGGCCACAGGCTGAGAGAAACCTGAGAAGTGCTTTCATCAAAATCTTCTTGGCCTCAAAAAGGACCCTCTTTGTTTCCTGTTCTGCCTGAGGCTTCTTGGCACTGCCAGTAGCCATGTTGCTTTTGCTCTGGTTTTGTGAGAAGAAAGTCCCAGGGAGCCCTGGGGGACTGCTTTGTGCTCCTGCCCAAGCTACCCACCCACTCCCAGTCTATAGCCCAATGAAGGGAACTGAGATAGGATGCAGGGGATGCAAAACGGGTGAGGTCATGCAGGCCACCACTTTAGCCACTGGCAAAAACCAGGCATCAGAAACAGTAACATCAGGGAAGTACTTCACAGTTTAGAGCTGGAGGTGGGGGAAATAAGGGATCAGGTTTGGAAAATTCTCAAGCCCTCTCAGTCTGCTTCACCCTCCTCTCCCTACCTCTGAGGACTTGGCTGACGTGGACCCGTGGACGCAAATGCCCTGCATTTTTCTGTCACCACTGCCTTGGCAGTGGATCATCCCTACAGTTGTCACACCATTTGTGGTGGCCTGTAGTTCCCCTGCCATTGTGGTGTCTGATTGGGACTGAGCATTCACATGATGAAGAAAAGAGAAGACAGTGATCAAATCCAGCAATATTAGTCATAATGATTTTTTCCTCTCTCTTTTTAAGCCTGTGGAAGAGAATGAGGAGACAGGCCTGGGCAGGATTTCTGCTTTGTTTAATTACAAATGGACATATTATAGCAAATATTAATGATTTCATTAGTTTAGGAATTTCAAGTCTGACTCAAGTCTGAATATCATGTTATGATGACCAAGCTTTGAATAAAAATCCATCTCAAAAGAAAAAATTCCATCAGATGCAGTGTTGGTAAGATTACCTCATTGCATATCGGGCATATGATAGTGAGATGTTTTCTGGGTCACAAGGGGTTTTTCTGGTAGTTCCAGAGTATTTCTTTCATGCTTATGGTAGTCTATGAAATATGAAAAAATTTTAAATAGTTTAGCCATTCCTTTCTTTATAAAATTGGGTTTCAGATAAAGGTTTCATGACACAGTAGACTAGTGAGGCAACTTGATGGAATCAAGAGAGGGCAAACTTGGGTTCAAATTCCAGCTCTGCCACTTAGCTGACTTCAAGGCCTTGGGCAGGTTACTCTTTCCTGACTCTCCTGGTCTCAGTGATCTCATAAATAAAATGGGATAATAATCTCAATGATAATGATTATTATCATTATCAAAGAGATCATTATCTAAGAGATCTTAGAGCTGGAAGATGTCTTTAATACCTATACGTTTGTTCATCCCTCCCCATGTCACAGAAAAAGAAACTAAGTTTTTGAGACTCTAAGAACTTATTAAACAACATGCAAAATGGTCTCAGAGCTTGGTGTGGTCCACATTCTCTTGATGCCCAGACAAGTGGACTGTTTGTGTCCATTCAGGCTGCTATACCAAAAATTAAACAACAAACATTTATTTCTCACAGTTCTGGAGACTGGAAGTTCAAGATTAAGTTGCTGGCAGATTTGGTGTCTTTGATACCCATCTCCTGGTCCATAAACAGCTGACTTCTTGTTGTGTTCTCACATAGCAGAAGAAATGAGGGAGCTCTCTGGGGTCTCTTTTATAAGGGCACTAATCCCAACCTGAGGGTTTCTCCCCCATGACCTCATCATCTCCCAAAGTCCCCACTTACAAATACCATCACGTTGGGGATTAGGTTTCAACATGTGAATTTGGGGGATACATAAACATTTAGTCCATAGCAAGGACTTATTTATTCCTTATCATTTCTCAGGTCAAGCCTTTCATGTTGTTAATGATGAGTGCTATATAAGAGTTCTTCTGAAGTGTTTTAATTTTTCCCCCATTGGGTTTTTATAATATATTCTTTCAGTTCTCGAACCTTGCATATCACTTGTTTCTCTGATGTCACAGTCTTTATTGGTCTAGCCCTGTGATTCCCTTCAGCTGGAATACTTTATTACTTTTTTTGCCCAATGATTCTTTGATTGTTTCCTGTCTTGGCCTTGTTTTCCCCAAAGAAAATAGGATACCTAAGCAAAAGGACCATATAACACATTTTACCTAACCTTGTGGTTCCCAGATTTTTGCTTTCACTGATCAGTAAAAACATTTCTCTCTTCCTTTCTCCCTTTCCTCCCTCCCTCCCTTCCTTCCTTCCATTTTCTTCTTTTTAATTAGGGATACAAGTTTGTCAACATTTTGGTTTTCCAAGAACTTTAAAAAGGTTCCTTTTATCTATTGACATCACTTCATGACTATAAAAGACTTTCAAATATGATTAAAACCTAGAAATAACATAATATTAGACTTAAGGAGAGTTTTTCTCAAGAAAAAAATATCAGCAGAAAGGCATGGGCCTTGTCTTTGGATCACTTAAAATTTTGTCACAGACCAACAGAGGCCCATAAATGAGTAAATGGGAGCTGTTAGTCTAAGGGACAGGAGTTGGGTTGCGATGCAGACTGGACAACCTTAACCCATCAGAAGCCTAGAATGGGGACAACAATTTAGAACTCACTTCACAGGGCTGCTATGAGGATCGAAAAAAGCGGCATGGAAAATGCTGTATATGTTTTACATATATAAATTTGTTTTCTTCCTCTCTCTCTCTCTCTCTCCCCACCACCCCCCCTTCTCTCTCTTTCTCTCTCTCTCTCATCTAATTATATATACCAGTATATGAGAGCTCTGAAGGAAAGTCATACATCAGCACTGGGACAGACAACGGAAGTGACAATAATCCTGGCTTCCAGTCATAGTCTAGTGAATACAAAAGACTTCGGGAGTACAGACGAAGAAATTATTCTGGCCCCTTCCTGATAGAATTTACATGAATACTGCTACCATCCCATCATCTGCACTGACTCCTTAATCCAAATACTAGACATAGCCTCACAAAGAACTTTTGACTGACTGTCTAAAGTATGTAGGCTAGCTTCCTGGAATGGGGTCTTGCTGGCAAGGCAGTAATGCTAGAAACTAAGTAATACGGAGCTGTGTAGAACCTTTAAAAAGAAAAAAAAACAGACTACCTTTCTCTCACTGTTACCATATGCCTGATTCCTAAACAGACTTTGAGCCATGTTCTTCCCAAGCTCATAGATGACTGAGTGTACAGTGATCTTGGGAGCACTACGTATTTCAGGCCACTGCAGCTGGGCAAACGTCATGATGGGCCATTACTGTAGATGAGAAAACTAAGGTTCACAGAAACTTGCCCGTACCACATGACAAATAACTGGTAGGGCCACAGTTTAGAGCAAATCTGTCTGACCCAACCAAACTCATGGTCTTTCCAACAAACATACAATCATATATGTATGACAGTTAGATATCTCAATGAGTACAATGAGTGAGGTTAATATAGAAGTAGTGGACTTCTGTTTCTCCTCTCTTCCCCCAAATGACTTGCCTTTCACCTTTCCCTTGACTAGTTCTCTAACTCTAGTCACAGTTGAATTGCTTTTTCCAAGGTCCAGAGACAGATACTAATTTGGGGGGCAATTAGTTCAGGTGTTATGCAGGGCCCAGCTAACCTATGCTTTCTCAGATATCAAACAAGTCAGGTTACCCAATTATTTCTGAGAGTAATTACTGTGTTTTCACTTTAGCCCATTTCTACTCTTTGGCCCATTGTTTACCTCAGAGAGGAGCAAAGAATGAATTCAAATTACAGTCTGAAATTACAGTGAGATTGCCAATAGAAATCAATGACTTGTCCCATGACAAGCTAGGGTTTATGAGGCAGCATAACAGTGTCCTTATATCTTTGCCTACCTCATTGTACTGCCATTCAAGCGGATTATACAATTTTCCTGTTATAAAGGGGGTGTAGTCAGGGCAAAAAAAGTCTAATTGAGTTTAATAAGGCTGAAAGTGGTGGTACAGAAGCCTTATAGAGAAAAGAATATTACAAATAGGATATTCCAGTAAGAGTAGTCTGGGCTGTCTGTTAAGGTTGATATTTATGTCCACATTTATTGACCTTAGAAAGGAAATACAGACAAAGCAGATAGAGGTTAAAGAACTCACCTTTTCAGCAGCGGGAGCCTAGATCTCAGTGGAATTGAAAAGAGTTATACTCAGTGTAGTGAAATACCATTCCATCCATTTTGTACTTATGAGAACTTCTGCTTATTTGGGTAAAGTGGCTGAAAAATACACCCTTCTCCAAACAAAGCAGAAAAGCCATAATGGAGACCGTGGAGTCACAGAAGATATACATAGTTCTAATGCTGTGCTATCTGATATGGTAGCCACAAGCCGCATGTGCCTACTGATCTCTTGAAAGGCGTAGTTTGAAATGAGATGTGCTTTAATTGTAAAATACATAGCCACTTTCAAGGACATAGCATAAAGAAAATCATGCAAAATATCTCACTGATAGTTTTTATTTTGCTTACATGTTGAAATGATAGTATTTTGGATGTATCTGGTTAAATAGAATATTAAATTAATTTCACCTGTTTCTTTATACTTTAAAAGTGTAGTTACTATGCACAATTACATACATGGCTTACATTATATTTTTAGTGGATAGCAGCGGTGTAATGTAATGCCTCAATGATATCGTCTGAGCATCAAATTTCTATAATTTGTCTTTATTTAAGTTAGAATGTCAATATTCACTCTGCTCGTGTGGGATATGGATTTGCATCCACGAGTATGATGTGCATCTACACACACATCCATATTCATGCAAGTGTGAAGAATCCCATCACCTTTGGAATGAGAGAAATCATCCCAATAAATCCAAAGTTGTTGTTTTCGCACATGGAAATGATGTTTTTTTTCCTGCATCTCTTTGTTTTAATACAACCCACAGCCCCAAAGAGCACCATTTGGAACAAGCTACTGGAACAATGTGTTATGTCCTCTCCATGGATTAGAGAGGTGGTACTTGGAGCAGCTTGTTACAGAGAAGAGCTTGGTCCTTGCCCTTGCTCTGTGTTTAATGACCCTCTCTCCATGTGCCACCTCTCTAATCTGCAGAGACATAGGTACAAATTGTATCTATAATGTTGTATTACTTAACAGTATAATGTATACTGTTATAATGTATAATGTATGATAAATCATAGAATTGCATCCCTACCTTGTAATTGGTGAGATGTGTTGCATGAGAAATCCCCTAATTCAACAGAGAGTGGTTGCTCTTATATATAACTGCCTCTCTGAATCAAACCAATTCAGCCCACAAGTGATGGGGGGAGAGTTTAAGCCTTTTTAATTAAAAAAAAAAGCAAAAATATGACTTAAAATGACTTTATAGGCCCCTAGATTCAAACAACTGCTAAATAATCCTCTATTTGAACGGAGCCACTTCTTTCTTCATCCTGTAGGCAGCAGGGATGGAACCATCTGTAGGAAATGGGTACCTGAGAGGATAGACATTTGATGAATACATGTTATCATATGTGTTAATCATCACTTTTAATTTGTTCCCCTTAGCCAGGAGTTATTATTTTTGAAAATTACTGTCTTCCTACTGTTAGCCACACACATATGGTTCATTAGCAACACTTTTTGTTTTAAATCCATTCCTTTTATCTACATAGACTACTCCCTAATTCTTCAGAGTTCTTGTATCATATTTTGTTTTCTCCTCTTATTTCCTTAAGCTTCTGGGCTTACTTTATTTTTTAGCACTGCCTATTTTTGTGGCCTCTTTCCCTAACTGCTGACCTTCTTAACTTCCCAAGTGTTAATGGCAAAGCAACCAGCATCAGGGCATTTATTGCTGCAGAAAGATGGGGTACCAGGTGATTGTACCTCCACTCCTAAGAATGCACAGAGGTTCTAATAGCAATATACATCTATACAGAAATAAGGGACAGTGACATCTAGATCAAGATTGTCAATAGTCACAGCTGTGTTCTTGGCCACTGAAAATCTCTGACCAACACTGAATATAATTTGATCCCTGACTGTTCAGAAATTAGTTATGAAGACAACTGAAATAAAATTTGACAGGCAAGTTTAATTAAGTCTGTTACAATTGCTGTGACTTATACAAATTAGACTGTTCCAGCTGGATGAGGCCATAGACATGGCTAATCTTTCAGTAAGAGCTGAGGAAACTTGGCTGCGATAACTAGTACTAGGCCCACTGGTGCCTTGCAGGAGATCTGGTTCTAGAATGAGTTTTCCTGCCCTCAGTCATCCTTCTTCCCATTCCTTCAGAGTCTGTCTCAGAAAGTTTCTCTTTAGGAGCTGAATTCTAGGACTCATTGTTTGGGGCTGAAAAATATCCAATAAAAGTTGTCACATACTTGCTGCTTATATTTTCTATTTATCATTAAGCAAATGGGTGAGATTCTCTGACCTGATTTTGCACTTAAAATTTTTTCATATGTATTTTCTTGAGAAATATAAAATAGATTGTGTGGTCTTATCTTAATTTGATCACTTTCCAAGTCTGACTTTCTGAAAAGAGTAGAAAGGCAGCTTTTTGACATGAGTCATTGATTCTGTCCAAACAGACATAGGAAAATTGCAGCTTAGCACAGCCTACTTGAAAAAGTGGTGGGATGGAGGTGGGGTTGCCTTATGGTTTTCGGTTACATCTGCATTGCTTTTCCTGAGGTCTACAGTTTTACATCTTAGTAAAGAGAAACAATTCATTTGGTGAATAATCTATAATACAATTTCCAGAAGTCACCCTGCCATTTCTCAACTGCCAGATATATTTTATTTTTACTCTGCATGTTACCAAGGAAAACAAGGTTGCAAAATGATGCCAGCTTATGCTTTTCAGCTATGAGATGTCAATAGCCCTTGATTTTGTTGTTGTTGTCACTAATTTCTGCAAGTTCACAAAAAAGTGTCATAAAAACAAATTGCTTTTAAACGTCCTATCGTTATTCATCCAGTATTCTTATGAGAGATAAGAATATATTTGCCATAGTTTTTGAAATCACTTTTAATCACCAATATTCATGCCTGTAGAAAAGGCTACTTAGACTCTATTTTTTATTTTCCTCTCAGTTTTTTTCCTTCCTTGTGTTTTCATGCTGACATTTTTACTATAAAGTCGCATTTTCATCTAGGACAATGGCATCTTGTTTTTAAAGCAAACAAACACGAGACAATTTGTTTTGAAAATATGTGGGTTGATGACAAAGTCATAAGAATTTCAGAGAAATGTCAGCGCGAGTGTCAGGAGAGCCAGTTCTCATGTGTTTCTTATATGAAAATGGAATTTGGTGCCTTATGTACTGACAGCCTCCACACGGTGCAGAAGTTTCTTTGTTTTTGCTGGGCATTGCTTTTCTCTTTCACTGTAAGCCCACTTGATGATTTTGAAAGATCAATCCTACTTTGCAGTGAATGTGCCTCTTAACCTTTTTCCTAGAAACAGAAACAGCGTATAAGTGAGTCCCACAAAAGGGGGAACTCTAAGATGAACGGCAAGGAAGCAAAGGGTTATATTACAATTCACATAAGAAAGAGCATTTTCACTAATCAGTACCCATATCATACATTTGTAAAAATGACTGCCTGACAGGTGAAAAATCTATTTTTTTTTCGACAGCGTACATTTAATCTTAATCCAACACAACAGTTCCTTTTTTTGCTTTACACAAACTCTCTTTCACCTTTTGATAAACTTTACCCCTGTGAACCAGAGAATGTTTCAGATTCCTACTCTTTTCTGTGTTGCAGCAGTATTTTGAGGGCAATGTAAAACAGATTCATTTGGTAGAATGTTTTTATATGCATATCATTGCAAAGGTAGGCTTTAATGATTTTGAGGATTAAAGGCTCTGTCCGAAACTTCGTAATATGCTGTGAAATACTTGGCAGTGTGAATTAGACTCCTGACCTGCTGAGGCCTTTCTGAGGTATTCTATTTTAACCTGATGCATGGCGCACAATAGCGATAAATCTTGAAGCAGATTAAGTAATTTCCCCATAGTGGTGTGTCTATTGGAGTTTCAAATAACCCAGCATGGGGATTCAATTCTTGATACATTTGGATATTCCAGACTGTATCCCCTCTGTGTAAAAAAAAGTTTCTGGCAGGGCAGCATCCTGCACTTTGACCCCCTTGTAAGAGTATAAATTGATGCCCTACTGAGTTCAGTGAATGCTAATTATTTTGCCGCTCCTGAATCCTTAAAAATAAAATAAAAGAAAGACCGAGAAGAAAAGATGGCCCATTTGCATGCTTAAAATATGCTGAAGATTGTATGAAGCAGAAGCTTGAGACATTATGACACTCTCAGGTCTCAGGATGCCACTGGGGATTTGATTTACTTTTCTATTTTGCTTGGAGATATTCTGGTTTGGCCTACGCAGTTTTGGCTAGAAAAATCTCTGAGGCTCACCAGAGAAGGCGTTCATGAGCATCAGTACCCCAGGGCAGCCAGAAAAGTATGTGCAAGGCTCAGAGGAGCCTTGTGATAGCATTGGCTCTCCATGGGAGCCATTTTGAATTCAGCAGTTTAGTAGGGGAGAAAGTTTTCATTGTGTCTTCTCAGCGAGAACACCTTTGTGAGGTAAAGGTTAGATCTACATAATGAAACAAAAGCAGAGCCTGGTTGGGGAGAAGGGGACTCGTTTAATCCAGGAGACCAACAAACTTTGGAGATTTGATTGAAAACCCAAATGCTTCCCTGGGAATAAGCATCTAATTAGTATGGAAAATCTAAATGTGCCCTTGACTTTTTTGTTCCTTTCTACAAATGACAAGTCCTCTCATTAAACACATTTTAAAAAGCAGAAACTATGGACTTGAGCAGAACCCTCTATGGCCCACTCATTTCTCTACTCCTCTGAAGAAGAGAGCTGTGGGCAATATTGTCATTAGAGGGAAAGTGCACTTGGCAATATCATGCTGATAGCACATGAAGAAAAATCAACAAGAGAAGTATAGCTTGGGAGACCACACCTCTAGAAGCTCCAACTGCTCTCTGTTTCCCAGATCAAACCACAGTGTCTTCCTAGTGGCCAGTCCATTGGAGGGAGGCATGAGGGACAGGGTGGCTGTGCAGCCCAAGCAAAGAGGATATGTGCTGCCAGTATGTGTATGGCCAGTTGTATGCACATGTGTCATTGTGGGCGTGTGCATGTGTGTGGGGGGTGTACGCACACGCATTTGCATGGGGAGCATGTGGGCATACAGATACATATGTATGTGTGATGGGTGTGCAGGTTGTGTGTGGGTATATCTGTTTAAAAAAATTATATACATGACCCACGATTTGAAAAAATAACGAACATCTTTTCCTCCCTCCGCGTCTCCTACAGTCTTTGACTCCTTGCTCTTAGTTACTGCAGTTTGTCACCATGAAAAACAAGAAAAAGAAGAGCTTACCGCTTCTTAATGGTGATAAGATGAAAATACAATTATTCCCTTTGTGATTTTTGATTCGGTCTAGGAATCTACTCCTGCACATTAAGTTGGGGAAACAGGAGTGTTTGTTGCATGGATCTGAGTCAACACGATGCTTAAATAATGTGCCCAACTCCCCTTATTTCCCATGACTTTCTTACTCTGGCCAGCTAAGAGGTCTCAGCATCGCAGTGATTCTCCACTGAAGCTCTTTCCTCCTGCTAACACTTCCCTCTTAGAGTTTTCTAACATGGTCTGCATTTCTTTTTCTTCCTTAGGTGTGTCTCTAATTTACAAATAATGCAGTAAAAATTCAATATCCTAGAACCCTAGACCTCAGGCTTGGAATCATAGAAACTTAAAGCTGAACGGGACCTTGAGGATATTCTAATTCAGTTCCCTTATTAACAGATGAGCAGGTGTAGAGCGAATTCCAGAGGGCAGCTGGCTGTGGATCTGAGTATCCAAGCAACGTCATAGGGTTGACATGGACATTTCACTAGAAGTTGTGACAATCTATGTCATGGCACTGACTGGAAACAATGCAAAGGACATTTCCTTTGGGAGATTAAATGTGGTAACGCACATTTGTGAAAGTTCTTTGTGAGCTATAATGTAGTAAATGCATAAAATGTAGGATGATTATCTCTGTGTTTCCTTTTCTAACTAATAATGTACTAGGTGAAAATTGTACCATAACTTTGGAGACTATAAAACCTAGTGAGAACTGAAAAGTCTAAGTGCGTATTCCAAGGAAGCCCTCTACTGTGTCTCAAAATTGTTTAATATTTACTTTGTAGAAAGTTACTTTGACCACTCAGCCCTTTAGACAAGAAGGAATCATTCATACGGTTACAGAGAAAAAGCACTGGATGGGGGATCTGCAGGCCCACATTCCATTCTTGCTTTAGATTTTTGCCATATTTATTCACTTGATGACCTGAATGACCATTAATTATTTAACCTAAGTAGAACTCATCATTTTCTTTTATGGAAAAGTGATCTCCACCTATTGCTATGACAGCGAATGAAACTATCAAGTGTTCATTTGCCCCAACCAGAAATGTGGAAAGCGTGCTTCCCTCCTCTTTCTTCCTTACCGCCTCCCACTGCATCACCAGGGTCTGTCAGTTTTACCACTGTATATCTCTTCAATATCCCCACTGCTGTTGTCCACATCTTCATCTCTTACCTCATTTTAGTTTTAAGTGGTCTCCCTTTCTCCAGCCTTGCACTTTTCTCCTTCAAGTGCTTGCCAGATTGATCTTATAAATTTTAAATTTGATTTGCTCACTCCCCTGTTTAATACTGTAAATGACTTCAGAATGCCCTAAGGAGGAAGTTCAAAGTTGTTACCTCCATCCACAGGCCTTTCATGATATGGCCTCCTCCAGCTTTCCAGTCTCCTCTCACTTCATAGCCCACCCCCCAGTCTGCATGATCCTATTTTGTTTCTTTGGTGCACCGTCTTACCTCTCACCTGCGAGTTCTCACACATGTCATGTCCTTGGCCTAATACCTAAGAGTAAGCTCTTCTTTCCGTCTCTGGTATCTTCATATGCTTAAATCCATTTTATCTTTCAAGTCTCAGCTTAAAAATTCCTTTGTCTGGCAGCCTCCTATGATTGTTCCCCTCTCAGGTTGCTAATATCTCTCTACTTCTATTAGAGCACTTATCACAAATCATTCAACAGTCTGTGGTTCCCCACAATTCCATAAGCTCCCTGAGATTAGGGACCAAGTATGTATAATTTTTATGTCTCCAGGTTTTACTTCAGTGCCTCATATGTAGGATGTGCTCAAATAAATGTATGTTGAATAAATGAATGCATAAATGTCAGTGACTTATTATGTGACCTTGAACAAGTCACTTACCTTATTTGGGACACTATTTTCTTCATGAGTAGCATGAGAACACTGAATTAAAATGACATGAAGGTGGCTTCCAGTTTTAAAGTTATAAGAGTTTATTCTTATATGTTAACATGAAAGAAATGTAATAGAAATTTGAAAGTAGCTATGAGTGAGTGGTACGTTTCTATTTTTGATTTGAGCTTATACCTTTAAAAAGTGTAATCTTTGTTCACATCTGGATCAGTACTCTCTACCTCATGATAAATATCTTTCTAATGCAGTCAATGAATGGTCACCATTAATGCCCGAGATCAAGAGTAGTTTGCACCCTGACAATGTGGGGATTTGTTGGCTTTGTGGACATATGAAAGAAACTGCAGGAAATATGTTTTTCTTGAATAATTTGGGTCCAATATAAAAGAGAACAAATGGCTCAGAAGGAAATGCGTTTTCATTCTTTATCCAGGTTAATGAAATAGCTGCTTGAATGTAATGGACTAAAGATGGGAGCCGGTCAATATTTCTCAACTACTTTGAACCTTTGGAAGTTGAACCATCAATATTTATATGGTGGCTAAGTCTTAGGTCTTTAATTTCACTTCTAAATGAGAAAATGTAGTGTATTTCAGTGAGTCTACAGATTATCCATGTGAGGAAGCAGTTGAGCTGAGGTAGTGCTGATGGCAAAGAGAAGCAGCAAGGTATTTGAGTGTAAAATATGCAGAGAAGAAATTTTTGAGCTTCTTGTTCTTAGTTTTTGGATGATCCCAAAGGTAAGAAATGCACGTAATCTACTGTCAGAGAGAGCCAGTTTGGGGGAACCATAATGCAACAGACATAGACACCACATTTCCTCCCCAGAGAAGCTGAGAAAAGGTCAAAGCATTATACTGGGAGAATGATCCAATTAAATACCAATATGAAGCCAGCATGCTATGTGCCCAAAAAACAAAGCTAGCTATGCATTCTTATCAGTTTCTCTTTGAAGACACCTTCAAGCTTGACCTTGTAGTCATTGTCTTTGCTCCTCCTGATTCAGAAATATAACCAACTTTCCAAGTTTTTTGTCCTTGACTTTTTATTTTATTTTATTTTTTACCATTTTCTGTCTTACTGTGCTTATGTTTTAACATATCTGCTCTGTGGTATTGTGGTACTGGAATTAAACACTCTACATCTAGGATTATTTTTCCAGTTTACTGCCTTCTGGGACAAGAATTTATTCCTTAGACTTCCTGCCAATCTGCAGTTGCTAGTAAATGATATACTGGTTTAAAGATTTGGATACTTTAGATGGGGAAAGAAAATCACAAAAGAAAAATGATTTTGATCTGAGACTGAAATTCAGACAAAAGACTGATGGTGGTGTTTGAGCAGACAGTGTATCAGCATGTCTCTATGTTAGGTAGAAGTACCAGCTTTCAGCAAGCAGGAGAGAACTCAAGAACAAAATAAAACTAGGCCTACCTCTGCTTATTCAAATACCACCCACAACTTTCTGGGAGAAGAACATATGCAGAGCATATTTGAAAACATTATAAGGCGTGCATAAAGTACAATATTAGTCAATTTTATATGCTCAGTTGCATGAAATCTGTGTGTTTAAAAAATATAATAATTTGCATTTCATGGCTTTTGATAACCTCAGGAGTGCACTTGAAATTCAGCACATGCCCACAGCACCTCCCAGCTCACCCCATTTTTAACTGAAGACCAATGGTTTCTATTAAGGGATCAGGCAGGGCCTCTGACAAGCCAGTCAATAACTATGTGAGGTTACTTCATTAATGCTATAATGGTTGATAGAGTGAGAGGCAAAAAACAGGTTCCTGACAGCAGCAAATGAAAATGATAGAGATTCCTGAAGCAATGCGCCTTTCCTTTGTCATTGTCTTTTGCTTCGCTTATTCAAAATGTGGCATTTATGTATTCAGTCTTGATGAATGTTGCAGGCTTTAAGTACTTCTTCCATCTCTAATGCAGTGCCGATTGCACATTGTTCTCTCTCTCTCTCTCTCTCTCTCT
This sequence comes from Hyperoodon ampullatus, assembly GCF_949752795.1. Taxonomy (NCBI): domain Eukaryota; kingdom Metazoa; phylum Chordata; class Mammalia; order Artiodactyla; family Ziphiidae; genus Hyperoodon; species Hyperoodon ampullatus. The sequence continues at coordinate 39,069,757 of NC_136928.1, forward strand.
CTCTCTCTCCCTCTCCCTCCCTCTCCCTTTCCCTCTCCCTCTCCCTCTCCCTCTCTCCTCATCTCCCTCTCTCTCTCTTTTTTTTTTTTTTTTTTTTCCTATAACCTCTGCTGTCAAGGCACTGCAGGCTGAAGGGTTGCAGGCCTGGCTAAATAGCTTTTGTGCTATAAATGGTGAAGGTGATGGGACAATGCATCATAAGCGCTGGCTGGGTCATAGAGCAGAGAGGGTGGTGGGAGCCGGTGCAGCTAAAATGGTGCAAGTCCCCCTGGCCCTGCCATTCTCTTTCCTTTATTTGGAAATCAAGTGGAAATCCCCAAGGAAAGTAAAGACATCACTGTGGAGTTCAGACAGGGATGCAACTGGGAGAAGAAAGCTCCCTGCAGGTGAATCAAGAAGACAAGTCGCATGACCATGTTCAGAACCGTGCATAGATCTGGGGAGAGTATACTGACATGAATGTCTAGCTTCTCAAGGCTGTTTTTTTTCCCAGTTTCTAAGTGCCCTGATGGGCTGCATTCTGATCCTTGAGGGGACCATGTACTCTGTTTGGATGAGAAGAAATAGAAGGTGACAGGTCTCTGGCATCAAGGAGAGGGAGCTTTAGTGCAGCCAGAGTGGGAGGTACAGGCATTTCCCTGATGCTGCTGGGTGCCTCCTTTGAGGAGGATCATAGTCAGGCTAAGAATAGACACACAGGGAAGCCAGAGTTGAGAGCTTCTTGATGCCCATTCTGATGTGGTTTTTTTTAGCACAAACAGGCCAGATTTACAATAGCCCCTTACACCTTTGGGGGCTTGAGAACTGTGAGCCATTTTGGAGGGAGAAATGTAAAAATCAACTGATAAATACATATATTTGAATTTCAGCAGCCTTCACCAGGGAATTGATCTGCTTTGTGGGGTGCTTGGCTTTAGCTGGCAGAATATCAGAACAACATCAACATGGTCAGGGACAAGGAAGGCAGGAATGAAAAATGTGATGGCCTCATACAACTTGGGTGGCAGGACATAGCTTCAAATTGCCACCATGTGTTTTCAGAACTGACTCAAATTCTTTGTGAAGGAGACTGTACCCAAATATAAACCAACCAACCAACCAACCCACAATTAGATGCATAATTGTAATCTGGATGTACAGGTGACTACTTGGCCAGAAGCACCTTAGCAGAAAGGACTGACCATTATTTTTCTGTGCTTCCATCACAGAATGTGGTGGTGCTCTTCTATCTTTGTTTACTACAGAGGGTCAGAGCAGTAGTTCCTGCCTAATTGAATATTGAGCTGTCCTGAACTACATAGTATTTTGTTCTGAGTAGCCTCCGTTACTTTGGTAATTACTAAATTCTGTATTCATTGTACCTTTTTCCCCCATTGGTCTTTACCAACTACTTACATGGGCGATTTTATTCTCTCTTTTTGGTAAATGCTATGGGCTGAGTTGTGCTGTCACGCATATTCATATGTTGAAGTTCTAACCCCTAGTACCTCAGAATATGACTGTATGTAAAGACAGGGTCTTTAAAGAGGTAATTAAGATAAATTAAAGTAATACAGGAAGAGAAAATTAAGACATAGACAGGTATAGACTGAAGACCATGGGAAGACATAGGGAGAAGATGGCCATCTACAAGTCAAGGAGAAAGGCCTCAGAAGAAACAAACCCTGCTGACAGCTTGACCTCAGACTTCTAGCCTCCAGAATTGTGAGAAAATAAATTTCTGTTGTTTAAGCCACCAATCCCCTATCATGTGTCCCTAGTGATCAGCATTTTAATGAAATAAGTGCATTCTCTCAACCTGTTTTTGATTTTTACGTATAAGTTAGGGATCTATAAATAATATGTACAATTAAGTTGTGTAGTTTGAAAAGTTCACATACATAAAACACTTCATATTGTTGTGATGTTCCATATATTTCACTCTGCATTATAGTGTTAACATGTTTTGATAAATATAGAAATAATCTGTTCATTTTATCTGCTGCATAGTACTCCATTGTATAATTATACCACCATTCATTTATCCTTTCACCTACTGAAAGAATTTGGATTATTTCTATTTTTTTTTTAGAGTAATGAACAGTACTGCCATGAGTATTCTTACAGGTGTTTTCTGGAGCACAGTATGGGAAATCTCTAAGCCATATTCTCAGAATAGGAATTAACTGGGTCATAGCATATTTTCAACCTAACTATGTATTTTCAAATTGCTTGTCCAAATAATTATAACAGCTTCTCCTCCCAGCAACAGAATATGAACATTCCCATTTTTCCATAACCTTACCAACACTTAGTATTGTCTGGATTTGTAATTTTCTTCTAGTCTGACAGGAGTGAATGGTGTCTTATGGTTGTTTGGAGTGCCTTCCTAACAGGCTATTATTTATAAAGCCCTTATGAAATACCAGGTTCTATACCATTTGTTTTAGATCTTATTTAATCTTTACAACCCTTGTATGAAGTTGGCGTGGTTACTATCACCTGTATTTTGCAGAGAAGGAAACTGAAGTTTAGCATGATTAAGTAACTTGCTTAAGGCCAGACGACTACCGAGTGATTAAACAAGGATTAGAATTTATCTGATTCCAAAGCCCGTTGCATTAGTTTGGATTTCCTCAAAAGCAAACCCTGAGACAGAGGACTTGGGTGCAGGTGGTTTATTTGGGAGCTGATCCCAGGAAGCACACATGAGATTTTAGGGCGAGTCAGAAAAGGTTAGGGGAGTCAGTACAGGGTATAGTAATAAGCAGATTGCCACTGTGGGGAATTGGGGCTCCATCTTTATGGGGATCCTTTGAGGGTTGGTGCGCCTTAGAATTATCTCATCTAGTTATGAAGAACCTAAGGGTATTCCTTCTCTAACTCCCATTTCTCATTGATTGGGTTTGGGGCTGCTCTGCCTGAGGTCTGACCAAGTTCCCCCAGACCAGAGAGAGCCCTCAGTCGGAGAAGCAGTGAGATGTAGGTCCTTGAGAATATCCACCACGGCTGCAGGGGAACACAGTGGTGGGCCACATGTATGGGGAGTGGCATCAGTGCCCACCCTGTCTCCAGCTACACTGCCACCTGCTAAAGCAGGAGAAATCTCCGCACCAGCTTCTCCCTCTCATGACCTAAGGAGAAGCAACCACATTTTAACCTCCGCACTGTGGGGTTGATTTATAATTGATGAGACTTTTCCTACAGAAGTGGATGTACAGTTTTACACTTCACCAAAATCGTCTAACTTGCTATGTGATGGATTTTGGGGGGGTCATATTTATTCTTTCTTGGTTTTAATTACTTTGTATGTGATAACAAGGCTCATCACGTACTTTTGATAAAGTGGGGAAAATGTCAATTTCCTCACTTCTTTCTTGTGAAATATATAAAATAAAACTCTAACTCTGGAGTGGTTCCTGTAATTATCAGGATGCATTTTTCACTCTACAAAAGCTTCAGTAAGGTCATGGACATAAAACTGGCCCATAAATAAAAATTTCACCAGAAATCAGACTGGAAACAATGAAAACAAGGCAGTGTGTTTAAAAGAAATAATAATAGTCACTTAGATTTGTATAGTCCTTTGGGGTTTCAAAGCATTTTCATGTTATTTCACCAGAACTGCCTAACAAGAAAGTAATGTGTGCTGAGATCTCATTATTCCTTCTTATAGATATAAAAACAAATGCTCAGAATGGTAAAAAAAGGCTTTGCCAGGGTGACTTAGTGAATTAGTGACCATGGTTGAACTTGAGCTCTGGACTGCTAAAACCCAATCCTTTGCTGTTCACATCAGTTTTTCAATATGCAGTTTATAGACAACCTGCATCAAAATTGCTGGGTTTATTTTTTAAATGGCTAAGTCCTAGGCCTTACCTCAGAGGACAGGTGTCTGCTCCAGTTGCCTGGATACCCATTTGCAAAGGTGAAAGACATTTTGGTGAACACGTGTGTTGACCCTTGGATGTCATGATGATCATGATATCCTCACCACCCCTAGAGATGGTCTGGGGAGCGTACAAGCCACCCTCGATCTACTCCCCAGGCTCAGGCAGTGTCTTCACACAACCAGACAACCCTGATTTTCACAGCAAAATGTTTTTGTGCCCACCCGTAGTGGTGGTCATCGTATTGATGTGAAGAGGCCAGAATTGCCCCAGGAGAAAGAACATATTTGTGGTCATCCTTTCCTTGCCAATAATATTTTTAAACAAAACAGATTTACCCCAGACATACAGACAGGCTGATTCATGCAATCTGGATAACCTTTTACTTTTTTCTTCTCTCTCTCTTAAAAAATTAACAAATGAGCCCCAACAGCATGTCAAAGAATGACTTATTGTGGCATTGACGAAGCGTCGCTTAAGCGAGTTTTAAATACTTCCTGTAAATCTTCTAGCGTTTTAAGAGGCCAAACTGTTCAGTTTTATTTTCTCTGCCTATCAGAACTCCACTGTGGTTAACATGTTCTCTAAAACCTTTTGGGGGTAGCCTGAACTGAGTTCTGCACCATCAAAATGAACCAGAGATGAGATACTCATCATACTCCCTTGATTTCCAGGATTGTTGCCAGAGGCTGTGGCAGCTGTCCAGTTGAGATATGATTGGGGTTTAGACATTGAGGAGGCAGTGGGGGTGGTCAGAAGGAATTTGATCCATATACATTTTGGAAGTAGAGCCAACAGGATTTCCTGATGGATTGAGTGTGAGGCAGAAGAGAAAAGGAAGGTCAAGGATGACTCCCAAGTTTTCTCCCTGAGCCACTGAAATGATGAAACTGCAGTAAACTGAGATGGAAGAGGCCATGGATGATGCAAGTTTTGTGAGCAAGATCAGTTTGAGACATTTTATGTTTGAGACAGCTCTTTGACATCCAGATGGAGATGTCAGTAAACTCTTGGATACATGAGTCTGGACTTTGGGAGACAAGTCTGGACTGAAGATATAAATTGGGGAATCATCAACATAGAATTCAAATTGAAAGCCGTAGGACTACAACTCACTGAGAGAGTGAGTTGTAGAATGAAAAGAGGAGCCAGGACTAAGCCCTGGGGTACTTAATAGAGGTCAGGAAGACCAGCCAGCCACATTGACTTGGAAGAAACCAACAGCAAGATGTGTGGTATTTTGAATGTCAAGGAGTAATGGATATTGAGGCAGAACACATGACTTCCTGTCAAATTCTGCCGATAATTGACCACTGGATTTAGTAACACGGAAGTCATAGGTGACCTTTCAAGAGTAGTCTCTATGGATGAGAGAGGCAAAAGCCAGCTTGGAATGTGCTGAAGAGTTGAGAGAGGAGGGGAACTGGTGCCTGCATTAACTTGCTTTCTATTTAACATCTCACTTGCACCATTAACTCCAGAGGGCTGCCTCTCTGTCGTGCTAGTCCAGCATCTTGGGCACATGGCCCTAAGACCATGAATTTAACCAGTTGGATAGAATGCCAACAACCTGCAAAGGACTCAAAATGACCAGTTTTCACCAGCCTGACAACTTGTAGCCAGCATCTAGAAGTGCTTCCCTCTATTGTGGGGAAGATGATTATAATTGGTCCCAAAATAGCCTATTCGGCACCCAGCACAGTGCCTCATACATAGTAAGTATTTAATAGCTTTTTTGTGGTCTGAATGGATTTGTAAGAGAATGAATGTGCTTGGGTATATTGGGAGCAAATTATCTATGTTTGGTCAATTTTCTTTTTCAAATAAAAGATCTACAAATGATTGCTAGCAAAAATAAATAAATAAAGCCAGGGTGGGGGAAAAAAAACCTGTTTGAGACAAACACATTGTGTCCTGAAAGATCTATTCTGTCCTGCCAGCAATCTCATTGGCTGTGATTTGTATATTAAGAAGATTTTAATTGCTCAGGTAAGTGCCTGCACCTGCTAAGACATTGTGTATTAGAGCACTTTATTCTAATCTTTTACAATACAGGGCACACTTCACCCATAAAATTATTCTCTGCACAATTATCACTCCGTTTTGCTGAGGTAGAAAGTGCAACTTAACACTTTGGGTTTCACGCATTATTATTAAAATCATGGAAATTAGGATCATTGGGTAAAGCTTGTGCAGTTAACTGCTGAATTGCCCCCGTCCTTTCTGCTCCTCTTTTGCTTGCACCAATGAGCAGGATTTGAGTGAGTTTGTAGTTATCTGCAAGTGCCGGGGGCTGGATTGTTTTCAACCCAAAAGGTGTTATAAACTCCCAGCAGAGCTTTTCTGCTGCGGCTCAGGGAACATGTGAGCTAGCTGGTTTTCTTCTTTATTAAAAAAAAATATATATATATATATATATATATATATATATATATATATATATATATATATATATATATATTTCTGATTAGAAAAGAAAAATTAAAAATAACTACATGTAGAAAGTATTGGAAAGTTTAGAATACACAGGGAAAAACACAAAAAATTCATAATCAATCATTATTGATGTGATTTTGATATGCTTTCTTCCAGTTTATATATAAATATAGAGAATACCTAAAGCACAAACACACACTCTCACACATCCACAGAAGCGCACAATTTCAGGTTGGAATAGAAGCAAAAGAGTGGTTACATTTTTCTTTTCCTTAGATAAACTACAGCAGAGGTTGGCAAACTACAGCCTGCAGGCCATCCTGCCTGTTATCATAAAGTTTTATTGAACACAGGCATGCCCCTTTGTTTATGTATCATCTATGGCTGCTTTCATGCTACAACAGTAGGTGGAGGTGAGCAGTTGCAAAAGAGACCATGTGGCCCACAAAGCCTAAAATGTGTACTGTTGGCCCTTAATGGAAAAAGGTCTGTTGACCCTGAATTACGGCAACATTTTGCCACATACCTTGCCCTGACAACCAGGTGCCTTGTTGCTGATGTTGCTACAATGTCACTTCAGTGATTGCATTCTCAATTTCTTTGGTGGCAGCACGTAGATACAGTGTCTTAGTTGTGGTGTGGTTTGACCCAGCTCATCTATATTATTACATACCCGCTTTAGGGTGATGTCTCATTTCTTCACCATTTTTTACCCCGGTTTCCTGGGGTTTGTTAGTGCCCTGACTGCTGTGCTCCCAATAGTGTTAATCTGGGGATGATGCCAGACCCTGCCTTCTCCTTTCCCTAGAACGTCAATTATCAAACTTCAGTGTGCCTTATTATGCACCCCTAAAGATCCTGAGTCAGTGGGTCTGGGATGGAGTGTGGGAATCTGTATTTCAAACAAACATCGCTTGGCAATTCCGATGTAGGTGGTTTATGCAACCTCATTTGGAAAATATTGCCTGAGGCTATTTCTCTTCTCTCCACCTGCCCCACCAAAGTTATCTGCACTCCCTTCCAACCATGTAGGGTTTTGATCTTGGTTAGGAATTGAAAAATCCATTAGGAGTTAGAAGGTTAACATGTAGTAGTTTCTAGGCAGTATGCTCTCATTCCATTATGACTTCCGGGAGGCAAAGCCTTAACTGAGCGAAGTAGTTTTACTGAAAATTTCAAATCAGTGGTATGTCAACATAGGAGAAGTCTAGACAAGTGGGTCTTTAGATGTCCCTAAAGTATGATCATGAAATTTGTACTTGGGCCAACCCCGTTGAACACTGACTGTTTAATAAGCGCTGTATAAATTTGTGAGCTGTTCTAGATACTAAGCAAACAAAACAAAGCAGCGAGTTGACACATAAGGCAAATCTTCATTGGTCAGAAGTAGTTAATATTCCTCTTACTTTCTGTGGTTCATATTTTCTTTCATTTCATCCATTAGCTTCTGTTTTTCAACAATGACACCCTCAAAACCTCTTTGGACACAATCCAGACTCTGTGTGAACACTGATTTGTAGTTATAACAGTGTTATTTGGATTACTAATGGAATAACTTTTTTTTTAATCAAAAGCCTAAATAAGTTTCCTGTTTGAAAGTTTCATTTCTGTGCATTGACTGCAAGTATTAAATGAAATAGTTTCTTTTCTTCTCTAACTCATGAGCATGTCTTTAATATCTATTATAGATTTGTAAGGACTATAAGTCCTCAGGTTAATATGTCATTTTCACCATTCCCCTTTCCTTAGGCAGCATAGCCCTGGAAAGCAGTCATTTGAACAATTACTATTTTTTGAGAACCTGAGTATACCCAGTACTGGTTTAGGCATAATGGGGGAATACAAATGTGCCACAAAGCATAGTTTCAGTTCTAGAATTGCTTATAATATGATTAGTAAGAAAGATAATTAGGTAACTTACAATTGGGGCACAATTCAGGGCATAGAATTAGACCCTTGGTGTTCAATGTTTTAACATTAATCATTCAAACAATAAATATTTATTGAACACTTACTATGCGTAGGTACTAGTAGTGAATAAGAGAGGCAAAATATAAGTTCCCTTGCCCTTAGGGAGCTTATATTCTAGTGGAGATGACAGAAAATAAACAGTAGTATGGGAGTTGTAAATGCTCAGGAACACAAGAATAAAGCAGAAAAGGGGGTCAGAGAATGTGTCTTTAGGGGTTAGAGGAAGGGATGGCGGTCAGTCTATTAGTAAGCTACTCTAAAGGCTCAAAAATTGAATCTCATGAACTTTGAGATCAGTGCTTAGATCCTAGCCTTTAATGCTCCTAACTCAGCATCTCAAGGCTGCTGTGTTGTTCTGGAATCCTCTTCAAGCAGGCAGAAATTCTAATCAAGATAAAAATCCTTATTTCTTTACAAAACATAGTCTTAAAAGAGAAGGTGTAATTCAATGAAATAAAGACATATGGGAATTTATGAATATAAGTACATATCTCAGTTCTGGGAGAAAGGTCTGGTGGCTTTTCTGGCCAGATTTTTGCATGTTTTGCTCCTTATCGTCTGATCTCAGCTCCTGGGGGAGGTCTCTCCTGACCATCCACCTAAATCAGTCCCATCACCACATACCTGATGCCACTTAATTTTTTTCACATCACTTATAACGAATTTATATATATATATATATATATATATATATATATATACACATATATATATATATATATATCTGATAATTGGTATCTTTCATACTAGAAAGTCCCCAAGAAAGTAAGGAACTTGTTTGTTTTGGCCCTGGCATAAAGTAAGTTCTCAGAACACATTTGTTGAATGAAAGAAGACTGCCAAGAGTTAGCTATATCCAACCACAGGCAAGAAAGAGAAAAATCTTCCCAACCATTTTACCCTTAAAAAATTATCTCAACCTAATTTAAGATTCTAGTTCACTTTTTAAAAAAAGAATAAGTAACTTACTTTAATTGCAGTAATTCACTAATTTGGAATAATCCCAAATAGAACACTTCTTATTAGTGACATTTTAAAATTACCTAGTTAGTTTCCAGACAGATAAATATATTTTCATTTTATGAGCCCATTGTAGGAAAAGCTGTATTTAGGCAAAATTCCCCATTTTCCTAAAAACTAATGTGCTTGCATCTTTTTTCCACTTAAATGTACCTTGCAAATGATTGTTTCCCTTTAAATAACCCAATTTTATGTATATCATTTGAAACAATTGTTTTTCTATACTATGAAATAATTGAAGCAAATGGAGAAGTATACAGAATAATACAATATGCATCTGTGTGCTCACCAACCAGCTTTGTCAATTCTTAACATTCTTCCATATTTGTTTCATATCTATATTTTAGATAAATAAGCATTTCAAATACAGTTGAAACCCCTTGAATAATTCTTTTTTCTCATTCCATTCTCCCCTTCCCAGAGGTCATAATGATCTTGATTTGGTATTTAAGCTCTCCATGCTTGTTTTTTTTTGTTTTGTTTTTATAAGTTTACATATATATGTGATTTCATAAGCATGATATAGTTGTATATATTATTATATAAATATTATACTACATGTATTACTCGGCAACTTGTGATTTTTACTCAGTGTGGTAATTTGATATTTTTCCATTTTGATACACTTTGATAAGCTAAAGCTTATCATAAGCTACTCTGTGCAGTGTCCCATTTACCGTATGATGCCATACTGGGTATGTGTGCCAGTTTATACTCCCACTGTAGTAAATATATGAAAGCTGTCAGTTCACATTCTCACAAATACTTAGTATTACTGGATTTTCTTCTCATCTTTGCCCTTCTGATGGGTAAAAATTGTTCCATTGTTGTTTTGCCATGCATGTTTCTAATCGATAGTACAGTGGAACATCATTTTTTAGTTTTACTAGACTTTTAGATTTGCCTTCTGTCATTGCCTGTTCATATCTTTTGCCCATTTTTCTTTAGGTGATTATCTTTGTTTTTTAAAAAGTTGATTCATAAAGGTTCTTTGAATTCTATCTACCAAAAATTTTTGGTTACTTGATACAAATGCCATTATCCAGTCTGTGGTTTATCTTTTTACTTTTTCTTTTTTTTTCTGGCTGCGCCGTGTGGCATGCGGGATCTTAGTTCCCAGAACCTGTGCCCCTTGCAGTGGAAGCTTGGAGTCTTAACCACTGGACTGCCAGGGAAATCCCTCTTTTTTACTTTTTTATGTCATATTGTGCTATACAGCGATATTTAATTTTAATTAAGTATTCAAATGTATCAGTTATTTTATTTTATAATTTATGTTTATTATGTCTTGTTTAAGAAATTCTTCCTTACCCTGAGGCCATAAGATTTTATCTTACATGCTCTTCTAAAAGTTTTAATATTTTAATTTATACATTAAAACTTTTCATACACATGGCTATATATTCATGTATGATATTAAGCTGGGATCCAACTTTATTTGTTTCCATACAGATATATAGTTTTTCCCTACCATCTATTGAATAATTCATTCTCTCCCCACTGATTGTAATGACACCTCTGTTATATACTGATTCTTCATAATAGTTTTGTTCCATTTCTGATGTCTCTATTTGGTTCTCCTTGTGTTTTTGTTTATCTGTGCTCCAAAGCATGCTGTCAGTTATCATACTGAGGATAGCATGGTATGTTCAAAGGTTAAATACCTGTGTTTGAATCTCATCTCTACCATATCCTAGTGTATGACCTTGTGCACTCTGTTTAGTCTCTCTGTGCTTCAGTTTCCTATCTGTAAAATGAAATTAGTAATGGTAATTAACAAATGGTTGTTATGGCAATTAAGTTAGCAAATTATTATAAAACCCTCGGGCCATTATATGACACAGAAAAGCACTTAAAACTGTGCAGTTGTGTTACTACTACTACTATATGTGAAAATAAGTCTTGATTTTTTTTTTTTTTTTGCGGTACACGGGCCTCTCACTGCTGTGGCCTCTCCCATTGCGGAGCACAGGCTCCGGACGCGCAGGCTCAGCGGCCATGGCTCACGGGCCCAGCCGCTCTGCGGCATGTGGGATCTTCCCGGACCGGGGCACGAACCCGTGTCCCCTGCATCGGCAGGCGGACTCTCAACCACTGCGCCACCAGGGAAGCCCAAGTCTTGATATTTTGATACTTGATCTTTTGTCTCAAAAATTGTCAAAGTTAGTTATTATCTTTTGCTCTTGCATATAAATTTTAGGATAGACTTGCCATGTTTCAAAAAATAACCTAGTAGGATTGGAATTGGAATTGTTTTACCTTTTTGGATTAATTTGTGAAGAATTGGCATTTTATGTTACTGAATCTACCCATCCCTGAACATAGTATATGTTTTCATTTAATTAAATCCTTTATGATTTTCAGTACATTTAGGTAATATTCTTTATGAAAGTCTTATATAACTTTTGTTAGATTTAGTAGCATCTTTGAAATTTGTATTTCCCAGTTATTTCAGGTACATCAGAACTGTATTTCTGGTATATAGATTTTCTGATGTTAACCATTCTTGCTTATCCAAAGTTTACAGTGATGTATTTTTTTTAATTTTTACTTTCCTGACTTCCGTTTGCTAATATTTTATTTATAGTGTTCGCGTCAATTTATAGATTTTGATTTTCATATTTGACATTGTCCTCTGTTTTCTTTACTCATATCACCTTAGTTTTTTTTTTTTTTTTTTTTTAAGGTTACCAAGTGAGTTGCAGAGCAGGGGGTCTTTATCTGTTTTCTGGAAGAACGTGTACATTCGGCAGTATCTATTTTCAAAGAATAGACATAGTAGATCTATAAAATATCTAGGTCTAGTGTTTTGGGGTTTTTTTTGTAGATAGACGTTTTATATTACTTATTCAATATTTTAAAAATTATGAGTCTATTAACGTTTTAATCTCCTGAGCCAGTTTGTTATACTTAAAAATATTCATTTTGTCTAATTTTTCAAATATATTGACAGTCTCAATATGTTTATATTTTCTAGTATTATGATTAAGAACATAATCTATAATGTGAACATAATCTGACTATGCTCATCTTTTAATTTCTGTTTAATTTTGTTGATCTCTGTAGTTTCTTTGTCTTTTATTACTTCTTTCTTTGGTATTGTTCTGTTGTTCTTTTTCTTAAGTCGAAATCTTGGTTTCTTCTTTCCTATTATAGACATGTAATGCTATAAATTTTCATTTAGTCCAGTTTTTGCTGTATCCCACCACTTTTATTATGCAAAATTTCAATTTTCATTATTTCAAGTATTTTTTAACTTCAAGCATGATTTCCTCCTTGAACCATGAATTAGCTCCATATGTTTATGTTATTTAAAATATTATTTTAAAGTACTTTTGATATTGATATCTTGCTTAATTAAATATAGCTTTAAATATGGCTATACACCATTCTTTTGTAGTGATTAGATTCTTTAGTATTTATTGAGTTTTGCTTTGTGATTTTATACATGGTAAATTTTGGCAAATTTATAGCTGTTGGACACAGTGTTTTATTAATGTTCATCAATTCAAATTTACTGTTTGCTCAAATCTTATGTATAATTAATTCATGTGGCAAGTAGAATCTTAGGATGGCCCAAAGACTCCAAACCTCTATTTTATACAACTTTCTCTTGAGTGTGAGTAGAACTTGTGATAAGATTTCACTCTCTTGATTAGGTTACTAATGAGTTGATTCATTAATCAAAAGGGAAGTGGCTAGTACTTGAACTTGATCTCTAGGAGCTGAGAGCAATCCCTTCCTAATAAACTACAAGAAAACAGGGACCTCAGTCCTCTAGCCATAAGAGACTGGATTCTGCCAACTAACTGAGTGAGCTTGGAATAGGTCCCTAAGCTCCAGATGAGAATGCAGCCCAGCTGACACCTTGATTTCAGTCTTGCGAGACCCTGAGCAGAGAATACAGAATTCTCACCTACAGAAATGGTGAGATAATAAATGGCTGTTATTTTAAGTGCCAAAATTTATGACAGTCTATTACAAAGCAAGAAAACAATGATGCTATATTTTTATATTTGATTTAGCAATTATTAAGGAAGATGTATCAAGACATTATATTATGATTATGCTTGTTAATTTCTACTAGTAATTCTGCCCATTTTCACTTTTTCTAATTTAATTCCATAATACTTGGTCTATATAAGTTCAAAATGCCTACTTTGGGAAATTAATATGTAATGAGTCTCCTTTATTACTAATTATGTTTCTTACAAAACTTATTTTGTCTGATATTAAACTACTTATACCATATAACATTTGCATAATATTTTCCTGGTATCATTTTTAATCCCCTTATTTTCAATCTTTCTTTTATGTTTTTAGAAGTGTCTTTAGTGAACAGCATATAGCTGGAGTTTAAATTTTTAGTTTAAGACTTTATATTTAAATAGTGAGTTTTATCTGTTACATTTACTGTGGTTACTAATTTATTTTGATTTCTTTCTATCATCTTATTTATCATGTCTTTTTATTTTTTAAAAAACTGTTCTGTCTTATATTACTTGATCAAGTTGCCGCCTCTCCCGCATTATATTAGCTTAAGAGTTATATACATTATATTTTCATTCTTCTGGTGGTTACTTTTTAAATTTAATAGGCATCTTTTACTTAGCAAACTTTAAAATGAATCAATGTTTTTACACTTCAAAAAAGTACAAGTGGGCTTCCCTGGTGGCGCCGTGGTTGAGAGTCCGCCTGCCGATGCAGGGGAAACGGGTTCGTGCCCCGGTCTGGGAAGATCCCACATGCCGCGGAGCGGCTGGGCCCGTGAGCCATGGCCGCTGGGCCTGTGCGTCCGGAGCCTGTGCTCCGCAACGGGAGAGGCCACAACAGTGAGAGGCCCACATACCGCAAAAAAAAAAAAAAAAAAAGTACAAGTATCTTAGCCTTCTAAAGATCTTTCTATGTCCATTTATCTTGTATATTATGTTATATTTTAGTTCTGCCTTATTTTTATAGCCTTCCAATTAATCATTTTTATAAATATTGACCGATGCAGCCAATGCTTATTTATTACACACATTTTCTTTCTTTTAATTGTTTTTCATCTTAAACCTTAATTCTGTGTTCAATTCCTTCTTCCTGATGAATATTCTTTAGTAGTTCTATCAGTATGCTCTTAGTATTTGCCTGAAATATGATAGTTTAACTGGGTATAGAATTACAATTTGACAACTTTTTCCTCTCAGCACTTAGCAACGCTATTCTATTATTTCCAGTTTGTTTGATCTGGAGAAACCTTTGACACTCTACTTAATAATAGGTAGGGTCTATGACTCTTCACCTTGAATCTTAATGGTCACTGTGACTGTGACTGGTTAATGGAATATGGTGAAAGTGACACCTTGCCAATATGTGGGCCTAGGCCTTGAAAGATTGGCAGTTTCCATTGTCTTTCCTCAGAGAATTCTCACTCTCAGGGAAGCCAACTTCCATCTAAGAAATTTGATACTGAATGCTGTGAGGAAGCCCATGTGAGTCACCTGAAAGATTGCATAGAACCAGTCATCTCAGGCCAGGTGACAAACAGGGGTAAAAAAGCCATCTTGAACATTTAATCCCCTGCTGATGTGATGTAGAGAAGATCTAAGGCCACAAGCATAAGGCCCCAATCTCATTGTCCCAGTCTTTTCCAGCTGTTCAAGGTACCCTAGCTGAGGCCTGAACCATTGTGGGGCAGGGAATAGCTGTCCATAATGTGCTCTGCTCAAATCCTGATCCATAAAATCATGAGCATAACAGAGTGGTTGTTGTTTTACATGATTTGAGGTGATTTGTTACAAATTAATAGGTATCTGGAATATCTGGAATTAGCATTTTCTCTTTACAATATTTAGATCATATTGGGAAATTATACATTAATTAGTATGAAGTATTGTTTAATGTTTATCTTCCTCCGAAGAGTAGATGCTATGAAAGTAAAAAGAAAACATACTTTGTTTTATACTTTATTCTCAGGGTATAGCCCATATACGTGCTCAATAAATATTTGGTGAATGAATAAATATTTTGAAATTTTTATAATTCTTAATTTTTGTACTAATTATTCTTTATTATGAAGTCTTTTAAAAATTATTTTTACAGTGTTGTTTATCTGGACTTCTGTAATCCACTAAGAAAAATCAATTAAAATAATAGATGGAAAAAGCTCCAAAAATTCAATTTAATATGCAGGTGCACAATCAGTTTATTTTTATGTTTGTGAGGCTTAGTTGCACCTTCCGTACTGATGACTTTACTGGCCACAGAGGCCGGAAATAGTCAATGAACAAAATAAGCTAGATTGAGCAGATGAGTACACATTGAAAAGTTTAGAGTTTAAACTTAAAGATTACTTAATCACTTTTATTTTAAAATCTGGGAAACATCAGAATGCTTCCCCGAAATGGGCCCTGGCTCCGCTATGTAGGATGTGACAATGTGGCTACTTCACAGTTTCCTGACATCTGTTGCTTCATGTCTTCATGGACAGCTGTTGGAAGTGTGATCTGTATAGTCTCCTTGTCACTTGGTTATTTCTGCTTTCACCCTCCAAAGATAAATAATTCCTTTGTAATGAGAGCCTCTTGAAATAGAGTTTGGAGAAAGAACTGTTTGATTATTTTTTCAGACCCCACTATGTCCTAGAAATTAAAGTCAGCTTATATAGACACATAAAATAAAATAACAAGATACATTAAAAAGATAGAGAAAGGAGAAAAGGAAGAAAGTAGAAGAGGAAAATAAAGGGCAATAAAATGGTCTTGATACAAGATTCAGAAAACTCAGGCCATAATGACTTTTCTTCTGGTGTTTGGTGGGGCAACATTTGTCCCTAAGCATCACAAGAAAGGGGAAGCTGGTCAGTTACGTGGTTCAAAGTGTCCACAATATGAATGTAAACGAATTTTTCAGAAGTACAGTTTCCAACAGTTTTTCTTGGTTCCCATACCATACAGTAATTTTCCCCAGGTTTTTCATAAAGAGGACCCAAAAGAAGGAACAAATAGTTTCCAATGAGCTGTACTTTAGACAACATGTAGGAGAGGCTATAAGCAATTGAAGAATTCAGAAAATAGATTGCTTTCATATTTGTATTCCTACTATTAACAGTGGCAGGCAAATAGTAGAAGCTTATAAATATTCCTTACGTGTATGCAAAAAAGAAAAGAAAAAGAATTTGTGATTTATTGATCATCTTTAACAGAAAGTCCCCTGAAAGAGAAACTTTCTTCCAAGGACCTGATGTGACATCTGGCACCACTTCCATCACCATTCATACCAGGGTTGCTATGGAAAGAGCATCCTGTCTTGAGGACAGTGATGGGCACCACTGATAGTTAAGTAAATATTAATTGCATAGAATTGAGAATGCTATTGTGGGTCTAGATGTCTTGGAGGAAATGTCTGTGTAGCTTCTGTAATCGTCATTGAGATCCTGAGAACTTGGGAGGCAAACAGTAATAGCTGGTACTATGAACTTATATCACCTCCCTACTACACAGGGCAACTGGCCAATCTTTTTACTTTATGCCTTTGGTCTTCTAATTCCCTCACCTTGAGCTCTGTTTAATAGTATAAAATTTCAGGACTGACCATTTTTTTCCTACTTCTTCATTTTCTGGATTAAATCATAAAATATCTATCTATATTCAATCAATATTAAAGCTTACTTTTGCAAGCCATAGTTTTCTTCTCTTTACCAACCTTTATGTACACCAAACAATAATTATACTGTGGCCTGAAAGACCACAGTATCACTGTATGGGTTAAAGTCAGAGTAGAAAAAGGGGGGTGCATAACAATGAGGCTATAGTATTCTTTCTGTGTTGCAACTGTCCACCTAGGTTATGTGAGAAGGCCTAAAGGTGAAGCCAAGTCACAAAAATAAGTTGTTTTATTACACACTGCTCCACCCTCGGAAGCATATTGCTTCAATTAGAACAATGCTACACAATTTGTGTTGGTAAAGAATGATACAGTCTATCCCTTTATTTTCTTTGGTTAGCATTTTCTTTACTTGGAAAAGTAGTCCCTATGTGAAAAAGCAGGAAACAAAGCACCCTCATTTGGACTTTACTTTTAACCCTGTCAGTGAAACACCAAAATATTGCAGTGGGCAAGTCTCCCATGATGGCCTTTTCCACCTCCCCTACTCCAGCCATTTGGCCATAGAAATGGAGACTCTTGTTGATTTTCTTCCTGCTTTTTATTAAACCTCAGAATATGCTTTTTAAAGAGCTGGTTAACATTTCTGTGCCAAAACAGAACACCTGTACAGTAAAAGAGAGAGAAAGAGAAGTAGGGAATGCAGACCTTTGCTGCTGCTCCACCGACTATGTAGCAGATATTGAGAAAGTCCAACAAGCTCACTTTGGGTTGTCAGAAGCAAAATTGCATGGTAATCCTCCAGTGAGCAGAGTGTTAAGGAGGTCACCAGAACAACCCATGTTTGAGAGAACTCACAATCTCTCAGGCATCATGATGACAGACCCACAACACATGTGCAGCCCTTGCCCAGTGGAATCTGTTGCCATTGAAACACTTATATCTGGCAAGCCCTGAAAGTGGAATTTTATGTCCTTTCACATATAGGTAGCTACCAAACTATAGGGGAGGAAATAGCTTGGAGGAGGCCAGATGCGATCTGTATTGTATTTTGCTTTTTTTGAGTAGTTGCCTCCACCTTGGCTGTCCTTGTGCACACAGAGGGGAGGTCAAGGAGCTAGGGCAGCTGGCGTTTCTGTAGACCAATAGCACAGCTCTGGCCAGATGACTCAGCAAACCCTTCTGCAGTGAATTGATTATCAATAAGTTATACTTGTTTGTGAAACTACAGAATCTGAAGAGAATGAGAAAATTGAGAAAAAGACATAGCAGCTGAGCCCATAGTCTTGCTTGGCCTACAGTTAATGGGAAAATGTACCTACAGGAGGAATGGCTAAGAAAAAGTGGGCTTCAGGTAATCAGGGCTGTGTGGGTGTTCCACAAACCATATATAAAACTATAAAAGAAATGGAGGGCTTCCCTGGTGGCGCAGTGGTTGAGAGTCCACGTGCCGATGCAGGGGACATGGGTTCGTGCCCCGGTCCGGGAAGAACCACATGCCGCGGAGTGGCTAGGCCCGTGAGCCATGGCTGCTGAGCCTGCGTGTCCGGAGACTGTGCTCCACAATGGGAGAGGCCGCAACAGTGAGAGGCCCGCATACCGCAAAAAAAAAAAAAAAAAAAAGAAATGGAAAGAGACCTTCAAGATGGTGGAGGAGTAAGATGTGGAGATCACCTTCCTCCCCACAGATACATCAGAAATACATCTGATTGTGGAACAACTCCTACAGAACACCTACTGAACGCTGGTAAAAGACCTCAGACTTCCCAAAAGATAAGGAACTCCCCACGTACCTGGGTGTAGGGCAAAAGAAAAAAGAAACAACAGAGACAAAAGAATAGGGACAGGACCTGCACCTCTGGGAGGGAGCTGTGAAGGAGGAAAAGTTTCCACACATTAGGAAGCCCCTTCATTGGCAGAGACGGGGGGTGGCAGGTGGGAAGCTTTAGAGCCATGGAGGAGAGCACAGCAATAGGGGTGCAGAGGGCAAAGTGGAGAGACTCCCACACAGAGGATTGGTGCCAACCAGCCTGAGAAGCTTGTCTGCTCACCCGCTGTGATGGGTTGGGGATGGGAGCTGAGGCTTCAGCTTCAGAGGTCACATCCCAGGGAGCGGACTGGGGTTGGCTGCATGAACACAGCCTGAAGGGGGCTAGTGTGCCACAGCTAGCCAGGAGGGAGTCTGGGAAAAGGTCTGGAACTGCCTACGAGGCAAGAGGCCATTGTTTCCTGGTGCGCGAGGAGAGGGGATTCAGAACACCTCCTAAATGAGCTCCAGAGATGGGCGCAAGCCGTGGCTATCAGCATGGACGCCAGAAACGGGCATGAAACGCTGCTGCTGCAGCCACCAAGAATCCTGTGTGCAAGCACAGGTCACTATCCACACCTCCCCTCCGGGGAGCCTGTGCAGCCCACCACTGCCAGGGTCCTGTGGTACAGGGAAGACTTCCCTGGGAGAACACATGGCGCGCCTCAGACTTTTGCAATGTCACGTCGGCCTCTGCTGCTGCAGGCTCACCCAGCATTCTGTACCCCTCCCTCCCGCTAGCCTGAGTGAACCAGAGCCCCCTAATCAGCTGTTCCTTTAACCCCGTCCTGTCTGAGCAAAGAACAGATGCCCTCAGGTGACCTACACGCAGAGGCGGGGCCAAATCCAAAGCTGAGCCCCAGGAGCTGTGAAAACAAAGAAGAGAAAGGGAAATTTCTCCCAGCAGCCTCAGGAGCAGCGGATTAAATCTCCACAATCAACTTGATGTACCCTGCATCTGTGGAATACCTGAATAGACAACGAATCATCCCAAAATTGAGGTGGTGGACTTTGGAAGCAACTGTAGACATGGGGTTTGCTTTCTGCATTTAATTTGTTTCTGGTTTTATGTTTATCTTAGTTTAGTATTTAGAGTTTATTATCATTGGTCGATTTGTTTATTGGTTGCTCTCTTCCTTTTTTTGTTTTATATATATATATATTTTTTTCCTTTTTCTCTTTTTGTGAAAAAGGAAAAATATATATATACATATTTATATTTCCTTTTTCTCTTTTTTCCTTTTTCTTTTTGTCTGTATAGCTTTGCTTTTACCATTTCTCCAAGGGTTTGTCTGTCTTTTTTTTTTTTTTTTTTTTTTTTTTACTATAGTTTTTAGTGCTTGTTATCATTGGTGGATTTGTTTTTTGGTTTGATTGCTCTCTTCTTTCTTTCTTTTTTATTCACTCCCATTTACCATTGCAACAAAAAGAATAAAATACCTAGGAATAAGCCTACCTAAGGAGAAAAAAGACCTGTATGCAGAAAACTATAAGACACTGATGAAAGAAACTAAATATGGTACAAACAGGTGGAGAGATATACCATGTTCTTAGATTGGAAGAATCAACATTGTGAAAATGACTCTACTACCCAAAGCAATTTACAGATTCAATGCAATCCCTATCAAACTACCAATGGCATTTTTCATGAACTAGAACAAAAAATTTCACAATTTATATGGAAACACAAAAGACCCCGAATAGCCAAAGAAATCTTGAGAAAGAAACACAGAGCTGGAGGAATCAGGCTCCTGGACTTCAGACTATACTACAAAGCTACAGTAATCAAGACAGTATGGTACTGGCACAAAAACAGAGATATAGATCAATGGAACAGGATAGAAAGTCCGGAGATAAACCCACGCGCATATGGTCACCTTATCTTTGATAAATGGGGCAAGAATATACAGTGGAGAAAAGACAGCCTCTTCAATAAGTGGTGCTGGGAAAACTGGACAGCTACATGTAAAAGAATGAAATTAGAACACTCCCTAACATCATACACAAAAATAAACTCAAAATGGATTAAAGACCTAAATGTAAGGCCAGACACTATCAAACTCTTAGAGGAAAGCATAGGAGAACATTCTATGAAATAAATCACAGCAAGATCCTTTTTGACCCACCTCCTAGAGAAATGGAAATAAAAACAAAAATAAACAAATGGGACCTAATGAAACTTAAAAGCTTTTGCATAGCAAAGGAAAACATAAACAAGATTAAAGGACAACCCTCAGAATGGGAGAAAATATTTGCAAACGAAGCAACTGACAAAGTGTTAATCTCCAAAATTTACAAGCAGCTCATGAAGCTCAATATCAAAAAAACATACAACCCAATCCAAAAATGGGCAGAAGGCCTAGATAGACATTTCTCCAAAGAAGATATACAGATTGCCAACAAACACATGAAAGGATGCTCAACATCACTAATCATTAGAGAAATGCAAATCAAAACTACAATGAGGTATCGCCTCACACCTGTCAGAATGGCCATCATCAAAACAATCTACAAACAATAAATGCTGGAGACAGTATGGAGAAAAGGGTACCCTCTTGCACTGTTTGTTGGTGGGAATGTAAATTGATACAGCCACTATGGAAAACAGTATGGAGGTTCCTTACAAAACTAAAAATAGAACTACCATATGACCTAGCAGTCCCACTACTGGGCATATACTCTGAGAAAACCATAATTCAAAAAGAGTCATGTACCACAAAGTTCATTGCAGCTCTATTTACAATAGCCTGGACATGGCAGCAACCTAAGTGTCCACTAACAGATGAATGGATAAAGATGTGGCATATATGTACAATGGAATATTATTCAGCCATAAAAAGAAACGAAATTGAGTTATTTGTAGTGAGGTGGATGGACCTAGAGTCTGTCCTACAGAGTGAAGTAAGTCAGAAAGAGAAAAACAAATACCATATGCTAACACATATATATGGAATCTAAAAAAAAAAAAAAAAGGTTCTGAAGAACCGAGGGGCAGGACAGGAATAAAGACAGACCTAGAGAAAGGACTTGAGGACACAGGGAGGGGCAGGGGTAAGCTGGGGTGAAGTGAAAGAGTGTCATGGACATATATACACTACGAAATGTAAAATAGACAGCTAGTGGGAAGCAGCCACATAGCACAGGGAGATCAGGTCGGTGCTTTGTGCCCATCTAGAGGGGTTTGATAGGGAGGGTGGGAGGGAGATGCAAAAGGGAGGAGATATGGGGATATATGTATATGTATAGCTGATTCACTTTGTTATAAATCAGAAACTAACACAAGATTGTAAAGCAATTATACTCCAGTAAAGATGTAAAAAAAAAAAAAAAAAGAAATGGAGCTGCTCTGACATTGGACCAAGATAGTTTAAGCCAGTGGCTATGTCACTTTCTAGCTGTATCACCTTTGACAAGTTGCTGAACCTTTCTGAACCTCTGTGTTCTCATATGTAAAATGAGATACCTGAGATGGTTGTTGGCAGAATCAAACAAGATACTGTTTAAGGGCCTTAATCCTTGGCACTATTGCCATCCTCCTTACTGCATTATCTTCATCATTATGGTTACTAGTTTTGGTATCTAGGCATATAATCTTAAAACATTATATATTAATCACTGAGGACACCCTGTATGTCACTGATCAACATAGTTGTAAAGCAAGAATAATGCATTTCCTTTTTTGAATTAAAAACTTATTTTTTTTCAAAGAGGCAAGAGAAATTATGTTTTGATTTATTCAGTACCTAGTTTAGTTAGGAGTTACTTAGAATAGTAGGTTAATTTGTAGATATTTTCTTTAGGAAGTATTTTTCACAAGATCCAACCTCTCAAAGTGTTAGCAGTATGACATTTAGTACGTCATGTCTCATTGGACCTCATTTTCTTCTTTTATGAAATAATGCATGAAGTCCTCCCAATTCTCACCCACTGTGCACAACTCAGTTGAGCTTCATAAAATCCCAAGGAGTTTCTTAAGATAGGGATTGCTTCTCTTATTTTATAGATTAGGCAAAATATTCAAAGAAGTTATGTACACGGTTTGTCCCATGTCACTATTAGTAGATAAAGGTGCTAGGACTTGAACCGAGAACTTCTAGTCCTAAGGAGAGTGTTCGGCTCACTGATCGCGTGAAAATGATGACACTGTTTTAAATAATTAGGACACATTAAAGCTTATTAACTGTACTGTTATACTGGTTTCACAGGCACTTCAGGATTTTATAGTTCTTTGTGATCATCATTATAATAGCACTTGTTACTATTAAAAACCGGTGATCACTAGTCATTGTAGAGGCTGCTTTCAAAAGTTTAAAGGGATTGGGCAGAATCTGTACTGACCCCTTAATATTCTCAAGATATTACTACTTTCCACTGAGTAAATAATTATTTGTTATGCCAAATGAGACTTACTCCCGTGTTATTATCTGCTTCTCATAAATATAATGTTTAAAAAGGCTGGCAAGTTGACTTTTATTGTCAATTTTATTCAAAGATGATGATGGTATTGATAGTAATGTTAATAGATAACATTTGGTGAGCTCTTACTTAAAAGTGTTAGGCCCTTCACATAGATTTTCCCATTTACTCCTCTCAAACCTATGGAGTTATTACATCTCTTACCCTCATTTCATAGTTACAGAAACTGAGACATCAAGAGGTTAAATGACTAGTCTGGAGTCATAGACCTAGCAAGCAGTAGCACCATGAATTGAACTCAGATCATTTATTCTTATGTATTTTTCAGGGGTAGGTTGGGTTGTCTCTTTAAAATACCATTGAGCTGAAGGCGTATAGTTAATCCATTCAGTCAATATTTGTCTAGCACCTACTATGTGTCAGGCACAGTGCTGGTGCTGGAGAGACAATAGTGAACAAGGTAGATAGCCCAGTATGTGGATGAGAAATAGGAATAGTCCCAGGTGGGAAGGATGGCAGGTAGAATTATTTAGTTGTTTCCACAGCCAGTCTGTCTCTATTTCAAGAAAACGAAAGTTCTCCCAAGTATTCAAAACTTGACTTTCTCCTGGTAAAACAGCTCATTCTGGTAGACTGGGTTGCTTTAGGACCTTGAGGTTCGAAGTATTGCTACTATGGGCTAAAACCAGTTACCTCACCTCCAGGTCCATTCTTGGGATTGATATAGGACATTTGCCACTGTCATGTTGTCTCACCCACTTTGATCCTAAGGACATTGGGAACCCACCATTTTTTTAAAAATTTATATAGTTGATCTACAATGTTGTGACTCACTAACATTTTGGAACAATATTACGTTGGGGCTTTAAATTCTTCTGCTAAAATACATTCAGGTTTAAAAAAAAAAAAGATAGATAGAGCCCACCGTTTTGAGTAAGCACATTCAAGTCAGAATTTTGTCAGCATTGATTAAATTTTGTTGAGGAAGAGTTTTAGGGAACCCATTTCATCTGGCAAACTTAATTCTTTGATGAACTTTCTGTAAGACCCAGCTAAAACGTTTTCAGTTCTTTCCATTCTAATGTTCATGTTATTGAAATTATTTTCATCAAAATCAATGCCTTTTCCATTTAAATTTAACAGTGAAGATTTGATTCATTGATCAGTTTTGTGTCCATAACAAGTTAAACAGATTTTAGGGGATCTTCTTTTATGGGCATTAGTTTTGTTAAGCTCATTTTTCTGAAGTTTGACTTTTCATATTTCATGAAGTATTGACTTTTCTATCAAAATATTTCTTACAAAAGGATTTAGTTGTGCATTTTTGGCTCTTATGTTTTATATTGATTATTTTTTCTCATGATATTCATTATAAGTAATGATATTTTGTATTTATTTCATACCTCATCCATGAAAAAGATATGAGCATATATTTTGAAATGTCAAGATGGAAAGGGAAGGAGAATAACTCAGGCCGTGAGGAGACTGGAGGGTGGTAATAAAAGAATGGAGAGATAAAGTGAAAGGTAGTGAGGACAAGCAGGATAAATGGAAAGGATATTGGAAGAGGAAGAAAATAGAGGAGAAAGTAGACAGGAGGTGTGAGAGAGGAAGTCAAAACAATCTCATTTTCAAAATGGAAGAATCACAACAATTGGCTGTAAGCAGTGAGGTCTAAATAACCTGTACCACTTAATATTATTTGAACATCTATATGTTACCTCTCAAAGTATGTTGAGTGGGACTTGGTCATTTTAAACAATGGTGACCCTTTTAAGATGTTTCCTTTGCACGTCTGCCAGGCTTTATGGTATCTTGACAGAGTCACATATTTTCTTGCTTTATTCTTTTCATAGTAACCAGATAATGTTCTATTTGTCTGTTTCCTGGCCCACCTATGTTGCTAATGTTGTCTACAGACCTATGGACAGAAATTTGGCCAGAGAGAATATGTTTGGATGAATCTAGTAATTCATTTTGAGAAAATGCCGTGGCACCTGGAGTAGTTGTGCTCTTCCAGGAGAACACCTTCTGTGGAGGCAGGGGACTTGCTGTCTCCTCAGAACTCCACATGACTCCCTATTAGAACCCCCACTGAAGTGAACCTGAATGGTTTTCAGAATGGTATTAGTGAAGCCACCTCAAGGTTACAGAATTAACTGGGGCTGTCAAGATCACATAGTCAGAGCTGGTAACTAGAGACTGAAACCTGCTCTTACTTGGGAAGGTTGAGTAAAGCACTATCCCTCGATGACCACTGCCACCAAGATACTCTCCAGTCTCTATATTTTTTCTTCATAAGCTTATTCCCCTTTGTTATTGAATACTTATTTCTGTGATTACTAATGTTTCCCCCTGACTAGAGACCATAAGCTCCCCAAAGGAAGGAACCAGGTCTGTTTTGTTCACTACTCTGTATGTGTATTTAATACACTCCCTGGCACACAGTAGGTACTTAATTCACATTTGTTAAAAAGAAATAGGTGAATGGATAATCTAAAACAAAGGACAGAACAGAACTTTTGAACTTGGCATGAACCAGAGTTACCTTGAAGACTGTCCCTCTGGATCCCTTTATGTTGATGTCAAGAGGAAAGGGGGTCAATGGAGGGGAGCACAGAGAAGGGTCTTTTTTATTCATTCCTCTGCTTTCTGTGCCTTTCGTGAATGATGGAGCTGGCTTGAGCCCAAGCTCAAGCTCTCAGCCCAAGCTCATCCAAGGGAAGCTGGTAGAAGTGAAAAACTCCAGGGTCCAGGCTTGACTCTTGAGAACAGGCTAAGAGAAGAAAAAGACCTTTAGAAAACTGAGTGTAACAATTTTTGACATGAGGAAGGGCAGACAACATGAAATCAAGAGTACATCATTATTGGAGTCTTGGAATTTTTCAGGTGTTTGGAGGGCACTCTGGACCCCCAGAGCACAAAGAATGAAATTGCTACTAAATGATGGCTCTGATTATAACAAAACCATCAATTGATCCACTTAGTTTATGGAGTAAATATGTAAAAGGACTGTCCTTGCCTCTCCCTTCCCTTCATTCTCTATATTTCAGCAACACAACTGTCTTTTTGTTCTTTGAACAAATCAGTCTTGCTCTTGCCTTTGAACCTTTGTGTGTTCTGTTCCCTCTGCCTAAATACACTGCCTTACATTCTGCATATGACTGATTCCTGTCCATCATTCAGTTCTCTGCTTCAATGTCACTTTCTCATCTATTACCCCCAACTAAATTACTCCCCAACATGAGTCCTATTTTTATCTTTTTATGAATAGTTATCTCTGATTATCTTATTGCTTCATTCAGTCTTTCATTCATTCACTTTCTGTCTTTCTCCCTATAATGTAAAGTTTGTAAGACTATAAATGCTGTCTGTTTCATTCACTGCTGTATTGCCAATCTCTAGATTATTACCTGGTACATGGTATGCATTTAATGCACTCTTGTTAAATGAATGAATGAATGGTTGAGTGAATGGATGAGATAAGGAGAATCTGGGAAGTTAAGCTTGTACTAGATTCGGTGGTCTTTGAGGGCTACCTTAGGGAGTTTGGATTTTATTCTAGTGTAGGGATTAGTCTAGATTCTGTGTTGCCAACAGCAGAATCCACTCATGCTAGTGTAGGCAAGAAAGGAATGTATTAAAAATATACTACGTGGGCTTCCCTGGTGGCGCAGTGGTTGAGAGTCCGCCTGCCGATGCAGGGGACATGGGTTCGTGTCACGGTCTGGGAAGATCCCACATGCCGCAGAGCAGCTGGGCCCATGAGCCATGGCCACTGAGCCTGTGCGTCCGGAGCCTGTGCTCCACAATGGGAGAGGCCACAACAGTGAGAGGCCCCCGTACCACACACACACACACAAAAAAGATACTATGTAGCTCTTAGTTAGCACTGCCCCTAGGTTTATGGGCCCCAGGCAAATAGTTTGTTGCAAGCAATGCATGACAGTTAACAGTAAGTGATAAATCTAATCTATGAACACTTACCTGTTTAGATGACAATGCAAGACATTGCACATTTTTTTTCTGTGATTCTTAACCATATGTGGATCTGGGACTGTTAGGACACTATCCCATTTAATCCAGACAACCAGCTGGTTTAATTAGGTGTATTCGGACATTTCCATATCCTGTACAAATAAGATATAGGATATCAAACATATGCTTGATTATGAGGTTACTCATTATTTTTTATGTTTCATTTTTATATTAATTTTTTTGTGGTGATAGTGAAAGGTATCTTCCAAAAACATGGGGGGTCCCTGAGACTCAGGGCTTGAGACAGAAGTCTCATTTGCCCAGGTCTGAAGGTGGCACTGCTTATAGAACTTTGGGAAGGCTAAGGAGCCAGGCTCTGGAGCCAGGCCATCAGGATCCACACCCAACCTACTGGAGACTGCTGTAGTGAAACGTCCTTTTCACCTTGACATCAACAATGCTTGGGTATAAGTGCCAGAAGTCCTGCCACATGTGCTCTCAGAGAGCCAGGCACTCTCCCTGCTGTGCTTCTCAGTGCATCAGTCTCTGTGTGGAGGTCTTTCTCATATTGCTCAGGTCCCAAACCATGTCTCAACAGATGTGTTTTGATGGGTGGAATTTAAGTTAAACATCTGTCCCCTCAGCTGCAAGAGGGTCTGAGAATGCAATCCTTTTTCAATTCTACTTTTGAAAGGTGGGGCTCCTAATGTGGAAAGTTACTCAAATGTTAGGAGGATTTTCAGTGATGTAGCCTCAACTGCCAGAGGTCCAGTGCAGCAGCTTATTAGCATTTCAAATAAGAAATATGTATGTTTTTAAATCATAAAAACAATCTGGCTTCTGATTGGATTGGATTATGAGTAGGAAGGTGGCAAGAGTGGAAACAGGGAGACTGGAGAGGATGCTGTTGCAGTTGTGCGGGGGAGAGATATGAGACATGAAGGTCACCTGGACTAGAGTGTGGCAGCAGGATAGATGGAGAGCAGTAAGGCAGATTCCCGTCCAGTGCAACAGTGCAAACCACTGCAAATCTGATGCAATAGACTGGAGGAGGTAAACTGCAGGGAAGATCACCTCATCTAACTAAGGTGTTTCTATAATAACATAGAGACAATGCCCCTTTTATTAACTTAGTCTTCTACTGCTGATAAGATGTCTGTGAAGATGATAGAAGACCAGAAGTTATCAAATTGGTCATCTGATGTCATCCAAGATACTCAGTACCAAAATGATGGTGTAGTATCTATTTTTCTTAGTTCCAGTATGGTTTTCATAATCCTGCTCCTGGATGATAACTGCTATTTAATTAGATGGACTGTCTAAACCAGGCAGGTTAGCAATATATTAACCTTTTCCTTTTTTTTTTAATATTACTTTTTTATTTGCTAAAACTGCAACAGGCATCCATATCAAACTGCAAATCTCTCTATTTCAGTTGGTTCTTATCTCCTAAAGAAGCTAAGAACCTGGTGTCCACAGACTAAAATCTGATGTGAATGCAAATCTCAGCCACCAGGAAGTGCTTTTGAAAGGAATTTCCTGATAATTGTAAAACAAATATTATCAACTCTTTTATTACTAATCTGAAGATAGATAGATAGATAGATAGATAGATATCCAGCCATGGCTGAGAGGAATATAGAATTCTTGAGGTTCGAAAGGTTGAAAACCCTCTATAAGGAAGAGGAATTGTTTTAGGAGATCCGATTATAAATGATAGAGTGAAAGTTAGTGAGGGGAAAATTTGAGCAGAACATCAAAGAAAATTTCCTTCAATAAGGGTCACTTCTGTGGTGAACGAACAAACCTTGGAGTCTCTCCAAACAGGTTCAGTTATCACACTCACTACACAAGACAGCCAAATCCTGACCTGGTCCCTGGCCCACACAGGGAAGAGGTCCTTTCCCTCCAAGACTATCTTTGTTCAGTAGCAGTGATTAAGTGAGAAATGAATTTCAGAAGAGACAGAGGATTTGCACCCCAAAATATCATGGCACCGCTCATACCTCGATTGCTGCTTGACAGCAGAGGTGAAACAGAAGGTGTGCAGTGATCGCCCACAGGAAACAAACCCTTTCTCATGAGAACAACCTATTTTGAAGGAAATAATTGCCATTATAATCATAATTTATTGATATGAGACATAATTTTAAACAGTGGCTGCCTGACTGGTGGAAGGTCTTCATTAACCATGAAATGGGTTAATGATATACTAGGAAACATATTGAGTGAGGTTCATAATTTTCCATCCAAAATAATAATTTGCCACATTAGGAAAGGAGGACCACATTTTAAACAGTATGTTTACGTTTCATGCCTTGACATTTCATATCTATTGCTAGAAAGTTTATAGCTCTGTGTGGTTTAGCTTTCGTGGCTGGAGTCAAAGGAAAAACAAAAATTTTGCATACAAGCTATCTGAATGAATCTCCTTTTTTTCTTCCAATTTTTTATTTTATTTTTTAGAGAAAGATGTAGAAGCAGAGGTCAGGGGAAATTTACTGTTGGTTTTCATGAAATCCCGAAGATTGGGATAAACAGGGATTGCCAGTATTCACCTGTTGCTGAAATTATATGCATTGGTGAGAAAAAGAACAGAAGACCTAGTGAGAGGGAAGATATACTATGTCCATAGGCCAGAAGACTCACTGTTTTTCAGATGTGAAGTTTCCCCATATTAACCCATAAATCCAATTTAATCACCATTAAGGTCACAATGGGTTTATTTTTCTTAAAGAAATTGTAATACACATTCTAAATTTAATATAGAAATTCAAAGGTTCCAGAATAGCCAAAACAACCTTGAAAAAGAAGAACCAAGTTATAGAACTAACACTGTTTTGAAAACATATAATAAAGCTATAGTAATTAAAGCAATCTTATATTAATGGAAAGCAGGAATAGGAAAACTTTTTATGTATAGGTCAAATAGTAAATATTTTAACCTATGGGGGCAGTACTGTCTCTGTCACAGCTAGCCAGCTGTGCTGTTGTAGCATGAAAACAGTCATATATGATACATAAAGGAATGAGTATGGCAGTGTTTCAATTAACTGTTATTTAAAGACACCAACATTTACATTTATATAATTTTTACATGTCATAAGAAACTATTCTTTTGATTTTTTTCCAACCATTTTGAAATGTATCATTCTTAGCTTGAGGCTGTACATGAATAGGCAGTGTGCTAGGCTTGACCTGGGGGCCATTGTTTGCTGACCCCTGGGGTAGGGATAGACAAAACAATCAAGGGAACAGAACAGGTAGTCAAGAAATAGACCTACAGGGCTTCCCTGGTGGCGCAGTGGTTGAGAGTCTGCCTGCTGATGCAGCGGACACGGGTTCGTGCCCCGGTCCGGGAAGATCCCACGTGCCGCGAAGCGGCTGGGCCCGTGAGCCATGGCCGCTGAGCCTGCACATCCAGAGCCTGTGTTCCGCAACGGGAGAGGCCACAACAGTGAGAGACCCGTGTACCACAAAAAAAAAAAAAAGAAATAGACCTACATATATATGGACACCTAGTTTTTGACAAAGGTACACAGGGAATTTGGTAGAAAAGGATAGTCAAATGGTGATGTAATATTCATATGCAGAAAAAAAGAACTTTGATCCATACCCTACAACGTATGCAAATATTAACTCCAGATAGATGATGTAAAACATAAAACTATAAAAGTTCTAGAAAATCTTTGTGATCTTGGTTTAGAACAGAATTTCTTAGAATACCAAAAGCATGATTCAGAAAAGAACAAATTGATAAATTGGACTTTATCAAAACAACAAGAACAAGGAAAAAGAATCCTGCTCTTTGGAGGACACTATTATTAACATTGAATATCCATCAGTAGGTGAGTGGATAAACAATTGTGGTATATCCATACAATGGATCAGTAAAAAGGAGTGAACTATTGATGCATGGTGCAACACAGATGAGTCTCAAAATAATTATGCTAAGTTTAAAAACCCAGACAAAAAGAGTATATACTAAATGATTCTTAAAAATGCAAACTGGGCTTCCCTGGTGGCACAGTGGTTGAGAGTCCGCCTGCTGATGCAAGGTACACAGGTTCGTGCCCTGGTCCGGGAAGATCCCACATGCCGCGGAGTGGCTGGGCCCATGAGCCGTGGCCACTGGACCTGCGCGTCCAGAGCCTGTGCTCTGTGGTGGGAGAGGCCACAGCAGTGAGAGGCCCGTGTACTGCAAAAAAAAAAAAAAAAAAAAAAAAAAAAAAAGAAAACTAATCTCTAGTGACAGAAATCAGATGAATGGTTTCTGGAGATTGGGGTGGGTATGGATGAGGTAGAAGCGAAGGATTATAAAAGGGCCTGAGGAAACTTGGGAGTGATGGATACATTCATTAACTTGGTCATAGCAATGGTTTTTCAGGAGTATATAGATGTCAAAGCTTATCAAATAGTACATTTTAAAGATATGTACTTTTTATATATCAATTATATCTTAATAAAAAGATTGTAAATATAGATGCATACCTAGAGGCAGTCTAATTGTAATTACTGTAATTAGACAGACATTTTAAAAATCTATGATTAATATATTCAAGAAAATAGATGACATAATGGAAATTTTCACTGGAGAAATGGAATATAAAAGAAAGTACCAAGTAGAAATCTAAAAACTGATAAATATATTTTCTAAAATTAAAAACTCAAGAGTTAGGTTTAACAGATGACTAGACAAATCAGAGGAGAGGATTAATCAATGGGAACATAAGTTATGCATTGGTTATTTATTTCATAATAAACAACCAAAAATCATATTAAACATTCGTTTTGTTCATTGGTCTGAAGCTCATATAAGGCAGCTCTGTTTTAAATTACAGTTTCTGGGGCGCTCTGCTTCAGGCTGCAGGTTTGTGATTGGCTAGATTCCCTGAACTCCATGTGGAGGGGAAAGCAGCTTTAGGCAAAGGAATTTTAAAATTTAGATAAAATGGACAGTTTCCTTGAACAACACAGTTACCAAGTCACCAAAACTGACACAAGAAGAAATTTTAAAGTCTGAATAATACTAGATCTATTATAGAACTTGAATATATAGTTGAAAACAGTCTCAGACAATGATCTAGGTTCAAATGGCTTTTGGGTGAAGTCTATCAATTGTTTAAAGAAGAAATAAAATCAATCTTACATCAATTCTTTAGAACAATAGGAAAAAATGGGATTTTTCCTAACCCATTGTGAGGTCAACATAAACTTGGTAAGAACATTACAGACCAATTTATCTCTTGGACAATGATGCAAAACTTCTAAAAAGTGTTAGCAAGTTGAATAATATATAAAAAGGAAAATACATCACAACTAGGGTTTATCTTAAGAAAATAATGTTGGTTTATCAATTGAAAAATCAATGTTAAGTCACTGCATTAAGAGAACAAATGAGAAAAATCATATGCTCACTTTAATAGATGCAGACATAGCATTAAAAAAAACCTAGTAACCATTCATGATAATAAAAGAACTTTTCCTTAATCTAGTAAAGAGTATCTACAAAACATCTATACTCTTCATACTTAATGGTGAAATATTGCAAGATTTCCCCTGAGATTGGGAATGAGACAGGGAGGTCTGCTCTGACCAATTCTATTCAACCTTGTACTAGAAAACCTAGCCAGCACAACAGGGCAAGAAATAAAAGGCATAACAGTTTGGAAATAAAAAATAAAACTGTCATTATTCACAGGTTACATGATCTTCCATGTAGAAAATCTAAAAGAACTGAAGATAACTTATTAATTCTAATAAGTGAACATAGCAGAAATCAATTGAGTTTTACATGCAATGTAATAAACCTTCACAGTTCATAAAGTTTAGAATGATAAATGTATGTATGGTTACTGTACAAAAATGTTGGAGTCAGATGCCAGTGATCTCTGAGGTTAAGGTTTTCTCGCATGGATTTTTGAAAGACCCTTAATTGTCAAATCCCAAGCAAATGGTAACAAACTATTAGAAATTAAAATTTAAAGAATGATGCCACTTAAGATAACATCAAAAGATCAATTGTTTAGCAATAAGTCTGCTGAAAATTTGCAAGGCTCCTATGAAGAACACTCTAAAATATTACTGAGAATTTAAATAAAACCTATCATATTCTTGGATTAGCAGACTCAACATTGTAAAGATGTCACTTCTTCCCATGGATTAACTTATGGATTCAGTGCCATGCCAATAAAAATCCCAACAGATTTGTTAATGGAAATTGATAAGCTGATTCTAAAATTTCTATGGAAATGCACATGGAAAGAATAGCCAAGAAAATAATGAAGAAGTGGGAGGATTTATACTATCAGATATTAAAAGTTATTATTCTTACTATAAAATGCAGATGTTACTACAGTGCAATGGGGAAAATAATTGTCATTTCGATAATTGGTAGTGGGGGGCCTCCCTGGTGGTGCAGTGGTTGAGAGTCCGCCTGCCGATGCAGGGGACACGGGTTCATGCCCCGGTCTGGGAGGATCCCACATGCCGCAGAGCGCCTGGGCCCGTGAGCCATGACCGCTGAGCCTTCGCGTCCGGAGCCTGTGCTCTGCAACGGGAGAGGCCACAACAGAGAGAGGCCCGCGTACCGCAAAAAAAAAAAAAAAAAATTGGTAGTGGGTCATTTGGATATCCATAAGGGAAAAAAAATGAATCTTGACTCCTACATCACACTATACACACAGATCAATTCCAGGTGCATTGCAGATTTAAATGTGAAAGGTAAAACTTTTCAAAGATAACATAGGAGAATTTCTTCATGAACTTGTAGTGGATAGGCAAAAATTAATTGAGAATTTTGTACTCAGCTCCCCTGAGCAAGAAACAAGCTCAGAAGTGTGAAACAAGCTATAAACTAGGCTATTCAGCTGACCGTCTCACTTCAAGCCCTGCATCTTGATTTTAAATAGTCGAAGTCCACTTTTACAGACGTCTTTCTATAACAATATCTAAGATGTTTGGGGGACTTTATAAAGACAATAAAAGGAAAAATTGGGAATGCATGTGGAAACCCTGAACTATATTTTGTTTACTATGTAGTAAATGTAAGAATGAATCCATACATCAAACTATAAACAATATTCAGGGCTATGATATTTATTTCCAAATCTATCTCCAAGGGTTTAATGAAAACTGTGGCCAGCTGAAGCTAAAGGCTTTTCTGTCTTTTCCACTATGATTTAGATTTCTCCTCTTTTATCACTCAGGTCCTGCTAATGTTTTGTATTCCATGCCATGCTGGAGGGATTGGTTATGGTAATAGCTGCCAATACAACCACTCTGCCAAAGCAATAGAAGGTATGATAGGAACAGGGGCTTTGGAGTCACACAAATTTCTCTGGAATCCCACCATGGATGCTTGCTGTCTAAACTTGGGCAATATATTACATCTCTCTGAGCCTGTTTCTCCAGCTGAGGAATAAGATGAGATATTCATAAGGCTATTGTGAGGACTAAATGAAGATGGAATGTCCAGTCCATAATAGTTGCTCAAAAATGGAAGCTGATTTTCCACTTCTTCTTGGTAAGAGTCATTGCTAACTGCAAGGAATACTGCATCTCTGAAACAGTAATGGCTCAAATTTAGATTTCAAATAGAAGTTTGTATCCACAGACTTCTAAAGAAGCCTTTGCTTTTACTAAACTTGTTCCACAAATTGTGTGTGGTCAGTTACTTTGGAGGTACTTTCTTTACCTTTCCCCTTGTATCTACAGCTTTTGTTTTCTCTCACCCCTTCTACTGTGCCCAGCCCCCATGGTACAAAGGAGAGGGTTTATGTGATCCAAGGTTTCTGTTGTTGTTGTTTGTTTTGTTTTTTTACTGAGAAGGACAAGTCCTAGGTTGGATCAGAAGTGAAAATGGGTCTTCCATTGTGCAGAAGTGATGAGTCCCATGGTATTTTCACACAACTCCCTCACTGCAGCAGGAGTCAGAGTTCTACTGTTGGGAAACATATGGCACAAATTGTGCCATAGGCCAATTATATGCAGAATTGTGCCTTTCCTTATAAGTCTTTGTCACAGGTCCTTCTTGTTTTACTTGCAGACACTGGCATGTATTACAGGGGTTGAAATCCTTCCTTCTTAGCTATTCCGTGGATACCAACTCATGCCTCTCCCTTGGATGTCCTACTATTGAGGAATAGGGGATTTTTTTTTAATTTACAAATGTGAAAACCTGCAGCCCGGCATATCTCTTTTACAATGCAGTGAACCTTCCAAACCTTTCTCTTAGTCTCCTGGAACCAAACAAATTACATGCCACAGTGCACGGTATATCACAGCTAGAATGTTTCTAATGTCCGGCTGAGTGGACTTTGGGAATGGGCTTCTCTGGTGAGCTGGAGCAGATTGTGTCTTTGACTGACAAGCTGCCATTTTCTTGAGATTTGATGATTTGGGCTCCTTCACCTCTCCATGCAAAAAAATCTTAACCTCAGAGATCTTTGGCATTTGACCCCAATATTTTTATACAGTAACCATACATACATTTATCACTTGGAGCTTTATGAGCAGTGAAGGTTTATTACACTGTACTCAAACCGCATTTAACCTTTTCTCTTGAAGCAATACTTTAAAACAGAGTTGAGAGAGTTTGTACAATAGGGCTTGTTGGTTGACCCTTTTTTGTGCTTCCACTCCTGAGAAGCCTTTGGCATGGATGTTTATGGTCAGTAGATGTTTTCTGTAACCTTAGAGAAATTTACCCTCCTGTTTGAATGTGTTCTCTTGGGGCCTCTAAGTCCTTGGAAGCTTTTGGGTTGGCAGAAATTTTGTAATAGGCGGACCTCAGAATTGCTTGTTCTTTGGTAGAAATGATCAGATCTGTCCCTCCGGAATACCATTATCACTTCCGTCTTTGAGCATTTCCCTTTTTCTTTTCCCCTTTTCCAATCCACACATCAGCCATTATATAAGGGCCACATTATGCCTGACGATTATTATTTATTTCTTTGCTTACTATTCTGGCCCACGTGAAACTCCATTCTTTAAAAGTTTCTTCCTGCCTGAACCTACGAAATACAGCACTTTATTTCCATACCAATACTCATTGCCATACCATATTTTTAAAAGCTTTTTTTTAAATATATTTTATTTTTTGCTGCATTGGGTCTTCATTGCTGTGCGTGGGCTTTCTCTGGTTGCAGTGAGTGGGGGCTACTCTTCGTTGAAGTGCATGGGCTTCCCACTGCGGTGGCTTCTCTTGTTGTGGAGCACGGGCTCTAGGCATGCAGGCTTCAGTAGTTGTGGCACGCGGCCTCCATAGTTGCGGCACGCAGGCCCTAGAGCACGCAGGATTCAGTAGTTGTGGTGTGTGGGCTCAGTAGTTGTGGCGTAGGGGCTTAGTTGCTCCATGGCATGTGGGATCTTCCTGGACCAGGGATCAAACCCTTGTGCCCTGCATTGGCAGGAGGATTCTTAACCACTGCGCCACCAGGGAAGTCCCTACCATACCATTTTATTACCATATTATTTTGGATTATTTTCTGATTTTTATTTGTATAAATAATGCTTTCCCAACTTGCTTGTAAGTTTCCTGAGGACTAGAATTGTATGCTGTACTTCTGAACTCCATACAAACCTAACACATAGTAGGAGTACAACACAGGTTGAGTGAACACATTTTGACATCGTATCTTTAAGAATATAAGTATTTACATTTGAAGAGAAATATTCCTTAATAAGCAAGCAATAATTCAGAATGGGGAAGAATTTCCTGCCTTGGATAGTTAGAAGGTACATGTGGTTATTATTCCTTGGAAATGGATCTATTTGTATTTGGTGTCTGCGAAGGGCTAACGTGTTGCTTCTTGGATCTAGAAGCAGAGCTTTAAACCCTTTGTTTTATTCCCTCACTGATCCAACTCCAGTTGATATGTAGGGGATGCATGTATCATTGAGTTGCACAAGGAGACGTTTTAAGATCAGTGAGAAAGAGGACCATGTCCTCACAGAAAGAGTGAATGGAACTGCATGTGCCATTAATTTGTCATTGCTGCAATATGTATCTCAACCAGGGCTGAGTGCTAATGCTCTGGTTGCTATTAATGTTATTTTTGGATCTGCTTCTTAGGTGTCCCTCTAAAACCAGAGCTAATCAACAGCAATAGCATTTTCCTCTCACTGGGGAAATGAAAGATGCTGACTCTTAATTTCAAATAGGTCTGTAGACATTCAGTAATGGCAAAGTCGATCATTTTGGTTCATCTTTTCAATTTTGCTCAACCAAGCCATTGTTCCCCTTTCTGTCCTTGCTTCTAGCAGGAGCTTTCAAGGCACTTCCACTATTTATTACCCTACTTGGGGCTTACCATCACCATGTGCATTGTCTTTCTGGTGGTTTGGGGAAGGAACAGACAGGTGACATCAAGCAGAGCTGCCAAACACTTTAACCAGCTGGTAGATCTGAGCTAGACAATACCAGGAAGTGAATTCCTGAGCCCCAGCATCTTTTTATTTATGTGGTATATTTGGTGCTTGATACCTATCAGATACTGTTCTAAGTGCTTTATAGATATTACCATAGTTAATCCTCATAACAACTTGATGAGGTAGGTACTATAATAATCCCCATTTAATAAATGAGGCCCAAAGAGACTACAAATATTTTGCCTAAAGTCACACATTCAGTAAATGGCAGAGCTGGGATTTCAATCAAGGCATTTCTGTTCCAGAGCACA
Source organism: Hyperoodon ampullatus (assembly GCF_949752795.1). NCBI lineage: Eukaryota > Metazoa > Chordata > Mammalia > Artiodactyla > Ziphiidae > Hyperoodon > Hyperoodon ampullatus. Next base: position 39,107,523 of record NC_136928.1, read on the forward strand.
TGTCTTTAAGCACTATGCCTCATTTCTTGTGTTCTGTGTTTTTAATTTATTTTTGTTAAGCAGATACGTATGGAATACCTATGCTCAAAGCACTATGTAAAACAATTTTAGGAGTATGGAGAAGAGGGGACCCAGTTCATGACTACAAAGGACATCAGCATTCACGAAAGTGAAGGATATGTCTAACTCCACACAGCATGTGTGGGTGTTCTCTCTGCCCTTGAGGACACCTGATTCCTCATTGGTGAGAGGAGAACAGCTCAGATGTTGGGAGGATTGATAACTCATTTTACAAGGAGAGCAAAGTTGTTGGAAGTGCTTGTCCATTAGGAGACCTTTCCTAAGGGTTGTGTGGGGGTGAAAAAAAATAGAACCCCTAGTCATTCAACAAACATGTATTAAGCATTGGTAAGTACAAGGTGTGATATTAGGAAGTACTAGAACCTTATAGGTTCTTACTTTTACATATTATTATAAAACTTCACCAATTCGGACTCCATGGGAAAAGACAGTGGAAAAAGTAATACACATTTGCAAATTTCATGTTCAATTAATGCAGTGCTATCCTTGCACATCTATTTTTACAAGGAAGGGCAGTAAGAGAAACAGAGAAGGGGGAAGAAAACAAAGGATTGGACATATGCCAGTAATTCCAGCACAGTTCAGTTTCTAGGGCCTGTGGTTCCTCACTCCTTCTCCAGATTCTCAATGTGGGTACCCCTGCTTGGCATTTTAAAAATGCATAGGCAGCATGAACTTGGTCAGTGTACCAGCCCCTTAAGAATACTAAATGTACCCCATTTCATTCATAGGAAAGAAGCAAGTTAAGACAGAACACTTTTGTGTAAAATATAAACTGCATTTAACAAGGCAGGAGGCTTGGGAATCCATGGTCAGGCTGCTTGTTTTTCCTGGCACCTTGTTAAACATGGTTGGAAGTTTGCATGCTGGGGAGAAGCCCACTTTCTCTTTGTTCCTGGGAATGGCTCTAACTGACCTGGTAGACCTGGGTGGTTGGAGTACAATCTTAGATACTGGGGCTGGAAGAGGACCGGGGAGCTCAGTGGACCTAAATTTACTACCTTCAAGCAGTGCCCACCTCAGTTGGGCCCCAGGGCCTCTGCATGAGTCCTTCTGTTTGCTAAGCCCTCAAAAGAACAGGGCTGCCTCAGACACTGATTCCAACATCTAATAACACTTATTATCAAGCCACTCTTTCTATGTCTAAATTAAGTCCTTCATCCTGCAGTTTAGTGCATCTCCTTTTGTTCTGCCCTGAATAAAGATGGAGAACAGCTGGTCAGCATTCCCTGTAGAATAACTCTTCAGACAGACACTTGAAAGCTATTATTAAGTTCCCTCTGAGTCTCCTCTTCTCCAGACAAATGCTGAAGCTTTCTCCCACTTTTTTTCCACTCACCTTTCTCTTTCTGGCTGTAGGTCCTTCTCCAGCTGCTTGCTTTTTGAAGCCACCTGGAATTCTAACTCCATTTGTTCCTAATGGTATTGTTACTGGGAAATGATGGTCGGGGATTTTGCTTCTCTTTTGGTCATCATTTGCTGGTGAACTTAGTCTTTAACTGTCTTAGCATTTCATTCATTGGTTTGAATTAATGGAATAATTTCCCCCCAATTTTTAAGTATTCTGTGTCTATAGAGCCTTTGCTAGGAAAATTGTGTGTGTATCTACATATGCAAATATGTATGGTTTTCTCTGTTTTTCATTCATCTCTTCCTAAATATTATAACATGATAAAATGTGTACTTCCATTTTAAATGTGGTTTCAAGCCACATTTCTTTCTGAATTAAGCATGGGATATTGGAATATGTGTGTGAGTGTGTGTCTATGCGTGTGTGTGTGTGTGTGTGTATTTACTAATTCTGATTAATTTGTAATACCTGCCCAGAATTCAATGGTGAGGAGGATTCTGAGGCTCTGTGTAGTTAAACAGGGAAGAGTAATGATGAATGTTTTGTAGCATTAGCTATGGGTGAGAACAGGTGTGGCAGCATTGTTGCCAGGTTGTATGGTACCTAAATAAGTGGTTGAAAAATTAAAATAATAAATAATTGTGTTTTCCATTCCCTCTCTTGATACTTCCTTTAGGAAATACAGCCCTTTTTTTGATCTACCTGTGGGGAGCATCATTAATTTACTTCTCATTTACTCTGATTCAGTATATCCCAGTGCATATGGGTACCTCCCTCACCTTCATCCCCTATATTCTAATGGCTCACTGGCAGTCTTGGGAAGCATCTCCATCACATCCTAGCAAGTTATTAACCCATTCTTGGATTACTCACAGCCTGATAACAGCCTGCTGGCCTTTTTTCCCACCGCTTGGCCACCCTGCCAACACCCTGGTGGATACTTTATTCTTAGCAGCCCCTTGTCAAGAAGAGTTAGTGGATCAATAGGGCTTAATGCAACCCATCTAAATGTTTCTTTTTTTTAACTGACTTTTGGGGTTCTCCAAAGTAGATATCATCCAGTATATTTATTTTAGTTTCTTACCACTTTCCAGGAACCCTTTTGTTTCAGAATTTTTAAAGTACATTTTGCACATTCAAAGAGCTATTACCATCCCACCTCGAATCTCCTCCCCTCTTTCCAGGCATCTAAATCTTACCCATTGTATGCGACCCATCATCCATGAAGCTTTTCAAAATGTAGATTTTCAGTCTTTATTGATGTCTCCTTTCTCTAACCTCCTACTACAATTATATTCTGTCACTTAGCCCAATTATGTACAGTTTGTGTGCCTCGCTAATTGTTCCACATGAACCAACTGGTCTACTCTCTTCAGTTACATTCTAATTTTCTTCAGAGAAGAGACCATACCTTCCCTTTTGTCTGTTTGTTTTACCCTCCTTCCTGTTGTTTTAATCTGCCCCACAGCAGTGCTGTGCTCAGAAATAGTACTCCCAAAGTACCTATTACATGACCCTCCAAATAAGCAGTCTGCTTTTCACAAAAGATTAGATTAAAAAAAATAATCTGACCACTCTTTATGGCTTTGGATAGATAGATTAATTTTTCAGAAGGTAGAGTTACTAGTGACATTAGTAAAGTAAAATGTATTTGGGGGTCACACAGAGTTAATAGATGATTCTCTTTTGGGGAAGAATAAAAGTGATTTCATTTTGGTGGAGCTTAAAGTATTATTAATTACATAGATGCTAAAATGATATTGAGGAATAACATTGAAAGGTATTGGAATGCAGTTTCTCATCTGGCTTGCATAAAGGGTGATGTGATGTCTAACATAAGATTTCTCTACTTTGGTACAGTGAACATATTAAAAATTGCAGGCAAAATTCAAAAGCAGAAACAAATTTCTTAATCTATCATTAGTAAATAATATTCACTAGTGTGGTCAAGAAAAATCAGAAAGGAACCTGTTGACTGTGGCTCACTGGCACAGTGATGTTTTGGTAGGATGTGCTTCAGGCAAGGGAGGTTTTAGAAACCCAGGAAAGACACTGGAGGACCCCAGCATGGCTATCATTCTGTTCGCCACGTAACAGTGGAGCTCCCTGAAAGTCACCTGAGAGGCAAAGCAAAACTGTGCCATAAAATGGCATTTCTGAACCACAGCATAGTGGCTTAATTGATTTATACTTTAGTCTTTTCAAAAGACAGCTGAATGTCAAAGGTCTTTCTTCTGTGTAATACTGGAAAACTGGTTGTCAAACAACCTCCACTCATTTAATAATTTATCCCATTTTGTAAAAGAAAGGCAGCTGACATGCAGTAAATCTACTCCATATTTAAATTACTACATTGAACAATAATAAGGAGAATGAAAAACCTAGTCCATTATTTAAAATTAAACATATATGAAACTGTTTTTTCCCCAAATGATCACCAAAGGCTATAGTTTAAAGGCAGCACTGAAGCCCTGAGTGAAATAAAAAATGCCTAACAGTACTTTGCAAATGGCAGCAGAATTATTTATTCTATTTTTTCTATACATAAGGAATTGAGCTAAATGAACAATGTTTAAGCATGTCAGAATTTCATCAATTTTGCATGAGCATTCTCAAATATCCTGGTGGGGGTAATTGCTTGCAAATACATTGAAACTAATGATATGTTATATCCTTACTTGATATAACACTATTAAAAGATACGTTATTGCATTTGACAATGCCATGCAGCTGGGTCAGATCTTAATGACAGATTTCTGCATTTGTGAATTAAGATACACTCTGCTGGAAGCAAATATTTTGTAAAAATAAGAGCTATATAGTATGTAAGTTTGATCACTTATCTTAAATTTCTGTTTCTGTTTGTTGGAAGCTACAAGACTTAGGAAAAAGGAAGGATTTGGCCCTTTCCTAAAATTGGGAAATGAATCCAGAACTATGATTGAATCCTACTCATACCCCATTCCCCTCCGCAGGAGCGAACAGAACTTGTAAAACCCACCATGTGGTTTTAAAGGTCCACTTAAAGTGTGGTTTTGCATCCCTTGCAGGCTGAAGTGACTGACGTGCCTCAAACCAGTTAGAGAAAGTGGCCCTTTCCTCCCATGAAAAAGGGATGTTTATTTTTAAGGGGAATTAAACTAGGCTGAAAGGAAACATCAGATGGGAAAAATAATTCAAGGGAAAAAAATGAAACAAAAATCCACTTGCAGAAATAGTTTTATTAAAAGGAAAGTGTAACCATTTTCTGCAAGGATTCTTTGGTCCTTCACTTTCAGAGGATATTGGCTTTTTTATTTTTTAGTCTCTTTTTGGTTTTGCCTGAGGTCAGTATACACAGGGTCCAGGTTGTATCAGCTTGGGTTTTACTTGCATGGATCTCGCCCTCTGCTCTGTGATCAAAACCCCTGTGTGGTTTCCTTTCTTGACAGTGGGCTAAAATGCATATTAATTTGTCTCCAGTGCCAGGATGTGAGACTCCAAGATAGACTGTGAAGCAGGCATTAATGCTCATACGTGATTATGGAACTTGGGGAGGTAGCTTGGCATCCCACTGGAAATCAGATGATGTTATGATTACAAGGGAAGTATTGATATACTTCCCTAATTGTTTCTTAGGACTTTGGGTTCTATTTATGATGTCATTACAAAGGCATGCATTATCTGCATAATCATCAAGTAAAAGACTCTCATGGAGGAAAACACGTCCCACTGAGATAATGCCGCAAGCTACTGCTATACATCCAATGGCATATGTACGGTGTTGAAATAATAAGACAGCATGGAATAGTGATGAATTCTTGTTCCCATCATTACAGAAAGCTTTCCTGAAATTATCGTTATTACTGGCTTAATTGATCCATGCTCAGTGAAAGGATTTCAGCAAACGGATGGCTTTGGGACTCAATCCCCACTCTGCAGTACAATTTCTGACAGTATCAGCCTAAGAAAGGCCAGTTATTCTTTGCAGGAGCTGTGATTGCCCTGCGTAGAATGTACAGGGCAACTTCAGAAGAGAGAGAGAAAGAAAGGGGGGCAGAAATGTGTGTGTGTGTGTGTGTATCTTTACACAAACATGCACACACACAATTTGGCTGATAGCTTAGGGTTGAAAAATAAAGGCAAGATAAACTTGCCTCTGGAATAAGAGGAAGATAATTTTTCTCAGTGAACAGACTATTCACAGAGTGAAAAAATTACACATTATTGTCGCTTGGTGTTATATATATGACGCTCTTGCCTTGACTCGGCAGCCTAGCAGGACTGGATCTTTTATATGGCAAAGAACAGTACAATATACCTTTACTGCAAGGTTTTCAGTTACACGATAATTCTGATACATATTCTCTCCCTCTCCTTAAAAGGCACGTATGCTCTGATTTTCAACTTCATTGAAGATTATTACAACTTCACTTCATAATATACTGTAAGTTTTATTATAAAGCACCAATTCCTTAGCTCCTAAGAACAATCTTAGGGAAAGAGTGCACTATACTTCTTCCTCTTTCAGTAATGTGAGAGGAGACCTAATGAAGCTCTTTATGCAAATTTTCCAGTTATCAGGTAAAATCTTCACATCGAAATCTGTCACATGTTGTAAAATTTTTTTATGTTATCAAATGCTAATGACGACTCAGAACACAGCCCACAGAGCGTCTTTGAAATCCTTCATAAAAACTGTATTCCACCCCAATATCAGAGGCCTTGGAAATTCCACCACTCTGAAGACGCAGGTTTGTAATTAGCATGGTGCAGGCTTCTCTGCCCTCTGAAACCATAATGTTAATTACAAAAATTACACTGTGTTTAAAAGTGCAATTAAGAGACTCCACCGCACAAAGGGAATCTTGGAACCTCTTTTCACACTTTGAAGCCGGGTCATAATGTAGCCCATAAAAAGGAGGCCAAGGCTCATTCCCTTTTAAAGGCTTCAGAAGATCAGAGAGGCGATCTCAGCAAGAATGAGCTCTACTGAGCTCTGTAGAGCTCTTAATGAACAACGTACTACCTGGAGCCAGGGAGGAGGAAAAGGAGAAAAGCAGCTGAAAAATGATGGCTGTTCTGCACCCAGCTTGGCTATTGCCAACATCAACGCCCAGCTTGGGTCTACTGTGGGCCAATTCTGGCGTCATTTGCTTGGTCCTGGTGTCTTCGTGGCTCCCAAAGTGGGACCCATATATCTGTAAGTAAAACTGTAAGACAGAGTTTTGTGGATTCAGGCCTGTTTTTATTTTTTGTACTTCATTCAAGATGGAACACTGTCAGATTAATTTGAACAAAAATTATAGCAGGAAATAAGTCTCCCCTCCCCCAACTTTTTTTTTTTTTTTTTTTTTTCTCTACGCGGGCTTCTCACTGTTGTGGCCCCTCCCGTTGCGGAGCACAGGCTCCGGACGCGCAGGCTCAGGGGCCAAGGCTCACGGGCCCAGCCGCTCTGCAGCATGTGGGATCTTCCCGGACCGGGGCACGAACCCGTGTCCCCTGCATCGGCAGGCGGACTCTCAACCACTGCGCCACCAGCGAAGCCCCCCCAACTTTTTGGAGGAACTAGGAAGAGAAATTGTAGAATTAAGCTGGGCCCTTCTTTGGTGACTTAATGGTAGGACTCAAGCTACATTGTTGGTGGTGAAATGTGTTAACGGTTAGCACAATGCAAGCAGTGTAGACTAGTGGGCAAAACATGAGATAAGAAACAGCAGCCTGGAATTAGAGTCTCAGGTCTATGGCTGTGTGACATTTAGTGACAGTTTTATTTCTCAAAGCCTTAGTTTTCCCATCAGGAGAGTAGGAATAATGCAGATCTTGAGGAAGATCAAGATAGAATTATCTGGAATAAATAATTGGAAGCAAAAATACTCAGCAGTCTATAGAGAGTCAAGCATATACAAATTAGCATTACTTTAGATATGCCTTGGTTAGACATTATGAGAATTTTGGTTTACTCTTGAGGAAGTTCTTTATCTCATCCTGTGTTAAATTGGTCCCCCTCCATCCCTGCAATGTATATGTTGAAGTCCTAACCCCCAGGACCTCAGAATGTGACCTTACTTGAAAATAGGCTAATTGCAGATTTAATTAGTTAAGATGAAGTTATTGGGGGTGGGGGGTCTCTAATCCTGTATGACTGGTAACCCTTATAAAAGGAGAAATTGGGGCACAGAGACATAGACACACACAGGGAAAACCAGGTGAAGAGACAGGGAAAAGACTGCCATCTATAAGCCAAGGAGAGAGGCCTGGGACAGATCCTTCCCTCTCAGCCCCCAGAAGAACCAACCCTGCCGACACCTTGATCCCAGACCTCTAGCCTTCAGTACTGTGTGAGACGATAAATCTCCATTATTTTTGCCACCCAGTTTGTGGTACTTTGGTATGGCAATGCTAGGAAACTAAGACACCTTGGAATTGAATATGTCCTCCTTGAGGTTATTTTTTTTTGAAAACTTTGAAATATTTTAACTGTCTTTCAGACAAATATATGTGAGATCACACAGCCCTTTATGTCATTTGTCCTTCACTCACAGCTAGTCTTTAAGTCACTCTTCTCCACTACTGGTCCTTTGTGTACACTTTTGGATTCCAGAAGCCTACCCTAGTTTCTTTCCCTCTCTTTTCCTTTTCTTAGGGAACACCCTGCTACAGAATTGTTGCTATCTGAGGAGTTCTACTGGAGTAGAACTCTACTGGAGGAGTTCTAGCCTTCAGCCCTATGTCTATGAGGCAGCAAAAAGCTTCCCCAAATTTATTTACACCCCCAAAGTTTTCATTTTTGCACAAAGAGCAATAAAAGATAGAGAATGAATAAATTGACATTAGCTACGGATTTTTTTTAAGAGTTGTGCAATGGGGCCAGAATGTTAGAAAGAAGTTGGAGAGAAGGTTCTTCTCTAACCAGAAGTTAGAGAAAAGGTCCTAGAAAGAGCACAGACTGGGAGATAAGCAGTTCAGCTTTGGTATTCTGGAGAGGATAAGGCAGAAAGATATTTTCATGTTCTGTTAGGCCGATCGTGTGGTTTCAGGTATGGAACTGTTCTGGCATGTCAGATGACAGTGATAATTGCTCTAGAAAGAGATGTATATATGGCTGATAAAATGATTTTTAAAACTCAGGAAGGCATTTTTTAATCACCTTTTTTAAATGCTTTCCCCATTCTTTCTCTCTCTGACACTTATACACACACACACACAAACAGGTATGCATGCTAAATCCCAAATGGAGGATTTTGCTTTTTGCTTTTTCTTTGGTAGACTTGCAAAATCTACAAAAATACACTTCTCAGGTGTCTAGAACATCAAGATAAGTGCTGCCTAAGTAATTTCCATCAGGGGAATTTTTTTTTTTTTTTTTTTTTTTTTTTTTTTTTTTTTTTTTGCGGTATGCGGGCCTCTCACTGTTGTGGCCTCTCCCGTTGCGGAGCACAGGCTCCAGACGCGCAGGCTCAGCGGCCATGGGTCACAGACCCAGCCGCTCCGCGGCATGTGGGATCTTCCTGGACCGGGGCACGAACCCGTGTCCCCTGCATCGGCAGGCGGACTCTCAACCACTGCGCCACCAGGGAAGCCCATCAGGGGAATTTTTGATTCTCTGTGCCCTGAAGACCTGGGACTTGCTAAACACACTGGTTTGTACTCATGAGCCCCTTTGTGGTCTCTGAGCTAGTGCACTTTGCTTAATCCTTTCTTCCATTTACAAATAAGTTTCTTGTGAAGTCTAATGTGAAAACTCCCAACACTGCTCAATAAACCACCACCCTGACCTTTTGTAGAAATATTGAAGGTTGCTGGTGAAACCGATTTAAAGATTGGAGGGAAATTCCTTGTCCCCGAGGCCTCTCCAGCCCCCAAAGTCCAAAGTGTGCTGTCCATTGGCCTGAGCTGTTTGGCCTGTGTGTCTGGAAAAATTCACTTCCTCCTCCTTCATCTTCTACCTGCCCGACTCGTTACAGAACCAGACAGTTTACATATGTGATCCTTCCTATTTAGAAAATTAATGGTGTTTTCTGGCTCCAAATCACAGCTTGTGGTGCTCTGCAGGCGATGACAAACTTGGCCGGCTTTAGCAGCAAGGCAGCCATTAGAAAATTAACCCTTGGTGACCAAGGAGCAAAGGTAGGTGAGTGGGGTCCTGGCGACGTTGCAGGCTGTAGCTTTCAGGTGTCGATACATATGTTAGCCATGTAGGAACAGCACACATGGGGCCCCATGAGAGCTTCTAGCTAGCATGTTTGTGGTTGGCCACTGTGGAGAGGGCACGGACATAGTACTTGGCAGCCAGTGCAACCAATATGCCACGCTTTTTATTAGAGCTCAGGAGAAAGCACAAAGCCCAGCTTTGGAATCCCAGCCATCACTGTCTTGGCTGTACCTGATTAAAAGATGAGCCATCCATCGCCATCCCTGCCTGCCTTCATTTCACACCCCTGTGCTATACTCTGCCTGCCTGCCTCAGGAAATGGCTGACCTCAGAAAGACAGAATCATAAAAGCCAGGGTGGGAGAAAACTTTTAAGTGGCTAATTCCACTTTCATACATTAATGTATTCAATAATTTAATACATTAACTTAAGTCTCCTGTGTTTGCTTTCTTTTAGGTTTTTTTTTTTTTTTTTTGGTTTGCTTATCTGTTTTGTTTTGTTTTTGTACATGGCAGCCAAAAGGGGCTATTTCCTTGGCAGTTTTGAAACTTACGTGTGTGTGTGTGTGTGTGTGTGTGTGTGTGTGTGTGTGTGTGTGTGTGTGTGTATAGAGGGGCGAGGATCAGAGTATGTGGCTTGGAAGTGTCAAATCTAACTTTGGGAATTAGGTTTCATGAGCGCAATTTTCTTGGACCATTGTTATAGTTTTCTCTCTTCACAGTAACGACTGAACCAGTGTGTTTTCAAGGTTCAGCTCTGGTCCTGGATTTATCCCTGATGAATATAAAATCATTCTTTACCCTGTCCCAAAGGAACTGGCATCAGTGGCCCCCAGGATCAAGTGCATTGAGACATGCTTTTCTATATTTATTTCTTAAACTGATGCAATACAAGGACTCTAGGTTCTGAGCAGTAATGGATCCCTGAGCCTACCACTGAGGTGAGAGAAAGGGCAGCGTGGAGTGTAGCAGCACGGGGGAATCATGGCCTGGAGACTTCCTATCTCCATCCCCTGCACACCTATCCTGCAATTCTGAAGTTGGTTTTATTTTTAGGTTCCTAGTACAGGAAAACACAGCTGCTTATTTTACTGCTTCTTAATGCTGTGCTCTGTGGTATTCAGTGAAATCAGGCTATATTCATCTCTAACATTGTGTAACAGCAGCTTTAATACAAACAGGGGTAAATAACGCTGGCACATTAATTACTCCTTTCTAGTTTACTCTGACAAAAATGTACTAAAATGAAGACTAATATAATTATAGATGATGCATTTTCAATTAGCCTTTGTTAATACTATTAATAAGATTAATAATACATACTAAAAATGTCAATATGCTTATCTAAATAAATTTTTTAAATCATCCTTTCAAGTCCCAGCATCAAACATTAAGGCACAGCGTCTTAATTACATGTGCTCATCAACAAAGTTAAATGGAAAACATCCCTCCAGTGTGGCAGAGACAGACAGAGGCGAGCTCCAAAGCTGCCTACGTGTTCACCTTTCTCAGCCCCATTTGACTTTCCTGTGAACCATCAGCATTTGTGGAGAGAGCATATCCAAATTAGCACATGGCTTTGCCAAGTTCTTATATAGTGAAAGCTACACAAGGAGCGGCGTTCTCTCTTAACACACACACACACACACACACACACACACAGACACCCGACCCCTTTCTGAACTGAATGATAAAATGGGGGAGGGTTGCCTTTATAATTTTAATAATATACAGCACAACTGTGACTGGTGTTAATGTATAGAATTAAATGCCCCAGTGAGACAGTTCTTCCAAAAAAGCAATAATAGCTGGATTCTCCTTGAGAATGTGAAAACCCTCTGGTATACTAATAAAATGAAACAGGTTCACAAAATAATATCCTAAATAATTGGGTTCCCTGTACCAAAGGACCCCATGTAGTTTCTCTTAAGTGATCTAAAAAAAATTGTGATTATTCCTTTGGACTTAATAAAACATAATTGAAAAAATATCAGTGAGGATAACGTAGAGCAATCACATCCACGTCCCCTTAATATTTTTAAAGGTGAAATTCTTAACACTTTCTCATTATTGAGGAGAAAAGATGTTTTGCAAGTAAATAATGGTGTTTACTCGGCTGATAACATATTGGTAACATGCCCAGTTCCCCCACCCACCCCACTCAGTGTGTGTGTGTGTGTGTGTGTGTGCGTGTGTGTGCATGTGTGACTGTGTGTGTGTGTGTGTGTGTGTGTGTGTGTGATGTATACTTGTTCATTAAAACTTTTCAACAGCTCCAGTTTGTAAACCCACTAGCCCTTTCATCCCCAGAAACTGGGAAACTGCATACTCCTACTGTGTTGTATTCATAAACAAATTAGTGTCCTTTGAATAGATTGTGTGTGTGTGTGTGTGTGTGTGTGTGTGTAGGGAGGTTGGGAGCACAAAACTGTTCTCCTGCCTGGATGGATGTTTTCATCCCTGTAGCTTTTCTTTTTTTCCCTTCAGACATAAAGGCTTACTCAGACTGAAAATCCCACCCTTCATTCTTTATTCCTCCTCTTCTTAACCTGTTTATTCACTTGTTCTTATGCTAGAACAGCCAGAAAAAATAAAATAAAAACAGTGGCTGGAAATGAACATAATTTCCATGAAGAAAGAGGAGCTGTGGAGAATGTTGGGGGCCTGGAGGGAAATGCAAAGAGGACTTGGGACAGAGCCGGGGATGCTAGAGTGACAGAATGCTGAAGATAGTTGTCCCAGCTACGAGATAAAAGCTACATTACATGAAATTAATGGAGGCTGTCTGCGACATACATGAATCACTGTTTCAACACTAAGAAACCAGCACAAAAGAATAAAGAAATCTGAGTACTAACTACATCTTCAAAGGTCTCCTATTTACCCAGCTATACTGGGTACTGACACAAGTGGGGGGAAATATAAGAAAAAAGCACTGCTGTGATCGAATGAATGCGACCATATGAGCTATATTGGAGCCGTATGCATCCTATTTAGCTGATATCAAACACAGTTTAATGAAAGTTAAATAGTTTCTGAGGAGTGCATGAGCTGGAACAGATTAGATTCCACCGAGGGGTCTCTCAGCATATTGTTGCTCACATGTATTCCCTGCTCAGGGCTGCTACAATTCCAGCACTCCATTAGCAATACACAAAAGACTTATGCAGATAGCGGGCATAAGCTCCTACCGCCATGTTGGGAAATAAAAACACACACACAGACACACGCACACATGGATGAAGGTTTTGTTCAGTGTGTTCATCTCAAAATAGATCTCTGTAATTCAAAACTGATAAGAGCATTTGTGAGAAGAAGGAAGTAGCTGCCTATATTTTAAAATCGAGAAATATGTAAACTGCCTCAAACAGAAGGTATTGCATCAGGCATAGAATGAGAGTTTGTTCTTTCAGAGGACAACGACGTGGGTGAATGTCATGCCCTTTTGATCGATAAGCTCCATCTGGTCTAAAGGTACGGCAGCTTCCCTGTTATCACCCCGTGAAGTTATAGGGGTATACGTTCTGCAAATCCTCACACACACAGTATCCCTCCAGCAATCCCTCATTTTTAAAATGTACAATTCCTTCCAGAAATACTGCTGAGCAGCCTGTCCATCTATTCACATGGCTGTCGCAAAAACTGACATGAATCGCAATTAATAATTTCATTACTTGGCAAAGATTTTTTTTAAACTTCTCTACAATTAAATTGTCTATGTGCTTTTTTCCCTTCCTTCTGTCCAAGCACCTCCTGCTCTGTCTTTATCAAGCTGACTTTTCATGGACAGTGACAGTGGTGTTTTAATCTAAATAAACAGGAGAGCTCTTTCATATTGGTCTCTTTATAAAAGTGGCCAGAACAGTTGGATAAAATTGCCTCATTTTCTCCTTTCAGATGAAGAATAAAAGTCACTTCCAACCTTAGCTGTGTTCCCTTTTTCACTCTTACGTAATTGCAGTCAAACTTCATTGGACATTTACTCTTAGGTCCGGCATTTTCTCTGTGCTAGGCTGCATTATAAAGATGGATCAGATAGGCTCACTATACTTAAAGAGTTTACAGTTTAGATTTTGTCAGCTGGAGGGGGTGTTATTTTTGACCCCCCTACCCCTAGAGGATCTCTAGCGATGTCTGCAAACATTTATCTTTGGTTGTCCTAACTGGGGGACTGCTACTGGCAGCTGGTGGATAGAGGCTGGGGTACCGTTAACCATCCTACAGCACAGAACAGCCCCCCACAAGAAAGACTTCTCCAGTCCGAAATGTCAGTAGTGCCAGGATCTAGAGAGGTGATTGTTTCCTAGGAAGGAGCAAGGTGAAACTCCCAGTAAACACTGAACTTGCTGGTGTGTCTACACTTTGTTCCTATTCACAGTAAAGTCTGAACACTTTGGTGTATTGTCACCTGGTGGCACTCAGGCTGAATGATTCTCCCACGGCATTTTGCTTACATTCGGGAGTAAATTTCTAAAAGCTTTTTGCAGCCAGGGACAATCCTCCAAGTTTTTGGAAACCCTTTTCAATTTCTTAAATAACTGCCTGAGATTAGGGATAAGGACTCAGCCAAGGAAATGGAAAACAGAAAACACCATGCATCTGTTCTATATTCTTTCTCAGCTATGGGGAGACTTTCCTATTAATATTATTCAAGCCCTTCTAGAAGGGATGGAATTTTCTCAGTCAGCTCTTCTATGCCCTCTTAATATTATTCCTCGGGATAAGAATGGCCTCACGTTAAGGATCTGAGTGCCTGTTTAGGGTGGCCTGTCAGTTGCTCCGTGGTAATCGTCTCTATTTCTTCATCTCTGTGCTCAGGTATAATAATTTCATTAAGAAGCAGAGTAGGTGTTAAAGTTGTCACCAGCTGCCTGTTCTGGTCAAGAAGGATTTTCTCACATTATTCCTGCTGTCCCTGCCCTCACATTACATCGTCACATTCCATGGGACATCATGTCAGAAGTTTGTATGCACATTGAAAGTTGCCTCCATCTGGTGGTGACAAAATTGGGGGGCGGGGCTACTGTCCATTTGGCAACATCAACTAACCTAGAATGTCTGAAAATATTGATGGTTATGTCCTTCGCTTCCTTTTAGATTTGTGCTCTTCAGATAATTGGGAATATAACATCACTGTGACTAGAGGCTGAAGCATAATTTATAATGAACTGATAGCAAAGTTTATCTACTATGACTAATAATCATAATGTAGTAATGGTAATGTCAGTCATAATAAGAAGGAACTAATTAGAGTGGAAAACAATATCCCTCCTTAAGAAACCTTACCTAGCTGAGAAAATAAGACATGTAGATGGCACAACGTGTGCTAATTCATTTAGCACAGTGAACCCGAGTAACAGCACTTGCATGGAATGATTGATTGACCCAGGAAATAATTCATGTGGGAACTAATTGATTGAGGATAACTCTCATACCACCTTTACCTGTGACATGAGACACTTTACAATGGCACTGGGATGCTATTGCATGAAATAGCCCAAAGCAATTATTTCCTGGGAAATGACTCCTTACATATTCTTAGATGTAAGTGTCAGCTGGACTGAGTGTCGAGTAAAGAGGGGAGGCTGGCTACCGTGGTGACTGCAAAGGCACATTTTTGATAAAGAACACTGTCAATGAAATGAGACTACATTCCTGCTGACTGGCAAAGATTTGGGGAATACTTTGGAGGGTCTTATTATAGTGTGCTATGAGGATTTCAAGAATCTTGCAACAGTTTCTCTTTAACCTGCAGGTGGCATTAGTAGTAAAAATGTATTTCCTATCTTTCTTGAAAAAATATTCAGCAGTGAAGTGAGGGAAACAGTAAAGGGCTTCACAGCATGAGTCAATTAGAGGAGCAGGCCCGATTCATCGCAGATGGCTTTTTGCTATGTTTAATAATCCAGGGAACTCAATGATCCAAATCCAGAAATAGTAAACTACAATCCTTATAGGAATTGAAAAATCAGGGGGAGTTTTTTCTTTCTCTTGAGTTTGGAATACAAGCCTACGTCTATATGCACACACACACACACACACGTCTTTGTGATTCTGTTTCCATGTGGGAGGCCAAGAATCTGAGCACTGGGAGCAAACTTGGTTCTTTACTTACAGAGCGAGGATGGAAACTCAACAAAGTGTGATCGAAACTCTGTTTCTGAAACCAGTCCTCTAAGGTTCTCTTTCATTGATGCTGGCCCTATGTCTAGTCCCAGAGAAACCATGCATTGCTAGCATAGCAGTTCTTACGGCCACGGTACGTATTTTTCACTTCTTCATGGCACAACAGCAATTTACTAACTTCACTGGCCAAGCAAATCCTCGGACATGATGAAATACCTGGGACAGAGCCAATTTAGTGAAGTCTTGCCTCCCAACCTCTCCAAATAGCTGCCAATCCAAGTATTTATACCGGTAATGGGAATGGGAAACTAAGACAGTATTGCTTTAGAAACTCCAAAGCATCAAAGAGATTACAAACTCAAGAAAACGAAGAGCAGTTGTAAAACCTGTTGGGATTGGGGTCTGTAGTCTTATTCTGAATTAGATAGAGCAGGATAACTGTTGGGGAGAAGATGTTAAATAGGGTGGCCCAGCATATGGAAGGCAAGCAGTCCCTAAGCATCCTTCAATGAAAACATGGCCTTCTAGCGGGAAGAGGAAATGATAAGCACTGATTGGAGTTCGTGTAAACACAAAACTCGGATTGATGGATAAAGATTCTCCAAGAACAGGCTGCTAATCACTAACTAGTAAAGTTATAGGTTGTTCAGAAGTGAACATTTTCTTCACTGATGATTCTCACATTTAAATGCTTTACTGTTCATGTCTCTGCTTCCCTTCCAATAGACATTTGAGTATTTTGTTGTTTTCTGACCGTCCTGATCAAAATGCCAGCAGTAGATCTCTAGTCATGGAGTCTATTTCTCAAAGTTCTTTTTAGATGAACTAATCTGAAGGCCAATATCCAATATTTAGCACTGATATGTGAAGCAGTCTATCAATGAATCAGTTAAATCACTAACTTTTATTGAACCTGCAACCTGCAAGTTATCATCTAAATTTCCATTTTCTCATTAGCCTCTGTCGGCATTGCTATTTCTCTGGCTGCATTACACAGGCTCTGCCTCCCAGGAAGCACAGCTCTTCCTACCACCAGTATTGGTGGGAGTTTCCATCAAGAAGTCCATTTCTACTGAGGTTACCACTGCTTACATCTCTCAGTGCAACCTGGGCTTTGACCTGATACTGCTGTGCCTTTGAGCCCTGCTGTTCCCTGCAGTCAGTGAGATCCTGGAGCCCAGAGGGCCCCCCAGGCCACACAGCTGATCCATGGGGAAGTGGCAAAGATGGCCTTCCTCTCCTTCGGTGTTGTCTGCTATTAGAGGCACTTCAAGCTGTGTTATCTGTGCCCAGAGACGTACAGAGTATTTAGGAAAATAGCTTCTCCAATAATAACTTTTAACTTCTAACCTTTCCACAAAACTCAGAAACAAGTTTCCTGGAGGCTGGGCTGGGACACAGAGCCACCATACATACCCAAGACACAAACAACCCAGTCCCTGTCTGGGACTTCCTACCTTAGACATGCTGTGTGTCAGAACCTGTGCTCCCCAATCTAATGTAGCACACTATACTCAGCTTAGACTTCATACACTCGAAGTAGTCTTATTCCAGTGAATGCCCTGATTTCTTCTGTCTGGTCTCCTTAACTCCAGATCTTGGACATTTAAAAAAGAGATCCACTGGTCTCCTTATTTAGATTAAAATATTATCTGAGCTAAAATTTAGGACATGTGGTCTGATAGAGGATTTTTCTTTCTAATTTGAAAAGTTATTATTTACATTGTGCTATAGATTGAATATTTGTGTTCCTTCCAAATTCATATGTGGAAATTCTCATCCACAAAGTAATGATATTTGGAGATGGAGGATTTTGGGAGACAATGAGGTCATGAGGATGTAGCCCTCATGATGGGATTAGTGCCCTTATGAGAGGAGACCTGAGAGCTTGCTTCTTTTTTCTCTCTCTTTCCGCCATGTGAGGACAAAACAAGAAGATGGCCATCTGCAAAATAGGAAGGTTCTCACCAGAACCCAATCCTGCTGGCACCCTGATCTTGGACTTCTCAGCCTCCAGAACTTGTGGGAAATAAACTTCTGTTTTTTTAAGCCATCTAGTCTACAGTATCTTGTTACAGCAGACTAAGATACATGGTTTTAAAATCTTTCACAATTGGCTTTATATTTAACAAATAACTTTTTAAAAATCACATGAAACCAAGACAGTCTTAGAAAATCTGGACATGAGATTGTATCAGCTTCAGTGTAAGCAATAGTAGTGAACCTCAGCAGCTGAGAAAACATTGTGCTCAGTCACCTCAACTTGGAGTTCTCTTATTAATCAGTTCATTCTGTCAGGCTTTTAGCTCCTATATGTTATAGAATATATGGTATCTATGTGGCAATTTATGAGACCCCCTGCAACTTAATTATGTTACATAATTATAATCTCTCTCTTGATTCTGTTTTCTGTTCCTGGCCTGCTCCTTGAGTGGGCAATGGGCCCTCAGTTTTCACTGATACCACTGTTGTAGTGCTTCAACTCATTTGCATTTCAGCAGCCTTGGTGAAACATTAGTTCACTTTCATCAAAGTCCCTTCAAAGATCCTTTATAGATAAGATGGGCCTTGGTTTTATGATGACTCCAATATATGCTTCCCACCTCTGACCAGGTGGAAGATGAAAATTACCAGTCCTTGTAAATCTACTAATATGCGTTCGACTTTTGCTTCCCTTGCACTTGTTTTCATTTCTATCCTACAGATATACACAGGACTAGCTCCAAGTTGCCCCCAACCCTATGCTCCATAATTCCTCCAAGACACACATGCACACACATGAAAACACACAGACACTCCTTCAAGTATATGCAATTGAAAGGGTACAACATCCAGCTATAAGATGAATATGTCTTGAAGAACATGGTGATTATAGTTAATAATATTGTATTTATATACATGAAATTCGCTAACAGAGTAAAACTTAAATGTTCTCATTACAGAAAAGAAATTGTAATTAGGTGATATGATGGAGGTGTTAGCTAATGTGATGGTGGTGATCATTTTGCAATATATAAGTGTATCAAATCAACACATTGAACACCTTAAACTTATGCAATGTTGTATTGCAATTATAATCCAGTAAAGCTGGAAAAAAAGTGTATGCAATTGAATCC
Organism: Hyperoodon ampullatus; assembly: GCF_949752795.1. NCBI lineage: Eukaryota > Metazoa > Chordata > Mammalia > Artiodactyla > Ziphiidae > Hyperoodon > Hyperoodon ampullatus. The sequence continues at coordinate 39,126,330 of NC_136928.1, forward strand.
AATTATTCATTTGTACATCCTACTCTATGCACAATTCTGAAGAGATTTCATGATTACAAAACAATGGGCACTTCAGATTTTTAGAGCCGAGGGGTTAAACTATTGGTGAAGGCAGGGTATAGAAAGTATGAAGGTAGGATATGGGAGGTAGGAAATCTAGGGCTTGAGTACTGCCTTTATAACTTAACCACTCTGTCTCAACTTACTCATCTTGGAAACAGGAATCAATTCTTGCTCTATCTATTTTGTACTGATATCAAAGCAAATAGGATGAAAGAAATACTTCGAAGAACATACAATGGTTGCAAACATAGCATGGCTGCTGTTAGATTTATTACTGCTAAAACATCTAGATTACCTGCAGGATACTCAGCAGTGCCCAGGAGTCTCACCCAACATGGAGCTGTACTTGCTAAGGCAAACTCGTATCCCTATAAGGCACGTATCCATGGATTTGGGCCTTATGGGCAGTGGTATATTAGGTTTTATCTCACCCTTTATGAAAATTCTCCTTCATCCATTCATTTGACAGAGAAAATCAAAACATGAGAAGGAATGGTTGTCTCAAAAGTTTGGGTGTGTAGAATTAGTAAAGCATAGGGAGATGCCTGTGTCAGAAGTGAGTGCAGAAGGAAATATGGAAAGTGCTTTGGACTTTGCAGCTGGAAGATGCAGTGAAAGGAGCTAAGGAAGAAGCTTTTTTTGTTTTTGTTTTTTTTTTAAGAGTGCTAGCCCTTTAAAGAAGGGAACGCTGACCCAGTAAATCTCAGGCATTTTTATAAAGGACTTTAAGACCCATTTGTTTTGACTTAGGTGTGCATATTTCTAAATTTCTGCCCCTTTACAAACACATTTGTTCTCACCATATTGCAACAGATCTGCATTCCTAGCCAATTCCCTTGAATTCTTAATTCTTGTTAACAACTCTGGCAATTAACCAATTACTCCTTCCACTGAAGGGCTTGGGGAGGAAGGGACTGATGATTTATAGCAGTACAGCATCCCTGCTTGTTGAATTGAACTCAATTGCTGAAATACTTCATTTAGAGAATAGATAGGCAGATGAATAGCCAACAGGCTGAAGCCAATCAAAAGACTAAAACTGCCAACAGGTGACAGGTTGGAAGTGCGGCTTCCTCTGTTTAGTGCTCTTTGTTTCTTACCTCCTCTCTCTGTTCCCAGAACTCTGTTGAAAACCTGATGCTGTCCCTGTGGGTCAGCCAGCTAATCCAGTGCTGACGGTTTTACAGAATGGTGGAATCACAGTATTTAAGGAGTCTTAGAAGTTGTCTAGCCTGTGAGTGTAGGAAGCTGTTCTAAAATGTCCTAGTGAATGGCCATTTAGACCCTTTACAAATAGTATCAGTAATGATTTTGGAAGGCAGTTCATTCCACTGCTGGACAACCCTGTTTGTTGGAAAGTCTCCCTTAAGATGAGAAAAAAAATCTTCCTCTTTGTAGTTTATACTCACCACTGATCCTACTTTTGTCCTGTGAAGCAATCCAGAATAACTCTGCTCTCCCTCCTATATAATGTGCCTCCAAAACTAGAGAACAGCTTTCATGTTTCCATCTTCTTCGTTCACTGCAGTTCCTCTAATACTCATGGAATATGGTTTTCTCATCTCTTTCCAGCATCATCTAAAGACACCCTTTCCTTTTTCAAGGCTCTTCTTAAATTGCAATACCAAAATTTTAATGTAATTGCCAATATCTCACTTTTTCTCATCCCTGTTCCTGGTATTTAACATTCCCATATTATCTTTGATTCCAGTAACCCATAGATTCTGAGGAAACTATTCAATTAAAGCCAATAAAGTGACCAGGAACATTCTGATGACATTTACTAGTTCTTACCTGAAATAACTTTTGGAATCATCATTTCTGTTTCAAGAACTGTTTCTAGGGCTGTGTGGCATGGCTTGAACTTTTGATGTGCTCTTTAAGAGAATCTAAATTTACTGAGTTAGTAAAAGTATAGACACTGTTAAAGGCAATAATAGAGCAAGGGGAGGTGAGCAATGGTATCAGCCAGAGGGAGAAAAGGGAAGGTCAGTCACGGGAGAGGCATGCAAATGGTTCTTGCAAAAAAGAGAGCTCTTTGGTGGTAGATATGGAATCAGCCCAAAGAGCAGGACTGACCAGGTGCACAGACATGCCAGTGTATACATGATGTGGATCCAGGGGTGCTAAAGCACTACCAGTTCCCACATATTTATTTCATTCCTCCTGCCACCAGAAATCCCTATGTGGTTAACACCTTTTGCTTAAGGCCACCATAAAAATGTAAATGTTCTCTGGGAGATTAAAATATTAATCCATTATCAGCCAGTAACATCTTAGCTATACATGACCAAATTAGTACTAGCTGGTCACTGAGTGGATCCCTAAGGGAATAGGCTACATAACTGATAGGTTTTAATTGGAGGAAAATGAAGAAGGATATAAAAAAATAAAGTTTCAAGACCTTGTGGTGCAAGGGGGTGAATAGGAGGAATAGAGATAAGGATTTGGTGGGTAGTAAGCTGCCTGAAACAAGTGGGGGACCTCTGTGGAGGCCTGTGGCACCCCCAGCAGTTGTGTGGATACTGGGAACTGGATGAATAGAGGGAGGATGCTAAAAAGCAGCTCTAAAGGAATATTAATAAATCTCTTAGGTTGAAATGCTATGGAGGGAGGCACCGAGGAAATATCTACAGAGCTTGAGCTCAGGAACTCTGATCGGCTGGGTAGGCATGATGCCCTGGTTCTTTGATTTTTAATTATCATTTCCCACTTCTGCATGGACTTAAGTGACTTCAGAACTGTAAACTATAAGAGGAAATATCACTTGGTTCCCTGCTTTTTTTTCCTTTTTATTTTATTCTCTTTGCTTTTCCCCATTTTATTCCTGCTGTTTTCCTGGCCAAGCCCCCAAAAGAGTGGTGAATTAGCAAATGGTTGGGGGGAGGGGTCAGAAAGCAGATAGATCATAAATGGGAAAAAAAGATAAAGAAGAATAATTTTCATACTCTTTATAATAATGAACTAGAAGGACTCTGACTTCCAGTGGCAGAGAAACAACTCAAAGTAGTTTAGGCAAAAGAAGGGTCTATTTATTACCATAAACAAAGAGTGGAAAAGGGAAGGTAATCTCAGGGATGCCTTGATTCTGGCACTTCAGTGCTAGCATCTCTCTCTCTCCTCCTGTCCTCCTATTTTTCTGTGTGCTGCTTTTTTCTGCCTACCATGGAGGGGCTTTCTCCATATTGAAGGCTTATATCTTCACAACCTCATGACCATATGAGATATAGTTCTTTTTCTTTAAGTTTAGTGTAAGGAAAAATATAAAACAGAGAAGGCTCCGATTTGTTCAGTGTGGGTCGTGTGCTTATTCCCAGGATGGTCACCAGCCAAAGTGTAGGGTGCTGTAATTGGCTTATTCTGGATCCCATGTTGCTGCCATGGCCAGGAGGCTGATATCTGTTACCAGACAAGAAAGAAGGAGTGTTGAATAAATAAGTTTAGAATCATAATAGAGAGGAATATTGGGGGAGGCATTTGATAGCAGTGTCCCTACAGTCCCAATGAGAATGAAGATCCTGGTGGGGTTTTTTACAACCTGCAGTCTACTTAACAAAATTTTGAAATGGACTGTACTAGTCTGCTGAGGCTGCCATCACAAAACATCACAGACTAGGTGGCTGAATAGCGGAAATTTACTCTCTCACAGGAAGCTAGAAGTCCAAGATCAAGGTGAGGCAGTGTGTTTTCTCCTGGGGCCTCTCTTCGTGGCTTACAAATAGCCTCCTTCTCACGGTGTGTTCAGTCTGTTTCCATTGTGCACACACCCCTAGTGTATCTCTCTTCTCATAAGGACCCCAGTCATTTGGGATTTGGGTCTCACTTTTATGACCTCATTTAACCTTAATTACCTCCTTAAATTCCCTGTCTCCAAATACAGTCACATTGGGGGTTACGGCTTCAGCATAAGGATTTTGAGAGGATACAGTTCAGTCCATAACATGGACTAATCTAGGTTTCACTAAGGAAATGGGCCCAGGTGAAGGATGGTGTTTGAGTTTAATTTTTTCCCCTAAATCTTAGGAGGTAGGTATAGATTAGGGAGGATGAACCCACTTAAAAAAATACATAGAATATTTGCAGCATAATATTTGACGAGATTAAGATCATGTGGTATAACTAATAAGGCCACTGAAGACCAGATCTAGCAAACAGGTAAAAAATTACTAGACTAGTGTGAGCTGGGAATTCTGCCTAACAGAAAGACTTATGTTAACTTCTTGGTAGGGTTGCCCCAAAGAGGAGAGCCCTAGTCTTGAGAGAGGTGAGTACTTCTGTGCCAAGTTAAGGACTAATCTATCTCTGATTTTGTCTGATGTAGAAGTTGGCCATATTTTTTGGCAGTGCCATCATCTGAGAGCTAACTTTTTCAAAATGTCTAGGAAAATGTAATACTTACCTACAAATGTGAATGCTGATGGAACCCTATTGCTGGTTAATTCCCATCAGAGGAAATAGCTACATATTTTAAAGATCTATGATTAGACCTTTAAAATTATCATTTCTATTAAAAGGAAGTCTATACCGGAGCTCTTGTTTGAACTAAAGGGAAAAATCCAGTCTCTATACTGAGAGACTAATAATCTGGTAGGCCTCCTTATTTAATGGGAAGAATGAGGTTTGGGAAAACAGAAATAAAAGCACTTTTGGAAATCAGTTAGGTCTGGGAAATAATTTCCATTGTGATCCGTTGAATGGAAGTTGTGTGTTTGTTCACTTGGTGGGTAGTTCATTTATAATCCTCCTACCTATGTACACAGACTACATTTGGGGTGTATGTGTGTGAATTTATATCTGTGTATGTGTGAAAGAGAGAGAGAAAGAGGAGAGGGAGAGAGAGAGATAGGGGCAAAAGAGAAGAAGTGAAAGAGAAGGAAATCAACATATGAGTAGCATAATTTAGAAATTATCCTTTTTTAATAATATAGTTTGAAAAATAAGATAAACCTGGCAATGAGTTTTCTTTCTTATAGCCAGGTTTGTGTAAAAAAAAAAGGGAAAAACTTTCTCATATACAAATGGAAATTCATGTATCATGCCCTCTGCAAATATAAGCAAGGTTGTGCACATATGTCCCAAATTAATTCTGAAGCAATTTCGGACCCAGATGTGTGTTAATGTATTTAGCAAATAATTAGTTGTCCATTCATTCATTAACAGCATATTTTAAAACTTCTTGCAAAACCCCACCTCCCCCCTTAACAAAGTGGCACTTCTAAGAAGCCGAAGGGATAGAAAATGTGTCGGGTAAGATGGGAAAACAAATCAAAAGAAGAAAATTACATGTTAGTTGTAGAAGAACATTAGTCATAGAAATGGGATTTACAAAGAAACACTTTGCTTCCCTTTACCTTTTCACACAAAAAGGGTGAAGTTGTGAATTGGAGCTGCATCAGTGGGTACTTTAGCATTTTATGATTCCAGTTTAGTATAATGCTTTTCTCTCTTGGACATTATAATTTTTCTTCCATTTGTAAAGTGCTTTATAGTTTTCTAAGCAGTTTCACATAGTGTAGTTCATTTGTGGAACTAATAGCATTTACGTGGGATAACAATATTCTAATAGAATTGTGCAATTCGCATAATGAGTTTAACTTGTTATTAAAATGAATGTCACTCGGATAAGATTGAAGGAGGAAGCAGACTGGTCAAGTCTTGAGGTAAGTGCCAACTATTCCTGATTTGTAAGAGGCAGGGGTCCACGTGTCTTTCTTCAGGCTGCTTGATTCTTTTCCTTTATTTGTACATCACCTTTCCTTTGTCTCCATTTTCAGTTATCACAGAGGATGTCTTGGGGCAGGGAAAGTGGAAATCAAAGGGCTTAATATCCTGCTCTGTACCTACTAAGGGTACGAGAAATATATATATTTATTTTTTATTCATTTTCATACATTTCATCAAAAATATTAAAATTGGGATCCAAATGAGTATAGTTGGCCACTTTTTAGTAGCTGGCATAAAGATTTGAAAATAGTCTATGCAGAGGTTAACAGAAACCCAAAGCAGTGTTTAGAATGAGCTAATAGCATTTTACCCAATTAAAATGCACCTCTAGTCTTAGCATAGAGAGACTAGACAATACCTAGTGCAGAATCACCCTGTCTATTCTTTCTTCATCTCTTCTCTGCTCAAACATTGATGGAGGCCTGGTTTTCCACCTTCAGAGCTTCATACCTCCTTAAAATCTTATTTTTGGTAAAAGTGCAAAATCATCTAGGATGGGATAATTTATTGGATAGCAATCAATTTAAAGGTATTCTTGGAAAAAGGAATTGGAGGGTCTGGGGCAATAAAGAGGAAATAGGGGAGTGGAAGGTGAGAAATAAAATTACTTTGGATGAATATGACCATGGGTAAAACATTTTAACTTTCAAACAAGAAGGCTAAAGGCACTGATAGCTGTCCCCACTTCATATTTTCCTTAAGAGCTGTGACAGAGATTGCTGGGTTCCACTCTCATTTCTCCCTCTTACAAACATATCACCCACATTATTTTATGTGGGAATGTGCCCAGCTGAAAATCTGCATAGCCCAGCCACCCTTTCTCCTCCTTGTTTATATCAGCCTACAGTTTTTGCAATATAGTTAGACTTTCTGACCACAAGGACTTGTATGGAATGGAAGCTACATGCTAAGGATAGAGGGAAAAAACATGAAAGGAATCTGAGACACTTATGCTGTGTTGAACACCTCTTGTGTTTGCCTTTTATTCCAGCCACTGCTAGGTGACCAGCTTAGAATCTCTAATCACTGCCTTCACATGGGACACTAGTAGGAACATCTTTGACATATGATTAAATACTAATCTAGAAATGTGAGTGGTAGTGTAGACGGAGAGTTAACACATCTTGGAACTACCAAGTACCCTTACCAAAGGGAGGTGGGGGAGACAGGGAATCCATTGTCCTCTTTCCGTCAGAAGATCCTGAAATGTATTTCATAAAGCTTCTCCAACAGCCCATGGAACACTGAAAGAAGTCATCCATAGTGGTGATGTCTCAGTAAAACAACCCTGTATTGGCATTCTTTTCTCCTCTTGTGTACTCCCTCTATACTCCACTCCTGCCCATAAATAAATGACTTAACTTTTGCCTCAGACTCCTCTTTCCAGAGATTCCAGGTAGCCACAGATAAAATCATTTAGTAATAAAACAGTCCTGAACTGCCTAACTCTGAACTTTTTTCTTCTTTCACAAGAGAGTTTTCAGCTCAAGAATTTCTATTTGTTCTTTTTTTGTAAAATACTTTATTTTAGAGTAGTTTTAGGTTCACAGTAAAATTGAGAAGGTACAGAGATTTTTCAGATATGCCCTGCCCTCCTCAACGTGTACAGCCTCCCCCATTAAACATCCTCTACCAGAATGGTACATTTGTTACCACTGATGAACCTATCCTGGCACATCTAATCACCCATGGTTCATAGTTTACCTTAGAGTTCACTCCTGGTGTTGTGCATTCTCTGGGTCTGGACAAATGTATGATGACATGTATTCATCATTACAGTATCATGAAGAGTATTTTCACTGTCTTATAAATTCCCTACTCTCTGCCTGCTCATTCCCTCCCAAACCCTGGTGTAACCACTGATGATTTTAGTGTCTCTGTTGTCTTGCCTTTTCTAGAATGTCATATAGTTCAGATCATAGAGTGTGTAGCCTTCTTAATTGGCCTCTTTCACTTGGTAATATTCATTTAAGGTTGCTCCATGTCTTTTCATAGCTTGATAGCTCATTTTCTTTTTAGTGTTGAATAATATTCCATGGTCTGAATGTACTAGTTTATTTATCCATTCACCTGCTGAAGGACGTCTTGATTGCTTCCAAGGTTTGGAAATTATGAATAAATCTGCTATAGACATCTGTGTTCTTGTGGAGACATTAGTTCTTTTTTATGATTTCTATTTATAATTTATATTCTCTATTTAATGAGACATTACTCTTGTACTTTCCTTTAGTTCTTTAGTCATGGTTTTTTTTAGTTCTTTGGACGTATCTTATATAAAGTTTTTCTACTAAGTACAATTTCTAGTTTTCATGAGGACAGTTTCTGTTGACTGATTTTTTTACTGTGCATGGACCATACGTTCTTTTTTAAATTAATTTTTATTGGAGTATAGTTGTTTTTTCTATTTACCAACTGATGGCTGTCATGTTTTATCTATACCCCCACCTGTTTCACCCTATTCCATATTATCTTGGTTTTTTTTTTTTTTACATCTTTATTGGAGTATAATTGCTTTACAATGGTGTGTTAGTTTCTGCTTTATAACAAAGTGAATCAGTTATACATATACATGTGTTCCCATATCTCTTCCCTCTTGCATCTCCCTCCCTCTCACCCTCCCTATTCCACCCCTCTAGGTGGTCACAAAGCACCGAGCTGATCTCCCTGTGCTATGCGGCTGCTTCCCATTAGCTATCTATTTTACATTTGGTAGTGTATATTTGTTCATGCCACTCTCTCGCTTTGTCCCAGCTTACCCTTCCCCCTCCCCATATCCTCAAGTCCATTCTCTAGTAGGTCTGTGTCTTTATTCCTGTCTAACCCCTAGGTTCCTCATGACTTTTTTTTTCTTAAATTCCATATATATGTGTCAGCATACAGTATTTGTCTTTCTCTTTCTGACTTACTTCACTCTGTATGACAGACTGTAGGTCCATCCACCTCACTACAAATAGCTCAATTTCGTTTCTTTTTTATGGCTGAGTAATATTCCATTGTATATATGTGCCACATCTTCTTGATCCATTCATCTGATGATGGACACTTAGGTTGTTTCCATCTCTGGGCTATTGTAAATAGAGCTGCAATGAACATTTTGGTACATGACTCTTTTTGAATTATGGTTTTCTCAGGGTATATGCCCAGTAGTGGGATTGCTGGGTCATATGGTAGTTCTATTTGTAGTTTTTTTTTTTTTTTTTTTGCGGTACGCAGGCCTCTCACTGTTGCGGCCTCTCCCGTTGCGGAGCACAGGCTCTGGACGCGCAGGCCCAGTGGCCATGGCTCACGGGCCCAGCCGCTCCGCAGCACGTGGGATCTTCCCAGACCGGGGCACGAACCCGTGTCCACTGCATCGGCAGGCGGACTCTCAACCACTGTGCCACCAGGGAAGCCCTGTAGTTTTTTAAGGAACCTCCATACTGTTCTCCATAGTGGCTGTACCAATTCACATTCCCACCAGCAGTGCAAGAGTGTTCCCTTTTCTCCACACCCTCTCCAGCATTTATTGTTTCTACATTTTTTGATGATGGCCATTCTGACTGGTGTGAGATGATATCTCATTGTAGTTTTGATTTGCATTTCTCTAATGATTAATGATGTTGAACATTCTTTCACGTTGTGTTAGTTTCTGCTGTATAGCAAAGTGAATCAGCTATATGTTCACTCTATTTTAGATTCTTTTCCCATATAGGTCATTACAGGGTATTGAGTAGAGTTCCCTGTGCTATACAGTAGGTCCTTATTAGTTATCCAATTTATATATAGTAGTATGTATATGTCGATCCCAATCTCCCAATTTATCCCCGCCCCCTTTTCCCAGGCCATATGTTCGTGTTTCTCTGTATCTCTTGCAGTTCTTTTTCAAGTTTAAATAATAGCAACTTGGCAAATCAGATTTCCCCTACCATCTTCAGATTTTGTTGTTACTGCTATTTGTTATTTTTATAGCTGTTTGTTTAATTACTTTCCCTGACTAATTCTTTAGTATTCATATTATTTTTCATGTGTGGCCACTGAAACACCTGCATGGCTAGCTGATTGGACAAATTACACTGAAATATCCTTAAGTATCTTGAACCAATAATTTTCTGGGGGGAAGCTGTTTTTAGAAGATGAACTTGAGAATAGTGAAATAAAGATAAGCCATGCAAGTTGGAGTTTCTAGGGAACTTTCAGACAAGTAACATATGACAATTATGTGGGTATGGAACTTTTGGGGAGGTCCAACCATTTTGTGTCCATGTCAGTGGCCCCTAGACTGTTAGGTTTTATAACTACTCTGATTGTGAGGACTTTTGCTTTCAAGGGTTCTGTAGATCTGAAGAGAGAGTTATGGGGAAATGACAAGTTAAAATGCCATAAAGTTTCCTGTTCTTACCATGGTCCAGCTATTTTTCCTAAATAGACACTTCTTAGATTGTTGCAAGACTTTGGTTAAGTTCCAAAATTCTGAAAATATTTATTTTACTATTTACCCAGTAGTCTCATTGCTTTCATAGAAGAATGGAATTTTGCAGGTCCTTACTCTGCCATTCAGGATGATGTTACCCCCAGAATATTGTCTTAATTCAAGAATGAAGGGAAAACTAAAATATTCTCAGATGAAGGAAAACTAAGATAATTTGTCACCAAATGGACATTAGACATTTTTTCTCCTCTTGAGTTTTCTAAATTATTTTTTTAAATGTGGTCCTCAGTGTATGTAGAGGAAACATTAAAGACAGTTATACAGTGAATGTGGGAAGGTAAAGAGATGTAAAGGGAGGTCACGTTTCTACACTTCACCCAAACTGATAAAATGATGACACAAGTAGACTCTGATAAGGTGTCTATATTTTGTAATACCTAGGACCATCACTAAAAAATGCAAAGAGATAATAAGCTCAGAGCTACTGTATATAAATCAAAATAGAGTTACAAAAATGTGTAATTATTCCATAAATAGATAAGAAAAAGGAATTAAACAAAAACAGAGGTAACAAATAGGGGAAAAAACGCATACTTAAGCCCTAACATATCAATAATTACATTAAGTATAAAAGGTTTAAACACCAATTAAAAGACAATGAGGGCAGGGTTGATTAAAAAATAACCTAGCTGTTGTTTATAAGAAATTTACTTCGGGGACTTCCCTGGTGGTGCAGTGGTTAAGAATCCACCTGCCAATGCAGGGAACACAGGTTCAATCCCTGGTCCAGGAAGATCCCACATGCTGCGGAGCAACTAAGCCCATGTGCCACAACTACTGAGCCTGTGCTCTAGAGCTGGTACACCGCAACAAGAGAAGCCACTGCAGTGAGAAGCCCGCACACCACAATGAAAGAGTAGCCCCCACTTGCCACAACTAGAGAGAAAGACCACGCAGAGCAACAAAGACCCAGCGCAGCCAAAAAAAAAAAAAAAAAAAGAAAGAAATTTACTTCAAATACAGTGGTATAGGTATATAGAAAATAAAAGGGTATAAAAAGATATATCATCCAAATATTAATAAAAAAGCAGGGGTAGCTATATTAACATTATATAAAGTAGACTTCAGAACAAAGAAAATTGCCAGGGACATTACATACTAATTAATTGATTAGTGTATCAAGAAGATATATTAATTCTAAGTGTTTATGCCCCATACAAAAGAACTGAAAATATGTGAAGCAAAAACTGATAGAGCTGAAAGGAAAAGTAGACAAACCCACAGTTATAGTTGAAAATTTCAATATCCCTCTTTCAACCATTGATAATATGAGTAGACAGAAAATCAGTAAGATTATAGATGATCTCAGTAAGATATATCAATTCTAAGTGTGTATGTCCCAGACAAAAGAACTGAAAATATGTGAAGTAAAAACTGATAGAGCTGAAAGGAAAAGTAGACAAGCCCACAATTATAGTTGAAAATTTCAATATCTCTCTTTGAACCATTGATAATATGACTAGACAGAAAATCAGTAAGATTATAGATGATCTCACGGGATCTATTTGACATTTATAGAACATTTCAACCGAAACAACAGAATACACTTTCTTTTCAAATGCTTATGGAGCATCTACTAAGGTAGATCATATCCTGGGCCATAAAACAATCTTAACACATTTAAAATAATTGAAATCATACCAATTGTGTTCTCTGACCATAGTACAATCAAATGAATAATCGATAGCAGAATTATAATAGGCAAGTCACCAAACTACTTGGAAGCTAAACAACACACTTCTAAATTACTCAGGAGTCAAAGAGGAAGTCCTAAGGAGTACTAAATAATTACATTGAACTAAATGAAAACGAAAACACAGCATATCAAATTTTGTGATACGCTGATGAAGTAGTGCTGAAAGGCAAATTTATAGCAGTAAATTATTACATTAGAAAAAAAGGAAAACTTTCAAATCAATAATCCAAGCTTGTGGCTCAAGAAAGTAGAAAAAAGAGCAAAATAATCGGAAGCAAAAAGAAGGAAGGAAATAATAAAGAGCAGAGATCAGATAAATTTAAAATACTAAAACTGGACAAAGTCAATAAAACAAATAGCTGGGTTATTGGGAAAAAATTGATAAAATTGACAATCCTTTAGCAATACTGACAAAAAAGAATAAGAACACAATTTACCAGTATCAAGAATGAAACAGGATGCATTATAACAGACGCTTCAGACTTTACAATGATAATAAGGAAATAATGCGAACAATTTTACACATATAAATTTGAAAACTTTGGTGAATGTAGATGATCAATTTCTCAAAAGTACAAACTATTACAACTCACTCAACATGTGACAGATAATTTGAATAGTCCTACAACTATTGAGAAAATTAAATTTGTAAGTTAAAGTCTTCTGAAAAAGGATTCTTGAGGCCTAAATGGTTTCATTGAAGAGGTCTAAGCTTTAAAGAAGAATTAGCACAAGTTCTACACAATATCTTCCAGGAGATTGAAGAGGAGAAAACATTTCTCAACTCGTTTTGTGAAGCCACTCTTAGCTTGATAACAAAACCAGAGAGGGAGAGTACAAAAAATTTAACAGTAGAATTTATCAATGATATTAATACTGATTTTTAAAAAATACATGTGTATCTATTGTAATTTGGCAAGTCTGTTTAAGAAAAGAGTGACACTACATAAACATTTGATTTATGAAATGGGTTGTAATTACAGATGTGAAAGATACTTAAATAATAGCAAGAGCATACCATGAGCATATTTAAAGCATATTTAAGGCAACAATTATTCTGTTTATATGGATATTGTACACACACATATAACTGATGCAAGAAAAAGTGGAAACTTTGACTAAATTAATAACAAAGAAGGACACTGAATGTCAGTCAACTCTGGATTTCCAATTCTGATAATGATGAATAGGTAGTGTAATCGACTATCCTGTTGAAAAAAACCCTGAAAAATGTAGATGAAATGTGTGTGTGTGTGTGTGTGTGTGTGTGTATGCCTGAAGGCACTGGAAAACTAGTAAGCCACTGATAACTTAACAGACCAAAACAAGAGAAGTCAGAAATATAGAGGTGAGCCCAGCACCTAGGGTCCCTTTTATTCCAGTGTATTTGCTGATACCTTATTCAGTGATCTGGAATGAGAACAAAGAATGGCAAATAACTAGAAGCTAAAAATAATTATTTAAAGCTTTTATTAAAATGCCAGAATTAAACAATATAATCACCACAACTGAGAACTAATACACAGATTTAATAGCATAGTAGGTAGAGTTTAAAAGAGAAATAGGAAGCTAGTGCATAGTTAGATGAAAACTAGTACATAGTTAGATGGAAAAAGTCATAAATGCAGCAAAGAGAAACAAACTGAAGGAAAATACAAAAGAGAGAAAAGGGATACAAAAAGGGAGGTTTTAACATACATGCTAAGACATGTCCAGAAGAAAAGTAGAGAAACTTTAGAGAGAGTAATATTTGAAGAGGCAGTACCTGAAATATAAATACAAATTATACATAGAGCTCTATGAGTCTCAAGTAAAAGAAATTAAGAGAAAATTAGACCTATCATGTTAAAACTAGTGAAAACTAAGGACAAAGAATAAGATCTTAAAAGCATCTGAGCAAAAGGACAGTTACTCTCAAAGGACCCACAACTTGACTAACAGAAGATCTCACTACAGAAATGATGGAAGCCAGAAAACATTGAAATGATATCTTCAACATGCTGAAAGACAAAAATGGTTAACCTAGAATTTTATAACTAGTAAAATTATCCTTCTGAAATAAAGATATTTTAAGAAAAATAGTAAAAAATATCATCTATAACAATAACACAGTAAAAGAAATTTCAAAGGTTTAGGGTAAGGGCTACAAGGAAATTAAATGATTTAGTGTATGAAGAAAAGAGAGAAAAGTACAAAAAAGGTAAACATATGGGTACATCTAAATGATATTGACTGAAAAATAAAATGAATTACATGTTTTTAGGGTTTAACACACATGGAGAATCAAAATAGATAACAATAGCAGCTTATTAAATATAAAAATGGGAAATGGAGTTAAAGTGTTCTGAGGTCCTTGAAATGCCTGGGAAAAGATGGAAGTCTCATCTTGATTCAGTTTTTTGTATGTCAAGAATTTATGCTCTAATCTCTAGTGTTATTATTAAAAATAAATATTAAAAGTAAACAATGTTAAGGTAATAGAGGAAAGAAATAAAATAGTTTCTAAAAAAACTAAACCAAAATTAGGCAAAAAGGACAAAAATTCAAATAAGTGGGATGTACTTACAGCAAATAGTAAAATTTTATATTTGAAAACAACTTACATTAACTATTACTTTAAATATAAATAGAGTAAATTCTCTAAAAAAGACAAAATTGTCAGCCTAAGTAAAACACAAAAACCACCTAAATGCAAATTAAAAGAGATCTTAAGGACACAAAAAAATGAAAATTAAAAGGATAGAAAGTACACACCAAGCAAACATTAACCAAAAGGCAGGTTAGGTAGCTATATTATTAGCAGACAAAGACTTCAAGGAAAAAATCTTTAGTAGATATAAATAAGGACACTTTACAAAGGCAAAAGTTTTAATTCATCAGGAAAGAATAATATTCCTAAATTTGTATATTCACCCAAAAAATAAATTCAAATGTATAAAATGAAAGTAACTGACAAACTACTACCAAAAGTCCTAATAAATCTAAAACCATAATGATACATTTTAACACATTTCTCTAAGATAACTGATAAAACTATGCAGAGAATAAAGCAGTAAGAAGAAAGAATATAGAATATTTGAATAACACAATTAACAAACATCATATGACTGATATAGAATACTGCAGATCCAACATCTGCAGAATATAAATTCCTATGAGTTACACATGGAGCATTAACCAAAATAGATTATCTGTTGATTCATATAGAAAGTCTAAACAAATTTCAAAGAATTGTAGTCATGTTCTGTATATTCTCTGATCACAGAGTAAGTTAAGCAGGGAAGAAAAACCAAAAAGATAACTCATAAATTTCCATATGTTTGGAAATTAAGAAGTATACTTACAAATATATTTTGAATCAAAAAAGAAATTAGAGAAAATTATGAATTTATGAGTGATAATGAAAATACAACTTGCAGATCACAGCTAAGGAAATTTAGAGAGGTATAGATTTAGATGTATATACAAGAAGATAATAAAGATTAAAAAATAATGTGAGCATCCATCTAAAGAAATTAGGCAAAAAAGAACAGTGTGAAATCCAAAGAAAGTAGAAGGAATTAAATTATAAATATAGCAGAAATGAATGAAATAGAAGACAAACATGCAATAAAGCCAAATGTTAACTCTTTGAAATGTTTTGAAATGTTTCTAAAATTTATAAATTTCAGTTTTTAAATAAAACTGATGAGAGAGAGAGAGGGAGAATCAAAATCAAGAATGAGAAAAGGACATTGCTACAAATCTTACAAATACTATCATGCTTATATTATGAACAACTTTATAAAAATACAATATTAAATGCACAAATTCTTAGGGAAAATTGTTCTTACAAAACTGAGAATAAGTAGAAATAGAAGATTTAAATGTAAATAACTGTTAGGCTACAAAAAATAAAATACACTCCATGGCCAGATGGTTTCATGAGTGAATTCTACCAGTTATTTAGGGAGAAAAATCATGGCAATCTTACACATCTTCCTGCAGAGAATAGAAAACAAAAACAAAATTAGGGAATACTTCCAACTCAATTTATGTGGTGAGCATAACCTCGGTACCAAAAATGACTAAGAATTACAAAAGGGATTCTAATAGGTCAATTTCTCTTATAAACATAGATGAAATTTTTTAAACAAAAAGAGCTAACTGAATGCAGCAATAAATAAAAATGGTCATATTTCATGATCAAGTTGGTTTTATTCCAAAAATGCAATGTTTAACATTAGAAAATTAATTACTATAGCTCACCACATCAACACAGTAGAGGAAAATAAAAACATTTTCAACAAATACAGAAAAGGCAATTTTAGAAACATTTGCTATTTATGATTAAAAGAAACACATAAGCAAAACACCTTAGCAAAATAGGAATAGAAAGAAACTTCTTTCTTCTGATAAAATATAACTGTAAATAAACTTGTAGCAAATATCCTACTTAATGGTGAAATATTGAAAGGTTTCAAGATTGGGAATGATTCAAAGATGGTTCTACGAGTACTCGTCAGAATTTTACTGGAAGTCCTTTTCAGGGAAGTAAGATTTAAGAAGATATTAAAGAAATAAGAATTAAGTGAAAGAATTATAATTTTTATTGTTAAAGATATTATAATCATAAAAATATGAAAGAATCAGATGAATTATTAGAATTAGTAAATAGGCATAGCAAAAGTAAAAAATCAATTATATTCCTGTGTACTAGTCTAAAAAAGTTAGAAGAAAATGAAATACATCAGAAGAAACGATTTCAATGTATAAAAATAATTATTTATTTAGAGCAAATGTAATGGAAGATGTATATAACTTCCACACAGAAAACTATAAAACAGTTTTGAGAGAAAATGAAGAAGTTCTAAACAAATGAAAGAATGTTCATTGATTGGAAGACACATTGTGAAAATATCATGTCTCCCCAAATTGATATTTAGATAGAATACAATCCCAAACAAATTCTCCAATAGATAGTATTATGAAAATTAACAGGCTAATTTAAAAATTTGTATGGAAAAGGGCCAAGAATATTTGCTAGGACTTGTTCCATTAGATATCAGACTTACAATGAAGGTACAGTAATTAAAACAGTGTGGTATTAAAAAGTATACTCATGGAATAGAACAGATTCAGAAATAGACACACACATATATGGAGACGCAATTAATGATGGTACTCTTTACAGAAAAGTAGGAATGAACAGTTTTTTCACTAAATTTTGGAGGTCAACTGGCTACTACTATAGGAAAAATAATACTATGAGGATTTGACCCTTATCACACACCAATAACAAAATTAACTTCAGGTGGGTTGTAGATTATAAAAATTCTAAAAAACATACAACCTCCTGACTCCAAATGGGATGGAGGCTTGTATGGGCACCTCAAAAAGAGAATATATAAATTACCAATAAACATATGCTCAAAAAATGAAGATGCAAATTGAAATAACTGTGAGATATGTATTGGTATGTATTCTCTAGACTAATTAAAATTTAAAAGACACAGTGGAGATCTGTAGCAAAAATAGAGAATGTGGAGCACTGCTGCTGATCACTGTTTCTGGGAGTGTCAATATCACTGCTTGGCATTATCTACTAAAGCATTTCTACTCCTTGAGATACCCAGTAGAAATACATGCACATTATGCACCAAGAAATATCAAAGGATGCCAATAGAATCATGGTTTATAATAACCAAAACATGAAACAGCATATTAGATATATAAAGAGTAATATATCTGTATAATGACATATTATACAGATATGAAATTGTTAGAGTATTGCTACATGTTGAAACATGAATATTCACAAGCATATAATGTTGAGAAAAGGAAGCCGTACATGAAATGGGACACATACTATATGATTCCACTTATATTCAGTTCAAAATCAAGGAAAACCAGATTATAATGTTCAAAATTAAGATACTGATTGCACCAGTCCCTCCCATCAGGAAACTTGCAAAAGCCTCTTAGATAGCCTCATCCACCAGAGGGCAGACAGCAGAAGCAAGAAGAACTACAATCCTGCAGCCTGTGGCACAAAAACCACATTCACAGAAAGATAGGCAAAATGAAAAGGCAGAGGGCTATGTACCAGATGAAGGAACAAGATAAAATCCCAGAAAAACAACTAAATGAAGTACAGATAGGAAACCTTCCAGAAAAAGAATTCAGAATAATGATAGTGAAGATGATCCAGGACCTCGGAAAAAAAATGGAGGCAAAGATTGAGAAGATGCAAGACATGTTTAACAAAGACCTGGAAGAATTAAAGAACAAACAAAGAGATGAACAACACAATAACTGAAATGAAAAATACAGAAGAAGGAATCAGTAGCAGAGTAACTGAGGCAGAAGAATGGATAAGTGACCTGGAAGACAGAATGGTGGAATTCACTGCTGCGGAACAGAATAAAGAAAAAACAATGAAAAGAAATGAAGACAGCCTAAGAGACCTCTGGGACAACATTAAATGCAAAAACATCCATATTATAGGGGTCCCAGAAGGAGGAGAGAGAGAGAGAAAGACCCAAGAAAACATTTGAAGAGATTCCCTAAGGGCTTCCCTGGTGGCGCAGTGGTTGGGAGTCCGCCTGCCGGTGCGGGGGGC
Organism: Hyperoodon ampullatus; assembly: GCF_949752795.1. Taxonomy (NCBI): domain Eukaryota; kingdom Metazoa; phylum Chordata; class Mammalia; order Artiodactyla; family Ziphiidae; genus Hyperoodon; species Hyperoodon ampullatus. Next base: position 39,144,882 of record NC_136928.1, read on the forward strand.
ACGGCTTTGTGCCCCGGTCTGGGAGGATCCCACGTGCCGCGGAGTGGCTGGGCCCGTGAGCCATGGCCGCTGAGCCTGTGCATCCGGAGCGTGTGCCCTGCGGCGGGAGAGGCCACTGCGGTGAGAGGCCCCCGTACAGCAAAAAAAAAAAAACAACAAACTTCCCTAACATGGGAAAGGAAATAGCCAACCAAATCCAGGAAGTGCAGACAGTCCCACACAGGATAAACCCAAGGAGAAACACGCCGAGACACATAGTAATCAAACTGGCAAAAATTAAAGAAAAATTATTGAAAGCAGCAGGGGAAAAACGATAAGTAACATACGAGGGAACTCCGATAAGGTTAACAGCTGATTTCTCAGCAGAAACTCTATAAGCCAGAAGGGTGTGGCATGATATACTTAAAGTGATGAAAGGGAAGAAACTACAACCAAGATTACTCTACCCAGCAAGGATCTCATTCAGATTCAATGGAGAAATCAAAAGCTTTAAAGACAAGCAAAAGCTAAGAGAATTCATCACCACCAAACCAGCTCTAAAACAAATGCTAAACGAATTTCTCTAAGTGGGAAGCATAAGAGAAGAAAAGGACCTACAAAAACAAACCCATAACAATTAAGAAAATGGTAATAGGAACATACATATCGATAATTACCTTAAATGTGAATGGATTACATGCTCCAACCAAAAGGTACAGGCTTGCTGAATGGATACAAAAACAAGACCCATATATATGCTGTCTACAAGAGACGCATTTCAGACCTAGGGACACATACAGACTGAAAGTGAGGGGATGGAAAGAGATATTCCATGCAAATGGAAATCAAAAGAAAGCTGTAGTAGCAATACTTATATCAGATAAAATTGACTTTAAAATAAAAAATGTTACAAGAGACAAAGAAGGACACTACATAATGATCAAGGCATCAATCCAAGAAGATGATATAACAATTATATATGCACCCAACATAGGAGCACCTCAATACATAAGGCAACTGCTAACAGCTATAAAAGAAGAAATCGACAGTAACACAATAATAGTGGGGGACACCTCACTTACACCAATGGACAGATCATCCAAACAGAAAATTAATAAGGAAACTCAAGCTTTAAATGACACAATAGACCACATTGATTGATATTTATAGGCCATTCCATCCAAAAATAGCAGATTACATTTTCTTCTCAAGTGTGCATGGAACATTCTCCAGGGTAGATCACATCTTGGGTCACAAGTAAAGCCTCAGTAAATTTAAGAAAATTGAAATCATATCAAGCATCTTTTCTGACCACAACACTATGCGATTAGAAGTCAATTACACAGACAAAAATGTAAAAAACACAAACACATGGAAGCTAAACAGTACATTACTAAATAACCAAGAGATCACTGAAGATATCAGAGGAAATAAAAAAATACCTAGAGACAAATGATAATGAAAACACGATGATCCAGAACCTATGGGATGCAGCAAAGCAGTTCTAAGAGGGAAGTGTATAGCTATACAAGCCTACCTAAAGAAACAAGAAAAATTTGAAATAAACAATCTAACCTTACATGTAAAGGAACTAGAGAAAGAAGAACAAACAAAACCCAAAGTTAGCAGAAGGAAAGAAATCATAACGATCAGAGCAGAAATAAATGAAATGGAAACAAAGAAAACAATGGCAGGATCAATAATACTAAAAGCTGGTTCTTTGAGAAGATAAACAAATTGATAAACCATTAGCCAGACTCATCAAGAAAAAGAGGGAGAGGACTCAAATCAATAAAATTAGAAATGAAAAAGAAGTTACAATAGACACCACAGAAATACAAAGCATCCTAAGAGACTACTGCAAGCAACTCTATGCCAGTAAAATGGACAACCTGGAGAAAACGGACAAATTCTTAGAAAGGTATAACCTTCCACGACTGAACCAGGAAGAAATAGAAAATATGAACAGACCAATCACAAGTAATGAAATTGAAACTGTGATTAAATATCTTCCAACAAACAAAAGTCCAGAACCAGATGGCTTCACAGGTGAATTCTGTCAAACATTTAGAGAAGAGCTAACACCCATGCTTCTCAAACTCTTCCAAGAAATTGTAGAGGAGGGAACACTCCCAAACTCACTCTATGAGGCTACCATCACCCTGATACCAAAACCAGAGAAAGATACTACAAAAAAAGAAAATTACAGACCAATATCACTGGTGAAGATAGATGCAAAAATCCTCAACAAAATATGAGGAAACAGAATCCAACAACACATTAAAAGGATCACACACCATGATCAAGTGGGATTTATCCTAAGGATGCAAGGATTCTTCAATATATGCAAATCAACCAATATGATACACTGTATTAACAAATTGAAGAAGAAAAACCATATGATCATCTCAATAGATGCAGAAAAAGCTATTGACAAAATTCAACACACATTTATGATAAAAACTCTCCAGAAAATGGGCATACAGGGAACCTACCTCAACATAATAAAGGCCTATACAACAGACCCACAGCAAACATCATTCTCAATGGTGATAAACTGAAAGCATTTCCTCTAAGATCAGGAGCAAGACAAGGATGTCCACTCACCACTATTATTCAACATAGTTTTGGGAGTCCTAGCCACGGCACTCAGAGAAGAAAAAGGAGTAAAAATTGGAAAAGAAGAAATCAAACTGTCAGTGTTTGCAGATGACATGATACTATACATAGAAAATCCTAAATATGCCATCAGAAAACTACTAGAGCTAATGAATGAATTTGGCAAAGTTGCAGGATACAAACAATGCACGGAAATCTCTTGCATTCCTATACACTAATGATGAAATATCTGAAAGAGAAGTTAAGGAAACACTCCCATTTACCATTGCAACAAAAAGAATAAAATACCTAGGAATAAACCTCCCTAGGGAGACAAAAGAACCATATGCAGAAAACTATAAGACACTTATGAAAGAAATTAAAGATGATACAAACAGATGGGGAGATATACCATGTTCTTGGATTGGAAGAATCAATACTGTGAAAATGACTATACTCCCCAAAGCACTCTACAGATTCAATGCAATCCCTATCAAATTACCAATGGCATTTTTTACAGAACTAGAAGAAAAATCTTAAAGTTTGTATGGAGACACAGAAGACCCCGAGTAGCCAAAGCAGTCTTGAGGGAAAAAAACAGAGCTGGAGGAATCAGACTCCCTGACTTCAGACTCTACTACAAAGCTACAGTAATCAAGACAATATGGTACTGGCACAAAAACAGAAATACAGATCAATGGAACAGGATAGAAAGCCCAGAGATAAACCCACGCACCTATGGTCAACTAATCTATAACAAAGGACGCAAGTATATACAATGGAGAAAAGACAGTCTCTTCATTAAGTGGTGCTGGGAAAACTGGACAGCTACATGTATAAGAATGAAATTAGAACACTCCCTAACACCACACACAAAAATAAGCTCAAAATGGATTAGAGACCTAAGTGTAAAGCCAGACACTATAAAACTCTTAGAGGAAAACATAGGAAGAACTCTGTGACATAAATCACAGCAAGATCATTTTTTTTTTTTTTTTTTTTTTTTTTTTTTTTTTTTTTTTTTTTTTTTGCGGTAGGCGGGCCTCTCACTGTTGTGGCCTCTCCCCCTGCGGAGCACAGGCTCCGGAGCACAGGCTCAGTGGCCATGGCTCACGGGCCCAGCCGCTCCGCGGCATGTGGGATCTTCCCAGACCGGGGCACGAACCCGTGTCCCCTGCATCGGCAGGCGGACTCTCAACCACTGCGCCACCAGGGAAGCCCGCAAGATCATTTTTGATCCACCTCCTAGAGTAATGGAAATAAAAGCAAGAATAAACAAATGGGACCTAATGAAACTTAAAAGCTTTTGCAAAGCAAAGGAAACTACAAACAAGACGAGAAGACAACCCTCAGATTGGGAGAAAATATTTGCAAACGATTCAGTGGACCAAGGATTAATCTCCAAAATATATAAACAGCTCATGCAGCTCAATATTAAAAACCCAAACAACCCAATGCAAAAATGGGCCAAAGACCTAAACAGACATTTCTCCAAAGAAGACATACAGATGGCCAAGTAGCACATGAAACGCTGCTCAACATCACTAATTATTAGAGAAATTCAAATCAAAACTGCAATGAGGTATCACCTCACACCAGTTAGAATGGGCATCATCAGAAAATCTACAAACAACAAATGGTGGAGAGGGTGTGGAGAAAAGGGAACCCTCTTGCTCTGTTGGTGGGAATGTACATTGATACAGTCACTATGGAGAACAGTATGGAGGTTCCTTAAAAAACTAAAAATAGAATTACCATATGACCCAGCAATCCCACTACTGGGCATATACCCAGAGAAAACCGTAATTCAAAAAGACACTTGCGGGCTTCCCTGGTGGCGCAGTGGTTGAGAGTCCGCCTGCCGATGCAGGGGACGCGTGTTCATGCCCCGGTCCGGGAAGATCCCACATGCTGCGGAGCGGCTGGGCCCGTGAGCCATGGCCACTGAGCCTGCGTGTCCGGAGCCTGTGCTCCGCAATGGGAGAGGCCACAACAGTGAGAGGCCCGCGTACCGCAAAAAAAAAAAAAAAAAAAGACACATGCACCCCAATATTCATTGCAGCACTATTTACAATAGCCAGGTCATGGAAGCAACCTAAATGCCCATCGACAGATGAATGGATAAAGAAGATGTGGTACATATATACAATGGAATATTACTCAGCCATAAAAAGGAACAAAATTGAGTCATTTGTAGAGATGTGGATGAATTTAGAGACTGTCATACAGAGTGAAGTAAGTCAGAAAGAGAAAAATATTGCATATTAACGCATATGTATGGAAGCTAGAAAAATGGTACAGATGAACTGGTTTGCAGGGCAGAAATTGAGACACAGTTATAGAGAACAAACCTATGGACATCAAGGGGGGAAAGCTGCAGTGGGTGGGGGTGGTGATATGATGAATTGGTTGTTTGGGTTTGAGATGTATACATTGATGTGTATAAAATGGATGACCACTGAGAGCCTGCTGTATATAAAAGTAAATTAAATAAAATTCAAAGAGTAAATAAATACAATTAAAAATAGTGGAAGAAAAGGGAAAAGATATTGATTGCAGTTGAAGAGGAAGAATAGTACAGTGATTGGAAAAAGGCATGGAAGGAGGTCATCTGGGGTCCTGGTAGTAGTCTAACTCACTATCTAGATGGACATTATATGGAAGTTCACTTTGTGATAGTCATAGAGCTATAAATGATATTTTTGTACACTTCTCTATATTTTCTAATATCTGAATTATTTTAAAAGTGTTTAAATAGTTATTTATGTTCCCCAAAGTCTCAAGGAAATCATACATTATAAAGGTATTCCAGAACCTAGAAAAAAAATAAAATAAAGGGAACCTTCTCAATCTGTTCTATAATATTAGTACATTTAATTCCCAAACAAGAGAAAAACAATATAAAAAGCATACAAGGAACAAAACTAAAAAACAATCTCATTATTAAGCATAGATGCAAATGTAAGCGAATATATCACAGATAACAAATGTATTCAATACAAGTACATTTTATCTAGTAATGGGTAATACTAAATCCTGAACAAGTAAGATATATCTCAGAAATGCAAGAATAATTTGATGTGAGAAAATCTATTCATATAATTAACAATCAATTAAAAGAGAAACAATATATGATCATCTCAATAGAGAATAAAAATATCTTTCATAAAAATCAATACCCATTCTCAATAAATATTTGAAATAATAAAAGCACAAAATTTTTAAAGCAAATAAAAAGAAAGGCAATAAAGTTTTTGTAGAAGAAAATTTAGTACATTTTTTTAAAGTTTTGGAGTTGAGAAGGTTTTTTTGAGCCATAGAAAGGGAAAAAAAACTCAGAATCTATAAAGGAAAGATTGATAGATTTTTATAACATAAAAATTGAATCTTCTGTATAACAAAGATTCCAGAGGCTAAGTGAAAAAGACAAATCACAGGCTGAGAAAAAATAACTGAAGCATATTAAAAAGAGCAAGCAGGCTTCCCTGGTGGCACAGTGGTTAAGAATCTGCCTGCCAATGCAAGTGATACGGGTTCGAGCCCTGGTCTGTGAAGATCCCACATACTGCAGAGCAACTAGGCCCGTGTGCCACAACTTCTGAGCCTGCGCTCTAGAGCCTGCAAGCCACAACTACTGAGCCCACGTGCCTAGAGCCATTGCTCCACAAGAGAAGCCACCACAATGAGAAGCCCACGCACCGCAACGAAGAGTAGCCCCCACTTGCTGCAACTAGAGAAAGCCGGCGTGCAGCAATGAAGACCCAACACAGCCAAAAAAATAAAGTAATTAATCAAATAAAGAAATAGGGGGGAAAAAGAGCAAGCATTTTCTTTCTCCCTTCCTCCCTTCCTTCCTGTTGTGTGTAGGCGGTGGGTAGACAAAGAATGACTCAACAGAGAAAGCAGGTATCTCAATACATTGTCCAAAAAATAAATAGTCCAACACAAGAACAATATGTTCAGATAAACAAAATGACACATAAATTGAAATAGACTCTACACCTTAAAAAAAATCAGGAACATTCAAATGAAAAAAAAGGCACTTTAAAGGATTAAAAACACATATAGTATTTGAGCTTATATAGAGAAATGCAAGCTATCATACACTATTGGTAGTAATTTAAATTTATATAGTCTTTTTAGGGGGGCAATTTGTCAGTTTCCATCAAAATTCCCATAGACTTCAGTATTTACTCTGAACGAGCAATGTTTGCAAAGAACACAAAGAAGCAGGTAAAAGGATGTTCATTGTGGCAAATTTTTTCGGTAATAGAAAAACTGGGAGTAAAAGACCCTAATAAGTTTCAATAATCAAATATTCATATGAATTAATTTATGTTATGGAAAACTATTCAGAAATCTAAAAGGATATGGTAGATTTACAAATACTGAAATAGAAAGATCTTTATAAGAATTAAGTCAAAAACAAATTATAATATATAACAGTATTGAGTTCTATTTATGTAAAAGTAAACCATTAATTTGTATATTAAACACACATATGTGAGTACATATTTTTTGTAAATGAATAGTAAAAAGTCAGCAAGCTACACTTCATGATAACAGTTATAGCAATTGGTTCTATGGAGAGGAATAATGTTGGGGTTATGTGAAGTGAGATTTTTACTCTTATTCTATCTAGCTACATATTGTTTCAGTTTATAAAACAAATTTGTGTTTGTGCATTGTTTGTTTGATTAAAATATACTGTAACGCTCACTTGTGTCAAGGTATATGGGTCTGTGGTTTTATCAGCCCCTCTGTGAGATTTATTTTTCTGGAATGCAAATGCATGCTTTTATGTTTCCCAACAAACCCTCTCTGGCATCAAATGATGAAATTCTAATCTGAAATATCAATTATAAGAAAAGGGTCTAATGGAAAACAGTAGTACTAAAAAGTAGTAAAGAGTTGTATTAACATAGGAAAAATGATTCACAATAGGTTATACCTTTCAGCTTAATTTAGTATTTGAGAACACTTAGAATATTGAGATTTTTTAATAGATTACTCCCTGAAAGATCTCTACCTAATATTTTGATGCAAAAATGACTCTATATTCTATGTGGTATTTACTGCAGAACTAGGGACTTGCACAGGAACATTCCATCCTCCACCTCTTCATTCTCCACTTCCCTTATTATTATGGTTAGATGGAGAGAGTATTGACTTCTGTTCCAAGCATATGTCTTTCTTAGTGGGGCTCCCCTTCTGGGCCCTGGGGACCTTGAACAACTAGTTTGTGTGCCAGCAGTTCTGTATTTTTGGATGTTGAAAATTGATTTTCCTCCTTTTAGCAGGTGCAGTCTCCAAGTGAGCCTCTCCCCTCATGACCTGTGCAGATTATGCCATCAATAGAGGGAGAGGGGACAAAGAGGAACATTTGGAGCACTCAGCACACAGCAGCAAAGGGCCCCAGGAAGGCCTGCAGCAATGAGGGTGCACTAGGAAAAAGATAATAATAAATTTAGTTTAGAACTGTTTCCTTCTTGATACGTCCTGGACAAGTTCAGCGTCTATAAACACTTTCTGGGATTATCTAAATGGATAGACTTTCATGCAGGGCTTATTATGGCCTGTACAGTTCTAAATGGATCATTCTTGTTAAACTTGAATAATGAGGAGACTCCTTTAAAGGAAAAGAATAAAAATTATAAAGGATCTCAGTGTGACTTAAATTATGTTTATTATAATGTACCTATATTTTTTCAAACATAAATTTTTTTGTGCTTACAGATGTTTTACAACTATGATGGTCTAGCACAAAGATGAGACTTTATGTGGTACACATTGGAAAAACTCAGAGATTTTTTTTTTTTTTTTTTTTTTTTTTTTTTGCGGTATGCGGGCCTCTCACTGTTGTGGTCTCTCCCATTGCGGAGCACAGGCTCCGGACGCGCAGGCTCAGCGGCCATGGCTCACGGGCCCAGCTGCTCCATGGCATGTGGGATCTTCCCGGACCGGCACACGAACCCGTGTCCCCTGTGCATCAGCAGGCGGACTCTCAACCACTGCGCCACCAGGCTCAGAGATTTTGAGTTGGAAAATAAATATAAAAGTTCATTTTGTGCTTGCATATGGGATAGATTTGGGGTTTTGAGTCTAGATACAGGATGACCAATTAGAAAGTTATTGCGGGTTCCTAGGTCTAAGTTGTTAAGTGTCTGAAAGAGTGTCTGATGGCTGTGAGGGCAGGGGTTGTGGGTAAATGCAGGTAGGAAAACAAGAGTCTTTCTACAAAGGATGAGAAAATGCAAGAGCAAAGCCTCCCAATGTTCTTGGTATTTTTAGATATTTGTTTTAAAAAGGTAAGACTGGCATCTAGCATTATAAGTTAGTGTCAATGTATAGCTGATTCACTTTGTTATAAAGCAGAAACTAACACACCATTGTAAAGCAATTATACTCCAATAAAGATGTTAAAAAAAAAAACAAGTTAGTGTCGACTCTTAAGACCTTTGGAGACTGAGAAAGAAAAGGTGTGGTTGGAGGGTAGGATTGCCAGCTGGTTTATATGAAAATCAAGTCATTCTGGAGTGAATACACAAGACCAGCAGACAATCTGCTGTGACAATTTATGAGACAGTTTCTAGGAAAAGCCACACAAAACTGTAGCTGATCTGGACATCCAGAAAGTTTGGACACTGCAGGAATCATCCTAATGCTCTGTGGTACTCTAGGTTAATTTTCCTCCTTCAAGTATTCAGTTATTGCATGTACTATAAATAGTAGTTTGTCTCCTTGCCAGAGGAGAAGGTACATGAGGAAGAGGTAAAGGAGGAATACTTTTTAATGCTTCAGATAATTATATGATGTGGAGGAATTCTAGAGAGGATGAAAGAAAATCTGCAGGATTAAAGCCCAAGAAAAATACTTGGAATAGTCACAAGAAAACAAAATTAGGATCATATAACAGGAGACAACATGAAGAGGATGCAAGAAGCAATTCAAAGATGTCCACTTTTAATTCATATGGGACAGATGTAACCATGAGTAGATATCAGGATTAATTTCAAATGACTGAATTTGAAAGGATAAGTGAAGCTCCAAGCCAAAGAGCAGGACTTGTTTTGCTGGAAAAGTGTTTATGCCATTAACACTAAGCAAAGGGTGATATCTTAGTGATTTGACCAAGAGCTCTGAAGATAACTTTGAAAGAGAGAAACAATCACCCAGCAAAACCCTAAGGAAAAAACAAATAAGGCTAAGTACAGCAAATGATGTGCCCACAAGAATAGTGTATAGGGTCCCCAGTATTTTTCTAAAAGAATATTATAGGGGGCTTCCCTGGTGGCGCAGTGGTTGAGAGTCCGCCTGCCGATGCAGGGGACACGGGTTCGTACCCCAGTCCGGGAAGATCCCACATGCCGCAGAGCAGCTGGGCCCGTGAGCCATGGCCGCTGAGCCTGTGCGTCCGGAGCCTGTGCTCCGCAATGGGAGAGGCCGCAACGGTGAGAGGCCCGCGTACCACCAAAAAATATATATATATTATAGGTTTTCATATGTTAATATAATGGGTGGCCAAGTGTGGGTAGCAAACAAATTAAAAATTTGATATAATGACTTAAAACATATACCTGGCATGTGACTTGTGATTGGAATACAGAAACACAAGAGCAAATCTTCCTGATTGTTTCTTATATAAAAAGTCTTTTTGGTATTAATTGATTCCTCAGTGAATCAACATAGGAATTGATGCATTGGAAGAATTGTAAATATGTGTTATATAACATATAAAAATACATTATATATTATACATAAATATATATGAAGTTTACAGCCCAACATCTGAAATATGGTGCACATTTCTGGATTCCACATTGTAAGGACACATTGCAAAAACTAATGATCGTTCAGAGGATCCCAAATGGAAAACTGCCTTGTTTGATAGTCATTTCATGGAAGAAGTGGGACAGAAGGCCAAGAAAAGAAAATGCCTCCATGTTGCATGGTTACTTTTCCAAATATTCCAAATACCCTTCCAAGTACTTGGAGAGCTGTTGCATTGAGGAAGGACTGGCCCTCTCTATCATACTAGAGGGCAAAACTTGGACCAACAGGTTAACATTCCAAGATGTATGTCAGTAAGTATAAGGCAAAGGTTTCTTTGTAACACTAAAAACTTCCCCACCTCAGAACAGCTTTCCTGTGAGGCAGGGATGTTTTGTCACTAGGAGTGACCAACCTGAGTTTGGGTGACAACTGCCAAAATTGCTGCAGAAGATTTATTTGTTGGATGGGAGGTTGGACTAGGTTAAAGCTTCCTTCCAACTTCAAAATTTTATTATTCCATGAAAATAAATTAAGATCTGGCTTTTCAGACTGTGGCAGCTCTGCATATGTGGTTTTCACCTTGTCTAAAAAAATAAACTGAGGGGAGGGATTCCAAAAAAAAAAAAAAAATCAACCAGAGCAATGCTAGGATAATGGGAAATACTTCCAAATCAGACACTTTGAAAATTAAAACACTTGTTTAAACAAACAAGATCATGGACAGGTGAATATGGATAGTATAGCTGTAGATATAGATAGTTATTCATTACTTTATAAACATATCTCATATGCTCGAAAATATCCAGATATTATAAGGGATCTTCCAGTGAACACTTCTTGAAGTGGCAAGGGAAGAGTTAACCTTTTGTCCTCAAAGCCCACAGGAATGTTTATCAACTCTGCAGCAGGCCTCCTTTCTTCCTCTTGGTGAGTTAAGTCTGTCTCTGCTTTGTTTGACGCTGCCCATTTGAGGAAAGCTTATCCCTGACCTTCTGCCAGAGAGACTGATGACAAGGATAGTTTGCACTAACCTTGACATTCACCAGGGTAAATGGCTTTTTCCACAAGTAGTTGGCAAACAAGGAGAGCCAGTCAAGAGCTAATGAATCTGCATCTGATAGAAACTGAACACCAATTGTGCTTTTAAAGAAGAAAAGAGTCCTTGGAAGGTGCGGGCCCATCTGGTGCTTAGGGGAAATTAACTCTTTTAGCCAATGCAGTTTGAAAATAAATAAATAAAAACAACCCCTGGTCTTAAAATCTACCAAGAGGAGTCCTTTTTAAGTTTGACCTTCTGGTTTTTCCTGCCTTGAATGGACTTGCAGTGCCATTCGGTGGAGCCCGGGGAAGATAGACTAATGTTACAGTGACCAGGATGGCAAGGCACATTTTTTTTTCAGCCGCCGCTTACCCCACTCAGCCCAAATCCTTCTCCACCAAGTTCAAGGGAAATAAATTGTGAATCTTATTTTTTTAAAAGAGTGACTTAATTTATCTACCGTATATGTTATTAAAAAGACCACAGAAACAATGCAGAATCAAACTTCCCTATCACAGACAATCCGACAAACTAATACTCTGTAAGGGATCCTTGAAGCAAAGCCAGATATAAATCTCAATGGTCTTTTTGTTTGTTTGTTTTGTTTTGTTTTGTTTGTTTTAAATTTTCTAATTTAATTTTATTATACAGCAGATTCTTCTTAGTCATCAATTTTACACACATCAGTGTATACATGTCAATCCCAATCGCCCAATTCAGCACACCAGCATCCCCACCCCACTGTGGTTTTCCCCCCTTGGTGTCCATACGTTTGTTCTCTACATCTGTATCTCAACTTCTGCCCTACAAACTGATTCATCTGTACCATTTTTCTAGGTTCCACATACATGCGTTAAAAAAACAACAACAACAACAACAAAAAAAAAAACTAATACTAGACTTTCTTTGGGTTATTAGTATGGAAATATGTTAATATAAATGTTTCAGACATTACATGAAATTCCTAAAAATCTTATGTGTTCTGGTATAATGTTATAAGTCATAATTCTAGTTATTACTTTAAAATGTATATCTCAGAAATAACTAAATTTCCTTGTCAATTGCATTATTATGAACTTTCATCAGATCTTTAACCGTGGTCATTTTTAAGTCTTTTGTCATTATAGACAGTTCTGGGTGTACTCTGATGCTTTTGCAAAAATGTTCCTATAAAAGGGTTTCATCTTCAAGGAATTCATGGAAAAGACTCATGGAATTGCTGAGTCATAAGCAATGTATATGTCAGCTTTCATATATATTATCAAATAATATTCTTAATGTATTAGAGTTTATCTTGCTCCAAATCCTCTCAGTACTTTGGGGCTTCCCTGGTGGCACGGTGGTTGGGAGTCCACCTGCCGATGCAGGGGACGTGGGTTCGTGCCCTGGTCCGGGAGGATCCCGCATGCCACGGAGCGGCTGGGCCCGTGAGCCATGGCCACTGAGCCTGCACATCCGGAGCCTGTGCTCTGCAATGGGAGAAGCCACAACAGTGAGAGGCTGGCGTACGGCAAAAAAAATAAAAATTAAAAAAAAACAAAAACAAAAAAACAAATCCTCTCAGTACTTGATATTACAATATTTTCTTTCTTCCTTTCCCTTCCTGCCTTTATTTATTTATTTATTTATTCTATTTTAGCTTCTCAGGAGGAAGGGAAGCATGGTTAATTTCCATTTCCTTTTTCAAAAAAAAAATCTTTTTATTTATTTATTTGGCTGTGCCGGGTCTTAGTGGTGGCACGTGGTATATTCATTGCCACGTGTGGGATCTTTAGTTGCAGCATGTGCTATCTTTTAGTTGCAGCATGCAGGATATTTTAGTTGTGGCATGCAGGGTCTTTTTTTAGTTGTGGCATGCAGGATCTTTAGTTGCGGCATTTGAACTCTTAATTGTGGCATGTGGGATCTCGTTCCCTGACCAGGGATCAAACCCGGGGCCCCTGCAATGGGAGCACAGAGTCTTAGCCACTGAACCACCAAGGAAGTCCCTCCATTTCCTTAGTACTAATGGTATCAAGCATCTTTTCAGATTTTTTTTTTTTGGACATCCTCTTTTGAATATGACTTTCAAAGTCTTTTGCTCATTTTCTTACTGAGTTTTTTGTCTTTTCATTATATGTTCTGCATACAAATCCTTTTTCAGATTAATGTATTGTGAATATATTCCCCCATTACATGGCTTGCCTTTTCATTAAACTTGTAATAGTGTCTTTTGATAATATAAAGTTCTTAATTTTAATAATATTCAATTTACTAATATTTTTCTTTGTTTTACTTAAAAAATTTTGCCTCCACCAAGATCATGAAGAAATTGTCCTTTGTTGTCTTCTATAAGCTTTATTGTTCTACCTTTACAATAAAACTAGAATCCAGCTGAAATGGATTTTTCTATATATGTGAGGGAATCAAGATTTATTTTTATATGATTATTCAGTTGGCCCAGAAATTAACCTTTACATTAAAGCAATCATACATGCCTGAGTTTCTTTGTGGATTCTCCATTCTGTCCCATTCAAAGTCTGCATATGCTTTGGCAATATTACACAGTATTCTTTACTGTAATAAATGAAAGATGATGGTACAAACTTCGTTTTCCTTCAACATTGTCATAATATTCTTGGTCTTTGAATTTCCGTATGAATTTTAGAATCAGCTTGTCACTTTCTATAGACACATACATATACGCACAATCTGCTAGTATTTGGGGATTATACTGATTATATAAATTAATATATAAAGAATTATGTTAAATAGAAGTGAATTGCTTGGCTTATAAACATTTGGGCATTTTCTAGTTATTGCTTTAGATTGTTATCATAATTTTACTATTTCCAGGGAACAAACTCAATATAATTTCAACATTTAAAATTTGTGAGACTTGGTTTTGCTCTATATTTTAAATATTGCATTTATTTTTAAAGAGAATTTTTATCCTGTAGTTTTGCAGTTTCACATTTTATATAAGTCAATTAGGTTAAGTTGGTCATTTATGTTGTTTAAATCTATATCTTTGCTGGTTTTTTGTCATCTTATACAATCAGTTGCTGAAAGTGTTTCTAAAAGTCCAATATGGTTGTGTATTATATGCTTCTACTTTACTTTTGCCAGGTTTTGTCTTATATATTTTAAGACTATGTTATTAGTTACATACACATTTAGAATCCTTATATCCTAGTCAGTTGACCTTTTTGTCATTATGAAGCATTTCTTATTATCTTCAATAAGTTAATTGTGGCATGCGGGATCTTTAGTTGTGGCATGTGCCATCTTTTAGTTGCAGCATGCAGGATATTTTAGTTGTGGCATGCAGGGTCATTCTTAACTCAAAGCCTATTTAATCTGATATTAGAATAGCTAAATAGGCTTTCTTTTGGTTAATGTTTATATTCTACTCTTTTCTCTCAGTCTTTTCATATCTTGATATATAAAGCAAAGTAATGTTGGATTTTGTTATTTTATCCAGCAAGATAATTTTTATTTCTTATTTAGAGTAATGAATCCATTTACATTTAATGCAACTGCCTTGGGGGCTTAAATCTACCATTTTGCCATGAATTATCTATTTGCATCATCTGTTCTATTTTCCCTCAATATTTGCCTTCTTTTTGGTTAATCTGATAATTATTTTAATATTTCATTCTTTCATTCTATTATGTTTCAGTTATATATTCCTTTGTTATTCTTTTAGTTGACCCTACATATTACAATATGCATCTTTGACTTATTGCAGTTTATTACAAGTTAGTATTTTTCCTACTTTTCTGACAATGCAAGGGATAATTTAACCCATTTACTCCCCTTCCCAAATTTCTGCTACTATTGAGTATAATTCTCTGCACATACCAAACTACATACAACTAATTTTAATGTTTTGTTCATTCAATATTCATGTAGGTTTTTCCACACATATACCATTGTGTATTTCTTCATTCTTGGACCTCCAACTTTCTGGTATTATTTTCCTTCCATTTGTAGAACATCGTTTGATAGTTCTTTTGCTGCAGGTGTAATGATGATTATTTCTTGCAATTTTTGTTTGTCTGAAAATGTCCTTATCACTGATATTTTGGAATAAATATTTACCAATTTAGAATTACAGTTTGAGTTATTTTCTCTCAGCACTTTCAGATTGCATTCTATTGTCTTCAGGCTTCATTGTTTCTCTTGAGAAGTCAGTGGTACATTTTGATATCTCTCCTTGGAAGATAATTATCTGTAAACCATAATGTCTGTTTCTGTCCTTTTAATATTTTACCTTTGTCCTTGGTTATAAGCAGTTTTTCCATGTTTTCACTAGGTATATTTTTCTTTGAAGTTATCCTGCATGTGATTCACACTGTTATTTATTTCTGTGGCTTGATAACTTTTATTAATTTTGGGCAATTTTTTTTTTTTTTGCTATTTTTCCTTAACATCTTGCTTATGTCCCCTCTGTGACTTTACATGATGTTCTTTATGCCTTTTTCTAACTTGCCTCCATCTGGATATTTTCCTTTCTGATGCTGTGTCTAATGTGTGATAAATCAATTTACTGAGTTCTTCATTTAGTTATTGTATTTTTAAATCTATAATTTCCATTTTATTTTCTAATAGATTCATCTCATTATCTATTTTCATAAATATATTAGGCCTGGATGCCTTTGTAGCACTAACATCCAAATTTCAACACCTAAACTAATGTTACTACTGAAAGCTTTAAGCTACCATTTTCTTCTTGGGTTTCCTTGACCTTGGGCCGCTTATTTGTGGTAAGATGCCTCAAGAAGAAAGTAGAAGATGATGCCAGATCACCTGAATGTCTTTTCTTTCTCCAAAAATTATGGTCCCTCAAGTCCTAGATGCCTTTGTTGCTCTCTGCTGCCTTCAGAAAACTATATTTTATAACTTGTCTGGTTTTTGTAGTTCTCTGCAAAAGGCTTGGTCTGATACAATGTACTCCTCATAGCCAGATGATTACAAGAATTAGCACATTCAAATGCTATTCCAGGAGAGGGTAGTAATGGAAACTCGGCATACTTCTTACATTGAAAGGACCAAGAAAAGGAGTGAATAACAATTTGCAAAGTTTGCCTAACACAGACAGTAATGGATAGATTGGGCAGGTAGAATTTCTCTGACCTAAAATTTTTTTATGTATTAAAATAATTTTAAAAATTTGATCTAGAAATTATTTAGCTCATTTTATTCATTAATAAAAGGAGGAAACTGCATCCCAGAGAATCTTGGCATCCGACTCTAGGACCAGCTGATGAGAATCAGAGTTGAAAGTGCCTCCCAGGTTTACAAACTTCCCATAAGGTATTCCCACAAAGATCATACGTTGAAGCCCTCACTAAATGAAGTGACTTCACTTGGAGAAAGGGCCTTTAAATAGGTTTTTAAGCTTAAATGAGGCCACAAGTGTAGGACCCCAATCTGATATGACTCATGGCATTATAAGAAGAGGAAGAGAGACCAGAGCTCTCTCTCCCTGTAGGCACACACAGAGAAAAAGCCATGTGAGGACACAGTGAGAAGGCTCATCTGCAAGCCAGGAAGTGAGGCCTTACCAAATAGCAACCCTTGTGGCACACTGATCTTAGCCTTCCAGCCTCAGAACCATGAGAAAATAAATTTCTGTTTTTAAGCCACATGGCCTGAGGAATTTTGTTATGGAAGCCTGAGCAGGATAACAGAGTGGCCTTTCCACTAAACCAGCTTCACCTTGTTCTTCAGAGCTCTGTTGAACCATAGAGATGTCTAAAGGGAGTCACTTTATGTCCACTCCCACTTCAATCAAAGGAAGGTCGGGATTCTTTATAAGATTTTGTTTGAAGAAAGGCTCTGCTAAAAATAATTCGGAAGTCAGTGATCCCATAATGTATCAAGATTAGGAGCATTTCATCAAATGTGGATATGTAAAAAAAAAAAGAGCAATATTTTCTTCCAGTTATTGTATTAGAAAGAGAGCTGAGATTGCTCTGTTGGACAGTGTGACATGAGGCAATTGATTTTAATTTCTCCAAGTTTCATTTTACCCACCTGTGTACCAGATAGTAATTCCAGTCCTTGCACAAAGTTGCCCGTGCAGGAAATACAAGTTTTGTCTTCTATAATTCAACTTAATTTTTATTTTGTCAAGATGGTAGAAATGTAATGTCATTCATTTTGAGATGCCTCTCTTTTCCATGGCTGTTTCTAAGTTCTAGGAAACTTAGTGTTATGGCCTCATTGTGAGGAGGAGAGGATTAGAGGGTATCTAACTGTTGATGATATGTATTCATGATGGCAAACATTCAGACATCCTTTTTCCCATGTGTTCAACTGTGGACACTCTACACGGGTTGCTGTTTGCTTCTTTCTGCAAGTGTCTTCAGCTTCAGTGGCTTTCCCTGCTGCTTTCATGTTATAATGTTCACTGGATGTGTTGAACTCTTGAAGGGGTGACCTCGGCTTTGCCGTTTTATACACAGCATGCAGACATTTCCTTTTGGTGATTTTGTATTCGTTTAGCCCATTCTGCATAATGGGAAACAAGTCACCAATGATTTCAGCTGCTGAGAATCTAGGAGTTTTACTAATTCTCTGGGGCTTAACCCAGGGAACTGGACATGGGACTCTACTTTCTTTGGGAGTTACCAATTTCTGTGCATACATTGCTTCTTGAACCCAATTTAAGGGAAGTGGATTGCCTTAGGGTATGAGAAGTTTTGTTCTTTTATCATTACCTTTATTTCCAAATTGATAGTCTTTACTGAGTCATTTCTTTTGCTTCGAGGGTCTTGGCTTTTGAAACACAAAGCCATAAATACACCTTCTATCTTTCTCTTCTACTGTCATATTTCTTCCCCGAGGCAGAAGCATAGAGTGGTCTAGCTGCCACTTGAATAATGGAGAAAGTAGAGAAAATTATAGGGAGGGAGGGATGGATGGATGGATAGATTGGTAGGTAGATAGATAGATTTCTCTTAAAACGTATTGCTTCAACTAGATATCTAGATTTACTTCTAGTTTTACAATTCTGGATTATAATAAGAATAATTATTTCATAGTTCCTTTTGCTGAGTACTCACTCTACCAGGTTACCATGATGAGCACTTTACATACAATAATCATTTTTAAACTTCCCAGTAATCCTATAAGACAGTCTTATCTTTAATTCACAAATAAGAAAACTGAGACTTGGAAATGGTAAACTAAGATCATGGAGTTCATAAGTGGCAGAGCCAGTATTCTAGTCCAGGTCTATCTTACCTTAACACTTGTTCTCTTAAACACTTTGAACTACTTCTCTTTAGGTGACTGAAGTCTTGTCATTCTATAACCTGTGTCAGAATATATTTAATTGTGTTTAGCAGATGGAAAGCTATGAGAGAAAGCATTAAGGCATTGACATTAGGTGTGAACCAAGCCATAACTTAGCCTGTGATAAGTAACTTGTTTATGCATATGTCTATTTAATCTTCACAGGAAAATTAAAAGATTGTCCTATTATGATATTCATTTTATAGATAAGAAACTGATGCACAGAAAGGATTTGAACCCATGTAGCTGGGCTCTAGAGGCTATGTTCTTAACCACCCTGTTTGGCTGCCTCATCCATAAAAGAGATAGGAGAGCGATGTGTACCCTTAGGAAGAGCCAGCCATGTGATGGACAAATGTATAGCTTCTGCAACTCTTCATGAGATCCTCATATCTGTGACTTCTACCTGCCTGAAGGCTTACTAAGCAAAATTATATACAGTGGGGAAGGTAATATTTCATCTCCCTTCAGGTCAGTTGGTTCTTAGCAGCATGCTTTCTGGCTTGAGATTTGAGGATCTCCAGACAGACAAACTCCACAGTCCCTCAAAGGTCAGTCTAAATATCAGTCATATAAACAGAAACTTAATCATAAGCACATGGCTGATTTATAGTTCTCAATTCATTCTTTCTTTTTCATGACAGGGCATAACATGGATAATAGAGAAGGCAAAGAGTCAAGGAGCTTCCTGACTCCCTTTGAACTTATCCCAAAGTTATTTCCCTGGCTATTTGCACTTGTAACCCTATACAACCTGAACATTTCTTTCTAACTTTGCCACCTGTTGAGTCTTGTGTCTTCCTTTATTTTTACCCATTTCCTTTGTAATAATAGTAGTAGTAGTTGTTGTTTTTGTGTGTGTGTATGAGAGAGAGAGAGAAAGGGAATATGTATTTATAAAAATATGATACCTTTGTTTCAATTTGTAAAATAAAGACATAATGAATGGAAACATATTTTGATTCTCAATGCATTGGTTTCAGCTTAATAAATGTGTGTTGTTCATGATAAGTAGGTCATTACTCGGAGCTCCATGCCGGCAAACCTCTCCTTTCCTTCCCCACAGGCAGCACCTGCATGTTGAAGTCCTCCTCAGAAGCCCACAGGAGATGGGCAGACATCACTGAGTCCTTTCTCAGATGAGCATCTATGATTGGACTCAATCATAAACTGTCTTCACTGTCTTTTTGACTGTTTACTCCCTCTGACAATAGCAGTGAGGAAATGATCTTCTAGTTCTGCTAGTAGATATCAGCTGGGCTAGCTTATTGCATTTAATGGATTTCAACAGACCTTTGACAAACTTTGTAATTAAATTGACTTACTTGCTCCCAGCTTTCTTTTGTTACTAAATGAACACTAATGCTACTGAGTTGCCATGGGTGTACCAGCATAGAAAATGATCCTGGATGCTTAGCTATGGTAATTTTACACTTTAGTCAGTCAGCGGGCATTACTTTAGGGAATCTAATTCTTTCTGCCATCAGCTTTTAGGCCGAGTCCAGTTCATCATGGGCCCGTGGTGATTACAAATCCAAACAACTCTTAGTTATCTGAGTAGGGATTACTCATGTGGTTTTGTCCCTGAGGCTAATATCTTTTCTCAGATTGGCATCATCTGTTCTTGGTCCCTGGTATAGAGGGACTGCTAGAGAATTCAGATGTTATCCTAAAGTAATCTGACCTTGTCCCCAGATCACTATCCCCATAATATTCACTGTTTCAAAGAAACAATAGAAGGCTTGTTTGTTTGCTGATACACTTGTCAATGTACCTCTGCTGTGCATCACCTATATTACTTACGTGAGGAGAGTATTGCCCCAAAAGCCGAGACCACTTTCCACCCTGGGTTCTGACACTCACTGATGATGGCTTTGAGCAAGTCATTTGATCTTTCTGGATCTCAATTTCTTCATCTGTACAGTGACAGAGTTGTTGTACTTCTAAGGACCTTTCCATCTCTGAAACTTCCCTTATTACACTCTGGAAACCTCATAAACCTTCCTTTCCACATTTTCTGTAACACGCCTTTAAAACTTTGCCTGGTTAGCATATCATGTAATAGCTCATGAGAGGGGTTGAGGAATCAGTTGTATGGTTTAGATGCCTAGCATGTGCTAAGAGCACTGTGGGGTGTTCTCTACTCTCCTGCCAAATTGATACTGAGCTGAATCAGGGAAATTGCCCAGTAAGCCTCCGTCTTTCTTCTCTCCATATAGGCAGCCTTGAATGTTGATTACATTCAGATCACAGTAAAACTTTTCATCCATTTAAAGAAATATATGTTTTCCATTCTAGAACTTGATTTTTTTTCCCACTTGAACTCATTTGCCTTTTCCCAACAGACACTATATTTAGTCAGATTGTGGAAACTAATTTTTGGTGTCACTGCACATTTGCTCAAGGTATTTATTTATTTTTAAAGTATAATAAGCTAATATTTGCCAGCAAAGGATCCTGTTTGAGGTTCACTGATGCAACTGGAGATGGTGGCAAGGGAATTCTAGTTCTGTTACCCAGCTTCCTGACGATGGCTCGGTATTCTAAATTGCACAGATTATCTCTCTGCTCTGAAATCTTAATACAAATAACTTTTCAATAATTAGTAAGGTTTTATCACATGCATAAAGACATTGTAAAGTTATGAAAAACACTAATGTTGTTTTAATTGCCTTTAAGTTCCCTATGGGAGTTATATTTTCATAAGGATACCCCTTATAATACTCACAGTTGTGAGGACACATCTGAGTACAGAGAGGAGTACCTTTTAATTTGCTTAACTCTTTCAAGCCCTTCCTTTATTTTGTATCCCAAATACTGTTTGACTTTTATGTATAAAAATTCTTATTTGAGGACTGCATTCAATTTTTAAAAGGTGGTAAATGGGAGATTCAAGTGCATACATAGGGGAGTAGCTAGGAATAGCTAGGCAAGAGAAAGGCAAAGGCTAGCAGTGAGATATTACCTTTGATCAACAAACCTAGGTATTAGGCATGTGGCATGCATGCTTCCAGAATGCAAGTGTGATTTATACTTTAATAAGAAACATGCAATTAAAATTTAATTCTCAAGATCATTTTCTTTAAAAGCAACAGAGATTTGTTAGAGTTATTGACCCCCTGCCTGGCCACTTTGGATACAGTGCATTGGGAATGCATAGTTGAATTGTCAAGCAAGCCTTGGGCATCTCTTTAGGTCTGATATGGAAGGACTCAACAACTTCCACTTGGACCTTACATACAAAACCCCTACCACCAACCAGGGAAGACCAATCAAGAATCATTGCTGCAGAAGTTTGTCATGCTCCTGCCATGCTGGAGTCCCCATCATCTTTCCTTTTTCCAGAGAATCTGCACTGTCCGCTCCTAAAATTCATCCCCGAGTCCCCACTTCTCAGTCCACCTCACTGTTGGAAAGTCAGCAAGAGTAAGAAATGAACAAAGGAAAGCTCTCCTCATCCTTGACTCTACTTTTCTGAATTCCAAATGGTATTCTTCAGTGCAGTATTCTTGCTTTTAGAATATAAAACCATATAACCACTGTTAAATGGTTATAAGAGACTGACCTTGACTAAGAAACATTCCCTTTGGTCTGTATCAAAGTCTAGTGCAAAGCTCCTCATTCATTCAGATCCAACTTGTTATAGATACTATGACCAATGGCTTAGAGCTTCCACTGCCCAACAGGTGTGATGGTGGGTGGAGGGGAATATTAAATCCTTCTGATGAATATTTTGCCAGAGAAGGAGGAGGCATGTGTGCCAATATAATTTCTAACTCTTAACATGTTCTCTAATAAAAACCATGTGATATTATTTTATAATATCATAAGACATCTACATTATTGTAGGATTCAGAAACTTCAACTTCAGATTATATGGGTAATTTCTCTGAACGAATAAAGAATGGATTCCACTTGCCAAGCTACTGAGTTATAAAGAACTTATTGAACAACATCTTTTTAAAAATACATTTGGGGACAAAATAAGCAGGGATGAAACCAAAAATGTTAGTTATATTTAAAATATTCAGTTGATGTATATTATTAGCTTTTAAACAATACTGAATATTTGAATAAAGTTTTAAAATCATGCACATACACACCTCTATGTCATGTTATTTGAGCTTTCAAACTGGAGCAGGGTCTTCCCTAGGAGATATTTAGCCACCTAATAAACAAGGGAAGATTAATTTAGGCTAGACAGAATTACGTATGTGCAAGCATGCCAGATTGGGAAAAAGGAAACTCCAATTCTAGTTCTGACTACATTAACCTCTGGTTCTGAGATCTTGAGAAAGGCCCTTGGTCATTCTGGGTTCTTGGTAACTTCCCTAGGCACACAAGACTGAGCCCATGACCTTTAGGGTCCCTGTTGAATATAATATTCTATGGTTCTAAGACTGATCTGATGGTACACAGCTATATAGCAGTGCAATTGATACGAGAGCAAAATTTAGTGCTCTTTCGCTAGACCTCTGTTTCTGCATGGACATAGCTTAAGGATTCCTGGAACTATTTGGGGAAGGATGAGGAAGATGGCAAGGAGGAACAGGGATGGTAATTGTTAGAAGAATAATATAGCTGGAGCAGTGGGATCGTGAACTAAGAATTCTTCACCCAAGCCACAGAGAGCAGGAAAAAAGAGACTTAGAAGCTGATAAAGTTTCAAACATGGGCACCAAATATACTCTCCTTTCCATGAGAAATGCACAAAGTGTTTGGTTAAAGGGGAAGGAGAATGAACACCTTACTGAACGTCTCCAATCTAAGCCCTAGAACTTTTGGAACGCTGACTGTGGTTAGATCACAGCCTTTTTGAGGTGAGATCAGCTGAATGATCCAGACTGGTCTGTGGAAAACCTTGGGTATAACCTGAAAATAAAGCAAGTGTTCATTGATCCAGATTTTATGGACCTGGACAAAAAATAAACTCAAGAATTACTTTGAGGTCAAGTGTGCCTTATGAACCATTATTATATGAGAAATGGAAATAGCAAAAGCAAAAATAAAGTGGAGATGGGCTCTACATTATATGTGGATATTCTGCTCTATGCAAGGGGGTTCTCCAGGATTATTTAAAATACAAACTCCTTAGTCTTTTGTGTATATGACTATAGATGTAGTTAATTAATTACTTAACAGAACTGGAAGTTGTAGGAAGATAAGATAGGCAAGTTGAATCACTTCCATTTGACTAGTAACAATAAAAATGAAGATAGAGGGACTTTGAAATGCCGGAGGAGGAAGACGTGGAGATCACCTTCCTCCCCACAAGTATAAATACATCTACATAAGGAACAGCTCCTATAGAACACGTACTAAATGCTGGCAGAAGACCTCAGAATTCCCAAAAGGCAAGAAACTCCCCATGTACTGGGGAAGGACAAAAGAAAAAAGGAAAAACAGAGACAAAAGAATAGGAATGGGACCTGCACCTCTGGGAGGGAGCTGTGAAGGAGGAAAAGTTTCCACACACTAGGAAGCCCCTTCACTGGTGGAGATGGGGTTGGGAGGGAAGCTTCGGACCCACGGAGGAGAGCACAGCAACGGGGGTGCAGAGGGCAAAGCAGAGAGATTCCTGCACAAAGGATCGGTGCCAACCAGCACTCACCAGCCGGAGTTATTTGTAGTGAGGTGGATGGACCTAGAGTCTGTCATACGGAGTGAAGTAAGTTAGAAAGAGAAAAAGAAATACCATATGCTCACACATATATATGGAATCTAAAAAAAAAAAAAATGTTTTTGAAGAACCTAGGGGCAGGACAGGAATAAAGACACAGATGTAGAGAATGGACTTGAGGTCACAGGGAGGGGGAAGGGTAAGCTAGGACCAAGTGAGAGAGTGACATGGACATATATACACTACCAAATGTAAAATAGCTAGCTAGTGGGAAGGAGCCGCATAGCACAGGGAGATCAGCTCTGTGCTTTGTGACCACCTAGAGGGCTGAGAGGGAGACGCAAGAGGGAGGGGATTTGGGGATGTATGTATACGTATAGCTGATTCACTTTGTTATACAGCAGAAACTAACACAACATTGTAAAGCCATTATACTCCAATAAAAATGTTTAAAAATAAAAAGTACTTTTCCTGAAATAAATAAATAAATAACAATTAAGGCAAAAAAAATCTCAAGATAATACCCTGGTTTTCTCTTCTGCTAATTAATTTTTGGAATTGATAAATGAATGGTCAATTTTTTGGAGCAGAATTATGAAACAGTAGTTTCCTTCTGAAATCATGCTAAATTATGTTTTCCACTTAGAGGTACAGCAGTGCGATCAGACAAAATTGTCAATCTAATGGCACCATGGAGGCATATTCAATGAGTACTTTTCTGTATCTTATTTTCATCCTCTTTACATGGGAGTAGTGGTAGTACTGAACTCACAGCTATATTGTGAGAAATATATAAGGTAATACATGTCAATCATGCCACACGTAGTTATGGCTTTTGCTTTTCCAATCTTACTCTTCAATGTTAATATTATTATTACCTGTTTAAAAATGTACACACTATTCAAAAATATTTCCTCTACCTCAAAAACACATATTACTGTTTGTAATCATACACTCATTTATGTGGTTAATTGAATAATGTCATCTCTCCCATTAGGCTGTATGCTCCCTGGCTCTGTTTCCTTCCATTTGTTCACCTCTGCACCCCGACATCTTCCATGGTACCAGCACACAGGATTAGAAATATATTAGATAGACATTATTTGGCCATTTTTTGAACTGCCAAAATGACATTTTCAAGTGGCTCTACCCAAGTCATCAGTACATGACTTTTCCTTTTGAAATTATGCTAAAATCTGCTTTTTATTTTAAATTCTAGCAAAACCCATTTTCCAATAGGTAGAGAACTGCAAAGCAACAACTAAAGGCTATATATCCAACTGAGTTAGGCACACACACACACACACACACAAACTCACCAACAACCACACAACAACTCCTTTCTTCTCTTGCCACACCCCCATATCTGCACCCACCATCGTCCATCTGCTTCAAGAGTAGAAGCAGAAAAGGAAATAGGTCTGTGGAATATTCTGGGGTTAGAGGTGTCTTGCTATACCTGGCTGTAGAGGGACATCGCTGGAGAAAGCTGTATTTTTCTGTGAGCTTTATTTTGTCCGTATCTCTTTGTTACCGTTATAGGGGTCAGTCGTGTGAGAAAGCCAGGGAGCCTGGAGATTGTTATGCACCAAATTCTGTTTAATATATGTTTCATAGGGGCACATTGCTTGCATCTACAAAAAGTCAAATGCTATTACAATCATCTTAACATCGACATTTCCTTTTTGTGGACTGTATTCGTTCTGTTTCCATCTTCACAAATACTTCCTAACTCTGCATATCATTTCTCTCTCAACCACCACTTGCTCCTCTCTCCACTTTTCTCCCCTCCATTGGAAGAGAGAGTCTTTGGTCTGTAGAACTATCCTAAACTTTAATCTACCAACACTATTCACAACGATAAGGATTTTTTTCTCACCCTTCATCTATACCATGGCATCAACTCATTGCCCTCTTGACCTCTTCTGGGAGTAGAATTAATACTACACACACATTCCCTATGATGCTTTATCTTGGGGGTTGGATCAGTGGTATATTTCCAGTCTTCTTTGTTGTGTCTGATTCAGTGTCAGTGCAGTTTGGGGGTATGTCCCCACCTGCCACTATTTGTCAGGATCTATTTGGAACTAAGAGTCCAGGAAGAAAGGCTTTAAATGAGCAAAATGAATGAAGGAGGAAGGAAGCCAGTACATAAACAACAGAGACTTTGCTGCAATTAAATGGGGGACTGTGATCAGATGGAAGCTGGTTAATACTTTCAATATTTATCAACGATGATTTGTGATGAGATAGTCATCACAAATAGTCATGGATAAGTATCTTCAGCCTAGAATCCTGGCAGGCCTCTCCAGACAAAAAATATTCAATATGTTTACCAGATTAATAAAATATATTCCATGAAAACCACTGCAGGTCTTATGCAGTGATTTAACACTGGCAGAAAACCAAACAAGACAATAATTTGACTGATCAAAGGGATGGATCTACATTTGCCCTGTCCTGAGTTGTAATTGCTTTATTCATTTGAATGTTCTCAGGACTATATAATTTTAGGATTGGAACTTGGAGAGGGCCATTTTCTAAAACTAACCTGTGAAACTACTCAAAGTGAGCTCCAGTCCCACATTATTGAAGATGATGTAAATTTTGGGAGACAGGAAGGCATGGGGAATAACTTACTTAGTAAACACTTCATTCATTTTGGCCTCCTAGCATCTGAGGCCATTTCCTTGTTTTAGAGAATACCCATCTTATTTAACAGAGCCTGTCTCCTAAATGCAGTCTCAGAATTCCAGATATTTGCTTTCTTAAGCATCCTTGCAACTAAGTGGAGGGCCTCTACCTTAGGCGCATGACCTGGGCACTACAGCCCAGACATGGTGACTCCAGACATTGATTTTGAAGCTAGTAACATAATGGAAAAACAGGGATCCTCTTGTGGCTGGCAGTGGTCAGTGGCTACATGTGCTTTCCAAATGCAGCAGTAGCTTTAACAGTAGACTCTCATGTCTAGCTTGGGTGATGCTGATTGTATGAACTGGAGTCAGTGCAGTCCAGTGGCTGCAGCCATGGTATCTTCATGGGGCCACTCCCACTGTGTGATTTGGAGAATTGTTTCTAACTGCATAGGCTGCAAGCCTGGTTTCCCCAAACCTTTTGGAGATTATGTGAGCTATGATATAACCTCTGGTTAATAAGTTAACCAGAATTGACTTTTGTTGCTTATAACTAACACCTTAACTAATACAAAGCCAAAGATAGACCCAGAAGTGATTTGGCTATTGTATTAGTTTTTAATTGCTGTTTAACAAATTAACAAAAACTTAGGGGCTTAAAACAACAAACATTTATCGTCTCACACTTTCCATGGGTCAGCCATCAAGGCATGGTATATCTGTATCCTCTGCTCAGGATCACAAAAAGATGTAATCAAGATGTTGGCTGAGTTGCATTCTCATCAGAGACTCGATTGAAGAAGGATTTGTTTCCAAGCTCCCTCAGCTTGTTAGCAGAATTCATTTTTTTGCAGCTGTAGAATTTGTGGTGGCTTGTTTCATTAAGTCCAGTAGGATGGAGTTGCAAACCTTTAGACATTCTTTGAAATAGCTCACCTGATTTAGCCAGGACTGCCCAAGATAATCTCCCTTTTGATTTAACAAAGTCTATCTATTCGGTGCTTTAATGACATCAGTAAAATCCTTCCACCTTTGCCATATAAGGTAATTTAATCAGAAGAGTAACATCCCATCACCTTTGCCATATTCTAGTGGTTAGAATCAAGTGGCATGTCCTGCATGCTCTCAAGAACAGGGGATTATACAAGAGTGTGGGTCATTAGGGGTCATCTTAGAATTCTGCCTTCCACAATTGGGTTCACACACATGCATCTTTATGCAACTGAACTTACCATTTCAAATTGAGCTTTTTTTTGTTTTTTGGCATGATTCTTTTTTTATTATTATTATTTTGGGGGGGTATAGTTGTTTTACAATGTGTTAGTTCCTACTGTACAGCAAAGTGGAGTTCCCTGTGCTATACAGGTTCTTATTAGTTACCTATTTTATACATATTAGTGTATATACATCAATCCCAATCTCCCAATTCATCCCACCACCACCACTCCACCCCCGCTTTCCCCCCTTGGTGTCCATACATCTGTTCTCTACATAATGGTTCCTAGTAAAAATCCTCCTAGTGATATTAGGGCCCTCCATAAAATCTACCTTGAAGCAAGGATTTCCTTTTGAGTTAATAAGCTGTACTCTGAATTAGATGATGATTTTGCTCCCAAGTTTATAAAAAGATGATACAATTTTGTTACATGGCTATAGACTGACTAAGCCTGTACTTTGTTTGGATGACCAGAGAGTAATTAAGGCTAATAAGTTCAGAGAATCTGTGGGTAATTAGTACATGGGGAGCTTAGCCTGTGATTGCCTGGCTGTTCTCAATAAAAGGTCCTCCTCCACCCAGTTAAATCCCCCCAAAAGGTGAAGCCCTCTTGGTTGAGCAGCCTGTCAGCGTCTGTTCTATGCAGTTACTGTTCCATACACTGGGACCTGCTCACAGAATTGCCATCCTGATTGGCTAGGGCTGAGGCAATGCTGCTTAGAGAGGGACCTCATGGGCTGCTCAGATGTTAACTCCCCTTCCTTGCCCCCTACACCATCTTGGCATCTTGCCCATGAGACTTAAGTGTAAGACCCCGAGTGTGTAGCTCTTGCTGTCTTCTGCACTGAGAACCTTCATTTTCTCCATCAGATGTAGAAGTGGTAGGAGTTGGCCATAGCTTGCTTTTGTTTTTACTTCTTTCTGGTGAATTCATGTTCCCTAAGGGCCCACACAATTTAATTAAAATAACTTGCTCTTAGTTTTGCCTTCAGAAATAGAAGATTATTTTTGTAAACAGGCTAAAAAATGGTGGGAAATAGGAGTCAAAGTTGTTTTCTGGAGTGTGATAAGAAGCACAAAATTAACTTAGACTGTCACAATCTTCTGGACTTTCAAGACTTATTGCGTGTGTGATGTCTGGCATTCGTTTAAAAGGCAAATGTGTATCATTCTAATCTAATTCGTTCATTAAAATTTTAACTATGCTTAACTGGAGAAGGAATTCATTTTTATGTTTTGATGAGGCTTTCTCCCTCATATATTTTCACTTCTCTTCTCCACTGATTTTGCTTGTCATTAAATGCAAGTTCAAGGCTCTCTTAATCTTAAAGCAGACAAGTAAATGAACAAACAAAGCCTCTATGGTCCGAAGTTCCCTGCTAGCTACTGCCCTGGCTTGCCTCTTGTCTTCACAGTCAGGTTCTTCAGAATCTACAGAACTTGGTCTCTTCTTTCTTACCTCTCATTTACTCTGCAGACCACATTGATCAGACTCTGCCCTTGCTAGTTCGTTGAAATGGCCGTAACACTTGCCCCTGTGACTTGCTGACTACATAATTAATGAGCATCACCCTGTTGTCATCTTTTGGCATCCTTGGCCATTTGGTTCATGCTTCTTGCCTCTAAAAGACAACACACTCCCCTCGTTTTCCTACCTTTTAATGTCTTTTTCTCAGTGCCCTTTGTCTTTTATCCTCCTCTTCTTATACCTGCCACCAACGACCCCCTCCCCCCACTCCACCAGCCTCATATTGTTACTCTATAGAGTCAGGACTTCATACTTCTCTTGTCATGCTGCATGATCTTTGGGGGATTTTTCATATTCTGTGTTTTATCAATCACATGTTTACTAGTGTCTCCCCCTTCCCCACCAAGAGATAATTGCTACTTAAATTTTGTTTAATTGTTTTCTTGCTCTTTATAGTTTTCCTATCTTTGTTTACATCTGTGTATTTTACAAAATACTACAGACTGAGTGGTGTAAACCACAGAAATGTATTTTCTCCCAGTTCTGGAAGCTGGAAGTCCAAGACCAAGGTGTCAGCAGGTTTGATTTCTCCCCAGGCTTCTTTCCTTGGCTTGCAAATGGCTGACTTTTTGCTGTGTCCTCACATGGTCTTTCCTCTCTGCACACATATCCCTGAAGTCCATGTGTGTCCAAGTTTCCTCTTCTCATAAGGACACCAGTCACGTTGGCGTAGGGCCCATCTTACTGACCTTTGAACTTATCACCTCCATAAAGGTGCTATATTCAAATACAGCCACATTTTGAGGTGCTAGGGGATTTGGGTTTCAACATATAAATTTTGGCCTTTTTGAGATTTTTTCCTCTACTCTGTTGTTATCAATCATCTTTTACCAATGACCCCTTTTCACATCACAAGATAACAGCTACTTAAATTTTTATGTAAATATTTTCTTTTCTTTATAGTAGTCCCATATTTGTTAATCCCTAAATAATGTTTTATTTATTTTTGAAATTTATACATATTGAATCATATTGTATATATGCTTTGGTGACTTATTTCTTTCATCTACTGTTAGTTTTTAAAGATTCGTACACAGTGATGCTTGTAGCTGCGTTTCATTCATTTTCACCATTATTTAGTACTTCATTGTATAAGTATACAACACAAAATTTATTCACTTTATGGCCTATATATATTTATTTTCTAGTATTTTTGACTGTTATGAACAATACTGCTATAAATAATTCTGGCACATATCTCTTAGTGCCCAAGTCTTTCTCTGTTTAAGAGTGGACACTTGAAGAATATATACGAAATTAACTTTATCAGGTAGTGCCAAACTTTTCCAAATACATTGAGTACATTTAGTCTCCTTCTATCAGAGGATTAATTTATTTTGTTCTATGCTATTACAACCTTGCCCATCTACAGTTTAATATATTTTGAATCAGGTCATAAACTGTTGTATAGGAAAAGAATGGTGCCTGTAGACATTGATTTTGCCACTGAACCTAGGTCTCATGGGGATCCTAAGGATTCCAATTCCTTATGTGACGATTTATGAAATATGAAGTTAGGCCTATTATCCAGGTGATTTAATTTAATATTTTGTTCTGAGATATCCATATTAGTGGGATTGGAATACAGTTGAAGTCCTAGGGACTATATTGAGCTACTTGCTTAAGTTCTCCAAAACACTTGTCATGAGAGTAGTTTTTGATAATTTCACTTCAAACAAATTTTTTTTTAGGTTAAACTTAAAGACACATATATGTTGACCAAGTTATAAAGGATAGCTAACATTTTTGTTTATTGTTTCCTATTCCTTTCTCAGAGGTCTTTGGAATAGCTTACTACAGTAAACCGAAACATTACTTTGGGAATAATTATCATAAGAATGTATATCAATTCGATAAGTAGACAGTTGTAAAACAAAATTTTGGCCTAGGCCCTAATCCAGATAGGAAAGTGTCCAAATGACTTAAAAGTTCCAAGTAGCATAAAAGGATTCAGCAGAATATACTACCAGTGGTCTGATTTTTTTTTTCAGAAATGTAAACCAAAATAGGCTACAATAATATTTTATTTTCTAAAATTTTTTTGTGTGTGTGTTAGTTTCTGCTTTTTAAGAAGGTGAATCAGCTATACATATACATATATCTCCATATCTCCTCCCACTTGCTTTCCCTCCCACCCTCCCTATCCCACCCCTCAAGATGGACACAAAGCACCGAGCTGATCTCCCTGTGCTATGCCGCTGCTTCCCACTAGCTATTTCACATTTGGTAGTGTATATATGAACATGCCACACTCTCACTTCGTCCCAGCTTACCCTTCCCCATCCTCGTGTCCTCAAGTCCATTCTCTACATGTGCATCTTTATTCCTGTCCCGCCTCTAGTTTCTTCAGAACGATTTTTTTTTTTTAGATTTCATATATATGTGTTAGCATACGGTATTTGTTTTTCACTTTTTGACTTACTTCACTCTGTATGACAAACTCTAGGTCCATCCACCTCACTACAAATAACTCAGTTTCCTTTCTATTTATAGCTGAGTAATGTTCCATTGTGTATATGTGCAACATCTTCTTTATCCATTTGTCTATTGATGGACACTTAGGTTGCTTCCGTGTCCTGGCTATTGTAAATAGAACTGCAATGAACATTGTGGTACATGACTCTTTTTGAATTATGGTTTTCTCAGGGTATATGCCCAGTAGTGGGATTGCTGGGTCGTATGGTAGTTCTACTTTTAGTTTTTTAAGGAACCTCCATACTGTTCTCCACAGTGGCTATATCAATTTACATTCCCAAAAACAGTGCAGGAGGGTTCCCTTTTCTCCACACCCTCTCCTGCATTTATTGTTTGTAGATTTTTGATGATGTCCATTCTGACCAGTGTGAGATGATATCTCATTGTAGTTTTGATTTGTATTTCTCTAATGATTAATGATGTTGAACATTCTCTCATGTATCTCTTGGCAATCTGTATAACTTCTTTGGAGAAATGTCTATATCTTCTGCCCATTTGTGGACTGGGTTGTTTGTTTTTTTCATATTGAGCTGCATGAGTTGCTTGTATGTTTTGGAGATTAATCCTTTATCAGTTGCTTCATTTGCAAATATTTTCTCCCATTCTGAGGGTTGTCTTTTTGTCTTGTTATGGTTTCCTTTGCTGTGCAAAAGCTTTTAAGTTTAATTAGGTCCCATTTTTTCTTTTTGTTTTTATTTCCATTTCTCTAGGAGGTGGGTCAAAAAGGATCTTGATGTGATTTTATTTCATAGAGTTTTTCTGCCTATGCTTTCCTCTAAGAGTTTTATAGTGTCTGGCCGTACATTTAGGTCTTTAATCCATTTTGAGTTTATTTTTGTGTATGGTGTTAGGGAGTGTTCTAAATTTCATTCTTTTATATGTAGCTGTCCAGTTTTTCCCAGCACCACTTATTGAAGAGGCTGTCTTTTCTCCATTGTATTTTCCAGACTCCTTTATCAAATATAAGGTGACCATATGTGCGTGGGCTTATCTCTGGGCTTTCTATCCTGTTCCATTGATCTATATTTCTGTTTCTGTGCCAGTACCATACTGTCTAGATTACTGTAGCTTTGTAGTAGAGTTGGAAGTCCAGGAGCCTGATTCCTCCAGCTCCGTTTTTTTTCTCAAGATTGTTTTAGCTATTCAGGCTTTTTTGGGTTCCCATACAAATTGTGACATTCTTTGTTCTAGTTCTGTGAAAAATGCCAGTGGTAGTTTGATAGGGATTGCATTGAATCTGTAGATTGCTTTGGGTGGTATAGTCATTTTCACAATGTTGATTCTTCCAATCCAAGAACATGGAATATCTCTCCATCTATTTGTATCATCTTTAATTTCTTTCATCAGTGTCTTATAGTTTTCTGCATACAGGTCTTTTGTCTCCTTCGGTAGGTTTATTCCTAGGCATTTTATTCATTTTATTTTCTGTATTTTTTTAAACAGCAGATTCTTATTAGTTGCCCATTTTATACATATTAGTGTATACATGTCAATCCCAATCTCCCAATTCATCACACCACCATCCTCACCCCCCCGCCACTTTCCCCCCTTGGTGTCCATACATTTGTTCTCTATATCTGTGTCTCTATTTCTGCCTTGCAAACAGTTAATCTGTACCATTTTTCTAGATTCCACATATATGCATTTATATGCAATATGTGTTTTTCTCTTTTTGACTTACTTCACTCTGTATGACAGTCTCTAGATCCATCCATGTCTCTACAAATGACTCAATTTCGTTCCTTTTTATGGCTGAGTAATATTCCATTGTATATATGTACCACATCTTCTTTATCCATTCGTCTGTTGATGGGCATTTAGGTTGCTTCCATGACCTGGCTATTGTAAATAGTGCTGCAGTGAATATTGGGGTGCATGTCTTTTTGAATTATGGTTTTCTCTGGGTATATGCCCAGTAGTGGAATTGCTGGGTCATGTGGTAATTCTATTTTTAGTTTTTTAAGGAACCTCCATACTGTTCTCCATAGTGACTGTATCAATGTACATTCCCACCAACAGTGCAAGACGGCTCCCTTTTCTCCACACCCTCTCCAGCATTTCTTGTTTGTAGATTTTCTGATGATGCCCATTCTAACTGGTGTGAGGTGATACCTCATTGTAGTTTTGATTTGAATTTCTCTAATACTTAGTGATGTTGAGTGGCTTTTCATGTGCTTCTTGGCCATCTGTATGTCTTCTTTGGAGAAATGACTATTTAGGTCTTTGGCCCATTTTTGCATTGGGTTGTTTGTTTTTTTAATATTGAGCTGCATGAGCTGTTTATATATTTTGGAGATTAATCCTTTGTCTGTTGATTCATTTGCAAATATTTTCTCCCATTTAGAGAGTTGTCTTTCTGTCTTGTTTATAGTTTCCTTTGCTTTGCAAAAGCTTTTAAGTTTCATTAGGTCCCATTTGTTTATTTTTGTTTTTATTTCCATTACTCTAGGAGGTGGATCAAAAAAGATCTTGCTGTGATTTATGTCAAAGGGTGTTCTTCCTATGTTTTCCTCTAAGAGATTTATAGTGTCCAATCTTAAATTTAGATCTCTAATCCATTTTGAGTTTATTTTGTTTTTGGTGTTAGGGAATGTTCTAATTTCATTCTTTTACATGTAGCTGTGCAGATTTCCCAGCATCACTTATTGAAGAGACTGTCTTTTCTCCATCGTATATACTTGCCTCCTTTGTCATAGATTAGTTGACCATAGGTGGATGGGTTTATCTCTGGGCTTTCTATCCTGTTCCATTGACCTATATCTCTGTTTTTGTGCCAGTACCATATTGTCTTGATTACTGTAGCTTTGTAGTATAGTCTGAAGTAAGGGAGTCTGATTCCTCCAGCTCCATTTCTTTCCCTCAAGACTGCTTTGGCTAATCAGGGTCTTTTGTGTCTCTATACAAATTTTAAGATTTTTTTTCTTTATTTTCTCATTTAAAAAATGCCATTGGTAATTTGATAGGGATTGCATTGACTCTGTAGATTGCTTACGGTAGTATAGTCATTTTCACAATATTGATTCTTCCAATCCAAGGACATGGTATATGTCTCCATCTGTATCATCTTTAATTTCTTTCATCAGTATCTTATACCTTTCTGCATACAGGTCTTTTGTCTCCCTAGGTAGGTTTATTCCTAGATATTTTATTCTTTTTGTTGCAGTGGTAAATGGGAGTGTTTCCTTAATTTCTCTTTCAGATTTTTCATCATTAGTGTATAGGAATGCAAGAGATTTCTGTGCATTAATTTTGTATGCTGCAACTTTACTAAATTCATTGATTACCTCTAGTAGTTTCCTGGTGGCATCTTTAAGATTATCTGTGTATGCTGTCATGTCATCTGCAAACAGTGACAGTTTTACTTCTTCTTTTCCAATTTGTATTCATTTTATTTCTTTTTCTTCTCTGATTGCCGTGGCTAGGACTTCCAAAACTATGTTGAAAAATAGTGGTGAGAGTGGACATCATTGTCTTGTCCCTTATCTTAGAGGAAATGCTTTCAGTTTTCACCATTGAGAATGATGTTTGCTGTGGGTTTGTCATATATGGCCTTTATTACAATGAGGTAATTTCCCTCTATGCCCACTTTCTGGAGAGTTTTTATGATAAGTGCGTGTTGAATTTTGTCAGTAGCTTTTCCTGCATCTATTGAGATGATCATATGGATTTTCTCCTTCAATTTGTTAATATGGTGTATCACATTGGTTGATTTGCGTTTATTGAAGAATCTTTGCATCCCTGGGATAAATCCCACTTGATCATGGTGTATGATCCTTTTAATGTGTTGTTGGATTCTGTTTGCTAGTGTTTTGTTGAGGATTTTTGCATCCATATTCATGAGTGATATTGGTCTGTAATTTTCTTTTTTTGTAGTATCTTTGTCTGGTTTTGGTATCAGGGTGATGGTGGCCTCGTAGAATGAGTTCGGGAGTGTTCCTTCCTCTGCAGTTTTTTTGGAAGAGTTTGAGAAGGATGGGTGTTAGCTCTTCTCTAAATGTTTGATAGAATTGACCTGTGAAGCCATCTGGTCCTGGAATTTTGTTGGTTGGAAGATTTTTAGTCACAGTTTCAATTTCATTACTTGTGATTGGTCTGTTCATATTTTCTATTTCTTCCTGGTTCAGTCTTGGAAGATTATACCTTTGTAAGAATTTGTCCATTTCTTCCAGGTTGTCCATTTTATTGGCATAGAGTTGCTTGTAGTAGTCTCAGGATGCTTTGTATTTCTGCAGTGTCTGTTCTTACTTCTCCTTTTTTCATTTCTAATTTTATTGATTTGAGTCTTCTCCCTCTTTTCCTTGATGAGTCTGGCTAATGGTTTATCAATTTTGTTTACCTTCTCAAAGAACCAGCTTTTAGTTTTTAGATGTTTGCTATTGTTTTCTTTGTTTCTACTTCATTTATTTCTGCTCTGATCTTTATGATTTTTCCTTCTGCTAACTTTGGGTTTTGTTTGTTGTTCTTTCTCTAGTTCCTTTAGGTGTAAGGTCAGATTTTTTGAGATTTTTCTTGTTTCTTGAGGTAGGCTTATATTGCTATAAACTTCCCTCATAGAACTGCTTTTGCTGCCTCTCGTAGGTTTTGGATCATCGTGTTTTCATTGCCATTTATCTCTAGGTATTTTTTGATTTCCTCTTTGATTTCTTCAGTGATCTCTTGGTTATTTAGTAGCATATTGTTTAGCTTCCATATGTTTGTGTTTCTTACTTTTTTTTCCTTAATTGATTTCTAATCTCATAGCGTTGTGGTCAGAAAAGATTCTTGATATGCTTTCCATTTTCATATTTACTGAGGCTTGATTTGTGACCCAAGATGTGATCAATCCTGGAGAATGTTCCTTGCGCACTTGAGAAGAAAGTGTAGTCTGCTGTTTTTGGATGGAATGTCCTATAAATATCAATTAAGTCTATCTGGTCTTTTGTGTCATTTATAGCTTCTGTTTCCTTATTAAATTTCTGTGTGGATGATCTGTCCATTGGTGTATGTGAGGTGTTAAAATCCCCCACTGTTATTGTGTCACTGTCGATTTCCTCTTTTATAGCTGTTAGGAATTGCCTTATGTATTGAGGTGCTCCTATGTTGGGGGCATATATATTTAGAATTGTTATATCTTCTTCTTGGATTGATCCCTTGATCATTATGTAGTGTTCTTCCTTGTCTCTTTTAACATTCTTTATTTTAAAGTCTATTTTATTTGATATCAGTATGGCTACACCAGCTTTCTTTTGATTTCCATTTGCATGGAATATATTTTTCCATCCCCTCACTTTCAGTCTGTATGTGTCCCTAGGTCTGAAGTGTGTCTCTTGTAGCCAGCATATATATAGGTCTTGTTTTTGTACCCATTCAGCAAGCCTGTGTCTTTTGGTTGGAGCATTTAATCCATTCATGTTTAAGGTAATTATCAATATGTCTGTTCCTATTACCATTTTCTTAATTGTTTTGGGTTTGTTTTTGTAGGTCTTTTTCGTCTCTTGTGTTTCCCACTTAGAGAAGTTCCTTCAGCGTTTGTTGTATAGCTGGTTTGGTGGTGCTGACTGCTCTTAGCTTTTGCTTGTCTGTAAAGCTTTTGATTTCTCCATCGAATCTGAATGAGATCCTTGCCAGGTAGAGTAATCTTGGTTGTAAGTTCTTCCCTTTCATCACTTTAAATATGTTGCCACTCCCATCTGGCTTGTACAGTTTCTGCTGAGAATTCAGCTGTTAACCTTATGGGAGTTCCCTTGTATGTTATTTGTCGTTTTTCCCTTGCTGCTTTCAATAATTTTTCTTTGTCTTTAATTTTTGCCAATTTGAATACTATGTGTCTTGATGTGTTTCTGCTTGGGTTTATCCTGTATGAGCCTCTCTGTGCTTCCTGGACTTGAGTGGCTATTTCCTTTCCCAAGTTAGGCAAGTTTTCTACTATAATCTCTTCAAATATTTTCTTGGGTCCTTTCTCTCTCTCTTCTCCTTCAGGGACCCCTATAATGCGAATGTTACTGTGTTTAATGTTTCCCAGGGGTCTCTTAGGCTGTCTTCATTTCTTTTCATTCTTTTTTCTTTATTCTGTTCTGCAGCAGTGAATTCCACCATTCTGTCTTCCAGGTCACTTATCCGTTCTTCTGCCTCAGTTATTCCGCTATTGATTCCTTCTAGTGTATTTTTCATTTCAGTTATTATATTGTTCATCTCTGTTTGTTCGTTAATTCTTCTAGGTTTTTGTTAGACATTTCTTGCATCTTCTTGATCTTTGCCTCTATTCTTTTTCCAAGGTACTGGATCCTCTTCACTATCATTATGCTGAATTCTTTTTCTGGAATGTTGCCTATCTCCACTTCATCTAGTTGTTTTTCTGGGGTTTTATCTAGTTCCTTCATCTGGTATATAGCCCTCTGCCTTTTCATCTTGTCCGTCTTTCTGTGAATGTGGTTTTTGTGCCACAGGCTACAGGATTATAGTTCTTCTTGCTTCTGCTATCTGCCCTCTGGTGGATGAGGCTATCTAAGAGGCTTGTGCAAGTTTCCTGATGGGAGGGACTGGTAGTGGTTAGAGCTGGCTGTTGTTCTGGTGGGCAGAGCTCAGTAAGTCTTTAATCCGCTTGTCTGCTGGTGGGTGGGGCTAGGTTTCCTCCCTATTGGTTTTTTGGCCTGAGATGACCCAACACTGGAGCCTACCCAGGCTCTTTGGTGGGGCTAATGGCGGACTCTGGGAGGGCTCACGCCAAGGAGTACTTCCCAGAACTTCTGCTGCCAGTGTCCTTGTCCTCACGGTGAGACACAGCCACCCCCTGCCTCTGCAGGAGACCCTCCAACACTAGCAGGTAGGTCTGGTTCAGTCTCCTATGGGGTCACTGCTCCTTCCACTGGATCCCAGTGCACACACTATTTTGTGTGTGGTGGAGTCTCTGTTTCCTCCAGTCCTGTTAAAGTCCTCCAATGAAGTCCCGCTAGCATTCAAAGTCTGATTCTCTAGGAATTCCTCCTCCCGTTGCCAGACCCCCATGTTGGGAAGCCTGACATGGGTCTCAAAACCTTCACTCCAGTGGGTGGACTTCTGTGGTATAAGTGTTCTCCAGTTTGTGAGTAACCCACCCAGCAGTTATGGGATTTGATTTTATTGTGATTGCACCCCTCCTACCGTCTCATTGTGGCTTCTCCTTTGTCTTTGGATTGGGATATCTTTTTTCGTGAGTTTCAGTGTCTTCCTGTCAATAATTGTTCAGCAGTTAGTTATGATTCCTGTGCACTTGCAAGAGGGAGTGAGAGCCAGTATTTTATTCTTTTTGTTGCAATGGTAAGTGGGAGTGCTTCCTTAACTTCTCTTTCAGATTTTTCGTCATTATTGTATAGGAATGCAAGAGATTTCTGTGCGTTAATTATGTATCCTGCTACTTTACCAAATTCATTGATTAGCTCTAGTAGTTTTCTGGTAGCATCTTTTTTTTTTTTTTTGGCGGTACGCAGGCCTCTCACTGCTGTGGCCTCTCCCATTGTGGAGCACAGGCTCCGGACGCGCAGGCCCAGCGGCCATGGCTCACGGGCCCAGCCACTCCGCGGCACGTGGGATCCTCCCAGACCGGGGCACGAACCGGCGTCCCCTGCATCGGCAGGCGGACTCTCAACCACTGCGCCACCAGGGAAGCCCTCTGGTAGCATCTTTAAGATTCCCTATGTATAGTATCATTTCATCTGCAAACAGTGACAGCTTTACTTCTTCTTTTCCAACTTGGATTCCTTTTATTTCTTTTTCTTCTCTGACTGCTGTGGCTAAAACTTCCAAAACTATGTTGAATAATAGTGGTGAGAGTGGACAACCTTGTCTTGTTCCTGATCTTAGCAGAAATGGTTTCAGTTTTTCGCCATTGAGAACCATGTTGGCTGTGGGTTTGTCATATATGGCCTTTATTATGTTGAGGTAACTTTCCTCTTTGCCTACCTTCTGGAGGGTTTTTATCATAAATGGGTGTTGAATTTTGTCAAAATCTTTTGCTGCACGTATTCAGATTATCGTATGGTTTTTCCCCTTCAGTTTGTTAATATGGTGTATCACATTGGTTGATTTGCGTATATTGAAGAATCCTTGCATTCCTGGGATAAACCCCACTTGATCATCGTGTATGATCCTTTTAATGTGCTGTTGGAGTCTGTTTGCTAGTATTTTGTTGAGGACTTTTGCATCTATGTTTATCAGTGATATTGGCCTATAGGTTTTTTTGTGTGACATCTTTGTCTGGTTTTGGTATCAGGGTAATGGTGGTCTCATAGAATGAGTTTGGGAGTGTTCCTCCCTCTGCTATATTTTGGAAGAGTTTGAGAAGGATGGGTGTTAGCTCTTCTCTAAATGTTTGATAGAATTTGCCTGTGAAGCCATCTGGTCCTGGGCTTTTGTTTATTGGAAGATTTTTAATCACAGTTTCAATTTCAGTGCTTGTGATTGGTCTGTTCATATTTTCTATTTCTTCCTGGTTCAGTCTCGGAAGATTGTGCTTTTCTCAGAATTTGTCCATTTCTTCCAGGTTGTCCATTTTATTGGTATATAGTTGCTTGCAGTAATCGCTCATGATCCTTTGTATTTCTGCTGGTTACTTCTCCTTTTTCATTTCTAATTCTATTGATTTGAGTCTTCTCCCTTTTTTCTTGATGAGTCTGGCTAATGGTTTATCAATTTAGTTTATCTTCTCAAAGAACCAGCTTTTAATTTTTTTAATGTTTGCTATTGTTTCCTTCATTTCCTTTTCATTTATTTCTGATCTGATCATTATGATTTTATTTCTTCTGCTAACTTTGGGGTTTTTTTGTTCTTCTTTCTCTAATTTCTTTTGGTGTAAAATTAGGTTTATTTGAGATGTTTCTTGTTTCTTGAGGTAGGATTGTATTGCTGTAAACTTCCCTCTTAGAACTGCATTTGCTGCATCCCACAGGTTTTGTTTATTTATTTATTTATTTATTTTTGCGGTATGCAGGCCTCTCACTGTTGTGGCCTCTCCCGTTGCGGAGCACAGGCTCCGGACGCTCAGGCTCAGCGGCCATGGCTCACGGGCCCAGCCGCTCCGCGGCATATGGGATCCTCCCGGACCGGGGCACGAACCCGTATCCCCTGCATCGGCAGGCGGACTCTCAACCACTGCGCCACCAGGGAGGCCCTCATCCCACAGGTTTTGAGTTGTCGTGTTTTCATTTGTCATTTGTTTCTAGGTATTTTTTATTTCCTCTTTGATTTCTTCAGTGGTCTCTTGGTTATTTAGTAGTGTATGGTTTAGCCTCCATGTATTTGTATTTTTTTCAGATTTTTTCCTGTAATTGATATCTAGTCTCATAGTGTTGTGGTTGGAAAAAATGCTTGATACGATTTCAATTTTCTTAAATTTACTAAGGCTTGATTTGTGACCCAAGATATGATGTGTCCTGGAGAATGTTCCATGAGCACTTGAGAGGAAAGTGTATTCTGTTGTTTTTGTATGGAATGTCCTATAAATATCATTTAAGTCCATCTTGTTTAATGTATCATTTAAAGCTTCTGTTTCCTTATTTATTTTTATTTTGGATGATCTCTCCATTGGTGAACGTTGGGTGTTAAAGTCCCCTAGTATGATTGTGTTACTGTCAGTTTCCCCTTTTATGGCTTTTTGCATTTGCCTTATGTATTGAGGTGCTCCTATGTTGGGTGCATAAATATTTACAACTGTTATATCTTCTTCTAGGATTGATCCCTTGATCATTATGTTCTTCCTTGTCTCTTACAGTAGTCTTTATTTTAAAGTCTATGTTGTCTGATATAAGAATTGCTACTCCAGCTTTCCTTTGATTTCCATTTACGTGGAATATCTTTTTCCACCCCCTCACTTTTGGTCTGTATGTGTCCCTAGGTCCGAAGTGGGTTTCTTGTAGCCAGCATATATATGGATCTTGTTTTTGTATCCATTCATCCAGTCTGTGTCTTTTGGTTGAATCATTTAATCTGTTTAAGGTAATTATCGATATGTATGTGCCTATTACCATTTTCTTAATTGTTTTGGGTTTCTTATTGTAGGTCTTTTCCTTCTCTTGTGTTTCATGCCTAGAGAAGTTCCTTTAGCATTTGTTGCAAAGCTCGTTTGGTCGTGCTGAATTCCCTTAGGTTTCGCTTGTCTGTAAGGTTTTAATTTCTCCGTCGAATCTGAATGAGATCCTTTCTGGGTAGAGTAATCTTGGTTGTTGGTTTTTCCCTTTCCTCACTTTAAATAAGTACTGCCACTCCCTTGTGGCTTGCAAAGTTTCTGCTGAAAGATCAGCTACTAACCTTATGGGGATTCCCTTGTATGTTATTTTTCCCTTGCTGCTTTTAATATTTTTTCTTTGCAGTTTATTTTTGATTGTTTGATTAATATGTGTCTTGGCATGTTTCTCCTTGGATTTATCCTGTATGGGACTCTCTGTGCTTCCTGGACTTGATTGACTGTTTCCTTTCCCATATTAGGGAAGTTTTCAACTATAATCTCTTCAAATATTTTCTCAGTCCCTTTCTTTTTCTCTTCTTCTTCTGGGACCCCTGTAATTAAAATGTTGGTGGGTTTAGTGTTGTCCCAGAGGTCTCTGAGACTGTCCTCAATTCTTTTCATTCTTTTGTCTTTATTCTGCTCTGCAGTAGTTATTTCCACTATTTTATCTTCCAGGTCACTTATCTGTTCTTCTGCCTCACTTATTCTCCTATTGATTCCTTCTAGAGAATTTTAAATTTCATTTATTGTGTTGTTCATCATTGTTTGTTTGCTCTTTAGTTCTTCTAGTTCCATATTAAACGTTTCTTGTATTTTTTCCATTCTATTTCCAAGATTTTGGATATCTTTACTGTCATTGCTCTGAATTCTTTTTCAGGTAGACTGCCTATTTCCTCTTCATGTGTTTGGTCTGGTGGGGTTTTACCTTGTTCCTTCATCTGCTGTGTGTTTCTCTGTCTTCTCATTTTCCTTAATTTACTGTGTTTGGGGTCTCCTTTTCGCAGGCTGCAAGTTCGTAGTTCCCGTTGTTTTTGGTGTCTGCCCCCAGTGGCTAAGATTGGTTCAGTGTGTTGTGTAGGCTTCCTGGTGGAGGGGACTGGTGCCTGTGTTCTAGTGGATGAGGCTGGATCTCATCTTTCTGGTGGGCAGGACCACGTCCAATGGTGTGTTTTGGAGTATTTGTGATGTTATTATGATTTTACGCAGTCTCTCTGCTAATGGGTGGGGTTGTGTTCCTGTCTTGCTAGTTGTTTGGCATAGCATGTGTCCAGCACTGTAGCTTGCTGGTCATTGAGTGCAGCTGGGTCTTGGCGTTGAGATGGAGATCTCTGGGAGAGCTTTCGCCATTTGATGTTACGTGGAGTCGGGATATGTTTGACGGACCAATGTCCTGATATCAGCTCTCCCACCTCAGAGGCACAGGTGTGACACCCGGCTGGAGCACGAAAACTCTGTCAGCCACACGGCTCAGAAGAAAAGCGAGAAAAAAAGAATAAAAGAAAGAAAAAATAAAATAAAATAAAGTTATTAAAATAAAAAAATTTCTTAAATTATTATAAATTTTAAAAAGTAATTAAAAAAGGAAAGAAAGAGAAAGAATGAAGAGAGCAATCAAACCGAAAAACAAATCCACCAATGATTACAAGCCCTAAAAGCTATACTAAAAAAAAAAAAAATGTACAGACAGAACCCTAGGACAAATGGTAAAGCAAAGCTGTACAGACAAAATTACACAAAGAAGCATACACACACACAGTCACAAAAAGAGAAAAAGGAAAAAATATATATATCTATATATAAAAAAAAGGAAGAGCAAGCAAATCAATAAACAACTCTACCAATGATACTACACTCTAGATACTAAGCTAAGATAAACTTAAGACCAAAACCAAATTAGATGCAGAAAGCGAACC
This sequence comes from Hyperoodon ampullatus, assembly GCF_949752795.1. Classification (NCBI taxonomy): domain Eukaryota; kingdom Metazoa; phylum Chordata; class Mammalia; order Artiodactyla; family Ziphiidae; genus Hyperoodon; species Hyperoodon ampullatus. Next base: position 39,188,901 of record NC_136928.1, read on the forward strand.
CGAAGTCTACAGTTGCTCCCAAAATTCACCGTATCAATTTTGCGTTGATTTGTTGTCTATTCAGGTATTCCACAGATTCAGGGTACATCAAGTTGATTGTGGAGCTTTAATCCGCTGCTCCTGAGGCTGCTGGGAGAGATGTCCCTTTCTCTTCTTTGTTCTTACAGCTCCCGGGGTTCAGACAGGACAGGGTTAAAGGAGCAGCTGATTCAGGGACTCTCGCTCACTCAGGCAGGGGGAAGGAGGGGTACAGAATGCAGGGCGAGTCTGCGGCAGCAGAGGCCAGCGTGACGCACCAGCCTGAGGCGCGCCGTGCGGTCTCCCGGGGAAGTTGTCCCTGGATCACGGGACCCTGGCAGTGGCGGGCTGCACAGGCTCCCGGGAGGGGAGGTGTGGATGGTAACCTGTGCTAGCACACAGGCTTCTTGGTGGCGGCAGCAGCAGCCTTAGTGTCTCATACCCGTCTCTGGGGTCCGCGCTGTTAGCCGCGGCTCACGCCCGTCTCTGGAGCTCCTTTAAGCGGCGCTCTTAATCCCCTCTCCTCGTGCACCAGGAAACAAAGAGGCAAGAAAAAGTCTCTTGTCTCTTCGGCAGCTCCAGACTTTTTCCCGGACTCCCTCCCTTTTAGTTGTGGCGCACTAGCCCCTTCAGGCTGTGTTCGCGCAGTCAACGCCAGTCCTCTCCCTGAAATCCGACCTCCGAAGCACCTAGCCTCAGCTCCCAGCCCCGCCCACCCCGGCGGGTGAGCAGACAAGCCTCTCGGGCTGGTGAGTGCTGGTCGGCACTGATCCTCTGTGCGGGAATCTCTCCGCTTTGCTCTCTGCACCCCTGTTGCTGTGCTCTCTGGCTCCGATGCTTACCCCCTGCCACCCCCTGCCTCTGCCAGTGAAGGGGCTTCCTAGTGTGTGGAAACCTTTCCTCCTTCACAGCTGCCTCCCCAAGGTGCAGGTCCTGTCCCTATTCTTCTGTCTCTGTTTTTTCTTTTTTCTTTTGCCCTGCCCATGTACATGGGGAGTTTCTTGCCTTTGGGGAGGTCTGAGGTCTTCTGCCAGCGTTCCGTAGGTGTTCTGTAGGAGTTGTTCCACATGTAGATGTATTTCTGATGTATTTGTGGGGAGAAAGGTGATCTCCACGTCTTACTCTTCCACCATCTTGAAGGTCTTCTCCTAAAAAAGTTTTGAAAAATGTAGCTGAGTTTATGACTCCCTCTATCAATTCTGAATGATTTAAAAAACCTATTAATTAACCCTGGTTTTGAACTTGATATTTCCTATTCTTACTTATTGCCTTGGGATATTTACATATTTATTTGTCTATTTCTAGAACTACTATTAATGGTAATATCTCCCTATTTAAATGTTGTGACTAGATAGTCATAAAATCAATCATGTTTTTCTTTTTATTTATTTGTATTTTGCAGCCACGTAAATGTCAACCTGGTACTTGAGTGGTCTACGAGGGTAGTTTTGGTGATGAACTGTTTTGATGGCTATTACCATGCATTTAATATGGTATTTTACCATTTTTAAAGCACTTCCATATACAAGTGAGGAGACTGAGGTCAAGAGAGTATAAGTGACCTGTCCAGCTGCAAATCAGCTATTTCTATTTGATAAAAAGTTAGAGATCAGAGAGATATTAGTAAGTGCCAAGGCTAGAACAGCAGTCTTGTTCTTCTGAATCCTTCACTGGTATATTTTTCCTGACATTCCAGGCCATTCTTGTGAAGCAAATCAGCAGCATATTGGCTTGTTCTATTTGATAAATATTATTACCCACTAGCTAAAGATTTCACAGTGAAGTGGACCCTTTGGAAAAAGAAGTTGTTTACCAATACCATATACGACCATATACTTTTAGGTAAAAGTGTGTTTTTCAGCTTTGTCAATTCTGTTTTATCTTGCGGGGGCAGAAGTGACCTGCGTCTACCCATGACACAGAAATGGATTCATTCATTCAACAATAGATAAATATAAACAGTTCTAGTTTAAGAGAAACGCAGTGTCCAACCTTTACAAGGTCCCAGATACTGCTGGGTCATGGGAGACCTAAGAATAAAACCTCAAGATTGCAATACAATGAATGGAATATATTCTAAAATGTAAGGAAGTACAAAGAAATAATTGTGTTTGGAGGACGAACTGGGTATTCACATTTATTGCTGTGATATCATGTAGCAATAGCCATACTTTGAAACTTCTACAGAAATTGGTGTTTTTAAATTAAACTATCCATTTGAGCAGGGTGCCACATATATCATATACTTGTATATGATATAATATATTTGTGATGGGGGGGTAGACATGGGTAAGGCAGTAAAGCTGGAGGAGAAAAGGCAAGCAAATAAGAGGAAATAAAAGGTAGGGTTGCATTATCTGGCACTATTATCTTCCTCTTCCTCCCTTTCTTCTTCCTCTTTCTTCTCTTTTCCACTCTCCCCTTCTAGGGCACACGGTTTGCAATTTGGTCCACAGTCCTTGCCAGCCATTGTTGTGCCAGATATGCTTCATTCATCCCTGCTTCTGCTGGCCTTTGAAAACAAGCACCATGGCCCTGCTCTGTTTGTTGTCAAGAATGAGTGACTCAGAGCAGGAATGTTTCCCAGACGGGAGGTGAAGGGGTCAGTCTGGACCTCTGGACATTTGCAGTGCTTAACTTGCAGGCATGTCATGTGAAAGGAAGGGTGACTCCCAGCGCTTCTTACGGCAGTTAGTATATATGCCGCAAAGCACTGCTCAGATCATGAGATTGCCTGTCAGGTCATCTGCTGTGAAATCCATTAGGAAAAACACCCGGAAACTGATGCCTGACTTGAAATCCTTAGTTTACTAAATTGCAGAAATTATCTTTGGAAGGTTTTGTCACTTTATATATTTTTTTTATAAAAAAAATTATGTTTGCTGTAATGCCTCATGCAAAGTGCTAGTTGAATGAATCTGTCACTGAAACTTCAATTCCAGATTACCACACTGCAAGATCTGCTATTATAAATGAAAACACATCTTTAGAAAGTTCACAACAGTTTGAAGCAGATGAGCTATTGAAATGCAATAGAAAAATCTACCCTTTCCAGATTAGCCAAATAGTGATTGTAGTCCAATATGGAAACACAGTCTCACGTTATTGTCAGGGTAAAATGGTCCTTAATGTGCTACTCCAAGAGCAGGGTAACATTACCTAAGCCTACAAATAATGATATAAGTTATCTTTAAGAATTCTTTGCTTGTGAGTATGGCGCAGAATTCAAAAGCAAATGGAAAATTGTTGCATTATCAAACTACTAGACTCTTGATAAGTTTTTTTTTTTTTAAATCTCTACAAGCTCCAAACCACAATTTACTAGAAGAATGTTAATGAGCAGTTCTTAGGAAACCTGTAAAAGTAGGTTTTCTCCAAAGAGGCCTAAAAGAGCCACATCCTTGAAGGGACAAGGTCAAATGTGAATAAGTTGGTCTCACATCCAATGCACTGTGCTGTTTATAGGGGGTTATATAGGTAGGGTCTCCTTTTGGTTTTTGTATTGTCCCTTCAGAAGATTATTATTCGATGGTATTTTACTACTAATGTGAGCTATGCTTTTTATAATAAAGATTGTATTTACTTAGTTTACCAAACGACAAGAAATTGTGCTAAGGAAAAAGAAGTGGGACTTACAAGGTGGGAAGACTGAAGAAGAGACCCTTGAGAATCTTGGACAAATACATCAGAATCTTATCGGACTTGCAATTTTTACTTCAAGACAAGCTCTCTACAAAATTTTATATTGCATGTACTTATAATCAAAAACTTGAAATGGTGATTCAACTTCAGAAATTAGTAGAGTTTGGCAAGGAAGGAGACAAAGAAGAAAAGCACTGAGCATGAGAAAAGAACTAAAAGTTCTTTTGTATTTTCCCAGTCCTGAAACAAATGTCCTCAGAAAGGACATGATCACAGCTATCCATTTAGATTTCAGGGCTGGCCATGGCACGTATCTCTACTACACCTTTTTTATTTGCATAAAGCAATTACCCGCGTGGTCAGTGGCTTCAGAGTTGTCTAGACAACATGCTTCAGATGGTATCGGTGACCTCAGATACACTAAGCTTGCTCTAAATTAGTGATGAGCGGAGCTGGAGGGATGTATTATAGTAGTTACAAACCATAAGAAGGTATTTAAATAGTAGATAAGACACATGCAAATCTTTTCATTGCCATGACAACCATCTTGATATAGGTTTTCCATATGTAGCAAGAAGGGCAGAGCAAAAGGCATTGGGAAAATAGCAGGAACCTGTAATGAGAATTAATCCTGGCAGGGGATTAGTCCAGATCTTGGTCATTTATTAACTCTTAATAGAATACAAACTTCTGTAGTAATACACTACTCACTGGGTTAGAGAACCATTATTTTCAAACCTCAGCTGTAAAGTTCTCAGCTATATGGTTACATCTCAGCAGTAAAGTTCTCAGCTATACGGTTACATTTCAGGTCCCAAGCCTTCACAATGGCTCTGACTGATGCCAGAAAGGAGGGAAGGAGGAATACTGGTGTGCTACTAAATGCAGATTCTTTGGTGCCCCCCAGAGAGCTTTTCAGAGCAGGGTTCATCCAGTACTCAAATGCATAACTGGTACACATGTCTTTAGTTGTTTGTTTGTGTTGATCAGAGAATCTAATGAACACCTAAATAATCACAACATGCGGTAGTACATTTCAAAGGAGGATGGGATTTGTTCTTGTGCAACTACCATGAGGGAGAAGGAGTGAAATGCTGCCTGCCTCTCTCCCTCTTTCCCATTTTGCTTCCCTCCCTTCTCTTGAGCTCTCATCTCTCTCATCTGTCTGTTTTTCCTCCTAGAGTTCTTCATTTCTTCTAAGTGCCAACATAGTTTCAGGGCTAGCTCTAGGCACTGGTGGTTCTCCTGTGGCCTGGGAAGCTTCCTCCAGCCATGCTTCTTTCTGCCACAAGTCTGTGGAGAGAATCCAGTCCTGCCAACCTATCATCCCAGCCTGCTTCACCCTGACCATCTGCTCAGAGGTGAATGATGGGGGTGGGAGAACACAGGGTACCTCAAACTCGGTGTAACATTTTCCTCTGCAGATCACAGACCTTCACACGGCCTTGGAATCTTTTGAAATATAAATGGCAATTCTACTTGCTACTTTTAAGGCCAAGACTGGTACTGTCGGCACCACGGAGTCATTAACATTCTTCATTCAGATCTTTGTATGTACAATCAGTGTATGGATTCCTTTTGACACAAACTGGAATTTCAACACACAAGGGAACATTGGTGAAAACAAGCTGGTTTATTAATTAAAATGATAATAAATAATACCCCTAAACTTCAATATGTTTTAGTGCAAGTCTTGGCTCAGTCAACCGTGTTCTGAGGCTATTTTAAAATGTGGACGTCCTTTCTGCTCTTTCTAGCATGAAACTGAATCAAAGCCAGAAAGACCCTTTCCTATCACACAGTAACTTAAATACTAATTGGTAGTAGTTCTTATAAACCAAACTGTATAGGGTATTATTTAAATATGGTTTGTTTAAAAACTAAGTGACAATTTACTATAGTAGGAGGCAGAGACAAGAAGTGGTTAAACAAGAAGCACCCTTCAGCAAAGCACAATTTAAAATCTTATTCATCAGATTCCACCTGTCCTTCGGAAAACATTCTAACTTTATAGAAATTGAAGACTAACTGTAGCCTCAGAAACTGTTGGTATTAACACTGTAGGGCATCCTGTGTACTGATGTCTCAGTTCCTTATCCAGAATACGTGTTCTGTCTGACAAATTTGGGGGGTGTTGTTTGCCTTCAAGATACTCAGATGTTCCTTTTTTGACATCTGGGGTTTTAATTAAGTCTTCCCATGTCTTTAAAGCAAAATGAACTTGGTCTGGTCTGGACAATGCTGTGAAGCATTTTTATTTATGAACGCCATCCCTGTCATGTTAATTTGTACCACGTTTCTGATTTATCCTAAAAGAACACATTACCCAGTAGATTTGGAGGAGTTAAAGGGAATCTACAGGGTGACTTTAATCTTTATGTCTTTATATATTGGAGGGCATTTTATTGCCCCTCTGCACTGTTCTCACTACGCAATCGTTTTCTGCTTTAGAAATGTAGCCATTTGGATCAACAGTTACAGTACAATATATTGTACTTCTGATGGGGGCCTCCTAGGACAGTTAAGAAGCACAGGCCACGGTGATTTCACCAAATGCTTGGTTATATTCTGAAATCTATTTTTAAAAAGAGTTAGCACAACATACGTAGAGTCAAATTTATAGGCATTCTAATGAAATTTTACTTACTCTACTTATGTGTATTAAAATAAAATTAGGAAGAATGGAGTGCAAAAGAACATTTTGCAGCTTGAAAAATAGAGATTTTTAATGGGACACCAGAGCAGTAGCAGCTAGAAGTAGCTGTCTTTTGGAATTTGTAGCTGCTGCTACCAAACACTGAGATTTTGGATTTGGCGTCTATTTCTAGATTTTGTGATGACTGTACACTTCTAATGTTGGAAAGAAAGGGGAGAAAAAGCCCCGAGATGGCCACAGATGTTTGCAGAGTGCGATGATGGAGCTAGCAAAGATGTAAAGAAGTTATATGTCTCTTAAAGTGTTAAATGTAGGCTGCAACTTGTGGATTTTACTGTAAATTCTTTATCTATAAACAAACTGGGTTATCACAGCTGTTTATTGTACTGCTAGCCCTGATTCTAACCTTTATGTCTTTATTGCTTACATACCATTCCCTTGTTTATGCGTCTGTACCATTCAGTGCCCTTGAACTTGGTCCCTCAGAGCCCCGACCCCTGCATGCTTGCTCACTCACTCCACTCACGTCTGCAATCAGTAAATCTGAGACAGGCCCTGGCTGATAGCCGAGCTGCAGTAGGGCAATTAACACAGAACTAAAGTGTCATTCCTGGCAGGGTGGGGAGAGTGGCAGACCACAGATGACAGTTCTCAGTTCTGAAGCTGTGACATCCAGGCCAGACCTGGGATTATAGGGAACAAGGGGAAAAAAGGAAAGAGGGAGTGAGGAGGGGTACGTTTGGGGGGAGACAGTTCCTCAAAGAAAAGCACCGAGTAGCTTCTCTTTGAAGAATTGTTTATTCCCTGTATCAGATTCCAGCTGTCTGACCAGCTAATTGGATGAATACCTAGAGGAAAACATCCTGTGCACTAAGTGAATTGAGGGAAATGGGTCTCTTTCTTTCTCTTTAGAAGGAGAAAGTGCTTTTCCTTTAAAAAAAAAAATCACCAACTCTCAATCACCGTTTAATGGTGTTCCTGCCAGACTTAGATTAAAAAAAGGAAAAGAAATATCTTTTATTAAGTGCTTGCCTCCCCCCACCTTTTTGCCCACTCACGGTTTCCCCTGCAGCCACCTACCTGCTATGGCTCTGATATCTTAATAAAGTTAGTGTTGAATAGAAGCAGGGCACCCAGGCAGCTGCCTGCTGAGAGGCAGCTTCCCTTTTAGCCCCTTCCTCTAAGGAGCTCTGGAGACCCACCTATACAATAAGATAAAACTGTTCTTAATCCCGAGGTCCAGAGGACCCCCCCCCCAGGCCACCAGGGGGCATCATGGATCCTGAGCTTGGACATCCAGCTGTCGGCTTCTTGGGAGCTGTGCAAGTCAATTTTGAGAGCAAAGTCAGCTTTTCCTTGGATTGAATGCTCTCCTCCCTCCTTCTTCCCACTCTAGGCTTTGCCTACTACTCTCCTCAAACATTATAACTTTTCATGGGATGGCTTCCGATTGTTAGGAAACCATAGTTAGTAATAGCAGCTATCATTTACCGAGTATTTAATTGATGTCACATGTTCTGTAGACTATATCTTATTTATTTCTCACTAAGGACAAACAAAGATACAAACCCCGTAAAGCCTGGGTTATTCTCTCCACCATCCAGATGGAAAAGCTGAAATTCAGAACAATCAAATATCTTGCCCAAGGTCAAAGGGCTATAAAAGGTAGAACCAAATTAAAATCTATACTGATGCCAGAAAATATGTCTGTGTCTGTCAAAACGTGAGCCTCTGTCTCAGGTCTTTTCCATATTGGCTGTGAGAGCTTCGGACCGTCCCTAAATCACTTTATCTCAGGTTCCTTAACTGTACAAATGGGATGATAAGCCTAGTAAGATTGCTGTGAGGATTCAGTGAGTTGATGCTGCATATGCAAAGTACATGGAGTACTGTCTAGCACATCTTAAGAGTCCCATAGATACAGTTGCTTTTGTTGTTGCTATTATCATCATGACTATCATTACCTTGCCTCTCTGATGGTTTATAGTGAGGAGGTGAAGGACTGGCAGGTTGAGGAAGCCAGTGTGGTATTTGCACAAAAGAGTTTGCAATCTACCGAAGTGAGGAAGAGGAAAAAGAAAGAAAAGACTTGGATTTTAGACACAAGAGGATTTATTTGTGAAGCATCACGCAATTCCATCCTGATAAATGTAGGTGATCCAGCTAGGCACTGAGGTCACACAAACAATGGATTGTTCAAAAGGAGCTCCTAGGCTAACTTTTTCACGTGAATGATTTGTTAGTAATGTAGCTGATAAGGCTTTGGCATTACTGTGTCTCATACTGTACAGTCTACTTACTATGTGGTTGTGAAATGAAGGCAGTTTTTTTCAAACTCTGCCTTATGAACGTGATATATTGGAATTAGCATCTTGTCCAGGAAGATAAGATTCAAGTTGTGAATATATATTTGATAGTGTGATGCTCCATATTAGCACTAAGTGGATTGTAGAACCCATTTTAAGGACGTGGTGATGGAATAGTTAAGTGCTATGGTGGTTTCCCATATGTGCCGGGGTGAAGTCCAGCTACCCAGTCTCCTGTTTCATCACTTTTCCCAGCACACCACACTACACCACACACCTCTGTACTTTCTAATAATATGTAGAACGCAGGAAGTGACAGGTGTGCCCAGGAATTATTACAATATCAAGATTGGTATCATGTAGCACTCAGAATGAAAATAAAGTAATTGTTAGTTATTATTCTGTCGAAAAACTCGGTGAGAAATCTTGAAATTCTGATTTCAGCATTGAAAGACTACTCCTTAAAAAATGGCACTTGCTAGGAATCTACCCTTAATGCATGTATTTGTGTTTGTATTTGTTATTGCCATTGAAGCATTCTGAATGTGACCCATGGTTTAACTGAAGAGCATTAGAGCGAACATCCCTCTACCTCATTCCTATGCCTCTGCTAATTCCACTCTTACTCTGAACTCTATTCCCCTGACAGATGATAGGTGTTTTTCAGAAAAGAAAAAAACAAAGAAACATAAAAGACAAACATTTCTGTGACAAAATAAGTTTGGAGAATTCTGAATGGTTTAGTGACTTCTTAGAGGCTCATGACAACCATTATTATATTTGAATTTTAAAATTATACAAAGGAAGAAAACTCTTTAATTTTGCTTGGCCTAGTCTTGCCTAATCTTATTTAACCATAGAATTATTTTCTTGAATAACAGCATATAACTGTAGCAGAATTGTATGCTGAATCATCTGCATCCAAGTGCAGTCAAGGGAAGGAAAAGTGTGGATCATGTAGGACACAGAAGAGGCAAATCACTTTTGCCCACATGCCATTGGCCACACCCAACCACAAGGGAAGCCAGAAAATATAATCTAGCTGGTGCCCAGAAGGAAAAGGAACTATGACTTGGGAATAGCTAGTTCGTTTTCACCCACATCTATCAATTGATAACATCTTTCAGAATGAGGGTTCCATAATCCAGAGACTGAGTTCTATGCCACGTTCTTTTACCTCCTTAATGTGTGACTAGATGTTCTCTAAAGTTTTCCAAAAAAAAAGACCTAAGACCTACAAGTTTGTCTTTAAGGTATGCTTGTTAATGGAGCAGACAGCATTTCTGCTATAATTTGATTTAGTAATGAAACGTTCTGATGGATCTTATTTCTCTTAATTACAACAGTGAAGAATCAACATAAATCTTAATTCAGAAGTAGAAGGGAGGGAAGACGGCGTTATGTGGCTCAGACACAGATGTCTCTGCTGTTCTGGGTTAACACAGAGATAGTTTAGAGACTGGGAAGGAATGGTTGTTCATGACCCATTTGGCAATATTTCTTGTACATCAGATGTCTCAAACCAGCTTTAGACCAGTAATGGCTCACACTCATTCATGGTTGAATTGTCTGATGAATATTTGAAATGTTGATACCCTGTGCTTTGAGTTGAAAAAAAGGATACATAGGGTTTAGAGTTTAGGCAGACGGAAAGCAGACTGGCATGCTGGTGTGAAAGTTCTGAAACCAGCTTTTCTGTAAGGCACATGTTCAGCTATTAGCCTATGGGAGTAGATCACAGGACTGCTTGAGGGTGAGACCAGGAGGTTTCTGGAAAAGAAGTAATGAGTCGATTCTAGCTCTGTGACATCCACAGAGGTGATATCACCAGAGCTCTGAATCCTTCATTTGGATCTGGAAAGTATAGTAAAGGTAATTTTACTAATAGTTGCATTGACCATAATTGAACATCGATGCATATGAAATAAATGATTTTGCAAAGAAAAATCATGTCCCTAATGGGGCCTCTAGGTTAGGTTAATTCAAAACCCATCTTGAAAAGTTTAACTCGGATCAACTCATAATCATACCATGTATTGAGTTAGAACATATCTTAGAAATAATGTAATTTCCTGATTTTATAAGAGAGAAACTTGAAGTCCAAAAAGCTGAAATGGCCTGGCCAAAAATGCATGTTATTTGTGGCAGAAATGATCAAAAACTTCATGTGTTTAATGGCATTGCCCAATCTCTAGGTGATCAGTTATTTCAAATTATTTAAATAATCCATTTATATATCTATTTACTTAGCTAAGGTAAACTTACAGAACACTGTGAATTTAGCATTTTTTTTCAAAACTATTTACTGAGTGCTGTGATAGGTGCTGGATTTACAGCCAGTAATAACAAAAAGAAGTCAGAGGTTGTTGTGAGGAATAAATGAGCGAATAAGGTGTGCACTTAGAATAGAGTGTGGCAAATAGTAAATGATCAGTGAATGTTCACTGTTGTTGCTGTTGTCATTGTCATCCTTGTTATTCTTGCCTTTATGAAGCTTTAGTAAAACAAGAAAACACCTCCCCATTTGGTTTCTCCTCTGTAAAATCTCATGCCCTGTGCTTGTGACTTCAGGAAGTTCAGCTTCTTCTATTAGACCCCCTGACACAAGCCCCTTATTCTTCATGGACTTCATTCCTTTGTGATTCCAAGTCAGACCTTGTTTGGCAAGAGGTTTCCTGGGAATATTTATAGTTAGCAGCTGATTTGGAGCAGACAAATGATTTAAGCTTTATAAGCAGCTTGTATTAATACTTTTTACTATTATTTTTTCCTGAATTGACTGTTTGCAGTTGTAGCAGCTACTAAGCTTTCCAGCACAAGATAAGAAAGGAGAGAGGGAAGGAGGGAGAGAGACAGACAGACAGACAGAGATATCAAGGGATGATTACGCAAGTTTTAAAATTTATCAGTGCTAAGGAAGCGCTACTGTTGGTGTTGCAGGGACAACAGGGACAACAGTATGGGTAAGGTCCATCTTTGTGCTTAGAGGACTTTACAATCTACTCATGGGCATAAAGAAAGTAGAACAGGAGAAAACAAAGTAGAACAGACCCGTGAAGCTCTGTAAAAGAAACAGAAACAAACTCTGAAGGGAAATCAGAGGAGACAGAGGGCTCTTGCCTTTCAAATCATCAAGAGCAATGACCATTGGGCCAAAGAAGGAAGTTGTTGAACTTAAGATGAAACAGCGCTTTCTCCAGTGTTCCAATAGCACAGGTTGTTGGCTCGTTTGTTTGCTATAAAAATATATGTTCCAAATTGCCTAGTGTTATGTTAGTATTTATTTTTGCACTGCAAGTGCACCCTGTGCCTGAGGGAATTTCTCTTCAAGTGTTTCAGGTAAGGCATTTCAGGTATAACAAAGGTGAGAAGGGTGTAAACTCAGAGGCAACATTGTTAGAAAATGTAAAGCCTCAATGCTGAGCAACCGTACAGGACTCAAAGGCATTGAGACTGAAGAAGACAGAAATGTAGATTGAAAGAAGGGGCTTATTTTCTGGGTAGAGAGAAGTCCTAGTGTTTCAAGCTTTAGAAATTTTTACAAATAAACTTGTGTTCTCAAACTTGGTGAATAAAACTGTTAAAAATACTCCACTAAAATAGGAAGCAACCTAGATACATTTCATTTAAAATATATCATCAACTTCATCAATCAGCACTTGAGAGTTACAGAGTTTTCCTCCACACAGTAATCATTTCAAACCAATGATTCACTCCAAATTATTATAACGTTAAGTCACATGAAGAAATGGAATAAGGAGGTGCTCTGTTAATAGCAAATAGCTATTTTAAAGAACTAAGTCAGATGACTTTGATCTTCAGCCAGATTTTTGTTTGTTTGTTTTCTGTTCCATTTGTACATCTAGATTCTTGATAATTGCTAATCGTTTATTTCAACTATATTAAATGCCTCCCTTGGAGGAAAAAACCCCTATTTCATACCCCTACTAATTTCCTCCTATTGTAAGGACAGTGTTGATATCATGAAAAACATAGTGTCCACACATTTCGAATTATCAGGATATTCTGCCCTGTTATACAACTTAGTGCTTTTATCTTTTATTCATTCATTCATTGAAGTGTCATTGATTATCTACTATATGTCAGATACTCTTAAATCTTGGATATAAAAAGATTGACAAAGACATGTGCTGGTCATCTTTGCTATCCTTACAGAGTCACCCTCTACTTTTCTTCTCCTTGTTCTATATCATGGAAGCCTCATTTTTTTTTTTTTTTTTTTTTTTTTTTTTTGCGGTACATGGGCCTCTCACTGTTGTGGCCTCTCTCGTTGCGGAGCACAGGCTCCAGACGTGCTGGCTCAGCGGCCATGGCTCACGGGCCCAGCCGCTCCATGTCATGTGGGATCTTCCCGGACCAGGGCACGAACCTGCATCCCCTGCATCAGCAGGCGGACTCTCAACCACTGCGCCACCAGGGAAGCCCATAGAAGCCTGATTTTTATAAACATTGTAAATGGGCTCTTTTGAGCTCTGAGCCAGTGGGATGCACTGGAAGAAGAGAAAGGTTGGGGTACTTTTTACCCCCAGTTCCCTCTCTCCGCCAGGTTGCTCTGTGTGACTGTGTTCCACTGATGAAGAACTGCCTGCTATCAGGGGTTGCTTTCCACAGTGCTACCCTTTCTAGGTTCTGACATCTGCTCCCTCCCCTAGTCCCTTTGGGCCAAGGGGTAGGGGAGAAACTGCTGTTACTAGGCCCATTTTACCACCCTATCCTTCTTGGTTTCCTTAACACAAATTTCAAATAACTCCTTTAAAAAACTCTACTGAAATTCTAAGTTTGAGAGTGGACTCTTTCTTTCCATGACTCTAATCTGATACACCATGTTTCTTCCCTTCAATCCTGAATGAACACCTATTAATGTTAATAGTTACAAATTTTCTACGCCTTACTGGATTCAGATAGTTGCAGTGGCAGCCCAACTGATAAAAAAATAACCTTATGACACTAACTCTACTTCTGTTGCAAATTGCTCATAGATTTTTTTCATCATTTCTGGATGCAAAAATATCTCCTGTCAAGCATTCCAGTAGGATCTTAATGGTTATAAATATTCTGTAACTAAAAATGCCCTTTCTTTTTAGAACACATAACAAAGACATTACAATGGTTTACAAAGCTTGAATCAGGAGTGTCATGTAAGGCTATGTGTGTGTTCTGATCTCCACCTCAGCTTCCAGTCTGTCTAAATAAGACCCATTGTAAAAATCCATTCACCATGTCACATCTTTTCATGCCAGCATACTTGCACATCCACATATACTTAGAAAACAATGAAAATTCCACACTGGCTTTCTTCTTCCCATTCACCATCTTTTCTCACTTACTGTTTTGTTTCCTTTGCTGAAGACATGAAATCTCTTGTGTTTTCAGTATGGCATTCTAACAATTTTTTGGATGGGTTTACTGTTCTTAGATTTCCCCCCATGTTTCCCTTTTATCTTTTGAAAAACATGAAGTCTTCCTAACTAGAGGCAACATTAAAGGTGACTTTTTAATTCTGTATTTCCTGAATGACTATTAAGATGTTTTAATATATAACAAAGATGTGTTATTTTTCACATTGTCCTCAATTTCCTTCTTAGTACAACCCAACATCCTATTTATTTTTTTAATCTCCTGTATGTCAAGTCAACATATTTTTGAGCTATTGATAGTGGCGTCTCAATTTCTTTCTTGAGAGGCTGTGGGTAGTTCAGAAGCCATTAGTGCGCTGTGTATGAGTACTTTGAATTGCTTCCTCCACTGGGTCTTACCTTGAACTTGCTACACTCAATTCCATTCGCCAATGTGAAGCTTGATTACTTAACTGCCTTTGGTCTTTCTGAAGTTCTTCTCACTCCTTATTCTTGAATACATCTATGTTTAGTGTATGAATAATTATGTGGTTTTGATAAATTTGCCTCCCTGCTATTCACCCCAGCTTTCAGGTGGTTAATAAACTTATGGAACGCCAGTGTCACTTTGATCCAGAGGCCATCAACTAATTTCTGAGTTGATAACTAGTGATTTCTCTCAGCATTCTTTGTTTTAACCAGTTTCCAATCTGACGCTCCTAGAATTCAATGGGTTTTTTTTTTTTTTTTAAGATAGCAGAAAGAATCAAACTCTTATTATTTGGTGAAAATAAAAATAGTTAAAGCTATTGTGAAGATACAACCTACATATTATCCTGACTTAATATTCTAGAGCCTCTTTTTGAATCTCAGCCCATGGCCACCATTTTTCAAAAGTGCAAATAAATTATTTCCCAAAGATTTCTCCTTTTTTTTTTTTAAAAAAAGACTTTTAAACATTATTAACAGGCAAGGCATTATGGGATATAACTTAATATTAAATGCAATTTGCCAATCTGGTGAGACTTATCAAACTACCCATTTATTGGCTATTTACATGTGGAATATACTGTTCTAGGTACTCTAGGGCAGACACAGACGTTTAAGGCTTTTTTCTTACTTTCTTTAGGGAAAGTAAAACATAAGCAAGGATTTAACACCTGAGCCTACAAAGAGTTATGTAAGAATACATGCAGCATTATGACAGGATTCCAAAAGATGAATTAAAAGCAATTTTATGTTTAATTGTCAAATTACTGTTGGAAGCAATAAGTGTTCTCAGAAGGTCTTATTTTACTGGTTTCATAGTGGAGTGAAAAGAGCATGGACTTTAGAGTTAGGCTTTGGCTTGAATTTTCCGGGTAAGCTCTGGGCTCACTCACGCAACTTCCCAAGATCACAGCTTAGGTGGCTCACAGTTGACACAACAATGACTTGTTCACAATTAAACTTTGGATTCAGCCTGTTGTTTCCCTCACCCACTTCCTCTCAGCCTTCCACATGTCAACAAAATACAAGTATGCTTTCAGTGGTTCAACTTACAAATTTAGAAATTATCTTTGATTCTTCTATTTTCCTCAAAATCCTCACATTTCACCCTTCAGCAAATTTATCAAGTCTACCTCTAACACTAGAGTCACTCTTCTGCCTTTTCCATGCCATCACATTAGCCTGGCCAACATCATCTCTCATCTGGAATACAGCAATAGCCTCCAACATACCTTCCAGCTTCTGCCCTCACCCCACTCACCCACCTTCCATGAGGCAGCCACTGTAATTTTCTTAACACTCGAATTGTAAAGTTTGTCTCTTGATTAAAATCCTTCAATGACTGTCACTACATGTGGAAAAGAAAATCTAAAGTCACTCCCACAGCTGCCAAGGACCTACCTACAAGGGTCTGGCCCTTCTGACCCTTCATTTCACTTGTGCCACTCTGCTGTCCCTACCCTACAGCCACCCAGGGCTCACCTCAGTTCCATGAATCTGCCAATCTCTCTTCTGCTCATGGTCTTTACACAAATTGCCTCTGTGTAGAATATTCTTTATATGGGTTGCTCCATTTCCTTTAGGTCTTAGACTTCCTTAGGGAAGAATTTTTAATGACACTATTTATATTCCTTTTATTTTCTACTTTATATGATTTTCCAATTGTTCCGTTATTTCTTTTTGTTATTTTTAGTAATTTCTTTGTCTTTCTCCTTCATTCAGGACATAATCCCCAGGAGGGTGGGGACTTATTCTGTCTTGTGCACTGTTGTATCCCTAGTATGTGATGTGTGGTTGGTACTCAGTATGTTAACTAAATAACTAAAGAATAATAAAATAAAATTCTTGTGGCTCCTATTCTAATTCGTTTGGATAGTTATCACTGTTTGCAGCTTATATTAGCATTCCTCTTAACCTTTCTAACTTAAAGTTCATTTTCTATGACCCCAAATTCTCCTGATATCTTAGTTAGAGGATCTTTGCTTATGGACAACAATGACCAAGGAGGTCAGACTGACAAAGCACAAAATCTTCTTAAGCTTTGTGAAATGAGAAGTTTAGGTAGAACTTAAAGTAAGTGGTATTAGATTAAAGACATTAAATAAAATCAGAGACAGAGAAGAGAAAATTGCATTGTAGGAATATGAGTCCCAACCATTTCTTTCAGGTAAGATCCCAATTCAATATTTATACTAAAATTGTTCTACTTGTGAGCTGGAATGATTTCATAGTATCTTGATACAGAATATGAGAAAGTTCTAAGAATAGCTTCTGATGGGTTTCCACAGTCCTCTCCTGAAGAAAGGAGAGCATGGAATGTCACTACAATAAAAGAGAGAAGCCCTGGTGGGAAATAGCTCCTATGGTTCAGTGAAACTGTGTACTAGTAGCTGAACTGCTAACACTTGATCCAATGTATTATCTGCCCACACACTGTTTAAATTATTGACCATGGCTCTGTATTCTTCTATAGAGTTTCACCTAGAAATGGAAGAAATCACTGAATTTCCTTTCTGTAAATTAAAAGGGATGTGTATATCCCAGCTCAATCTCTGAAATCTGGAATCTGCAATAAGACCCCATTCTTTTCCCTTTGGCATTATCCTGCCTATTGCCTCTTTCAGAGGTTGGTCCCCTTCCATTAGTTTTGCCAAGGTCTCAGCAGCCTCATGTTGCAAAGAGATGCCATACAAGGATACCAAGGTAGAGTTAGAGTGCAACCATAAAAACTATAAGGTGCAAACAAACACTGCAGGCTGGCTGAGTGTTTATCAGCAACACCCAGAGAGAGTAACACACAATCTAATTAGCTAATCACCTAAATACAAGTTGCCCCATTGGCCATCTCAGGTGAAAATGAAACAGCTGTTTAATTTAGCTTGTATGAAAGAAACTCATGTCTGAAACTTTGATATCTTTATTACTATTGCAATTTATTTATTTATATTGTTTTGATCTTCCTTGGGATCATTATGTTGTTCTATAACTTTGTTTCTCCAAGTATATGACATGCATGGTCCATGGTAGTACGGATAATGATTTTAAGGGGGTACTCTGATGAATTTAAAATAATGTAATAGTGGTCTATTTATGTTTAGGTATATTAGAAAACATATGTATAGCCCTCAAATCCCTGATTTATTCCTTAGAACAAAATGGAGTGATGAAATGGGAGTTGATTTGAAGTATTTTTATGATAGAGTAAATAATAATACAAAAATTGCTCAGATCTCCACAAAAATTATGAACGTTGTAAACGACTACCTAAATTTTGGGAAGCGTGGTAATATTCTCTGGTCATAATCTATCTTGGTATATGACAAGGATAAAAGAGGCCAAGTAACTTCCTCCTCATTTGGTGACTTGGCAAAAAAGAAAGTTTTGCCTGAATGGAGCCCTGTTAAAAGTCCTTGCTGTGAAAAATGCTAAAGGTGAAAGTGGAGGGAAAAAAAGAGAGTAGGGATGGGAGAGAAAAAAGGAGGGACAGGAATGAAGTGGGCATTCTGGTTGTAACAGCATACTTGTGTGCCAGGCTGGTAAGTGGAGGAAATACACTTTGGGAACCTGGACTACTCAAACTCTTAAAACCTCCCAAGAAAAGAGCTTTGGTGGGTCTGAGGCTATGTGACTGTCAGCCACAACTGAATGCTTTATTGCCGTCTGGAAGTGTTTATTTTCTGAACATAAATTCAGAGGACAGATTCAAGGCATGTCTAGAAATAAAGCATATCATCATGTGAGCTGAGCTGACAAGGACAATTTACTGTACCCTGCATTTGTTCGGGGCCAATTGGAGGAGAGCTGGTGATTAACATTCTAAAATCCCTGCTGTTCAGTTCTGATTGTCCCTTCATTGAACTTTGGGATGGCATGGATTAACCCCTGAGAGACTCCAGTGCAGAGCTCAGAGCCAAGAAGGGACTCTTGTTCTACCCTAGAAGATATATGCAGCATCGGAATGTCCCTGTATCAGCTAGCAGGGCTGATCTGTGCCTTTGAGGGCCCTGGGAAGAAAGGGACAGCCAAGAGCTGAACTGTTTCCTAAAGGCTTTTGCTAGGAAAGCTGAGGTTAGGGATTTACTGGTTAAATTCCCATTTGATTCGGCAGTAAAGATGGGGCAAGTGTTCATGCTGATTGTTTGAACAGGGACTGCAAGCCTATTAATTGGGAGAGGCAGGAGAAGATAGTGTTTAAGAGCATGAATTCCAGAGTCTGGTAGAGCTGGATCTGAATGACAACCCCATTATTTATAGCTATGTGCAAATTATTAATGCATCTGACATTTTGTTTCTTATTTACAAAGCCCAGTAACACCAATCTCATAAAGAAGCTCTGAGAATTAAATGAGATAATGTGTGTGAAGTGTCTGGCTCAATAAATACTGTGTCCCATAATTGCTGTTATTTACTAAATATTATTGTTTTGTTCACATATTGACCGATAAGAATCAGCAGGGGAAATTTTTGCTAGTTTTTCCCTAGAGGTATGAGTGTTATTTTGCACACGATTTTTAGAAAACCTGATCTCAGCTATAGGTGGCAATGTTTAAGCCATTACTAGAGTGTATAATTTTTAAATCTTTCTCAAACCTTAAGGACTTTAGATTGAAAAAAAAACCCTTCAGTTTCAAAACACCTCAATAGAATAAATTTTAGAACAGTCTATGGAGGCAAATTCACAGTCAAATAACTTGCAATCACTTTGATGTGCAGCATATTAGAAAAATGAGCCTAGAATTAAGTTGAAGTTGGAAAAAGAAATTGGCTAGGGTAGTTTGATATATTTGAGATTGAGATTTCAGTTTGTGTTCCTTTCCATCATACAAATGACTAAACACTTAAAGTTTGAATGTTTTCATGATAGAAAGGCATTTTCTACCATTTTTGTTTTGGGTTCTCTTCCCCAGCTCCCTCCCTTCTGCTTCTGGCTCTTTGCTCTAACATCAGAAGTCAGACAGTTGGGGGGTGGCAGTGGTGGGGAAGAAGAATCACAAGGAAGCATTTATCTGAAAGGACATAACTTAAACTCTTGCATAATTTTTCCTGAGAGACTTCTGACCATCCTACTGAGTTACTGGGTAGACACGGATTTTAGAAGTATGGGTTTTATCTTACTTAACATTAATAATTGGTACTTAAACATTCATCTGAGAGGCAAAGAACAATATCATTTTGGGGGAAAAAACCTACAAGTTCTTATTGTCTATCTTGATGGTTCTATAAGAGACATTTTCATGGCAAGTTGATTTGTCAGTTGAGAGTATGGAACAGAGTCTTCCTCTCTCCGTCTCCCTTCCTTCCTTCTTTCCTTCGTCTTCCTACCTTCCTACCTTCCTTCCATGTATGTTTGATTCTATGTGTCTACAAAGATGAGCCTACATTTTAAAATATACTATTGATTATTCTTTATTTTCAACTGTGCCTCATCTTGACTCATGTAAAATAAGGATTAAGGTAACCCAAGTAGGATTCTAATTCCTAGTTTTGCAGGCTTATTGTCAATTATGTTTCTTTATGATATCCAAGTTAGTGATACATTTTTCAACTATCTATATAACTTAATAAGGCTATTTTTAGAAATATACAAATTGAGGAATTAAAAAACTGGCTAAATGGCATATTCCGCTTCTCTCATAGATAACGCTATATATTACTACTTCTGTTTAATAATTAATGTTCCTGTTTTTAAGATATTAACAATTTAGTCTTTGTCTTACTTAATCTGCTTTTATAATGAAAAGCTCAGTGTGTTCTATGGGCCTTGTATCGATTCCACACTAATTGTGATGAAACGTTCAGTATAATGCACTGATAAATATTTGAAAATTGGGTAGAAGGAATGTGGAAAAAGCACTTTGTGTTTTTAATTGATATGCTGAACAACATTGGTTTAAATGGAACTAATGCATTTGATCTTTTTTTCTTTTCTAGATGTGATTTTTAAATTGTGGTGCCTGAAATCACCCAAGTTGGTTATTCAAACTCTAGTTAGAGTGTCTGTGTCTATGTCGGTCGTCCTTGCTTCCTTTTTCTTTTTTTCTGTAAGAAACAATTTACTAGCAATATATTCAACTTAGTGACCACGTTCATTTAAACTGATATAAAGTTTTTACTAAAATCTGGTTCACCGTGACCTCTTACTGACCCCACTCTCTGCCCATTTTTTTTTTTCTTACTTTTCTGAAGTCTCCTTTCTCATTTTGCCTGATTCAGTCATGTTTTCCTGAATTAATCTCAGGACTGAGAGCCACTGTGCATCTTTCACTTTTATGGAGTGTCAAAATTATGGGCTTAGTTTTGAGTCTTGGAACTGTGCTACATTTTAGTCACTTAACATTTATTTAGTTAGTTCCCTCTCTCGCTCCCTCTCTCTCTCTCTCTCTCCATATATATATATACATATTTATGCCTTTTTCAGGTTAAAAAAGATCTTTTGATGTCTTCCATATCTTTTCCATTAAAGTTTTCCTATTTGGAATTTAGTGGCAGCCTCACAGCTATTGAAGTCTTTCCCCACAGGTCAAAGTATTCTGGATGCCCCAGGCTCTTCAGGATTTAACCACTTGCTTCTTTGGCCTCATCTGCTACATCACTCCATCCCTACCCCACTCCACACACACACACACCAACTTTTGCACCTTGTGACCACATTAAAGTACTCATGTGTTCTCTCAAGCCTCTGTCCTTGAGCTCAGAAGATGTCACCTCCCAGTATCCTTCCTGATACCCCAGGGCAGCGTTAGGTTTTCTTGCTCATTGAGATCATAGAGCCCCATGTGCTCCCTATCACACTGCACTGTAATGGCCTGTTTACTTGTCCGCCTTTTGCATTGGACTGGATGACCTTTGAGGGAAAGAGCCTATCCTGAACTTCCATTCCTCAGTACTCAGCAGAGTGCTTGGAAGCGGTAGGACATATTTTTCGTTGAGTGAATGTATGAATGAACATACTGTAATTGAATGAATGAATTCTCCTGAACAAATGCTACAACCTCCAAAATACTACTAGATTACAGAGTCCATGGAATTGCCTATCCTGGAAATTATTACTTTCTCTTTTCCTTTGTCTAGGAGCAAGAAAAAAATTAAGGTAATGACAGTTTTCTGGTACCCACTAGTGTTTTCAGCACTCTTTAGATATAAAAAAGAGATGAAAGACAAGAATCTTTCTTTAGGGAGGCTGAAATTCCAAAATATATCAGTGACTTGACACTGCTATTGTTACTGTTAAAAATAGCACTGTTAGCTGAGTGTTTGGTGATTGCTCAGCCATTGTTCAAGAATTGACTGGGGGGCTAAGACGGAGTGGGAGTTTTTTGATAGAGGCAAAAAGAAGACCAGAAAAGACCTGAGATAGTATTCCATTTCTACAGCCACTTAGATACCCTTAATTTAGGAAGATTGGCCACAAATGTAGTATTGGCTCAGGCCCCTCCCTGAAATTTGTAAGCCTTTGCCCTCTTTTCCCCTCTCTTTATATATGGACACTTTGTGTTTTTCTCTTGCCTGTTAGGAAGTTCTACACATGGAATTTTGGGAATTTTTTTAATGTTATAGTAATGTAGCATGGCTATCCCAGCTTTCCATCAGAAGTGGCAGGCAGCCAAAAACTAGAATCATTGTTTGCAAACTCTAAATATAGAGTCAAGATTTATATGAAGAAAACAGATATGTCTTGTTATAAAATCATGAATAAGCATTGGCACAAACATAATAGTTTATTCTTCCTTGATACTGCTTATTTTAAATAGCTATCTATCTTTTACTAAGATACTGTAGAAAGATACATTACTGAAACATTTGCTTCAGCTCAAAGTACCGGAGGGTTGGTTGCTCTTTTCTTCATGCAGTTAAGACTTCATTATTTCTAGGAAGTAATGAGGGAAATAAGAGCCTAAAGGTGAGTTGGCCTTTCTGCGCTTCCGGTAGCCCATGGGGGTGTTATTATTAATAATGCATCATATTCATGTTTAGGTCACTGTTGATGTGGTTTGCTTTTTCATTCTGGATTTGTTCTAACTTTGCACAAAGTTTGCCTTGATCCTGAGACTTCTTTGGCCTTTGGTTTATAGGATGTCATGTTCAGCAAAGAAAGAAGTCTCTCCCAAACCCCACCTGCGCTTCTTTCTGCTTCCTTCCCAACCTGCCCCTTCTCTTCTGATTTCCATCCCCTTTAATCATTTCTGCCTGGTCCACAACAAGTGGGCAGCAGAGGGAAAAAAGACTTTCAGAAAGAGTTAAAAAGGATGGATGAAATTCATACAATGTACACCATATGGCCTGACATTTTCCAGATTAGGTAAACATTTCTGTTGGGGATAAATAGTCCTGTACACTGATGTAAAGAAATTGCATGAGACAAGGGCATATTCAGCATAGCTATGCTGTGGAGTAATGTTTGCTCAGTGAGAAAAATCTGAAAATTCAAGGGCAAGTGGCAGGGGGCAGGGAGAGGGGCCTTGGTACAGCCCAATTTTTGGAAGAAGGGGTTAAAAATCATGAGTTTGTGGCCAAAGTAAATACTATCTCCTCTAAGTTGAACATTCGTAATTGTTTTCAAATGCATGCTCACATACACACAGACACACACTCACAAAAAATTCCCCACAGTCTATCATCAGACCTCTCTGAAAAAAACTGAAGGATTAAATTTTGTCAAAATCCATTTCTAAGTGGCCCATACCTTTAGAGAGATGCTTGCAATGGCTGGCAGACTGATTCTAGGTGGATCGTCGCCAGTGTGTGTGCTTGCATTGGGTGTAGACCGAGCTGCTCCTTGGTGAACAGCCCCAGAATCATAGATTTCATTTGATCTTTGCAAAGGCTAACATCTGTCTGCTGTCATTTTAGTAAGATTGATGACAGGCAAGAGAGAGGAGAGGGGAGAGGGTCAAGGGAATGAAGACCTGGAGGAGGAGCTCTGGGCAGCCCCAGTGGCGGTGGCCAAGGCTGCCAGAGGTCACTGCTGCAAGCTCTCTGGCTGATGAGGGCCTTGGTGGGAAGCAGCCAGACCCCACCCTGGCAGTGATTGCCCTGGCTTGTTCCAGCTGATAGCTGGAACTCCAAGACACACAGGCGGCATTCTGCACCTTATATATCTTAATAGATTACTCACATTGCAGGCAGCACCAAGCTAAATGTTATGACAGCCATAAGAATGTAGTTTACTGTTATCTTAATATAGCTGGGCAGCGCAGGGTAAAGCCATCAAAAAATCTTATATTTTTTAAAAGTTTCCAAGAGAAACTAACTGATATAGACATGGAGCTATTTTTACACGAAGTCCTGAATTTTGGCAAACTCCTTTCAAACCATAATTTTAAATATATACACACATATTTCACATATGCATATGCATATGCATCTATGCACATTTGTATATGCATTTCCTCCACTTGCTAAATACCACTTTTCTTTCACTACTTCCCTTAAATTGTTGTGTGAACACCATATAGGGAAAAGTCACTTTAGATATTTTTAAGAGGTGATCTCATATTTGGAGTTTGTCTAGAAAATAGTAAACATTGTTTCTGAAGATATAAATGGCCCACTTGGGAGATTTTGGCATGAATGAATGAACAAACGAACAAATGAATGATGACTTAGACCTTCCGTTAACAACATGGTTTAAATATACTACCTGCATTCGGTTTCTCTAGGTACACACACCTGGCAGGAAGACTCCTGTACTAACCTGTGAAGCAAATGAAATTTGATAGGGTTAAACACCCTATAGAACAGGGGGAGTCCAAGGATAGCAATAAGACCTACTTCTGTGCATTTTCTAGTTTCCGTACTGGTGTGGTCAGATGTTTGAGTCAAACTTGCTGAAGCAGTGGCTGCAAGGAGTTTTAGACTAGTTTTGGCCTTTATCAGCAGGAGGCAGATTTCATGAATAGAATTTAATCCAGACACATAGAACACTTTCCAAATTTAGTTGGAAAGTTAAACAACTTTGCTTTATTCAGTGGGCACCCTCAGGGCCTTAGGATTCCTTGTGGCATCATGGTGATGACATGATATAGTGGCTGAGTTCCACAGCCCAATTTATGCGAATTCCAGGACACTCCAGAAAGCAGCCTCAAAGATCAGACCATCTCATGCAACACAGTTATTCGACAAATGAGAAAATGGGTATTTAAAAGAATTAATCTCAAAGAGAAAAACAAATACCGTATGCTAACACATATATATGGAATTAAAAAAAAAAAAAGGTTCTGAAGAACCTAGGGGCAGGACAGGAATAAAGACACAGACATAGAGAATGGACTTGAGGACACAGGGTGGGGGAAGGGTAAGCTGGCACAAAGTGAGAGAGTGGCATGGACGTATATACACTACCAAATGTAAAATAGCTAGTGGGAAGCAGCCGCATAGCACAGGGAGAGCAGCTAGGTGCTTTGTGACCACCTAGAGGGGTGGGTTAGGGAAGGTGGGAGGGAGACGCAAGAGGGAGGAGATATGGGGACATATGTATATGTATAGCTGATTCACATTGTTATAAAGCAGAAAGTAACACACCATTATAAAGCAGTTATACTCCAATAAAGATGTTAAAAAATAAAAAATAAAGAAAAATTAAAAAAGAATTAATCTCCAAATATCTTGACAGAATTCTCTTCAATTTGGCATACAAAGTTGTGCTTCGAATGTGTTCATATACAGCTGGATCGGCAGTGAGAGAGAATAAATATTTAAACATCAGAAAGGAGTGAACACACAAATGAGTGTAGGTTGCTATTTGTACAATATCAAAGAAATTGTTTAAAAATTGTCAAGGCCAGTAGGGTTGTAGTAAATTAGGTGATTGATTTACGTGGTATCAATCAATTTTACTATAGTTTGTTTCACTGAATTGTTCTGTTATTTGGGGGAATTTTTGAAATGTGTGAATATGTTCATGGAAGTTCATTATGTTTTAGTGGAGGGTAGGGAGAGCTTCATTATAAAGGTTACTCCTTTCTTCCTACAGAATTCCAAAATTAGAAAATATCTAGCTGTAGCATAGCAGAAACATGGAGAATTAGCTCTTCTGCCCCTGTGGTTTTTTGCAAGTGTGTTCCCAAGTTTTCAGTGATGAATCTTGCTGAATGGATCAGGAAAGATAGATTCCACTGAGGGTGAGGGAGTCTCTGGCTGAGACTGGGAATTCATGTCAGAATCTTGGTTGATAAGGTGATATTTAGGTTTCTTATTAAAGCATCCTCAATGCTATAATATGTAATTTATATAACTATCTTAGGGTCCATGTACATTTAAAAGGATAATGGAAGCAAGTTTAATTGTAACTTGGGCAGGGTTAAGAGGATCCCCAAGGGATGGTGAAGCCGGAAGGAGAAGAGGACGAGGACTCCTCAGAGCTAGGCTCACTTGTAGTGGGTTGAAACATGGCCCCTCAACAGACATGCCCACCCAGAACCTGCACATGTGACCTTACTTAGAAAAGGTCTTTGCAGATGTAATTAAGGATTTCAAGATGAGATCATGCTGGATGGTCCAGCTGGGCCCCAGATCCAATGGTAATTGTCCTTATAGAAGAGAAGACAGAGAGGGGAGAACCAGAGAAAGCCATATGAAGACAGAGGCAGAGACTGAACTTCTAGGCAGCCACAGACCAAGGAATGCCTGGAGTCACCAGAAGCTGGAAGAAGCAAAGAAGAGTTCTCCCCTATAGCCATCAGAGGGAGCATGGCACTTCTGACACCTTGATATTAGACTTCTGGCCTCCAGAGCTGGAAGAGAATAAATGTCTGTTGTTGTAAACCTCCCAGTTTGAGGGGTTTTGTTATGGCAGCTCTAGGAAACTAACACACCTTTGGACAGGGGCTTCAGGATAAGAGCCACTGCCAACACAGCTGCCAACACAGCTCTCAACACAGCTCATGGGGAGGAAGCAGGGACGACATAACACATAACCTGTCCTCCTCCCCCATCTCTGGTCTCTCACTGGTGCCTCCCATTGGCCAAAGTGCATCACAAAATGGGTATAAGAGAGCCCCAGTGAGATGGTCCAAGGAGGCCAGGCTTTCGGATATGGAACAGAGGAGAGAAGGATTTGGAGGGGAAACAGAGTCTCTTCGGCACAACAGTGATACAGTACGTATTCCATTATAACTCAGTCTCCAAAAGTCAAAACTCTATAATGTCTCATTACTCATAGAGAGCCTCAGGAAGTGAACTCAAACTCCAGTTATCACTGATTTGGGGGAGCATGCCCTCAAGAGGGGGTGATGGTAGTCATGAATGTTGGGGGCTGGGTTAAAGTTGGAATTAGTATGTTTAGGCTCATCAAAAGGCATGTGTTTTAAAAGGCTGAGAAAAAAATAGATAGTCTCTGAAATATACAGGGAACTCCAAGCAAATATGGAATAGAAGAAGATATAAACAAAATGAATTTTTCTAGTTGCTCCACTCCATTCTTTCCATGCTCTATCATAATCTGCTTCTAGTCAATTATCTATGACTTTTTTTACATTCAGATTTCTAACTGTCCAATCAAGTTAGGATTTGAGCTTCTCTGTGAGAATCTCAAGCTTCTTATACTTGTAATTAGATAATTTCTGAGAGGTGAGAGGTTTCATAACTTTTATCATATGACTATGTATATTTCAAATCATATTTGAATTATATTTGAAAACTTCAACCAGTTTCCCAAACTGTAGGTTTTCATATTATGTGTGGAAACCTGGCATCCTAAAGTGGCATAGAGTAGATATTCATGGAGACACTACAGAAAAATAATACTCGACACATTACTTTCTCAATTTTAAGTTCTTCTTTTGCAAATGTTCATTAGAAATGGTGCTTGCTAGCTAGGACGTGATGTGTAATGATGTCTAATTTAGCACAAAGTATACATTTTACACACTTATTTTACATTTTCTATATCAGTTTTTCATGGTAGCTTACAATGAAAATTCCTATTTCCAGGTGTTCTATCACATGAAACTTTTAAGAAATATAGTCCCAAAGTTTCCCCTGTTGGAAGTTTCACAAGACATATTAAAATTAGCAATATTTTTTCCTGGACCTTCATCTCTGTGGGATTCTTCCCTAAAGCAATACATTGTTCCAGCACTGGCCTTTCTATTAAAATTAAAGTTTGATTTAAAAGTAATTCCCGGGGAGCCGGAGGAAGATGGCGGAAGAGTAAGACGCGGAGATCACCTTCCTCCCCACAGATACATCAGAAATTCATCTACACGTGGAACAGCTCCAACAGAACACCTACTGAACGCTGACAGAAGACCTCAGACCCCCCAAAAGGCAAGAAACTCCCCACATACCTGGGTAGGTCAAAAGAAAAAAAGAATAAACAGAGACAATAGGATATGGACGGGACCTGCACCAGTGGGAGGGAGCCGTGAAGGAGGGAAGGTTTCTACACACTACAAGCCCCTTCGAGGGCGGAGACTGCAGGTGGCGGAGGGGAAAAGCTTCGGAGTAGCGGAGGAGAGCACAGCAACAGGGGTGTGGAGGGCAAAGCAGAGAGATTTTGGCACAGAGGATCGGTGCCCTCAGGCACACACCAGCCCGAGAGACTTGTCTGCTCGGCCGCCAGGGCGGGCGGGGCTGGGAGCTGAGGCTCGGGTATCGGCTTTCAGTCGGAGCGCAGGGAGAGGTCTGGGGCTGGCGGCAGGAAGAGACCCTGAAGGGGTTAGTGCTAGCCCGGAGGGAGTCCGGGGAAAGGGTCTGGAGCTACCGGAGAGGCAAGAGACTTTTTTCCCTTTTGTTGCCTGGTGCGCGAGGAGAGGGCATTCCCCTCCCTCCCCTCTGCCTGAGTGAGCCAGAGCCCCCGAATCAGCGGCTCCTTTAAACCCGTCCTGTCTGAGCGAAGAACGGACGCCCTCCGGCGACCTACGCGCAGAGGCGGGGCCAGGTCCAAGGCTGAGACCCGGGAGCTGTGAGAGCAGAGACAGGGAAATCTCTCTGTGCAGCCTCCGAGGCAGCGGATTAAAGCTCCACGGTCCATTTGATGTGCCCTGCGTCTGTGGAGTGCATGAATGGACAGCGAATCATCCCAAATTGAGGAAGTGGACCTTGAGGACAAGATTTAAGACTCCCCCCCCCCCTTTTTTTTTTTTTTCCTCTTTTTACAACGAATTATCTCAAATTAAGGAGGTGGACTTAGCAAGATTTCAGACTTTTCGCCCTTTTCCTCTTTTTACAACGAATTATCCCAAATCGAGGAGGTGGACTTGGAGAGCAAGATTTTTGATTTTTCCCCCTGCTCTCTTTTTGTGAATGTGTATGTGTAATCTTCTGTGTAAGATTCTCTCTGTATAGCTTTGCTTCCACCATATGTCCCAGGGTTCTTTCGGTCCGTGTTTTTTTTCAATAATTACTTTTTAATTTTAATAACGCTACTATATTTCATACTTTATTCTATTTTACTTTACCTGCTCTTTCTTTTTTTCCTCCCTTCCCTTCCTCCCTCCCTCCCTCCGCTCCTCCTTTCCTTCTTTCTTTTTCTTTCCTCCATCCCTCCCTCCCTCCCACCCTTCTTCTTTCCACTTTCTTTTTCTTTCCTTCCTCCCTCCCTCCCTCCCTCCTGTCTTTCTTTCTTTCTTTCCTTCCTCCCTCCCTCCCTCTCTTCTTCCATTCACTCTTCCTTTTGCTTTCATTCCTCCCTCCCTCCCTCCTTTCTTTCCTTTCTTTCCATCCTTCCTCCCTCCCTCCTTTCTTTCTTTCTTCCTTCCTTCCTTCCTTACTTCCCTTCTTCCTTTCTTTCAATCTCTCTTTCTTTCTTCTACTAATTATTTCTTTCTACTTTTTCTCACTGTTATTCTGAGCCGGGTGGATGAAAGGCTCTTGGTGCTGCAGCCAGGAGTCAGTGCTGTGCCTCTGAAGTGGGAGAGCCAACTTCAGGACACGGGTCCACAAGAGACCTCCCAGCTCCACATAATATCAAGCAGCGAAAATCTCCCAGGGATCTCCATCTCAACACCAGCACCCAGCTTCAGTCAACGACCAGCAAGCTACAGTGCTGGTCACCCTATGCCAAGCAACTAGCAAGGCAGGAACACAACCCCACCCATTAGCAGAGAGGATACCTAAAAACATAATAAGGCCACAGGCACCCCAAAACACACCACCAGACGTGGACCTGTCCACCAGAAAGACAAGATCGAGCTTCAACCACCAGAACACAGGCATTAGTCCCCCCCACCAGGAAGCCTACACAACCTACTGAAACAACCTTAGCCACGGGGGACAGACACCAAAAACAACAGGAACTACGAATCTGCAGCCTGCAAAAAGGAGACCCCAAACACAGTAACATAAGCAAAATGAGAAAGCAGAAAAACACACAGCAGGTGAAGGAGCAAGATAAAAACCTACCAGACCTAACAAATGAAGAGGTAATAGGCAGTCTACCTGAAAAAGAATTCAGAATAATGATAGTAAAGCTGATCCAAGATTCTATTTCCCAGATCCAAAATCTTGGAAATAGAATAGACAATATGCAAGAAACAGTTAACAAGGACCTAGAAGAACTAAAGATGAATCAAGCATCGATTAAAAACACAATAAATGAAATGAAAAATACTCTAGATGGGATCAATAGCAGAATAACTGAGGCAGAAGAACGGATAAGTGAGGTGGAAGATAAAATAGTGGAAATAACTGATGCAGAGAAAAATAAAGAAAAAAGAATGAAAAGAACAGAGGACAGTCTCAGAGACCTCTGGGACAACATTAAACGCACCAACATTTGAATTATAGGGGTTCCAGAAGAAGAAGAGAAAAAGAAAGGGACTGAGAAAATATTTGAAGAGATTATAGTTGAAAACTTCCCTAATATGGGAAAGGAAATAGTTAATCAAGTCCAGGAGGCACAGAGAGTCCCACACAGAATAAATCCAAGAAGAAATACGCCAAGACACATATTAATCAAACTGTCAAAAATTAAACACAAAGAAATCATATTAAAAGCAGCAAGGGAAAAACAACAAATAACACACAAGGGAATCCCCATCAGGTTAACAGCTGATCTCTCAGCAGAAACTCTACAAGCCAGAAGGGAGTGGCAGGACATAATTAAAGTGATGAAGGAGAGAAACCTGCAACCAAGATTACTCTACCCAGCAAGGATCTCATTCAGATTTGATGGAGAAATTAAAACGTTTACAGACAAGCAAAAGCTGAGAGAGTTCAGCACCACCAAACCAGCTTTACAACAAATGCTAAAGGAACTTCTCTAGGCAAGAAACACAACAGAAGGACTATACCTACAATAACGAACCCAAAGCCATTAAGGAAATGGGAATAGGAACATACATATCAATAATTACCTTAAATGTAAATGGACTAAATGCTCCCACCAAAAGACACAGAGTGGCTGAATGGATACAAAAACAAGACCCATATATATGCTGTCTACAAGAGACCCACTTCAGACCTAGAGACACATACAGATTGAAAGTAAGGGGATGGAAAAAGATATTCCATGCAAATGGAAATCAAAAGAAAGCTGGAGTAGCAATTCTTATATCAGACAAAATAGACTTTAAAATAAAGACTATTAGAAGAGACAAAGAAGGACACTACATAACGATAAAGGGATCGATCCAAGAAGAAGATATAACAATTGTAAATATTTATGCACCCAACATAGGAGCACCTCAATACATAAGGCAAATACTAACAGCCATAAAAGGGGAAATCGACAGTAACACAATCATAGTAGGGGACTTTAACACCCCACTTTCACCAATGGACAGATCATCCAAAATGAAAATAAATAAGGAAACACAAGCTTTAAATGATACATTAAACAAGATGGACTTAATTGATATTTATAGGACATTCCACCCAAAAACAACAGAATACACATTTTTCTCAAGTGCTCATGGAACATTCTCCAGGATAGATCATATCTTGGGTCACAAATCAAGCCTTGGGAAATTTAAGAAAATTGAAATTGTATCAAGTATCTTTTCCGACCACAATGCTATGAGACTAGACATCAATTACAGGAAAAGATCTGTAAAAAATACAAACACATGGAGGCTAAACAATACACTACTCAATAATGAAGTGATCACTGAAGAAATCAAAGAGGAAATTAAGAAATACTTAGAAACAAATGACAATGGAGACACGACGACCCAAAACCTATGGGACGCAGCAAAAGCAGTTCTAAGGGGGAAGTTTATAGCAATACAATCCCACCTTAAGAAACAGGAAACATTTCGAGTAAACAACCTGACCCTGCACCTAAAGCAATTAGAGAAAGAAGAACAAAAAACCCCCAAAGTTAGCAGAAGGAAAGAAATCATAAAGATCAGATCAGAAATAAATGAAAAAGAAATGAAGGAAACGATAGCAAAGATCAACCAAACTAAAAGCTGGTTCTTTGAGAAGATAAACAAAATTGACAAACCATTAGCCAGACTCATCAAGAAAAGAAGGGAGAAGACTCAAATCAGTAGAATTAGAAATGAAAAAGGAGAAGTAACAACTGACACTGCAGAAATACAAAAGATCATGAGAGATTACTATAAGCAACTCTATGCCAATAAAATGGACAACCTGGAAGAAATGGACAAATTCTTAGAAATGCACAACCTACCAAGACTGACTCAGGAAGAAATAGAAAATATGAATAGACCAATCACAAGCACTGAAATTGAAACTGTGATTAAAAATCTTCCATCAAACAAGAGCCCAGGACCAGATGGCTTCACAGGCGAATTCTATCAAACATTTAGAGAAGAGCTAACACCCATCCTTCTCAAACTCTTCCAAACAATATCAGAGGAAGGAACACTCCCAAACTCATTCTACGAGGCCACCATCACCTTGATACCAAAACCAGGCAAGGATGTCACAAAGAAAGAAAACTACAGGCCAATATCACTGATGAACATAGATGCAAAAATCCTCAACAAAATACTAGCAAACAGAATTCAACAGCACATTAAAAGGATCATACACCATGATCAAGTGGGGTTTATTCCAGGAATGCAAGGATTCTTCAATATACGCAAATCAATCAATGTGATACACCATATTAACAAATTGAAGGAGAAAAACCATATGATCATCTCAATAGATGCAGAGAAAGCTTTCGACAAAATTCAACACCCATTTATGATAAAAACCCTGCAGAAAGTAGGCATAGAGGGAACTTTCCTCAACATAATAAAGGCCATATATGACAAACCCACAGCCAACATTGTCCTCAATGGTGAAAAACTGAAACCATTTCCACTAAGATCAGGAACAAGACAAGGCTGCCCACTCTCACCACTCTTATTCAACCTAGTTTTGGAAGTTTTAGCCACAGCAATCAGAGAAGAAAAGGAAATAAAAGGAATCCAAATTGGAAAAGAAGAAGTAAAGCTGTCACTGTTTGCAGATGACATGATACTATACATAGAGAATCCTAAAGATGCTACCGAAAAACTACTAGAGCTAATCAATGAATTTGGTAAAGTAGCAGGATACAAAATTAATGCACAGAAATCTCTGGCATTCCTGTACACTAATGATGAAAAATCTGAAAATGAAATCAAGAAAACACTCCCATTTACCATTGCAACAAAAAGAATAAAATATCTAGGAATAAACCTACCTAAGGAGACAAAAGACCTGTATGCAGAAAATTATAAGACACTGATGAAAGAAATTAAAGATGATATAAATAGATGGAGAGATATACCATGCTCCTGGATTGGAAGAATCAATATTGTGAAAATGACTCTACTACCCAAAGCAATCTACAGATTCAATGCAATCCCTATCAAACTACCACTGGCATTTTTCACAGAAGTAGAACAAAAAATTTCAAAATTTGTTTGGAAAAACAAAAGACCCCGAATAGCCAAAGCAATCTTGAGAACGAAAAACGGAGCTGGAGGAATCAGGCTGCCTGACTTCAGACTATACTACAAAGCTACAGTAATTAAGACAGTGTGGTACTGGCATAAAAACAGAAAGATAGATCAGTGGATCAGGATAGAAAGCCCAGAGATAAACCCACGCACATATGGCCAACTTATCTTTGATAAAGGAGGCAGGAATGTACAGTGGAGAAAGGACAGCCTCTTCAATAAGTGGTGCTGGGAAAACTGGACAGGGACATGTAAAAGTATGAGATTAGATCATTCCCTAACACCATACACAAAAATAAGCTCAAAATGGATTAAAGACCTAAATGTAAGGCCAGAAACTATCAAACTCTTAGAGGAAAACATAGGTAGAACACTCTATGACATAAATCACAGCAAGATCCTTTTGGACCCACCTCCTAGAGAAATGGAACTAAAAACAAAGATAAACAAATGGGACCTAATGAAACTTCAAAGCTTTTGCACAGCAAAGGAAACCATAAACAAGACCAAAAGACAACCGTCAGAATGGGAGAAAATATTTGCAAATGAAGCAACTGACAAAGGATTAATCTCCAAAATTTATAAACAGCTCATGCAGCTCAATAGCAAAAAAACAAACAACCCAATCCAAAAATGGGCAGAAGACTTAAATAGGCATTTCTCCAAAGAAGATATACAGACTGCCAACAAACACATGAAAGAATGCTCAACATCATTAATCATTAGAGAAATGCAAATCAAAACTACAATGAGATATCATCTCACACCAGTCAGAATGGCCATCATCAAGAAATCTAGAAACAATAAATGCTGGAGAGGGTGTGGAGAAAAGGGAACACTCTTGCACTGCTGGTGGGAATGTGAATTGGTACAGCCACTATGGAGAACAGTATGGAGGTTCCTTAAAAAACTAAAAATAGAACTACCATATGACCCAGCAATCCCACTACTAGGCATATACCCTGAGAAAACCATAATTCAAAAAGAGACATGTACCAAAATGTTCATTGCAGCTCTATTCACAATAGCCCGGAGCTGGAAACAACCTAAGTGTCCATCATCGGATGAATGGATAAAGAAGATGTGGCACATATATACAATGGAATATTACTCAGCCATAAAAAGAAACGAAACTGAGCTATTTGTAATGAGGTGGATAGACCTAGAGTCTGTCATACAGAGTGAAGTAAGTCAGAAAGAGAAAGACAAATACCGTATGCTAACACATATATATGGAATTAAAAAAAAAAAAAAAGTCATGAAGAACCTAGGGGTAAAACGGGAATAAAGACACAGACCTACTTGAGAATGGACTTGAGGATATGGGGAGGGGGAAGGGTAAGCTGTGACAAAGGGAAGGAGAGGCATGGACATATATACACTACCAAACGTAAGGTAGATAGATAGTGGGAAGCAGCCGCAGAGCACAGGGAGATCAGCTCGGTGCTTTGTGACCGCCTGGAGGGGTGGGATGGGGAGGGTGGGAGGGAGGGAGATGCATGAGGGAGGGGATGTGGGAACAGATGTATATGTATGACTGATTCACTTTGTTATAAAGCAGAAACTAATAAAAAAAAAATTAAAAATAAAAAATAAAAAATAAAAATAAAAATAAATAAAAAAAAAATAAAATAAATAAAAGTAATTCCCGGGCTTCCCGGGTGGCGCAGTGGTTGAGAGTCCGCCTGCCGATGCAGGGGACACGGGTTCGTGCCTCAGTCCGGGAGGATCCCACATGCCGCGGAGCGGCTGGGCCCGTGAGCCACGGCCGCTGGGCCTGCGCGTCCGGAGCCTGTGCTCCGCAACGGGAGGGGCCACAACAGTGAGAGGCCCGCGTACCGCAAAAAAAAAAAAAAAAAAGTAATTCCCTCTTGCAGAAGTTAATGAGCCCCTCTCTAACTATTTTTACTCTATTGGAATAATGGAAAGAGCTTTGGAGCCAGACAAACCTGGAATTGAATTCTGACTTTGCCACAAACTAGAGGTGGAACTTGTTTTTTTCTAAACCTCAGAATCCTTATGTGTAAAATAGCCCATCACACAGGATTGCTACAAAAATTAAATTTATGGGGTCTTCCCTGGTGGCGCAGTGGTTGAGATCCGCCTTCCGATGCAGGGGACATGGGTTCGTGCCCCGGTCCGGGAGGATCCCACATGTCACGGAGCGGCTGGGCCCGTGAGCCATGGCTGCTGAGCCTGCACGTCCAGAGCCTGTGCTCCGCAATGGGGGAGGCCACAGCAGTGAGAGGCCCGCGTACCACAAGAAAAAAAAAAATTAAAATTATGTAAGCAAAGTTCCTCATATAGTGCCTGGTCCATTGTAGGTGCTCAGTAAATATGTAGTTATTAAATGATCTTTAGATTGCTATTAAATAAGGAGGACCAGGAGATGAGATGGAAAAAGCTCACATGCCTTGAAAAGTTGTCTTTGATTTTATCACTTTGGGCTTTCTGGTACACCCCTAGGTCCTTCTTCCTTTTTTCCCCATCTGTTCTCTTGCAGCCTTGTCTATCTTCATAATTTATCTCCCATCCTTCTCATTGTGTTTTATTTCCACCCATTCTTACCCTCCTCTGGCTGTTTGGTGCCCAAGAGAGAGCAAAGCAGGAGGATTTGGCTGAGTGTCGGTGTCCCCATTTCCCTCCCCAAATTAAACGCAAGCTCTGCCTTGGCAGATCAAGTTCATTTTCTTCAGCTCCACAGGACCTGTGTGGGATAAGGAGCTGGTCTGTTGCTAATTAGAATCAGTGACCCCGACCCGATTCAAAGATTTAGAAAAAGACAGAGCTACCCATCCTAGAACTGCCTGATACTTGATAGCATTACTTTTCTTCTGGCTCCCTCTTCTTCCTGAACTGAATTAATTCATTTATCCATGCCCTGGAAGTCCATCTAATCAACTGTCCACTAGGTGGGACAGAACGCACACTCTTGAACTTTGCTCACGTTACAACAATGCTTAAAGTGTGATGGATAAAAATGAGAATGATGTGTAGCTTAGAGTCAGGCATTGAGCAAGAGCCAGAAAAAAATATTTGTCTGTGTCCCCCTTTTGTCTCTGTCAAGTGCTTTTCTCAAGTAAATTGCTCAATCTTATTAAAGAATCACTTGTGGTGAGGGCAGACTGTCCCATGCAGGACATTTATATTAACCTGGATATATTTGGCTGTTTATAATTCTGTCCTAACAATCACTTTCTGAAAGAAATGTCTCTTCTTGGGATCTTTACAAAATATAGTAGGAGAAGAAACTGCTGATGAAAAATTTACTTTATAAAAGTAAAAAATTAGTTTAGAAAACAAAAGAACAGGACACATATATCTCAATGACATATGATATGGATATTATGGGTTATCACAATTTCAATCCTATTTGGGGCAAAATGTTATGTTCAAGTTACAGGTGCTATAAGCGTTACAAAGTGTGTTTCCTACTCTCTGTTGCAGCTGAATTTAAGGAGAAAATCTTCCTTCAAGAAAATAACCTTCTTTACATGGGTTGGATATCATTAGATATTGCCAACAAGGGTGTTATCATAAAATTACTAAAACTTCTGCTCTTTCCCAATGGAAGGAGCCACTTACATGGTCTAGAGAACTTGAAAATAAAATTAAATAAATAAATAAAAAATAAATAAAATTAAATAAATAAATAAATAAATTAATTAAATTAATAAATTAAATAAATAAAAATAAATAAATAAATAAATAAATCCATCAGGGATGGATCATGTACCTACAGCCAGTTGACAAATGATGTTCCAGAACGCAGAGAGACTGGGCAGAATTAGAAGGAAGGCTACTTGCTTTTCTGTTGAGAGAAGTGCTACAGATGCTTTGCAATGAGCAGTAACCCCTTTATATCTGCCAAGCTTTAGAGTTTGTTCTCCATGGGGACAAATTTGGGATTACACTGGAAGTAGGGGTTGGCGAGGACATGAAGAGATGAAGCTTTAGAATGTGCATATGAGTAGAAATAGAAATATGGTTGTGTGTGTGTTTTATGTGTGTCTTACCAGAAAAAGAAATGCATTTCAGTAGCAATACAAACAAAAGCTGCAGATTCAGTGATAGTGAAACTCACCTTGTAACAGAATGCTATGTAAAATCATAAGTAGTGTAATTTCCTCAGAGCTAACTCCCTTTCTTGCCTCCATATTCCTAGTATATAGATCAGTCCTAAGACATGGTAGGAAACTCTTAAACACTAATTCTGAAGGAAAATGAAGAGTATTCTGTTTAAATTATAGACCTACATGTGTTTTTAAAGTATGGTATTCTCTCTTATGAAACACAAACCAGAACTCAGATCCAAGCAATATGCTAAAAGCTGCAGTATTAAAAAAAAAAAAAAAAAAAGATATCACACACACACACACACACACCCCAACACAGGCCCTACAAAATCCTAACTATCTAGCCATAATTTATGGTAATGGAAAGTCTGTAAGTTTTTTATTTGCACCAGGTTTTCTCTTACCTTCCCTCTCCTACTCCATTTTTTAAAATATATTAATTTTATTTATTTACTTATTTATTTATATTTTTGGCTGTGTTGCGTCTTCGTTGAGGCATGTGGGATCTTTCTGTTGTAGCGCACAGGCTCTTTGTTGTGGTGCATGGGCTTCTCTCTAGTTGTGGCGTGCGGGTTTTCTCTTCTCTAGTTGTGGTGCATGGGCTCCAGAGCGCATGGGCTCTGTAGTTTGCGGCACACCGGGCTCTCTAGTTGAGGCACGCGGGCACAGTAGTTGTGGTGCATGGGCTTAGTTGCCCCACATATGGGATCTTAGTTCCCTAACCAGGGATCAAACCCGCATCCCCTGCACTGGAAGGCAGATTCTTTACCACTGGACCACCAGGGAGGTCCCTATTTTTTATTTTTTGAAAAGCAGAATCTTTACTGGAGTTTTGGTAGGAAATCTTATTGGGGAGAGGAGGAAGTTTTAAATCTAAATTCTAATGCATATGTGTAATAGCTAGGATATTTTATCTTTCATCCAATATTCATTGCCACTCACCATGTGCCTGGCATGGCGCTAGGTAATGGGCTGTGTGGGTGAACAAGATAGAAACCAGTTCAGATTTTGATGAGGGAGGCTACTGAGGAATCAGAAAGCTTAAAAATAGTGAGAGAATAATAATGGCTAATATATCTTGAATCTAGTCTAAGTGTTTACGATGTGCTAATTTATTTAATTCTCATAAATTTCTCATAAAGAAAGGTAAGACATACTTGGAATGGTCAATATCGGCTGAAATGGGGGTGCATGGTTGGAGAGCAACTAACCCAGATGCTGGGAGCACTGAAGGTGCCAGACTAAAGGTTAAATCCAAAGTAGCACTTAATCAGTCCCCAAAATGTTGAGAAGCACTTTCCAGGCAGAGGATCCTGTATACCTGTATTGCAGCGACCGAGAGCATGATATAGTTGGCCCTCCATACCTGTGGGTTCCACGTGCTTAGGTTCAACTAACCATGAATCATATAGTTCTTTGTTTATGATCCTTGATTGGTTGAATCTGATGGGACCCATGGTGGGGCCCATGGATACGGTGGGCAGACTAAGGAATTTGAGCATCCCTGGATTTTGGTAGCCATGGGGATCCTTAAACCAATCCCCCACGGATACTGAGGAATGACTGTATATATTTGAGACTGGGATTACTTCAATTTCACTGGAGCCAGATGACAAGGGGGCCAGGGATGATACATGAAGCTAGAGAGGTAAGCAGAGGTTGTTTGGTTCTCAAAAGATAATGAAACCCATTGACTAAAGGGAATATGAAAGAGAGATTTTTTTTCCTTTCCCTCTTCACAAGTGCTTAGGTGATCCCCCTCTGTGTGCAGTGAATAGTAGAATCCAGGAGATCCTGAAAGCTGAAGGAGGAGATTCATGAGCACCCTCTCCCTGTTCTTGGCATCACTGGTCTTGCTGTTGCCATTGGTTTGTCTACAGGGAAAAAAACAAATGATTCAGCAGATTCTAGCCTGACTCTATCTAGTTTCATTGATGGTCTAAGCAGTGGTCTCCAACCTTTTTGGCACCAGGGACTGGTTTCGTGGAAAACAATTTTTCCATGGACGGGGGCAAGGGGGAATGGTTCAGGCAGTAATGTGAGCAATGGGGAGCAGCATATGAAGCTTCACTCACTCGCTGCTCACCTCCTGCTGTGTGGCCAGGTTCCTAACAGGCCGTGGACTGCTACCGGTCCGTGGCCCAGGGATTGGGGACCCCTGGTCTAATGCACCCTCCTAAACCTCTGCTGGCTTGTCCTCTCCTCTCTACACCTTTGCTCTTCTCTCTCCAAATTTATCATAAGATACACAAGATTAAAAATTAAATTATAGACTTTATTTGTAACTCAACATATTGTAGGTTCTCAAAAAATACCCATTAGTTTGTTGGCCATCATGCTCCTGGAAAAATTGGTTATGAATTGCATGTTGCTTTCTAATATATTTTAGCATTTAACTATTCTTAAAACCTACTGGCCTAAAATATAAGCATTGTGCTGAACACATAGAAGGCACTCAAAAATTGCATTCTAAATTGAGAAATTAATTTTGGAATTTAGAGAATAGGTAATGAGCCATGTTATTTCTGAATTATCTATAAAACACATACATATATATATATATATGAAAGTTCTTTGAATGACAGACATTAAATGAACTATGTTATTTTATTTATTTTACTGTTATTAATATTAGTTTGTGGAGATTGATGGTTGCATGAATCACTTCCTGGCTAACAATTCTTAAACCTTTTGAATCTCAAAGACAATCTTTATAAAATGGTAATGAGATGCAAATGTTTCACGTTCTCCTTTGCGTTTCAAATAACACATGACTTTGGATATCTGTTACTTCACCTAAAGACCATCAGATCTAGAAAAGGGGTTGGGGGAAGTTGAAGTCATTTTGGGTGCCACCTTGTGTAAGTGAGCTTCAGGTTCACATGAAAGAGCTTATCAGAAAACCTAAGGTGCCCCAAACTGGAGAATGTAGGATTTTTACCTTATGGATCTGGTGTTTTTTATCTTAGTATTCCAGGATGGGGAGATATAATAAAAGGGGGGGAAAATGGAAAAAAGAAGCAAATGGCTTCAGATCTTCCCATATCTCAAATGGGAAATGGGAAGAGGATGCATGGTCTTCTAGGCTAAGTTTTCTGACTTCCAAATAACAACTATGAATTTCCTAAAATCTTAGTTTCATCTTTCTGAAGAAAAAGTTTAAGAAAACGTTGTTAATCATGAGTAACAGTGATAGCATAAAAGGTTTCCTCTGACTGAACTGCTCTTGTTGAATTGCACATTGGGCATTTACAAATGTTTCTAGTAGATAAACACTGGGTTGGCCAAAAGGTTCATTAGGTTTTTTTCCATAAGATGGCTCTAGTAGCACTTAGTTGTCTTTAACCTCATTTGAAACAATTTTGTTAGATTGTATTGTGACAGCTGTCATATCATCATGCATTTAAAAAAAATTTATCTGGAGATTGGTTCAAGATGGCAGAGTAGAAGGATGTGTGTTCACTCCCTCTTGCGAGAGCACTGGAATCACAACTAACTGCTGAACAATCATCAAAAGGAAGACACTGGAACTCACCAAAAAAGATAACCCACATCCAAAGACAAAGGAGAAGCCACAATGAGACAGTAGGAGGGGCGCAATCACAATAAACTCAAATCCCATAACTGCTGGGTGGGTGACTCACAAAAGGGAGAACAATCATACCACAGAAGCCCACCCACTTGGACTTGGAGTGAAGATTCTGAGCCCCACGTTAGGCTTCCCAACCTGGGGGTACAGCAATGGGAGGAGGAATTCCCAGAGACTCAGACTTTGAAGGCTAGTGGGATTTAATTGCAGGACTTCAACAAGACTGGGAGAAACAGAGACTCCACTCTTGGAGGGCACACACAAAGTAGTGTGCACATCAGGACCCAGGGCAAAGGAGCAGTGACCCCATAGGAGACTGAACCACACCTACCTGCTAGTGTTGGAGGGTCTCCTGCAGAGGCAGAAGGTGGCTGTGCCTCACCGTGGGGACAAGGACACTGGCAGCAGAAGTTCTGGAATATACTCTGTGGCATGAGCCCTTCCAGAGTCTGCCAATAGCCCCACCAAAGACCCTGTAACCTCCATTGCTGGGTCGCCTCAGGCCAAACAACCAACAGGGAGGGAACTCAGCCCCACACATCAGCAGACAAGCGTATTAAAGTTTTACTGAGCTCTGTTCACCAGAGCAATGCCCAGCTCTACCCACCACCAGTCCCTCCCATCAGGAAGTTTGCACAAGCCTCTTAGATAGCCTCATCACCAGATGGCAGACAGCAGAAGCAAGAAGAACTACAATCCTGCAGCCTGTGGAAAGAAAACCAGATTCACAGAAAGACAGAAAAAATGAAAGGGCAGGAGCCTATGTAACAGATGAAGTACCAAAATAAAACCACAGAAAAACAACTAAATGAAGTAGAAATAGACAACCTTCCAGAAAAAGAATTCAGAATAATAATCGTGAAGATGATCCAGGACCTTGAAAAGAATGGAGGCAAAGATCGAGAAGATGCAAGAAATGTTAGACAAAGACCTTGAAGAATTAAACAACAAACAAACAGAGATGAATGATACAATAACTGAAATGGAAAATATACTAGAAGGAATCAATAGCAGAATAACTGAGGCAGAAGAATGGATAAGTGACCTGGAAGACAGAATGGTGGAATGCACTGCCATGGAACAGAATAAAGAAAAAAGAATTAAAATAAATGAAGACAGCCTAGGAGATTTCTGGGACAACATTAAATGCACCAACATTCACATTATAGGGGTCCCAGAAGGAGAGGAGAGAAAGGACCTGAGAAAATATTTGAAGAGATTATAGGCAAAAACTTCCCTAACATGGGAAAGGAAATAGCCACCCAAGTCCAGGAAACACAGAGAGTCCCAGGGAGGATAAACCCAAGGAGAAAAATGCTGAGACACATGGTAAACAAATTGACAAAAATTAAAGACAAAGAAAAATTATTAAAAGCAACAAGGGAAAAATGACAAATAACATACAAGGGAACTCCCATAACGTTAACAGCTGTGTTCTCAGCAGAAACTCTAAAAGCCATAAGGGAGTGGCACAATATATTTCAAGTGATGAAAGGGAAGAGCCTACAACCAAGATTACTCTAGCTGGCAAGGATCTCATTCAGATTCGATGGAGAAATCAAAAGCTTTAAAGACAAGCAAAAGCTAAGAGAATTCAGCACCACCAAACCAACTCTACAACAAATGCTAAAGGAAATATTTAAGTGGGAAACACAAGAGAAGAAAAAGACCTACAAAAACAAACCCAAAACAATTAAGAAAATGGTAATGGTAACATACATATCAATAATCACCTTAAATGTGAATGGATTAAATGCTCCCACCAAAAGACACAGGCTCACTGAATGAATACAAAAACAAGACCCATCTATATGCAGTCTACAAGAGACCCACTTCAGATCTAGGGACACATACAGACTGAAAGTGAGGGGATGGAAAAAGACATTCCATGCAAATGGAAATCAGAAGAAAGCTGGAATAACAATACTCATATCAAATAAAATAGACTTTAAAATAAAGAATGTTACAAGAGACAAGGAAGGACACTCAAAATGATCAAGGGATCAATCCAAGAAGAAGATATAACAATTATAAATATAGATGCACCCAACATAGGAGCACCTCAATACATAAGGCAAATGCTAACAGCTATAAAAGTGGAAATCAACAGTAACACAGTAATAGTGGGGGACTTTATAACACCTCACTTACACCAATGGACAGATCATCCAAACAGAAAATTAATAAGGAACCACAAGCTTTAAATGACACAATAGACCAGATAGATTTAATTGATATTTATAGA
This sequence comes from Hyperoodon ampullatus, assembly GCF_949752795.1. NCBI lineage: Eukaryota > Metazoa > Chordata > Mammalia > Artiodactyla > Ziphiidae > Hyperoodon > Hyperoodon ampullatus. The sequence continues at coordinate 39,232,118 of NC_136928.1, forward strand.
ACATTCCATCCAAAAACAGCATATTACACTTTCTTCTCAGGTGCACACAGAACATCCTCTAGGACAGATCACATCTCGGGTCACAAATCAAGCCTAGGTGAATTTAAGAAAATCGAAAGCGTATCAAGCATCTTTTCTGACCACAACGTTATGAGAGTAGAAATAAATTACAGGGGAAAAAATTGTAAAAGAAAAAAAAACACATGGAGGATAAACAATACGTTATGAAATAACCAAGACATTACTGACGAAATCAAAGAGGAAATCAGAAAACACCTAGAGACAATTGACAATGAAGGCACTATGATCCAAAACCTATGGGATGCAGCAAAAGCAGTTCTAAGAGGGAAGTTTACAGCAATACAATCCTACCTCGAGAAACAAGAAAAATCTCAAATAAACAATCTAATCTTACACCTAAAGGAACTAGAGAAAGAAGAAGAAACAAAACCCAAAGTTAGTAGAAGGAAAGAAATCTTAAAATCAGAGCAGAAATAAATGAAATAGAAACAAAGAAAACAATAGCAAAGATTAATAAAATTAAAAGCGGGTTCCTTGAGAAGATAAACAAAATTGATAAACCTTTAGCCAGACTCATCAAGAAAAATAGGGAGAGGACTCAAATCAATAAAATTAGAAATGAAAAAGGAGAAGTTACAATAGACACCGCAGAAATATAAAGCACCATAAGAGAGTACCACAAGCAACTCTATGCCAATAAAGTGGACAACCTGGAAGAAATGGACAAATTCTTAGAAAGGTATAAGCTTCCAAGTCTGAACCAGGAAGAAATAGAAAATATGAACAGACCAATCAAAAGTAATGAAATTGAAACTGTGATTAAAATCATCCAACAAACAAAAGTCCAGGACCAGATGGCTTCACAGGTCAATTCTATCAAACATTTAGAGAAGAGCTAACACCCATCCTTCTCAAACTCTTCCCAAAAATTTCAGAGGAAGGAAAACTCCCAAACTCATTCTACAAGGTCACCATCACCCTGATACAAAAACTAGACAAAGATATCACAAAAAAAGAAAATTATAGACCAATATCACTGATGAATATAGATGCAAAAATCCTCAACAAAATACTAGCAAACAGAATCCACAACACATTAAAAGGATCAGACACTATGATCAAGTGGGATTTATCCCAGGAATGCAAGGCTTCTTCAATATACACAAATCAATCAATGTGATATACCATATTAACCAATTGAAGAATAAAAACCATATGATCATCTCAATAGATGCAGAAAAATCTTTTGACAAAATTTAACACCCATTTATGATAATAACTCTCCAGAAAGTGGGCATAGAGGGAACCTACCTCATCATAATAAAGGCCATATACAATAAACCGACAGCAAACATCATTCTTAGTGGTGAAAATCTGAAAGCATTTCCTCTAAGATAAGGATCAACACGAGAATGTCAGCTCTCGCCACTCTTATTCAACATAGTTTTGGGAGTCCTAGCCACAGCAAACAGAGAAGAAAAAGCAATAAAAGGAATACAAATTGGAAAAGGAGAAGTGAAACTGTCACTGTTTGCAGATGACATGATACTATACATAGAGAATCCTAAAGATGCCACCAGAAAACTACTAGAGCTAATCAATGAATTTGGTAAAGTAGCAGGATACAGAATTAATGCACAGAAATCTATACATTCCTATACACTAACAACAAAAGATCAGAAAGAGAAATTAAGGAAACAATCCCATTCACCACTGTAAAACAAAAAGAATAAAATACCTAGGAATAAACCTACCTAAGGAGGTAAAGACCTGTACTCAGAAAACTATAAGACACCAGTGAAAGAAATCAAAGATGACACAACGAGATGGAGAGATAAACCATGTTCTTGGATTGGAAGAATCAATATTGTGAAAATGACTATACTACCCAAGGCAATCTACACATTCAATGCAATCCCTATCAAATAACCAATGGCACATTTTACTGAACTAGAACAAAAAATCTTAAAATTTGTATGGAGCCACAAAAGACCTCGAATAGCCAAAGCAATATTGAGGGAAAAAAATGGAGCTGGAGGAATCAGACTCCCTGACTTCAGACTATGCTACAAAGCTACAGTAATCAAGACAATATGGTACTGGCATAAAAACAGAGATATAGATCAATGGAACAGGATAGAGAGCCCAGAGATAAACCCACACACCTATGGTCTACTAATCTATGATGAAGGAGGCAAGGATATACAATGCAGAAAAGACAGTGTCTTCAATAAGTGGTGCTGGGAAAACTGGACAGCTACATGTAGAAGAATGAAATTAGAACACTCCCTAACACCATACACAAAAATAAACTCAAAATGAATTAAAGACCTTAATGTAAGACTGGACACTATAAAACTCTAAGAGGAAAACATAGGAAGAACACTCTTTGACATAAATCACAGCAAGATCTTTTTTGATCCCCCTCCTAGAGTAATGGAAATAAAAACAGAAATAAACAAATGGGACCTAATGAAACTTCAAAGGTTTTGCACAGCAAAGGAAACCATAAACAAGACAAAAAGACAACCCTCAGAATGGGAGAAAATATTTCCAAATGAATCAACAGACAAAGGATTAAGCTCCAAAATATATAAACAGCTCATGCAGCTCAGTATTAAAAAACAAACAACCCAATCAAAAGTGGGCAGAAGACCTAAATAGACATTTCTCCAGAGAAGACATACAGATGCCAAAGTCACATGAAAAGCTGCTGAATATCACTAATTATTAGAGAAATGCAAATCAAAACTACAATGAGGTATCACCTCATACCGGTTAGAATGGGCATCATCAGAAAATCTACAAACAACAAATGGTGGAGAGGGTGTGGAGAAAAGGAAACCCTCTTGCACTGTTGGTGGGAATGTAAATTGATACAGCCACTATGGAGAACAGTATGGAGGTTCCTTAAAAAACTAAAAATAGAATTACCGTATGACCCAGTTATCCCACTACTGGGCATATACCCAGAGAAAACCATAATTCAAAAAGGCACATGCACCCCAATGTTCATTACAGCAGTATTTACAATAGCCAGGTTATGGAAGCACCTAAATACCCATCAACAGACAAATGGATAAAGAAGGTGTAGTACATATATACAGTGGAATATTACTCAGCCATAAAAATGAATGAAATTGGGTCATTTGAAGAGATGTGGATGGACCTAGACACTGTCATACAGAGTGAAATAAGTCAGAAAGAGAAAAAATAAATATTGTATATTAATGCATATATGTGGAATCTAGAAAAATGGTACAGATTAACTGGTTTGCAAGGCAGAAATAGAGACACAGATGTAAAGAACAAACATATGGACACCAAGCGGAGAAAGGTGGGGTGGTGGTGGGATGAGTTGGGAGATTGGGATGTATAAAATAGATAACTAATAGGAACCTACCGTATAAAAAATAAAATTAATTAAAATTAAAAAAAATAAAATTTATCAAAATTGGTGAATTTTTGTGTAGCCATTTTAATAATGAAGATGGAAGAAATTAAGGAACATTTTTGCCATATTATGCTTTATTATTTCCAGAAAGGTAAAAACGCAACTGAAACACACAAAAAAAGATTTGTGCAGTATATGGAGATGGTGCTGTGACTTATTGAATGTGTCAAAAGTGGTTTTTGAAGTTTCCTCCTGGAGATTTCTCACTGGACAATGCTTCACGGTCGGGTAGACCAGCTGAAGTTGATAGTGATCAAATCGAGACATTCATTGAGAACAATAAATGTTATACCCCGCAGGAGATAGCCAACATACTGAAAATATCCAGATCAAGTGTTGAAAATCATTTGCACCAGCTTGGTTATGTTCATTGCTTTGATGTTTGGGTTCCACGTAAGTTAAGCAAAAAAAACCTTCCTGACCGTATTTCCGCATGCGATTCTCTACTTAAACATTAACGAAAGCATTCCGTTTTTAAAACAAATTGTGACGGGAGATGAAAAGTGGATACTGTACAATAATGTGGAATGGAAGAGATCGTGGGGCAAGCAAAATGAACTGCCACCAACCACACGAAAGGCCAGTCTTCATCCAAAGGAGGTGATGTTGTGTATATGGTGGGATTGGAAGGGAGTCCTCTATTGTGAGCTCCTTCTGGAAAACCAAACGATTAATTCCAACAAGTACTGCTCCCAATTAGACCAACTGAAAGCAGCAATCAACGAAGAGCATCTGGAATCTGATTCATCTGCCGTACTCACCAGACATTGCACCTTCGGATTTCCATTTATTTAGGTCTTTACAAAATTCTCTTAATGGAAAAAAATTTCAATTCCCTGGAAAACTGTAAAAGGCACCTGGAACAGTTCTTTGCTCAAAAAGATATAAAGTTTTGGGAAGATGGAATTATGAAGTTGCCTGAAAAATGGCAGAAGGTAGTGGAACAAAAGGGTGAATATGTTGTTCAATGAAGTTCTTGGTGAAAATGAAAAATGTGCCTTTTATTTTTACTTAAAAAACAAAGGCACTTTTTGGCCAACCCAATAGTAGTTATAAAACTTGCAACATCAGGCTCTAGAATTTTGGTCCCATCAGCCCCAAGCCAGCCTAGAAGAGAATGAAAGTAGCTAGTTTTAATGTGATGATGTGTTTTAAAAGTATCTATGTGTATAGCATGTATAGAAAATCCACAAGTGCCATCTGCATCGGACAGGCTGAAGCATACAATTCGTACAATTCGGGTTAGGAGATTGTGACTTACTTTTTAACTATTAGGACCACTGAAATGTTTTATGAGGACCATAGGAATGAAACAGGGCCCATGAAAGAGGAAATGAGTGGCCAGAATTGGCTCAGCACCACTCACCAAGTGCATGTCCTCAGATGGAGCCCCACAGTCGGCTCTTTTAGATGCTATTTTCAAAATCTTCACAAAGGACCGTGCAGTGATTATATGTATTCATGATGTGCATATCGTGTGCTCAGCTCAAAGGATATTTGAATGATGCTTTGAGAATTACTCCTAAAAAAGGATTCAGCATCTGTAAACTGCTTCATCTTTGAGAATGGGAAGAAAAAAAATATGGCTTGATTTTCTTAAAAAACAAGTCCCAACTCATAAAGCAGAGCAGCTTCTCTGAGATGGTGTTGATGCCCTATTACCCACATACACACTGAGGCATAATCACATGCATTCATGTGCACACAATCACAAGCACACATAAACAACTGTGTGGCGTCGGTGCTTTAAATTTTCTTTATTTTCTAGCATATTCTAAGCACTGAAGGATTGTCACCCAAAAGCAGTATCATGGAGTCTAAGAGAACTTTTGCTGTCTGACAACTTCATACTTATAAATAAATGTTAATTTAATATTTTACTTAATTGCAAGGTATTAATATTTTCACTATATACTCCGACTATGGTACAAGGTCTTACACTATGTTAAACTAGTTTATTCTCATTGTTCATCAGAGAGAGGAGCTATGGCCGTGTCATAGAAAGAGTAAGAGTAGCAGATGCACACTTGGATGGCACAACCTCAAAGGCTTCTAACCTTGAGACATGATAACAACTATTTACTCTGTCTAATGGTAAATAAGGTTGTGTTCTCAATCCTTAACAACTACATAGACATGGACCTGTTCATGAAATTATTTATATTTGTTCAAGCTCAAAGAATGTACTAAAATTCTAAGTTGTTTTAAACTTTCAGACTTAAAATAACTGATCAGTAAGATGCCTAACTCGTATGCCTGTTGATTGCACCAATTTGTATACGAGTGAATACTCTCAAGACTCAAAAGAATGTGTAAAGACAGCAGAAGTGCAGTAAGAAGACTTTATTAGCAAATATATAATAAACAGAATGTTAAAATATGAAGATAAATATGAAGACAACTTGTAGAAAGAAGCCAAAACTTCATCTTGTGAGTGGAGGATTATCTGGCACAACCAGAGAGAAACAAGTGAAAGAAAGTAACAAGTGAGAGAAAAACTACTTGTTTCATAATCTAGAAAGTCTTCCCAGATGAGCTGGAAATGTCTAAGCTTCTTAAGTCAGGATTGCAACCCCCAGCCAAAGAGTGGCGCTATGGGGTTGTAAAGAGTTTTGCTCATCTGTGTTTTCTTAACCCAGAAAACTGTTGCAGCACTTCAAGAATTACAGATCTTATAATGGCAATTCATACTGAACAAATCTTTGCACTGTTTTGATTTCATGCCATCAACATCAGCAATCATTTAGCATCAGAGGTGATGTGGGTTTTACAGAGTAGAGAAGACAAGGTTACTGTCTACAAAGAAGTTGGGCTGTGGGAGTCCATTTATTCACTTAGTTCAATCACTTAATCAATCAACCTATCTGCCCATCAGCAAGTGTGAAACATCAGAACCCTGCAGTTCGTTCGGCTTCTCTGGACCTTAGACTGTGGCCTAGTGCTTTCATGTAGTAGGTGCTGAACAGATATTTGTTGAATTGGTACAAGTGCTCCATATATTTTGATTGACTGATGGATAGCATCCTGGGAGTCCTGCCAAGAAATCAGGAAGGAGAAGGCTTCTGGAAAAGGATTTTCTCTTCCTGTGGTATCTGGACCTCTGTTTAGAACTGACTGTTCAGCTAAGAATAACAACAGGAGTTGAGAGCTCCTTTTAGGTTGCATGATTTGGGCTTTCATCCAAAAGCAAGATACAGCATAGCCCATGTGTTTCTCAATTTTTCTGTCTTTATCCTTGTGTTTAATGTGCATGTCTAGGTCCCAGCAAAAGTAGTTTAGAGAAGGGTTTTTGTCACTGGCTTCATTAGGTCTAAATGTTCATAAGCTTTAGTTTTGTCTGTTATATTCCTTGCTTCTCATAAACATATTTAGTGACTAGATCTTCTGTCCCAGTTTATTTTAATTTGACAAACATTTCCAGTAGGTTTACCCCAATCAGGTACCCAGCCAAATCAAATATGTGATGTAGAGAATTAATGAGCTCTCCCACAGAGCATATATTGCTTCTGTCCCTCACTGGTGCACCCACTCTGTGGCTCCCAGAGGGCAAGGGTGATGCTCTGAGGTGCCCTACACCAAGAACAGATCTTAGGGATTAAATTGGGTAACAACAGGTAAATACGGTCACTTTATTTTTTTTAACATCTTTATTGGAGTATAATTGCTTTACATTGGTGTGTTAGTTTCTGCTTTATAACAAAGTGAATCCGCTATACGTATACATATATCCCCATATCTCCTCCCTCTTTCATCTCCCTCCCTCCCACCTTCCCTATCCCACCCCTCTAGGTGGTCACAAAGCACCGAGCTGATCTCCCTGTGCTATGCGGCTGCTTCCCAACTATATATTTTACATTTGGTAGTGTATATTTGTCAACGCTGCTCTCTCACTTTGTCCCAGCTTACCCTTCCCCCTCCCTGTGTCCTCAAGTCCATTCTCTATATCTGCATCTTTATTCCTGTCCTGCCCCCAGGTTCATCAGAACCTTTTTTTTGTTTGTTTTAGATTCCATATATATGTGTTAGCATACGGTATTTTTCTCTTTCTGACGTACTTCACTCTATGACAGACTCTAGGTCCATCCACCTCACTACAAATAACTCAATTAATACGATCACTTTTACATGCAAGTTATAAAGAGTGAACCATGTGGATTGGACTAGATGAAGAAAGGCCCACAGCAAAACTTGGTATTCTCAGACACAGTTAATTTTGGGTCAACTTTTATAGCAAACACTCGGTATCCCACCCAGATCCTCTCAGTACGCACCATTCTGTGCATGCTGAGGGCTTTCTGCTATAAACACCCCCACTCTCCTGGAGAGCTTTTTTTGGCTGTTGGAGCATATCCAGCCTTCTTATGGGGTAGGCAGGAGGGCTGTGGAGCCAATATCTGAGGGACTGTTGGCCAGTGACCAATAGGAGTTGGTGGATAAATGGAGCTGCTTTTATAGCCCTCAAGTGGGACAGCCCTGCATGTTCCACACTGGCATCCAGCGGTCTCCAGCAGGATTGAGCTCCAGCTGACCACAGTGGAAATCTACCCATGAACACACCGTGTTGGCTTCCTTCCCTTTCCTGTCTGCTTCTTCACTCCACTGCTGCATCTTTGTGGAATCACATATTGAATGAATCCTTATCTCAAGCTTTAGTTCCAGGGAAATCTAACCTACACAACTCTTAGTATGAATTCTGAATTTAGAGAGATAGTGTCTTAAGCAAAGCCTGGAACAATTAAAAACTATCATGATGGTGATTGTTGCTTCCCTTTCTGATTAGTTTATTCCATATCTGAATTATAGAAGAGCTACTACAAAACTTTAAAAATATACTATTTAAATCTAAACATTAAATTTAAAAAGTTATTTTGAAATATCAGGTTCCCTTCCTCCCTCCTTCCTTCCCTCCTTTTCTTCCTCCCTCCCTCCCTTCCTCCCTTCCTTCTTTATATTTAGTTTCTTACTTATAGCCACTAGAATGAATGTCTTACATCCTTGAGATGAACTCAGTACCATCCTCACTGACCTAGCAAGCCATTTTTTTCCATGATGACAAGCTAGGATCACACCTCTTAATGACGGCTGCAAGATTGTCTTATTAGGAGAAGGGCTAAGGTGGTCTTTAGTGACAGCGAAAGCACCTCATAAAATCTGACTCTTCAGTTTTACAGGCATGAGTCTGGAATTTTAGCAGATGTAGACTTACTAAATCAGTCAGTCAAAAATTATATCAGTTGAAGTGCAATGTTCCTGGCAGTCCAAAAATCCTGAACACGTAGGTGATCTGGAGGGCATTTCGTTAACTCTTTAATTGGTCACTTCAGTGCTAGAGGCAATAGCTAATTGCCTGTAGGTCACTGTAGTCCTAGAGCTTAGGTAAATGTATATTGTCGTATGTCACATTTTTATATGGTTCCTTTGCACAGGTTGGTAAGAATGATTGCTGCGTAATTAAAATTAAGACAAGGTGGGAAAATGATTCAATTAAAGCCCTGGAGCCATTGCACAAATTATCTGATGTGCCAAAAACTAATGAATAGTTATATCTACTTTTATCTTTTGCCTCCTTGTTCTTTCATCCTATGTGCCTCATAGAATACCAGGAACTCTTCAAATTCTCTGTGGCTGGATACTGGGTGGGCAGCTGGTGGCAGGAACAAGGGTGTGAGAAGCTCAAGATTTTAAAATACACATATACAGAAACTCTGTGGATGGGGATTTAGACTGAAACTTATCAGATGAGAAATTCAAGAGGTCTTTCCATAGCTTAACATTATTTTGAAAACATCTGCAATATTGCAGTATTCATGGAACAGGTATTATATACCAGGTGAGTGATGACAGGGAAAATAAATGAGATTTGTCATACTCAAAATATCCCATATTTTACATCATTTATTTTACAAATCTCCAAACATTCTCAGGAAGCATTAAGTTGGAGGCAAGGGTGAGAACTTTGTGATGCCACGTTTAGCAACAATTTTAATTACTTCATGTTGGCGTAACAAGTGAATGCATATCTTGCTTATGTAAAATTAAGCAAGAAGGTTGTTAAAAAAATACAGCTTTCACTCCACAGAGGCATTTATCTCCTGAATTCTATGTGTGGAGTGAAAGCTGTTCCCCTTCAGCCCTGACTTTATCCACATTCAGTGAAGAAGTAGCCTTTATTCAGATATGAGTAGCAACTTGAGTTGAGACTCATGGTCTCAGGATCCTGATTTGAAGTTAAAATCTTCCTGGGAGTGTGTCAGAAAACTAACAGCATCAAACCACTTATAATTGCTACCTTTTATTAATACCAATTGCCAGGAATTTTACATATATTATATCTGACACTTACAACATCTCTGTGAAGTATTACTGTTGTCTCATTTTAGAGCTGAGAAATCTGAGCCTCATAAAAGTTAAATAATTTCTCTGTAAGTGGCAGAGAAAATGTTCTCACATGGTTAGTCTTTCTAACAAACTATCCTGAAACTCTATGGCTTAAATGAAGAAAACATTTTATTGCCTGTCATGATTCTGTGGGTTGCCTGGGTTCAGTTGATATTGGGTGAGTCTGCAGACAGCTGAACTGGAATATTCTGGACCCCCCACTCACTTGTCTTAGGTCTGGGTGGGGTCGGCTGGAAGGCTGAGCTCAATTGGGATGTGAGGATGACTGGGATTCCTTCCCTCTGTGTAATTGCAGAACCTCTTCCTCTCCACATTGCCTTTCCATGGGGTGTCTCTAGCAGGATAGCTGGATCACTTATGTGGTAGCCCAAGGATCCCCAAAAGCACAAAAGGAGGACTTGTGAGGCCTTTGGGAGGCTCAGACCTGAAACTGGCATTGTGTTACTTCTATCACATTCTATTGGTTAAAACATGGCCACCCCTAGATCCAATATGGGGGGGTGGGGTGACTGTACAGGGCCATGAATACCTGAAGGCATATTTGGTTGGGAATAATCTTTGGAGATTCACTACTATACTGTGTGATTCCAAAGCAGACAACGTTTTCACTAAGCATCTACACTGATGCTTGCTTCTTCATGAGAATAGGGATCGTGACTGCATTTTCTTTTTTTCCTCATCTTTATATCTCTAGCACCTGATACAGTATTTGGAACATGGTAGGTGATCAATCAATGTTTTCTGAATGAACTGTTTTGAATGAACTGGGATCATCATGTTATGAACTGTCATAGGTGCATGTTTGCAAGATAATTTCCCTGAGAATGAGTTCGGGTAGACCTGAGTTAAATATGATAAAATATGATTAATTATTCCATTGAAGGCTAAAGATGAGGCAGGACTGAACAGGAATGAATTCTTCTGTGCTTTGGAGTGTCAATTAACAACAACAAGATTCTAAGCCTTTCTAACTACCCACGTGAATTCATTCATTTAATTCTTTAAAAAATGCTATGAAGTAGGTACTATTTTTTTATATATATAAAATAGGAAACTGAGACACAGAAAGATAAAGTAATACACCCAAGGTCGCACAGCCAATGCATGACATGGCTAGGAACTGCATCATTGCATTATCCTGTGTCTCTATATTAATTGGTCAAGACTGTCCTACATTTGAAAGGTGATTTTTTTCATACTGGAAACGGGAAAAGTTGTGTGTAACATTCTGTTCAGGAGGATTGAACCAGGACAATGTTCCATTTTGAAGTGTTTAAACAGACTCACCCTAAGAGCAGAAAACAAAACAGAACTTACAGACAATTGGCCCAGGAGTCTGGGAGGGAAGAAAAAGCCATCACTGGAGTTACACCAACAATTCCCAGATGAAGTATTTTTATCTAAGAGGAGCCCCTTATACTCAGCTAGTAAGGCCCTGCTCTCCTTTTATTGGAATCCTGGAAATAAAAAACTTACATGTTGAAAATATGACTATTTTTTAAGTTATCTGTATTTTCTGTCATTATTTTCTTTTATGTTTTACAATTTACATTTTGGTAAAGTTTTGTGGAGAGCCTGAGGCTGCCTCTGTCCCAAGAATATCCAAGAATCTTTATTTATGCTTGAGTCAGGGAGAAGAGGCAGCAAGGGACCCTGGTGAGGGAAGAGAGGTGGGACCATTAGGAATAAGTGTGACAAAATCTTAGAGGGGAAATGAAAAGTGTGAGAAAACCTGGGAGATTTTTTTCTTATTTGTATTTTCAGAGACAATTTGGACAGGTCAAACTTAGGTTGTGTTTTTATTTTATTTTTTAAATGCTGAATATGCACTTTATTTTTTTTTTAATAATTCTTTTTTTTTTAAATTATTGGCTGTGTTGGGTCTTTGTTGCTGCGCGCAGGCTTTCTCTAGTTGTGGTGAGCAGGGGCTACTCTTCGTTGCAGTGTGTGGGCTTCTCATTGCGGTGGCTTCTCTTTTTGTGGAGCACGGGCTCTAGGCGTGTGGGCTTAAGTAATTGTGGCACGTGGGCTCAGTAGTTGTGGTGCACAGGCTCAGTTGCTCCGCGGCATGTGGGATCTTCCCGGACCAGGGCTCGAACCCGTGTCCCCTGCATTGGCAGGTGGATTCTTAACCACTGCGCCACCAGGGAAGCCCTATGTTGTGTTTTTAAAATGGAGGCATCTTAGAAGCGGATAACACAGTGACTAACATAATAATGTCCTTTATATAAATAGACTATGTCTGTGACGATAGGAGGGGCTAGGGTCTCATCATTTTCAGGCCACTTCTAAAGTAAAAACAACACCAAATTTTACACATAGGGCACACAACATTTTGAACATTGGGAAGGCTAAATGTGAGTGAGATGCTTCATATTCCTAGAATTGAAACTATTCTTTGAGGTGATCTCAGAGAGAGAAGGGTAGGTATCTTGGGCTTGGTAAGTGAGCTGAGGAGAGAGCTCTTTCTTTGCCCTTTAAGGGAAAAATAGCCATGAAAATGAAGATTTGGACAACTGGAAAAAGTGGACCACTAAAATGCTGAAAATTATAGATGTAGTAAATATTTATGGATTGGCTTCTCAGTTCTTTCTGCCAAGAGCTGGAAGTCACCATAAGCCAACGTGGAAGAGCCCAGTCATGTAAGATCTGCAGGCAGGATTCCCAGGGGAGGAAGGTAGGTCATTAGTATACCTTTTTGTCCTTCCACCACCGCCAGGAATACAAGTTAATCCCTAACATGTCCTCTGAGGCCATCCTTACCTGAGCTTTGCCTCACTGATTTCAGTAGGATAGAAATTGGATACTCACACTGTCTTTCTTTAAAAGAGCTGTAGCGAGCATGACCAACCATTCATTGGCAATTATGTAAGCTGAGGGTTATAGAAATATACAGGATTAGGGACGGAAACGGAAATTTTGGTACATACAAAATACCCTCAAGGATGCTAATTTCACATCAAGAGGATGCCATAGTATTTTGAACAATGGTTTGATTTTAAAAGCAGCCAATAGTATAGGCAATCATAAATCTTTGTTCTTAAAAAGTACTACGACACTTTCACCAAGAACAAATATTACGAATTTCTACTTCAGTCAGAAACATTTATTGAGAACCTGCTATGGCCAAACCAAGTTTCAGAGTCAGGCACCCAAACCCTTGTAAAAAACTTGTACTTTTCAAGTTCCTCCCAACCCGAAGTCTTTCTTTTTCCTCTCCTGCCTCAAAAAATCAGAGCTAGAAGATCTGATTAAAGAATGTTAATTCTTTTATTGCTGATAACAGCAACAGAAAAACAATCTACCTAGCTACAGGTGTCTTTTTTTTAAAATGAGTCTCCCTAGAACACTGAGAATCCCCCCAAAAGTATATGGACAAGGGACAACTTAATTCTTCCTCACAGCTTTGGCACTGAAGCTAAAATAATGGAAAGGGATTAGGAGTTACCCTGCTGAGGGAATTTCAGGTATTTCAATTCTCTTTGGGTAAAGGTCTCTAGAGAACACATCCAATATATTAAAAACATACAAAGACTTTTTTTTGGCTACCCTTTCCTGAGATGTCTAAAATTCAGATGTGGGAATCTGTCTAAGTTCAGTGAGGTTTGGATGGTGGTGGGGTGAGGTGTGCAGCAGTGGGACACCTAGAAACAGAAGCAGCTCTACATCCTACAATAGAATGCGCAGTGCGAAAGATAGCTAAGCAACTAATCCAACAATGAAGAGGAAAATCTTCATGGAGAACATTCTGTTGTCCCAGGACCATTTTACATGCTATTGTAGGAAAGACAGTGCAAATGTGTCTAGTAGTGGAGACAAAACAGAAAAGCATGAGTGTTAACAGAAAACTTTGATAATAATAAATAGTATAAGGGACCACATAAACATTTACTAAATTTGGAGGGAGGCAAGGACACTTGAAGGAGGAGACATACACATTGAGCTTTAGTCTTATTGATCTTAGAAGATAGGAAAAGAGAGGGTAATAACTCTCCAAAAGCAGATGGCCCTTTAAGTCCTAAGTATCTCTCTTAAGTGGCTTTCTCCTCCTTTCCTTCCTTTCTCCTCCTCCTCCTCCTTCTTTCTCTTCCTCTTCACAGGAAATGACTGTATGGATTATTCTAAGCTTCTCTCTCTTCTGTTAGTGCTGTGTTATTTTTAAGAGAACCCTAGAGTAAATGGAAAAGAAATTCCTGAAATTCTAATGCACACCTGATGATTGCAGTTGAAAATCAGGGTTTCCATGGCTATTGTGGGAATTCTGTGATATAGATTAAGTGTGGAAAAGGGGCTACGCTTGAGGGAGCTGCATTTCTCAGTTGGGGAAATTGGAGTTCAGAGAGTATACATCTGATAAAACTTCCTGGTGACCCTTATAATGAGGTAGTTGAGTAAGGTCTTACTAGGCCCTGCCACATCTGACGTATTAACAGTTAAAAACTTCCTGGGGATCACTAGGTGCTCTTAGGACCATATTTCTTTTCAGAATCAAGACTCTTTATCTGGAGGTTAGAGGTGACATGACACTCTAATGGCAGTGCTTGTTAGGCACTCAGCTTGAAATCTATTGATACTACATTTTGGCAGTGCCACACCCATTCTTCCTCTTGATTAAGCTACTGCAGTCTGATAAACTGAGGAGAGAAGCTGAGAGCCTTGCAGTTGCCTAGCACTCTCAGCCTCTAAGCTCCCAACACTGCTTAGACTGGAAAGTGATTATCCTCGATTATAATGTTATTTCATAATTATATTTTTTGAAATCAAATTTTCTGTTTTCATACTTAAGGAGAATAAAAAAGTTAACTTCATGGAAAAAAACTAATGATCATGATCTCAAAATGATTTCCATCCTGGTTAGACACTTTGATTGCCAGTTTGCTCAATCAGACAGTATAGCCCCATTAGACCTGATGCTCTATATGTAGGGAGTTATATATATTTTTTATCAAAGGTTTAATATGGCTCTTGGAGTCATTCCACATTTCTTGAATATCTGTACTTAGGAATATACACATTTCTCTATGAATCAAGATATAATCAAACTGTGAGAAATGTTGAATCCAGTTTTCTGACTCCCTCAGGCAAATTTTAGAGGTGAATACTATAGCTCTAGATTCTAATTGTTCTTTGACTCTGAATGTTTATCATCAGACTTCAGGTCAGAAAAACCTTTGAACTCATGTTGCTCATCATTTATCTGGAGGAAAGTGAAAATACTCATAACATAAATATTGCTATTGGTTTATTTACTAACGTGTCTTGAGAATTTGACTTTTTGAGACTATAAGAAGGCTTAAGACTATTTTAAGTCCTGAGGCCCAAGGAAGAAAAGGATTCTAACCTATCAGTGTTACACTCTAATGGGGAAAACAGAAAATAAATAATTTCAGATATAATTGAGTGCTACAAAGAAAACAAATCAGTTAATCGGATCAAGCGTGGCAGATGTGTTGGTGGGGAAGCTATTCTAGAGAGGATGGCAAAGAACGCCTTATATGTCTGAGCTGAGAGGAAGTCAGCTAGATGAAATTCTGGAAAAGATAATTTCAGGAAGAGGTACCAGAAAGGGCTGATATAAGTCATTACTGAGAAATAGTTTTTTTTTAATTTATTATTTATGTATTATTTATTTTTGCCTGTGTTGGGTCTTCGTTTCTGTGCGAGGGCTTTCTCTAGTTGCAGCAAGTGGGGGCCACTCTTCATCGTGATGCGCGGGCCTCTCACAATCGCAGGCTTTCTTGTTGTGGAGCACAGGCTCCAGACGCACAGGCTCAGTAGTTGTGGCTCACGGGCCCAGTTGCTCCGCGGCATGTGGGATCTTCCCAGACCATGGCTCGAACCCGTGTCCCCTGCATGGGCAGGCAGATTCTCAACCACTGCACCACCAGGGAAGCCTGAGAAATAGTTTTATGACATTATTTAACAAAAGTTCTTGAAGTGGACATTGGAGATGGGGGTATTCAGAGCAGAGTCTCTCAGGAAAGTTATGGTTGAATTTGGATGAATCTGCAGAGAATTACACTGAGTGAAAAGACAATCCCAAGATTATAAACTGTATGACTTCATTTATATATCATTCTTGAAATGACACAGTTGTAGAAATGGAGAACAGATTAATGGTTTCCAGGGGCTAAGGGTGTTGGGTGGAAGTGAGTGTCTCTCTAAAAGGGATCCTGTGATAATGGAAATGTTCTGAATCTTGACTGTACCAGTGTCAGTATCCTGGTTGTGATATTGTAGTACATCTTTCCAAGATATTACCATTAGGGGAAATATGGCAAAGGATACATGGGATCTCTATTATTTCATAAGTGAGTCTACAGTTATATAAAGCTATAGTTATCTCAAAATAAAATCTTAAATATAGGAAAGAAGCCATCACAAGAAATATGGTAGAACAACAACACATATATATAAGGATATAAATAGAACATAGACCCTTATCTCATCCATACACAAAAGATTAAATTGAGATATATAGTTCTAAATGTAAAAGTTAAGATTATAAAGCCTCAAAAAGCCAATAGGAGAATATGTTCATGACGTTGGGTTAGCCAAATAATATTTAAGCATGACACAGCAAACAATAACCATAAAGATTACAGGTTGAACATTATTAAAATTAAAACCTTTCTGTATATCAATATATAGACCATAAGCAAATGAAACACAAGCCACAAATTAAAACCTTTCTGTATATCAATATATAGACCATAAGCAAATGAAACACAAGCCACAAACCTGGAACAGTTTCCCCAATACATATATCTCAAAGAGGACCTTATTCAGAATATATAAAACTCCTATAATTAAACAGTAAAAATACAAATCACCTAGGGTAAACAACTTGAACAGACACTTTACAAAAGAAAGTACAGAAAGTACAGAAGTGATTAACATATAGAACTCAATATCATTAGTTGCTCAATATCATTAGTCATCAGAGAAATATAAATTAAAACTATAATAACATATACTTTTATATCTTTGGGGATAGATGTTTTTGGAGTAAGAAATACTGGCTATACCAAAAGTTGATGAGGATGTGGAGAAACTGGAATGTTCATACATTGCTGATGGAAGCGTAAAGTAATACCACTTTGAAAATTTGTTTGGCAGTTTTTTTTAAAGTTAAGTATACACATTCCTTATGACTCATTAATTTTACTCCCAGGTATTTACACAAAGAATTATAGACATGTGTTCACAGAAAAAGGCTTATGAAAGAATATTCATATTAGCCTCATTCATACCTGCCAAAACCTGAGCAAACCACCCTATCAACAGGAGAATTAGATAAACTATGGTGTGTTCCTACAATGGAATACTACTTGGTAAGGAAAATGAATACACTATTGATACAGCAAAATGGATGGATCTCTAAAACGTTAGGTTGAACAAAAGAAGCCAAATATAGAAGAATACATATACATTTTAATGAGATAAGGAACAGGTAAAGCTAATCTAAGTTGATAGAAATAAGAAAGTTCCTCTTAGGGATGGGGAAAATTGACTAGGAAGGAATGGGAAGGGCCCTTTTTGTGGTGATAGAAATGTTCTATATCTTGTTTTTGGTGATAATTTTATAGGTTTACAACATTGTCAATTCATGGAACTGAAAAGTTTAGACCTTTGTCTTTTATTATACTTAGATTATACCTCAATAAAAAGGCAAAGTTTAAAAATACATTAGCAGGGCTTCCCTGGTGGCGCAGTGGTTGAGAGTCTGCCTGCCGATGCAGGGGACATGGGTTTGTGCGCCGGTCTGGGAGGATCCCACATGCCGCAGAGTGGCTGGGCCCGTGAGCCATGGCCACTGAGCCTGCGCATCCGGGGCCTGTGCTCTGCAACGGGAGAGGCCACAGCAGTGAGAGGCCCGTGTACCGCAAAAAAAAAAAAAAAAAAAAAAACATAAGCATTTGATGAGATTTCTCTAACAGTGTAAAGATAATGTTAACTTATTCCTACAATTGCTGACTTTTAAAAAATTGCTTGCTGAAAAACATCTGTTGAGTGGGGTTCTACTTGGACCTTCAAGCGCAAGAATCTAAAATGTAAATATTTTCTCATTATTTCCCTTATTTAATTCCCCAAAGATTCAGTTAGTTGACACTAACATACAAGGTGGAGAGCTGCTAAGAGATAGAAACAACTGTAAAAGAGAAAAAAAATGCAAGAAAACCCAGAAGTTGTCCCCTTTCCCTTAAAAAACGTCCAAACAGATTTTCTTTCAATTTGTGAAAAGAAGGAAGTCTCTTTTCAACTGAGTCTTATTAAAGCACCAAAGTATTGAGCAGTCAGATGAGAAAGCTATGAATCAAAGGGTTCATAACACCTATGCTGACAACCCTCTCTCCAGGGCTCAAGGTGGAAAGAGAAAGGTGGTGGAGACCCGCCTCCGCATTGTCCCCCATCACCAGGCCTTACTCCTCCAGCCTCCAGCCCCACCCACAGCAGCTCAGATGTACCTTAGAACTAGGTAAAGGATGTGACTTGTGGGGGAGTCCAGTCCATCTCAATTCATCACCTTTAAGTGAAGATAAAATTAGGAACTAAGATGCCTTTTTAACTCCAGTGGGAGGTGGGTAGATTGAAAATCCCATTCATTTTATACTGTTAGCTGGCCAGTGTCATATCTTTATATTGATTGTATTCCAAGATAGAAAGGTATCATGTTATTTTGAACCTGCCTTTTCTCTTGCATTCATGTTTATTTATTCCATAGGTATAATTAAGCATGTACTATGAACAATCCAATGAGCTAGCAGCTAGCTTTACTCTAAAGGCTGAACCAGACACATGGAGAAGAGACTATGACTGAAGCATGTCAGAGGGCACATTTATGGATGGTGGGGCCTCCAATCTGAATCGTATAGAATAACAAGTGGTTGAGTGAAGTTTTGAATGCAATTAAAATATAACTAGGAAATCCATGTTATGATGGCATTTTGAGATCATATGCATGATGTATAACCAAACAGCCTTATTGAGTAGTACACCTTTCACAAGTCCTATGCATTAATTCCTGGATAAATAACTTGACTGCTTAACATATCTGAAGGTAAGTTTTAACAGTATTTTGGGGTGTTTTGCCACCTTCCTTGGATATGATGTGGGGTTGCTACATTTTAGGCTAAATATACATATCCTTGTACTGGATGCAGATGTGACCCATAAATGGCTTTGTATAGAAAGATTCCAATGGTGCCCTTAACTGTCATGCTACTGCAAATTCAGTTTTTTATAGACATGTTTTCAGGGATGGAATCATACTTGCATAGCCCCTAATAGTCTCTAGAGAGAACAATAACAAAATGAAACAATTCCTCTTGGGACCAAGATGATGGGAATTTAGGGAATGATACCCTGCTCCCAGCTTCTCTCACAGCATAACTGATGACGAAAGAATCTACATGAGTGAAAGATATCAGACTACCCGAACTTGAAAAAGGGAGAGTAGTTGGTTAGAAAACTGAATTTATTTTGATTCTGGTATTGTACAGTGTCATGTAAATCTTTTGTCTTTGAGCCCAAACTCCTAGGAACTTTGTTACAATCTAGGGTGGTAGTAGTGGTGATTAAGAGCCAGTCAAATACAAATTGTATCTGTAAGAATCTGAGACCTCCAGAACCTCTGCTTGTGGTCTAACAGAGTACGCTTAAGGAAGAGTGTATTTCCTCTCACTTCCTTGTGATAGGATCTGAGCAGAAAAGAGGAGTTCTCTGACATTAACCCAAATGAATACTTGAGTAAAACGGGGACATTGTGTATAGCCTTGCCAAGTGATGACAGCAAAGAAAACGGAACATCTTTTGGAGGAGCCTTTGAGGCAAGTACAAGACAAGGATTCTAAGAGATGAGCATGAGAGTGACCATTATTGAAGGGCACTCATGAGAAACCTCCAGTGCTCCTTGATTCAAATGTGTGGATTTGGGTTCCAGGAATGTCACTAATTCTATTACTGTGATGGAGGTTGTGATGGTCTGGGAAATGAGAGCTGTACTCGCCGTTAAGATCCCAAAAGCCAGCATGTGCTCCGTATTGTGCCTGCTTGCTGTCCTCTTCCACTTTCCCAATTTTTTTTTTTTTTACATCTTTATTGGAGCATAATTGCTTTACAATGGTGTGTTAGTTTCTGCTTTATAACAAGGTGTATCAGTTATACATATACATATGTTCCCATATCTCTTCCCTCTTGCGTCTCCCTCCCTCCCACCCTCCCTATCCCACCCCTCTAGGTGGTCACAAAGCAATGAGCCGATCTCCCTGTGCTATGCGGCTGCTTCCCACTAGCTATCTATTTTACGTTTGGTAGTGTATATATGTCCATGCCACTCTCTCGCTTTCCCTATTCTTAAACAGCAGCCGACACTAGAGGCTCTTCATGCCAGCTTGGAAAAGTACTTAGAATCTCTGTGGATCTCTGTGCTTCTATTTCTTCACACCTGTAGAGTGGAAGATATCATTCCATGTACTTCCTATTATTGTTGTTGTTTTAATTTAGATTCTATAGAAGGAGAGAGAGAGAGAGAGAAGGAGAAAAAGAGAAGACAGAGGGAAGGAAGAAAGGAATTCTGTAAAAAGGAGTCCCTGAAATCAGACAGTTGTGAGGACTAAAAACATGATAAGTTTTATATCAGATATGCTATGTAAAATATTAATATTATTCAATTATTTTTGGAAGTGGGCTATATTGTTCTTATCTACTGAATTGTGTTTCCCCCCAAATTCATATACTGAAGTCCTAAATCCTAGTACTTCAGAAAGTCACCATATTGAGACCGGGCCTTCAAAGCGGTGATTAAGTTAAAATGAGCCCAGTACAGTGGGACCCTAAACCAAAAGGACTGGTGTTCTAAAAGAAAAGGATGAGACACTAGGGATATGTGCATACAGAGAAAGGGCCATGTGAGGACACCAGTGAGAAGGTATCACTCCATGGTAGGATCACACGTGATTAATTTCCTTCTTTATGCATTTCTGCTTTTCACATAATAGTGTTCAGTGATCAAACTACACTGGTAATTATTTTTTTTAAAACCACTAAAGGACTTCCCTGCTGGCGCAGTGGTTGAGAGTCCGCCTGCCGATGCAGGGGACACGGGTTCGTGTCCCGGACCAGGAAGATCCCACATGCCGCGGAGCGGCTGGGCCCGTGAGCCATGGCCGCTGAGTCTGCGCGTCCAGAGCCTGTGCTCCGCAACGGGAGAGGCCACAACGGTGAGAGGCCCACGTATCGCAAAAACAAAACAAAACAAAACAAAACAAAAAAACACTAAAATGCAAATAAAAAACCAAAGCAAACATACAAAACAGTCATTTGCCACTTGGATCTTTTAATCCACTAAGAGAGCTAGTTTTACATGTCGACTTCCTAAGGTATACTTCTCCATATTAAAGTTTTAGTAAGACAAAAAGTAATTTCCATCTGAAATTTTAGCTACTTTTTGAAGGAAATTATTGTTTGTTGTTATCATTCAATAGAAAAGAAAATAAAGGGGAAGAAAACAGGGAGAAAAGTAGATAATCTGTAAAGCAGAAAACATTAACCTTCCCGTTCTAAGCTCGGAGAAATTAAACTTGCAGAATCTGTATATTGGTTTCATTCTTCATATTTGGTCATTACAAAATATTCTCAAAAGACCTAATACTAATCAGGGCAAGCTTTGCATCAGTGGTATATTAGCTTCTACCTTAGACAAGTTACTCCATCTTCCTTGCTGACCTGCCATAAGTGAAAAATAAACATTGTTGTTTTATGTCACTGCAGAATAAGCATGACCATCCTGACAGACTATACTTCTTAAGAATGGCCTGAATGTAGAGTTAAGGGACTTCAAAAAAACTGAAGGAGTCTAACATCTGGGATTTGGGAGATGGTTCATGGCAGGGTGACACTTCAGATGGACACTGATGAATGGACAGGACTTAGATAAGGGGAGATGGGAACAAGGTCACTCCTGATGCAGGGAAAAAAGCAGAGCAAAGGCACACGGGTAGGAAAGTGTGGGGCATTGTGAAAAAGAATGAGTAATTTTGTATACCTGGAGCAGAAATATGTAACGGGATTAGCTAGTAATTAAGGTAGAATGATTCATATGCCAACAATTTTCCCATTCTTTCAAAGATACCTGGATATGGTAAGTGTGCTCTCGTTGAGGCATTGTAGAGTGTTCCCAGCTTCCTAACCTCTCCACAACTACTGTATTCTGCAGAATGTAAACTGACATGTAGAAATTTAAATGACCCTACTACATCCGAGATTCTTTTATTGAGAGTGGCTATATTATTCGTGCTAATAATGTTACCATGTGGCACCTTAGCTCAAAGTGCCAGAATGACATCACAAAACAATACCCAAATACACTTAGGCCATCTTTCATCCGAGAATCTCAAAGTGCTTTACAAACATTAATTAATTAAAGTTCAGAATTAATTGGATGTATTAATTTTTCACTGTATAGAATAGTCTGTGCAGTTCCATTGATTTTTATGTGCTAATAAGCTTTGCCTAAGTCTCTCTCTTTTTTCGTTTTGTTTTTCCCTTCATGTGTAAGTGGGTATAAAGAGGAGAGGGAAAAGACTCATGGCATTTGGAAGAGTGGAACCTGATTGGAATCTGGACTTTTCAGCTGTCCATGTGTTTTTTACATGCCGGCCCTGTCATAGTGAGGACTGACTCTGTGGGGTCACTGCTAACTTTGCCGACGTGACACTGGGGAGCTGTGCCAGGAGCTGAGTCTGAGCTCTGCTGCTTTTCCTTTTTTCCTGGCATGCCAGGTTTTTAACATTTTGCTATTGCCTTGACCTAGATTCATATGGAAATAGTGGTGCTGATGTCTGGACAAGGCAGGGACAGTTGGTGATTGTGTGGCTTAAGTGCCTATAAAATATGACCCAAATGTCTGAAAGGGGAAAAATGCTGACAAATCAGATCTTTTCACAGTAGAGTTTGGTTTGAATAAATACGCCTAAGGATCAGAATTTTTTCTCTGGAAAGTAGGTGAAAAAAAAAATCTTTAAAAACCAAAAAAAAAAAAAAAAAATCCAAATGAGTATTACATTATACATCGGGAGTGGAAACTGCAACACCCATCTTGAAGGTTCGAGTTTTTTCTTTTTCTTCTTTTGTTTTAATCATGCTAGCTTCCAGCAGCAGATCAGGATTTGGGGTTTGTTTGTATTTACAATTGGTATCTTAAAAGATTCATTATGAAATGTGTTGCTGTTTCTAAAGAGGAAGCTGAGGCCCAAGCTGGTATGACCTGGCTGGGCAAATGGAGACTCCCCCATCTGCATTCTGTTAGGGAGAACACTGACCCTGTGTGTCGAGGAGCAGGTTGGGGGTGGTATTGCTTACACATGTGTCTGGGAGCTGAGCTGGGCTTCAGCTTATGAAGGTTTCCTTCTTTCAGGGTCATATACCGGCCAGCGCAGATTTAGCCATCTTGGCCCTGATGTACTCCACATGGCTCACATTCCCAGTCCGTTTACCCTCGCTGGGGCTTAGCTGCCAAGTCCCCGGTTAGCTCCTTCCTGTTCCCCAAGCTGTTCAGTCCCACATACTGAGAGTGCAGCACATTTCCCGATGTTGACACTCCTCTGTTGGGGAGTTTTCTTTCATGGTTAGTTCCACAGAAACAACAGAAGCAAAATTTCTGGGATCTGGTAATTTGCCTGGGAGCTGCCACCAGTCACTGGCATTGGATTAAGGACTCCTTTGGGCAAGGTGAATTTAAAGGCAGGCAGGCGAAAAATAGGTTCACATGAAACTGGCCTTTTCTTTGGGGGAGCCAAAGGGCATTTTCCATTTGGGAGAAAATGCTGAATTGTTTTCTGCAGACTTGAGCATTCTTTGCTGTCACTTCTACTTGTCCAGCATCCTTCTCAGATCAAGATTATTGGGCTTCTGGGCTCTAAAATTCCCCTACCTGCTTTTGATCATGGGAGGCCTCCCAGTGCAGGAAACCTCACTCCCTTCTCATTCCTGCCTGGCTGTGCAAACTCTAACCGTTCTTCAAGCTCTAAGCCCCGTCCTCATTCCTTACTGAAGTTTACCTGTCCACTCAGCTCTGGGCTCTCCTCGGCCTCTGAACTCAACAGTATTATTGTCTGAACTATTTGGCAATGAATCATGTATACCATTGCCTTGTGGCATCTTCTGTATTACATCATTATTAAATTTATATGATTTAACTTTTCAGGTGTCAAACAGTTTCTAATACTTTTTGTGGCAGGGACCAAACGTTATACAATCTTTGAATTCTCCTTGGTACATGTCAGATTTTGTCTCAGTAAGTATTTATTGATTTAAAGTACTCAGGCAAGAAGAGTGAATTATATCACTTCTTTATAAGAAAAATATGATGAATTCTCTGATATTTTTATAATATATATATGTATAAATCATATGTGTGTATAAATCATATGTGTGTATATTTTTTTTATTTGAATGTAGGTTTTAGAAAACAAATTAGTCAGAAAGAGAGAAGAGAAATTTGTTGGAAGAATATTAGATTACTGGGTTCTGGAGTATCTCTAGGAAATCAAAGGCATCTAGGCTTCTGGGGTATTTTAAGCAGAAACTGAACAGTCTTCAGAAATGTAGGCAGCCCTCTTTTTTCTTCAATGTCTCATTTTTGTTTCTCTCTGCATATCTGATTTTCACTCTCTTGGTATATAAACTGACATTCTCTGTTGCTATTAGACAGGAACAGCCCCAAAGTTTGAGAATTTATGCTACCTCAATTCTAACCAGATCCAGAAACTGACTAGGTTTCAATCAGCTCCAATTCCAAATTCCAGGGAAAGAGAGTCTGACTGACTCAAATTGGATCAGATGACCATTCCAGAACCACTAGGCTATGGCTAAGGGACCAAATTATATAAAAAATATAGTTACTAGGAGCCCATCCTGTAGAAGGGAGTCAATTCAAAGGAAAGGGAGATTATCATAATCTAGTCAGACTCCCTCAAATTTTATCAATTACAAATCTTAAATTTGGTTCTTTCCCTGATTTTCAAACTAAGTCAATAATATCACCATTCACTCAGGTCACTGTGATTAGAAGCCTGGACTTTATCCCTGCTCTTCTTCTATCTTGTCCCCAGATCCTGTGACTCCTACTTCCTCTCTCTTCTCCTCCTCTTTGTGCCCATTGATCTTGCCTTAACTCAAGTCCTCCCAACTTGTTACCTGGATTAGTGAAAGAGACTTCACATCGTTCTCTAAGCCTCTCCCACCCATCACTTGCCAGTCACACTCCACATGATTATATTTTTAGACCAAAAATCAAATGAGGTCAGTCTCTTGTATTGGAATATAAAGTATTTTCACCATCACCTACATTGATTCATTAATATTCCTTATCTAATATTTGTTCATCACTTACTATAAGCCATAAACTTCTTGAGAAGATATAAACAGGAAGAAGATTAAGGCAAAAAAGTTCACAGGCCCCATGGAACCTTGAGAGAAGGCAGAGAAAATAGCTAATTTTAGACAGGAATAATCAAAATGAAGGAAATAAATAGGGTGATACGAGAAAGAGTATGGGGGTGGGGGGAAATGAAGCTACTTTAGATGAGTCAGCAGGAAAGTCTTTCTGAGATGATATTTGGATTTTTTTTAAAACAATGAGAATATGAGAAGCCGCCATTCATTTTTTTGTTTTGTTTTGTTTTTTTACATCTTTATTGGAGTATAATTGCTTTACAATGGTGTGTTAGTTTCTGCTTTATAACAAAGTGAATCAGTTATACATATACATATGTTCCCATAACTCTTCCCTCTTCTGTCTCCCTCCCTCCCACCCTATCCCACCCCTCTAGGTGGTCACAAAGCACCGAGCTGATCTCCCTGTGCTATGCGGCTTCTTCCCACTAGCTTTCTACTTTACGTTTGGTAGTGTATATATGTCCATGCCTCTCTCTCGCTTTGTCACAGCTTACCCTTCCCCCTCCCCATATCCTCAAGTCCATTCTCTAGTAGGTTTGTGTCTTTATTCCTGTCTTACCCCTAGGTTCTTCATGACATTTTTTTTTCTTAAATTCCATATATATGTGTTAGCATACGGTATTTGTCTTTCTCTTTCTGACTTACTTCACTCTGTATGACAGACTCTAGGTCTATCCACCTCATTACAAATAGCTCAATTTCGTTTCTTTTTATGGCTGAGTAATATTCCATTGTATATATGTGCCACATCTTCTTTATCCATTCATCCGATGATGGACACTTAGGTTGTTTCCATCTCCGGGCTATTGTAAATAGAGCTTCAATGAACATTTTGGTACATGACTCTTTTTGAATTATGGTTTTCTCAGGGTATATGCCTAGTAGTGGGATTGCTGGGTCATATGGTAGTTCTATTTGTAGATTTTTAAGGAACCTCCATACTGTTCTCCATAGTGGTTGTACCAATTCACATTCCCACCAGCAGTGCAAGAGTGTTCCCTTTTCTCCACACCCTCTCCAGCATTTATTGTTTCTAGAATTTTTGATGATGGCCATTCTGACAGGTGTGAGATGATATCTCATTGTAGTTTTGATTTGCATTTCTCTAATGATTAATGATGTTGAGCATACTTTCATGTGTTTGTTGGCAGTCTGTATGTCTTCTTTGGAGAAATGTCTATTTAGGTCTTCTGCCCATTTTTGGATTGGGTTGTTTGTTTTTTTGTTATTGAGCTGCATGAGCTGCTTATAAATTTTGGAGACTAATCCTTTGTCAGTTGCTTCATTGGCAAATATTTTCTCCCATTCTGAGGGCTGTCTTTTGGTCTTGTTTATGGTTTCCTTTGCTGTGCAAAAGCTTTGAAGTTTCATTAGGTCCCATTTGTTTATTTTTGTTTTTATTTCCATTTCTCTAGGAGGTGGGTCAAAAAGGATCTTGCTGTGATTTATGTCATAGAGTGTTCTGCCTATGTTTTCCTCTAAGAGTTTGATAGTGTCTGGCCTTAGATTTAATCTATTTTGAGCTTATTTTTGTGTATGGTGTTAGGGAGTGATCTAATCTCATACTTTTACATGTACCTGTCCAGTTTTCCCAGCACCACTTACTGAAGAGGCTGTCCTTTCTCCACTGTACATTCCTGCCTCCTTTATCAAAGATAAGGTGACCATATGTGCGTGGGTTTATCTCTGGGCTTTCTATCCTGTTCCATTGATCTGTCTTTATGTTTTTGTGCCAGTACCATACTGTCTTGATTATTGTAGCTTTGTAGTATACTCTGAAGTCAGGGAGCCTGATTCCTCCAGCTCCATTTTTCGTTCTCAAGATTGCTTTTGGCTATTCGGGGTCTTTTGTGTTTCCATACAAATTGTGAAGTTTTTTGTTCTAGGTCTGTGAAAAATGCCAGTGGTAGTTTGATAGGGATTGCATTGAATCTGTAGATTGCTTTGGGTAGGGTAGTAGAGTCATTTTCACAATGTTGATTCTTCCAATCCAAGAACATGGTATATCTCTCCATCTATTTGTATCATCTTTAATTTCTTTCATCAGTGTCCTATAATTTTCTGCATACAGGTCTTTTGTCTCCTTAGGTAGGTTTATTCCTAGATATTTTATTCTTTTTGTTGCAGTGGTAAATGGGAGTGTTTTCTTGATTTCACTTTCAGATTTTTCATCATTAGTGTATAGGAATGCAAGAGATTTCTTTGCATTAATTTTGTATCCTGCTACTTTACCAAATTCATTGATTAGCTCTAGTAGTTTTCTGGTAGCATCTTTAGGATTCTCTATGTATAATATCATGTCATCTGCAAACAGTGACAGCTTTACTTCTTTTCCGATTTGGATTCCTTTTATTTCCTTTTCTTCTCTGATTGCTGCGGCTAAAACTTCCAAAACTATGTTGAATAAGAGTGGTGAGAGTGGGCAACCTTGTCTTGTTCCTGATCTTAGTGGAAATGGAGAAGCCGCCATTCTTATGAAGACATAGAGGTAGAGAATTCCAAGTAAAAGAAAGAGAAGGTGCACATGCTCTGAGTCATTAACGAGGTTTTTAAATTTCAGAAGCAGAAGTGTGGTGGGCGTGACTGAGCACAGTGAGCAAGGGGCAGAGTGTGACACAAGGTCAGATCAGAGAGGGCCAGGGGCCAGGACATGGAAGGCTTGGCTGTCCTTATGCTCTTCTCTTTTTTTTTTTTTAATTGTATAATTGGCATATATTATATTAGTTTCATGTGTACAACGTAGTGATTGAACATTTGTATATGTTGGGAAAAGGTCAGTGGTAAGTTTAGTTACCATCAGTCACCTTACAAAGTTAATATATTATTAATATATTGTTGACTGTATTCTCCAGCTCATGCTCTTCTGTGTTCAGTGGGAATTGAGTACATGCAGAGAGGGGTCTAAGAGAGGAGTCACATTGAAAAGTTTCAAATTTTGGACATATACTATGGCTGTTGTGGAAACGGATTGAACAGTGGCGAGAATAGATCAAGGCCAGTGAGATGACTGAAATTGTCAAGACAAAAGGTGATGGAATAAACCACCGTGAGGGGGAGGCTGGAGGTAGACCTGATAGAACTTGTGATGGAGAAAATGCAGGGGAGGTGAGGAGAGGGAAGAATAAGGAGACTCCTAAGTTAGGCAGATGTTAGTACCTTTTCCTAAGAGGAGGAGGACTGGGGGAGGAACAGATGAAGGGTGTGTGTGGAGATATAGGGTGCAAGTGTGGAATCAAGCATGTAAGTTCAGAGATGCCCAACACACATCCAAGAAGAGATATGAATCGGGAAGCTGGATGTTTGAGTCTAAGGAAATATCGAACTACAGAATATTAATTGGGGACTAATCAGCCTAGAGACAGCATTTAAAGCTGTGGTACTAGATGACATCATCAGAACAGAGAGTGTAGACAGAGAGGAAATGGGGCCTGGAACTGAGGCTCAAGGTACTCTAGCATTTACATGTTAGGCAAAGGACCAGCCAGCATGGAGATTGAACAGGTCAGCCCAATGTTCCTGTTAACCTAAAAATTCAGTGAGCTAATGGTCTGGAACAATGTGCATTGCCACAGCTTTCTGGTACCTTCAAAAGAGGAATCATCTTAGCTTCTTTCTCCTAAAGAATGTAGAATTTGCACAGAAAATGTGTTTGGAGAAAAAGGATAATATAAAGTCAGTATCCCCAGTGGTAAGCCTCCCAACCACCCCCCAGGGCAGTCTGAATGAAAAAATGATTATGTACTTAATGTCCACTGAGCACCCTGGAGAGAAAAAGAGCATACTATAATTGCAAAGTATTATTTTTACCATTATTAATACATGAATCATTCATTAGGAAAAAAGAACAAGGACTTGGAAAGTCAGGAGATAATAGGCTGTTTCTAATGTTGCACAGAAGGAATTGTCCACATAAATCCCCTCCCACTAGGATGGGTAGCCAGATTTATGCATGCTGAGTGTGTTCTTGTCGCAAAGACAAACTGTGAGCAATAGCTCTTGGAGAGTTTGGTATTTGTAGCCAGGTGGACGTCTACCTTGTACCCCTTATTTTTTCCCTTGGTCTTTGCCTACTTTACAGAAGGACTTTTACATAAAAGATCCTAGATGAGAGGAAACTTCTTGAGTACAGTCTCTTAGAAAGATATCATCCTTCTTATATAGGCAATGTTTTCAAAGGAAGTGTTTCAGTTTTTAAAAGGCTGAAGGAATTTATAGAAGGTTTGGAAGGACATTGAAGAATACCAAGAATAATCACCAAAATCCTGGATTATCTGCCAGGATACCTGCCACCTAGAACCCAAAGATTTTATCATGAAGCAAAACAAACACACACACAAATATGAACATATGCATTTGGATGTATCTTTGGAAACAAAAAACCACAAAAGATTCTGAACTTGATTTGCAGGCTCTTATTGACTAAAATATTTAGAATAAACAAAACCAAATTGAATACGCTATTTCTATTCCCATATCTTGTAAAGGGAGATAACTTGCTTCCCCAAACAGACGTTCTGGAATACAATGACCAAACGTAAAAATTGCTGTTTTAAAGAAAGGTCCACGTTACACATCTTCAAGTGGGAGATTAAATTTAAGAGGCAAATTAACACTGAAAAGGGCAATAAGGAATAAAACTAACTTTACATCTTTCTTCATGAATAACAAAGACAGTTGGTAGAAATGTGTACATACCTGTGAGGTGTGTGTGTGTGTGTGAGAGAGAGACGGTTGGGGTGGGGAAGGGAGGGAGGGAGATACTCAAAGAGAGAGTGACATTCAGAGAGAGAGAGAGAGAAAGAAAGTGATTAGGTCCTGAATTTCTGATAGAACATTGGAATGATAGATTCCTCTTCACAAAGAGTACTGGGAGATTGGAAGTGGGAGATTCAGGTGATTTAAATTCCATGATTTTATTCAAATATCACATAGCTGTTAAGACCAGATTCATAAAACTCTTTAATATGTATAATTTCATAATAGACTAATAATGTTGCGCAGTCCTTCCAGCTCCTGATTATGAAGGCATCTTTATTACTGTGTCCTCTGATCCATCTGAGTGTTCATCTCTCCACCATATATTATGAGTGGCGATTGGAAGGTCTAGGTTATCAGCAGTCATGATGGAGAGGTGGCTATTAAGCAATACCCTTTCCTTTAGAATCATTTTTTAAGCCACATGTAAAATCTGTCCCATTTTTTACCAAAAATATTATTCCCAGCTTAACTAACCATCTTATTCACCAGATTTTTTACCAGATGATGTTTTGCTATATCCAGGAATCAAATTCACTCTAAAAAGGAAAAATGTATTACTGCTGAGAATGTTTAAATAGATATGCCCTGGGCTCTGACAGTAAATCTAAATACATACTCCAAAAAAATGTAAAGTTCAAAGAGAGTGTTATTATTGAAATAAGAGTAAAATTTACCCAAATTATAACTTTTGATAAGGTTTTTATTGTTGATTTTTTGTTGCTTAGTTTTAATAAATTCAACTGTATTATTTTTGTGACATGAGATCTAAACTTGCCATAGAACAGAAATGCTCTTAATCCAATGCAGATTTACTCATTTAATGAAGAGACACCTGGTTATTTGTGTGTGTGTGTGTGTCTGTATGTTCCCAGATAAATTTATTCTTGACTTATGTATTGATCAATTAGACAGCAGATCCTTTAGTCCTACCCTACCATATTGTTGCCGTCAATGTTGAAATTGGCTCTGGAATCTTGAGCTAGTTAAAATTCATGGTTCAAAAACTGACTTAACTCTTTGAACACACAGATTTAAAAAGTGCATGACTTGTTCTGTTTGCATCTGCTGATACACCCTCAGAAGTTGTGCATAATCACACTCCATTCTTTAAGATGAAGTGGGGCACAGGTATTCCACTCTGAGCCACAGCACTCTCACTCACATGGTGAACATCATACAGGAAAAGTGGCAGCTAGAACTTGAAACCTAATTTGGGTCAATCCTTACAGACTAGGAAAATATTTTGGACCCTGTAGTTTATGCACAATATCTAGCACATGCCAGTTTGTTTAATGAATGAAAAATAAGCAAGTAAATGCCAGTTGACTGGGTTCACAACTCAAAGTCTTGACCTCATTAGTGGTACTGCCTATTAATTAACTGAACTGAGGCCCCCAAATAACCCTTCCTCTGTGCAAGAAACCTAACTTTAAAAGATTCCCTCAAAGTATTAACTGAGAACAAGTGCTGAAATCAGACACTTTAAGAATAGCTGCTTGCCCTGTAATAAGCTACCAATTTGCTCCTTCTTATAGACTCCAATCAAAATTTTGTTGGGGATAAAAATGGAAAAAAATTCTTACTGGAGCTCTTTTGTCTGTGGGTGTTGTATATTCCCTATTGTAGGAGCTTTTGCAGTCTATCCGTTTCCATCTGCTAAATACCTTCCAGATTTCCTAACTGATCATTCGTCTAGGACCCCCCAGTGGGCTTCCTAGAACTGATATAGATTTATTTTTATATTTCTTCTGTCATTTCGATGGAATTTGAGGAGGGAGGAGAAGAAACTCGTTTGTTCAGTCAGCCATCTTGATTCAGGGTTGATAACCTTTTATCAGGGCAGCCACAGAGGGACAGAACTCATGCCCCAGATCCTTTAAAAAGTAATTTTGAGAGACATTTAGCACGTTCAGAAGACTAGAACCTGACCTACATTCTTTCAGTATATTGATTTGCAAAATCCAAGTCTTTCTTTACTTTTGTATTTTCTGTGCTTCAGTTCTTTAAAAAGAAAAAAATAGCAAATAGAGAAAAGAGGCTATTAATTGTATCAACATTCCCTCTTAACTCTCCAAGCATTATAAACATGGAGAGAGTATGAGATAAATTTTTTTTCTAAATGTGTATAACAAGAGAATATATATCAGTCTTGGAATTCCCATCCATTAGATTTTTGTTGTTTGTTTTAATAAAGAGGAATATTTTTGAGAGAGATGTATTCTTCTCAGGAGGTATATATTGTTTGTGTTTCAATAATTACATATTCTTGGAAGGAGAAGATAAGACTGTACTAAAGTATATTTTTACTTATTCGTTCTTAGAACATGCAGAATAAAAACGTATGCTTTCCTCTAATCAGGGATTTTTGTGCATTGCTATATTATTAAAAAGAGAGGTAATATGTCTTAGTGTCATAAAATCATTTAACAATTACAACTAATCAACAAAAGATGGACATAGTGACTACTCTGAAAGATGAAAACATGAGACAAGATACTACTCATTTTATTTTTAAATGCATTTTTATTTGAGTATGATTGATTTACAGTGTTGTGTTAGTTTCTGCTGTACAGCAAAGTGAATCAGTTATACATAGGCATATATCCACTCTTTCTTAGATTCTTTTCCCATAGATCATTACAGAATATTGAGTAGAGTTCCCTGTGCTATAAAATAGGTCCTTATTAGTTACCTATTTTATATATAGCAGTGTGTATATGTCAATCCCAAACTCCCAATTTATCCCTCCCCCTTGGTAACCATAAGTTTGTTTTCTATATGTGACTCCATTTGTGTTTTACAAATAAGTTAATTTGTACCATTTTTTTAGATTCCACATATAAGCAGTATCATATGATATTTGTCTTTGTCTGACTTACTTCACTCAGTATGACAATCTCTAGGTCCATCCATTGTCACTGCGAATGGCATTATTTCATTCTTTTTTATGGCTGAGTAATATTCCATTGTATATATGCACCACATCTTCTTTATCCACTCATCATCGATGGACATTTAGGTTGCTTCCATGTCCTTGCTATTGTCAATAGTGCTGCAGTGAACATTGGGGTGCATGTATCTTTTTGAATTATGGTTTTCTCTGGATATATGCCCAGGGGTGGGATTACTGGATCATATGGTAGCTCTATTTTTAGTTTTTTAAGGAATCTCCATACTGTTCTCTATAACGGCTGTACCAATTTACATTCCCACCAACAGTGCAAGAGGGTTCCCTTTTCTCCACACCCTCTCCAGCATTTATTGTTTGTAGATTTTTTGATGATGGCCATTCTGTTGTAAGGTGATACCTCATTGTAGTTTTGATCACTCATTTTAGTCCAGTAATTCATAGAAATTATGGTGGTGGTGATGGTGTGTGTGTGTGTGTATGTACATACATGTGTTTAGCTGTCATGCAAGACTTTATTTGAAATCAAGTCTTGGTTAAGTATTTTCTCACTAAACCCAATATGAAGATGCATAGCAGGGAGGTGGCTTGTAGGAATGTGCAAGGGCTGCTGGAGTAGAAGAGAGAGAAGGGGAGAAAAGGATGGGGGAAGGGGAAAGGGAGGAACTGTCATAATGGAGTCTGGTTGTTCATGTTTTAAGTGCCATGGACTGAGTTTTGTATGCCCTTTTAAGCACATTACCTTGACACCCTTTCTCAGTACCCAGCGCCCTTCTGTTGCTAAGCATCTGCGCAGAAATCTTACTACAGTGCTTCCCCTGAGACATCCCTCAGCAGTGACTAATCCATGTTCTTGGACTTTTTCTTCTTCTCTGTCCTCATTAATCTGCTCACATCATTTTCGCTTTCTTCAAAACATACCTCTAATTTCTCCCCCTCCCCCATAGAGTATCCTCTGACTAATCCTTATGCTAATATCTCCCTTCTCTGATTTACCCCAGAGCTTAGAGTCTACTTTTCACAATAAAATATCTTTCTGGTAAGAGCAGTAGGGGCAAGAAGTAATAGTAATATCAGCCAACCTTTGTATAATGCTTTAAAACTTACATTGTGCTTTCATTTTTAATCTCACTGAATTTGAGAGAGGTATTACAAGCTCATTTTAATGATAAGGGCATAGAAAGGGAAAAGTAATAAGAGACTGTCCAAGGTCAATCAACTATTTAGTTAAGAACAGAGCTGGGAAAGGAAGGTGATACCATACTAGGATTCACAGAAAACTCTAAAATTCATTTGAGGCAGGCCTTCAAGGCTATACAGGCCAAAGTGTTTTGCACCTTGGTCTATATCTGGGCTCTGAAACTTACCAGCTGTGTGACTTTGAACAAATCACTATTCCACTTTGACCTTCTGTTTTCTATCTCAAGTACTGCCAGTGCTTGTCATGAAAGGAAATGAGATGCAAGGACAAAGTTATCTGTTAAAAGTTCAGCTCTGTAAAAATATCAGACACGATAGGACTGTTGTGTTTCATGACTTCAGAAGGCACCATTCACATAGAATGAAATGCTCCAGGGTCTAATCACAATGTATTACATTTCAATGGTATTCCAATGGAGTTGTGCAATTCCCATGGTTCTGCAAATTGTTTGTTGTTGTTTAAATTTTCTAAAGGAAAAAAGATAATTGGAGATGTTCACAGAATAATTTGTTTGAAGTCCCCACCTGGACAGTAGGAAATGTCGTGGTTATCTATTGCTATGTTATCTATTGTTTCGTGACTTAAAGCAACAACTTACCGTTATCTCATGGTTCTGGGGTTCTCACTTGGGGGCCCTCCATATGGTTTCAGTCAGAGAGCAGCTAAGGCTGGAGTAATCTAAAGGCTTCTTCACTCAGCACCAGGGCTGCTGAGGTGGCTAGAACAGTTTAAGGCTGATTTGTCATTGATCTCTCTAAGGAAACTCTCCAAATGGAGATCTGAGATTTTCTTACAGATTACAGTCTAAAGGTAGTTAGACTTCCTGCTTGGAGGAAGAGTATGAGTTCCAAAAAGCTGAAGGGGAAACTGAGAAGCTTCTTATGACCTAGATTTGGAGTCCTAGAACAACATACCTGCTGCATTCTGTTGGTCAGGCAAATTATAAATGCCAGCTCATGCTGAAGTAGAAGGGAGGGGTACACTCCACTTCTCAATGGAACAGTGGCATGTATGTTCAGAGAGGGAAGGAAAACTGATGGCAGTCATTTTAGAGACAGGCTACCATGGTGAGTTGTCTCCTAACCTCTAGTCTGTTGTCTGACCAATGTCTCAAAGTGTGTGTTACCACACTGCCAATGTCACTCACCCCAACATCACACTCATCACTACCCTTTGCCCATCTGTGTTACACACACACACATTTATTTCTGCTACCAAATATCCACCTCATTCATACACCTATCCACCCACTGGAACTTTTGTTTCCAGATTGAGCTTATTGGTACTGAAGATAACAGTTTAGGTTTTAGCACTAAGTGCATATGTAAGCGAAAAATTTGTTCCTTGGTTACACTTGCCCTCCTTAGGCTAGCAGCCATGACAAAATATGCATGTTTGATCACAAGAGGAACCAAGAAAAAGAGTTCAGGCAGCTGGGTCAGCATGACCACATCTAAGAAGTTAGCAGGTTGATAAGAGTGTGTGTGTGTGTGTGTGTATGCACACATGTGTATATATATAAAATATATATGTCTGTAGGTATAATATGATATATGTATGTATATGTGCCTATATATATATATGTATGTATATGTACATGTGTATGTGTATATATATAGCTATGGTATTTATATGTGTGTGTATATATATATATTCCAGACTGTTCAAGGGTAGTGGTATACAAAATAGCAGTAGTATCTTTAGACAGAAAAGTAAATTCTAAAATTCTGAGATTACAATTCTCCCCTAGGTCAATATTAATTTTTAGTTGACTTTAGATTGGTAAAAAAATTGCCTTATGGTCTTTACCTCATAAGCTACATTTAAACTATTTTAAATTATTGCCTACTTGCTTTAGTGTATTTTTTGTACATCTCATTTTTATAATGAAACAAGTGGGATGCACTTTTATTTTAAATACTAACAGTAATAACCCTAATGAATTCAGGCTGCTTCTGTATTATGTGTTGGTGAAAATGCAGTGACAGCTATGAAGCTGCCAGGCATATCTTGCCAAGAAAATGTACGTAAGGAAAGTATATGGAACGACTATTAGAAAAGCTATAAGAACTCCCCATATTGCCTTAATATGGTATTAAAATGATTTTAATTGTGCACACACACCCACAGACCTCCAAGGGTTAACTGCACACAATGTAAGGAATTCAATAATGATGAGTTAAAAAAGGTCTAATTAGCAAGTAACCACTTTATTATGAAAGAAAATGGTAATGAATTTAATAGCTCAAAATCATTAACAATATTTAGTTTGCTGGTACTTGTTCTCTATTATCCTCATTAATATGAACATTTAATATGTTTTAAAATGGATTTGTAATACTTTCTGTGCCATGAGGTTACACTGACAGAAAGAGTGTAATTATTCTGCTAATTGTTATCACTGTATGTTTGTGCTCTGAATAGAAGTATATTTAGGTGTTAATACCAAAAAAAAAGTAATTAAGAAAGGAAAGATTTAAAACCTAATTAAACAAAAACTAAAAAAAAAAAAAAATCTTAGTCCACCATAAGAAAAGAATTTCTGAAGCAATTGCTTTGGAAACTTTTTTTCTTCTCCATATTAATTCATTTTTCTATTGTGGATTTCTTGAAGGAGAAAATAAAATTATCAAAAAGAAAACTGGGATAAAAAGAAATAGAAGTTCAAGATTCACAATCTGCAAAATGAAGTTAGATCTTTTCAATGTGCCCAACTGCAATGAAATGCAAACTTTCTCTGTCAGGACACTCTTTGATGGCTGGTAACAGCATCTCTCACATAGGACCGTTGGTAGCTTTGCTCCCTCACCTGAATTTGCCCTGGAAACCCCCTCTGTCTCTGTTGTCCCCTAAGAATCGTCACATATTCTCTGGTTCATTTCCCACTGAGTCTTGTCTCTTCTGAGATTCACTCTAGTTTTTCTTCTTTGAGCATCCTTTAATCACCAGAGCCATTGAAAGTAAAAAGTTTCAGCCACAAATCCTCATAGATGGAAAATATAACAGCATAAAAGAAACAAATGTTTAAATATCACCTAACATCGTCAAAGGCGAAAGAGAAGGATGGAAACAAGGAAGCAAACAAATGAGCAGATTCCTCCCAACAAAGAATCTGAAATCCTTTGTTGTTGTTGTTTTTTAAACATCTTTACTAGAGTATAATTGTTTTACAGTGGTGTGTCAGTTTCTGCTTTATAACAAAGTGAATCAGTTATACATATACATATGTCCCCATATCTCTTCCCTCTCGCATCTCACTCCCTCTCGCATCTCACTCCCTCCCACCCTCCCTATCCCACCCCTCTAGGTGGTCACAAAGCACCAAGCTGATCTCCCTGTGCTATGCAGCTGCTTCCCACTAGTGATCTATTTTACGTTTGGTAATGTATATATGTCCATGCCACTCTCTCACTTTGTCCCAGCTTACACTTCCCCCTCCCCGTATCCTCAAGTCCATTCTCTAGTAGGTCTGCATCTTTATTCCCGTCTTGCCCCTAGGTTCTTCTGAACTTTTTTTTTTTTTTTTTTAGATTCCGTATATATGTGTTAGCATACGGTATTTGCTTTTTTTCTCTTTCTGACCTACTTCACTCTGTATGACAGTCTCTAGCTCCATCCACCTCACTACAAATAACTGTTTCGTTCCTTTCTGTGGCTGAGTAATATTCCATTGTATATATGTGCCATATCTTCTTTATCCATTCATCTGTTAATGGACACTTAGGTTGATTCCATGTCCTGGCTATTGTAAATAGAGCTGCAATGAACATTTTGGTACGTGACTTTTTGAATTATGGGTATATGCCCAGTAGTGGGATTGCTGGGTCGTATGGTAGTTCTATTTGTAGTTTTTTAAGGAACCTCCATACTGTTCTCCATAGTGGCTTTATCAATTTACATTCCCACCAACAGTGCAAGAGGGTTCCCTTTTCTCCACACCCTCTCCAGCATTTATTGTTTGTAGATTTTTGATGACGTCCATTCTGACCAGTGTGATATGATATCTCATTGTAGTTTTGATTTGCATTTCTCTAATGATTAATGATGTTGAACATTCTTTCATGTATCTCTTGGCAATCTGTATAACTTCTTTGGAGAAATGTCTATATCTTCTGCCCATTTGTGGACTGGGTTGTTTGTTTTTTTTCATATTGAGCTGCATGAGTTGCTTGTATGGTTTGGAGATTAATCCTTTGTCAGTTGCTTCATTTGCAAATATTTTCTCCCATTCTGAGGGTTGTCTTTTCATCTTGTTATGGTTTCCTTTGCTGTGCAAAAGCTTTTAAGTCTCATTAGAGCCATTTGTTTATTTTTCTTTTTATTTCCATTTCTCTAGGAGGTGGGGAAAAAAGGATCTTGCTGTGATTTATTTCATAGAGTGTTCTGCCTATGATTTCCTCTAAGAGTCTGATGGTGTCTGGCCTTACATTTAGGTCTTTAATCCATTTTGAGCTTATTTTTGTGTACGGTATTAGGTACTGTTCTAATTTCATTCTTCTACATGTAGCTGTCCAGTTTTCCCAGCACCACTTATTGAAGAGGCTGTCTTTTCTGCACTGTATATTCTTGCCTCCTTTATCAAAGATAAGGTGACCATATGTGCATGGGTTTATCTCTGGGCTTTCTACCCTGTTCCATTGATCTATATTTCTGTTTTTGTGCCAGTACCATACTGTCTTGATTACTCTAAGTTTGTAGTATACTCTGAAGTCAGGAAGCCAGATTCCTCCAGCTCCGTTTTCCTTTCTCAAGATTGCTTTGGTTATTCGGGGTCTTTTGTGTTTCCGTAGGAACTGTGAAACTTTCTGTTCTAGTTCTGTGAAAAATGCCATTGTTAGTTTGATAGGGATTGCACTGAATGTGTAGATTGCTTTGGGGAGAAGAGTCATTTTCACATTGTTCATTCTTCCAGTACAAGAACATGGTATATCTCTCCATCTATTTGTATCATCCTTAATTTCTTTCATCAGTGTCTTAAAATTTTCTGCATACAGGTCTTTTGTCTCCTTAGGTAGGTTTATTCCTAGATATTTTATTCTTTTTGTTGCAATGGTAGATGGGAGTGTTTTCTTAATTTCACTTTCAGATTTTTCATCATTAGTGTATAGGAATGTAAGAGATTTCTTTGCATTAATTTTGTATCCTGCTACTTTACCAAATTCATTGATTAGCTCTAGTAGTTTTCTGGTAGCATCTTTAGGATTCTCTATGTATAGAGAATCATGTCATGTCATCTGCAAACAGTGGCAGCTTTACTTATTCTTTTCCTACTTGGATTCCTTTTATTTCTTTTTCTTCCCTGATTGCTGTGGCTAAAACTTCCACAACTATGTTGAATAACAGTGGTGAGAGTGGGCAACCTTGTCTTGTTCCTGATCTTAGTGGAAATGGTTTCAGTTTTTCACCATTGAGGACAATGTTGGCTGTGAGTTTGTCATATATCGCGTTTATAATGTTGAGGAAAGTTCCCTCTATGCCTACTTTCTGGAGGGTGTCTATCATAAATGGGTGTTGAATTTTGTCGAAAGCTTTCTCTGCATCGATTGAGATGATCATATCGGTTTTCTCCTTCAATTTGTTAATATAGTGTATCTCGTTGATTGATTTGCGTATATTGAAGAATCCTTGCATTCCTGGGATAAACCCCACTTTATCATGGTGTATGATCCTTTTAATGTGCTGTTGGATTCAGTTTGCTAGTATTTTGTTGAGGATTTTTACATATATGTTCATCAGCGATATTGGCCTGTAGTTTTCTTTCTTTGTGACATATTTGTCTGGTTTTGGTATCAGTGTGATGGTGGCCTTGTAGAATGTGTTTGGGAGTGTTCCTCCCTCTGTTATATTTTGGAAGAGTTTGAGAAGGATAGCTGTTAGCTCTTCTCTAAATGTTTGATAGAATTCACCTGTGAAGCCATCTGATCCTGGGCTTTTTTGTTGGAAGATTTTTAATCAGTCTCAATTTCAGTGCTTGTGATTGGTCTGTTCATATTTTCTATTTCTTCCTGGTTCAGTCTCAGAACATTGTGCATTTCTAAGAATTTGTCCATTTCTTCCAGGTTGTCCATTTTATTGGCATATAGTTGCTTGTAGTAATCTCTCATGATCTTTGGTATTTCTGCAGTGTCAGTTGTTACCTCTCCTTTTTCATTTCTAATTCTATTGACTTGAGTCTTCTCCGTTTTTTTCTTGATTTATCAATTTTGTTTATCTTCTCAAAGAACCAGCTTTTAGTTTTATTGATCTTTGCTATTTTTTCATTTCTTTTTCATTTATTTCTGATTTGATCTTTATGATTTCCTTCCTTCTACTAACTTTGGGGTTTTTTTTTTTTTTGTTCTTTCTCTAATTGCTTTAGGTGTAAGGTTAGATTGTTCATTTGACATGTTTCTTGTTTCTTAAGGTAGGCCTGTATAGCTATAAACTTCCCTAGTAGACCTGCTTTTGCTGCATCCCATAGGTTTTGGGTCATTGTCATTTGTTCCTAGGTATTTTTTGATTTACTCTTTGATTTCTTCAGTGATCTCTTGGTTATTAAGTAGTGTGTTGTTTAGCCTCCATGTGTTTTTATTTCTTACAGATTTTTTCCTGTAATTGATATCTAGTCTCATAGCATTGTGGTCAGAAAAGATACTTGATAAGATTTCACTTTTCTTAAATTTACCAAGGCTTGATTTGTGACCCAAGATATGATCTATCCTGGAGAATGTTTCGTGA
Source organism: Hyperoodon ampullatus (assembly GCF_949752795.1). Classification (NCBI taxonomy): domain Eukaryota; kingdom Metazoa; phylum Chordata; class Mammalia; order Artiodactyla; family Ziphiidae; genus Hyperoodon; species Hyperoodon ampullatus. Next base: position 39,273,035 of record NC_136928.1, read on the forward strand.
GCACTTCAGAAGAATACATATTCTGTTGTTTTTGAATGGAATGTCCTATAAATATCAATTAAGTCCATCTCGTTTAATGTATCATTTAAAGGTTGTGTTTCCTTATTTATTTTCATTTTGGATGATCTGTCCATTGGTGAAAGTGGGGTGTTAATGTCCCCTACTATGATTGTTTTACTGTTGATTTCCCCTTTTATGGCTGTTAGTATTTGCCTTATGTATTGAGGTGCTCCTATGTTGGGTGCATAAATATTTACAATTGTTATATCTTCTTCTTGGATCGATCCCTTTATCATTATGTAGTGTCCTTCTTTGTCTCTTGTAATAGTCTTTATTTTAAAGTCTATTTTGTCTGATATGAGAATTGCTGCTCCAGCTTTCTTTTGATTTCCATTTGCATGGAATATCTTTTTCCTTCCCCTCACTTTTAGTCTGTATGTGTCCCTAGGTCTGAAGTGGCTCTCTTGTAGACATACATACAGGTCTTGTTTTTGTATCCATTCAGCCAGTCTATGTCTTTTGGTTGGAGCATTTAATCAATTTACATTTAAGGTAATTATCGATATGTATGTTCCTTTTACCATTTTCAAATCGTTTTGGGTTTATTATTGTACGTCTTTTCCTTCTCTTGTGTTTCCTGCCTAGAGAAGTTCCTTTAGCATTTGTTGTAAAGCTGGTTTGGTGGTGGTGAATTCTCTTAGCTTTTGCTTGTCTGTAAAGCTTTAATTTCTCTGTCAAATCTGAATGAGATCCTTCCTGGGTAAAGTAATCTTGGTTGTAGGTTTTTCTCTTTCATCACTTTAAATATGTCCTGCCACCCGCTTCTGGCTTGCAGAGTTTCTGCTGAAAAATCAGCTGTTAACCTTATGGGGATTCCTTTATGTGTTACTTGTTCTTTCTCCCTTGCTGCTTTTTGTATTTGTTCTTTGTGTTTAATTTTTGATAGTTTAATATGTGTCTTGGCGTGTTTCTCCTTGGATTTATCCTGTATGGGACTCTCTGTGCTTCCTGGACTTGATTAAATATTTCCTTTCCCATATTAGGGAAGTTTTCAACTATAATCTCTTCAAATATTTTCTCAGTCCCTTTCTCTCTTCTTCTTCTGGGACCCCCATAATTCGAATGTTGGTGCATTTAATGTTGTCCCAGAGGTCTCTGAGACTGTCCTCAATTCTTTTCATTCTTTTATCTTTATTCTGCTCTGCAGTAGTTATTTCCACTATTTTATCTTCCAGGTCACTTATCCGTTCTTCTGTCTCAGTTATTCTGCTACTGATTCCTTCTAGAGAATTTTAAATTTCATTTATTGTGTTGTTCATCACTGTTTGTTTTCTCTTTAGTTCTTCTAGGTCCTTGTTAAACGTTTGTTGTATATTCTCTATTCTATTTCCAAGATTTTGGATCATCTTTACTATTATTATTCTGAATTCTTTTTCAGGTAGACTGCCTATTTCCTCTTCACTTGTTAGGTCTGGTGGGTTTTTATCTTGCTCCTTCATCTGCTGTGTGCTTTCCTGTCTTCTCATTTTGCTTAACTTACTGTGTTTGGAGTCTCCTTTTTGCAGACTGCAGGTTCGTAGTTCCTGTTGTTTTTGGTGTGTGTCCCCAGTGGCTGTTGGTTCAGTGGGTTGTGTAGGCTTCCTGGTGGAGGGGACTAGTGCCTGTGTTCTGGTGGATGAGGCTGGATCTTGTCTTTCTGGTGGGCAGGTCCACGTCTGGTGTTGTGTTTTGGGGTGTCTGTGGACTTTTTATGATTTTATGCAGCCTGTCTGCTAATGGGTGGGGTTGTGTTCCTGTCTTGCTAGTTGTTTGGCATAGGGTGTCCAGCACTGTAGTTTGCTGGTCGCTGAGTAAAGCTGGGTGTTGGTGTTGAGATGGAGATCTCTGGGAGATTTTTGCCATTTGATATTATGTGGAGCTGGGAGGTCTCTTGTGGACCAGTGTCCTGAATTTGGCTCTCACACCTCAGTGGCACAGCCCTGACACCTGGCTGGAGCACCAAGAGCCTGTCCTCCACATGGCTCAGAGTAAAAGGGAGAACAGAAAGAAAGAAAGAAAGAATAAAATAAAATAAAGTGAAATAAAATAACATAAAGTTATTAAAATAAAAAATAATTATTAAGAAAAAAAATTTTTTTAAAAAGGATAGAAAGAACCCTAGGACAAATGGTAGAAGCAAAGCTATACAGACAAAATCACACACAGAAGCATATACATACACACTCACAAAAAAGAAAAAAAGGGGGAAAAAATATATATCGTTGCTCCCAAAGTCCACCTCCTCAATTTGGGATGATTCGTTGTCTATTCATGTATTCCACAGATGCAGGGTACATCAAGTTGATTGTGGAGATTTAATCCGCTGCTCCTGAGGCTGCTGGGAGAAGTTTCCCTTTCTCTTCTTTGTTCGCACAGCTCCCGGGATTCAGCTTTGGATTTGGGCCCGCCTCTGTGTGTAGGTTGCCTGAGGGCGTCTGTTCTTCGCTCAGGACAGGGTTAAAGGAGCAGCTGATTTTGGGGCTCTGGCTCACTCAGGCCGGGGGGAGGGAGGGGTATGGATGCAGGGCGAGCCTGTGGCAGCAGAGACCGGCGTGATGTTGCACCAGCCTGAGGTGCGCCGTGCGTTCTCCCGGGGAAGTTGTCCCTGGATCATGGGACCCTGGCGGTGGCGGGCTGCACAGGCTCCCGGGAGGGGAGGTGTAGATAGTGACCTGTGCTTGCACACAAGCTTCTTGGTGGTGGCAGCAGCAGCCTTAGCGTCCCATGTCCATCTCTGGGGTCCACACTGATAGCCACGGCTCGCGCCCATCTCTGGAGCTCCATTAAGTGGGGCTCTTAATCCCCTCTCCTCGTGCACCAGGAAACAAAGAGGCAAGAAAAAGTCTCGCCTCTTCGGCAGCTCCAGACTTTTTCCCGGACTCCCTCCTGGCTAGCTGTGATGCACTAGCCCCCTTCAGGCTGCGTTCACGCCGCCAACCCCAGTCCTCTCCCTGCGATCTGACCAAAGCCCGAGGCTCAGCTCCCAGCCCCCGCCCGCCCCACCAGCTGGTCGGCACCGATTCTCTGTGTGGGAATCTCTCTGCTTTGCCCTCCACACCCCTGTTGCTGTGCTCTCCTCCGCGGCTCCGAAGCTCCCCCGCCTCCACCACCCCCGAGTCTGCCCGCGAAGGGGCTTCCTAGTGTGTGGAAACCTTCCTCCTTCACAGCTCCCTCCCCGAGGTGCAGGTCCCATCCCTATTCTTTTGTCTCTGTTTATTCTTTTTTCTTTTGCCCTACCCAGGTACGTGGGGAGTTTCTTGCCTTTTGGGAGGTCTGAGGTCTTCTGCCAGCGTTCAGTAGGTGTTCTGTAGGTGTTGTTCCACGTGTAGATGTATTTCTGATGTATTTGTGGGGAGGAAGGTGATCTCCGCATCTTACTCTTCCGCCATCTTGAATCTCCTTGAAATCCTTTGTTAAGAGACCACCTCAATATGCTGCTCATAGTGAGTAGTCATATGCTTTTATTATGGTCTGCTTAAAAGCAGAAGTTTGTTAGACTGTAGTGATTTATAAATGGATACCACTGTACCTGATTCAGCAACACTCCAATACAGCTTTCAGGATCAAACTATGTACATTTGAGGTTTCATTTTTCCATTTAAATACACATAATTTCAATTCTTCTTGCTATTCATTCTTTTGGCCAGTATTCATTAAGAAGGTACTCTTCTTGTGCTCTCAAAACTACTTAATTGTTTCAGGAGGCTTCTTTTGCGTTGACTTTTAAGTTGAGGAGCCAGATTTTGTCCCAGTGCTATGGTGACCCTCTGACCAGCTGGGAAGCCAGGATTAGTATCTGTATACACTGCATTTACTTCAGTGTCTTGACAGTTTACATCTCCATCCACTTTGATACAGCTTTATGTTCACCTTGTTATCTTGGAGGCATCAACTAGTAACAGGATATCCAAAAATTGTCATTATTTCACAGGGTAGAATGTCTTAAAATCTTAAAATATATAGTAGGTAGGAAGAATTTCATGTGTTTGGGACTACAAAGATAAGCCAAACCAAGAATAACCTCACACAAGTCATTTCATTTCAGATGAAAGAAACAAAGAGGATTGAGAGGACTGTTAATAAAATGGTAACTTTCCTGACTTACAAACCTAGATGGTATTAATATTCATGACTGACTGAAGTAGGGTCTCTTACCTCAACAGTTTTACCCATGTTTTCTCTTTGTTTTGGGAAAATTTTCAGTGGTATTGACTGATTTTAACTGATTTCAGATTGCTAATAATTGCCCTCAGTTTGAGGATTCAACCACCATGTTGGTCAAAATAAAAAGAAAGGAAAATCTTACCTAATTCTGGTAAGATATGACTGAAATAACCTAGTATGTGTAAAAACTTTCTGGGCTAGAAGGATACATTCAGTTAATTCTCAATTATTAACACTAAGAAATGGGCTGAGCATAAACCACAACATAATTTCCATAGTGTGACTTTTTTTTCCTTTAATACTTCATTATAATTTAAGTATCTCTTCTAAGATAGTTAAGACAAACAAAGAAGACCCACCTTAAAAATGGTAAGAGAGTTCCAACATCCTTTATCTGGATCCCTCAATCCTCGCATTTACTATCCTTGCCCCTGCCTTCACCAACATGGACAGATGGCTCTTGCTGACCATCCCTCCTTCAGTATTCTTCATTTTTGGTGTAACTTCAGTATTCCCCCAATTTTTTTAAAGCAAAGTTCTGCAAGAAGGAGATTGATAGACCAATTTAGAAATTTCAAAGGGCCTTTCTGCATTCTACTTCCAAAGTACATAGAAAGGATTTAGATCCCCAGAATCAATCAGTTATATATACTTTGAAAGCATTCTCTTGAACTTGAATGTGTTGAACACAATATCAGAAACATAGGGGCTCCAATAAATGTTAGCTCATTCATTCTTCTTTTCAATCAGCCTATTAATACTGTACTACATTTTGTACAGAGCCAAGGTAAAATATGAGCTTGTGTTCCTGCTTTCAAGGAAAAGATTTGTCCAAAATGGAGCACTTAGTGAATAAACAAAGTGAATTATAATCTATAGTTGGAGTCGTTAATTACACTGTAAGCAAGCTCTGCTCCAGAAAGCTGTCATATAGGCATCTATACACAATCCCAAAGAGTCTGACAGTAAATGTTAAAAAAGGATTACTCGCTATGCCCTAAGGTTAAAAATGTCCAGTTTATCTGACTGCCTTAAGGAATAAATCTTTGAAAACTGTTTTTAATCATCCAGGCTTCAAAATGAAGGTATCCAGCCAGTTTGCAACAATGTAGATAAATATAATACAGTATATGACTAAAATGACCAAAATAAAATCCTATAATGGTTTTCTTAGTCTGTGGAGTTGGAGACTGTAATGACTGGGAAATTAGAGACACTTTTGCCAGTACACTCTTCTACTTTAATTCTTATACAATAATTGTATATATTATATATTGTGTATATTTGGTTTTGATTCCTAACAAAACTGGAACTATGTGTACTATTCTATAATTTGATTATTTTACATTACCGTACATCTTGGACATAGCTCCGTGTCAATAAGCAGTGCTATATTTCATCATTTTAAATAATTGTGTAATACTATGTCAACCTTGTACAATGACTATGACCAATTTTTTTTTTTATTACTAGAAATTAGGTTTTCTCTTTGCCCTCATCTGAAGAGGGAGATTCATCTTTGTATACTTACCTAATTTCTTCTTTAATATAAAATTACATAAAATATATAAAAAGATATACCCGGTTTAAAATACTATAACATATTGTCAAATGGCCTTCCAGAAATATTGTCAGTATATACTTCCACAAACCATGTTAATGAGAGTGACTCTTTCTTCATATCTTCATCAACACTGGACAAACTCTATGTTCTTTTCTTCCAAACTAGTGATGCTGAAAATCTCAGCCTCTGTGCACCAGTGCTGAATCAAATCTCAGAGACAGAGTTTTGGGTGAAGTAGAAAAGAATAGCTTTATTGCTTTACCAGGCAAAGGGGGACACAATGGGCTCCTGCCTCTCAACAGTGTGTCCCAACCTGGGAGGATTTCGTAAGGAGTTTTATAGCAATAGTTCAAGGGTGGGTTTGCTGATAAGATTAGGGTATGTGCAGGGCCTGCACTCCTTTAATCTGGTCTCAGGTGGTCTTCTCTGGAATGAAGAATGCTACATCTTCCATTTGTTGGGTTTTAGTGTGTAAAGAGCTCGAAGATATTGTTATCTGTATCCCTTGAGGCGGAACCAGGACCCTGCCCCAGGGTTGCACTATTGTTTCTTAACTGCTCTTCCCTTGTCTCTGAATCTCCTCCCTTCCCTGATTAGCAACTGTTTGAATCTGCCCTTTGGACTGAGGGAAGGTCATGGAGGCTGGAGTCTGTTCCCTACAAACAAGAAATGGGGGAGATGGAAGGGCTTCTGTGATCAGGAGCCCCACAGGGTCCTGCTCAGTTTTGCTAGTAAACATCAAAATCTAACCTATCATTATAGTTATCATCATTCTACTTTGAATTTACACTATTGTGGGTATAAGCTTCTTTACTTACCTAATTTTCCCCCTACTCTTCATTATTTTCTAAAAAAAAATTTCAAGACTATAATTGTCTTTCTAAGTAACACTTTCCTAGATACTGCAAGTTTCTTATGTAGTAAAAATATTGTAATTGTAAGTATTTTATAATTTCTAATATGATGATTTTTTTACTCCATTGGTTATTTAGGAAAGGGTCTCCATACTTCTACCTATCCAAACACATGCTGTTCTTTATTATTTTATTATTGTAGAGTCTAAGTTTTTGGCTCTATCAGAAAAATTATTCTGTACAATACACATATTTTAAAAAATATATTGAGGTTTTCTGTGTGTTAAAAATTTCTAGCATTTTTTTCTCAGTCTATCAGTTGATAATTGTGTTCTGTTAAAATCTTCAACTCTGTGGATATATGAATTTCTCTTTGTAACAACACTCTCAGGTGTGTGTGTATGTATACACACACACACACACACACACACACACACATACATATATAAAGAGAGAGAGAGAGACATTATATATTTTAGTACAGGTGATGATTATTATATAATCTTGGTTAATTTTTCTTTTTTTCCATTATGTAATATCCTTTTTTATACCAATTAATGTGGGGTTTTGCCTTTTTTTTTTTTTTTTCCGGTACGCGGGCCTCTCACTGTTGTGGCCTCTCCCATTGCGGAGCACGGGCTCCGGACGCGCAGGCTCAGCGGCCATGGCTCACGGGCCCAGCCGCTCCGCGGCATGTGGGATCTTCCCAGACTGGGGCACGAACCCGTGTCTCCTGCATCGGCAGGCGGACTCTCAACCACTGCGCCACCAGGGAAGCCCCTGCCTTAATTTTTATTTTGTTGGGAATTCACCTTGTCTAAAGTTGTCTGAACTTCTATATCAGCTTTTAAAATATATGATATACCTAATATTTCTTTTGATTGGTTATACTTGGTATATCTTCTTATATATTTTCATTTTTTGTCTTTCTGCACTATTTTGCTTTCAGTCACACTTAAAATAGCATACATGTTGACTTTTAAAAAATTCAATTTGATAGACTCTGCCTTTCAATAGTTGAGATTTATCTAGTCAAATGATTATTATAAATATATTTAAACTTATTTTTGCAATCTTATCTTTCCCTTTAACACTTTATATTAATTTTTTTCTTTTTCTTTTTGAAGTCTTCCACTGGATCAGTTGATGTTCATTATTCCACCTATTTATTACTTGAAATTTATATATTCTATTTCTAGACCTTTAGTAGCTACTCTTAAATTATATATATATACACATATATACACAAAAGACATATGACATATGTATACATATACATCTTACAAAGACATGTAATGTATATAAGGCATACGTATATGTAATGTATATATATCTCAAGCATCTTCTACACTCGTTCCCCCATATATACTAAAAAGCTCATAATACACTGTTATTATTTTTGCTTAGTCAGTGTTCTTTAAAGAAGTTACTATGTGTAAACTTTTATATATCCAAATATATTTTGTACATATATGCCTATATATATATGCATATTTTAAAAGGTCTTTTATATTAACTTAAATTTTTACCCTTTTTGTACTCTTCATTCCTCCCTGCAGTCTCAGTTTTCTTCTTGAATTATATCTCTTCAGCCTGACGCTCTTATTACATTTCTTAAAGTGCAGATCAGTTGGAAACAATTCTCTCAGTTTTTATCTGAAAATGTCTTTAATTCACTCTCAGTTTTAAAGTATATCTTTACTGGGTTGAGAGAAATTTTCCTTTAGCACTTTAAAGATGTCATTCTATTTCTTCTGTCATCTGATGTTTCTGAAGAGAAGTTAATGATCATTCCTGGCATTGTTTCCCTACATATACTGTGCCTTTTTTTATGACTGCTTTCAAGATTTTATCATCATTAATTTTTACTATTTTGACTCTGATGTGCTAAGTTTTGTATTTCTTTGTACATTTCCTGCTTGTTGTTTGCTGAAATGTTTGGCCCTGTAGAATGATGTCTTTCATTGGCTTTGTAAAAATGCTGGGCTCCTGTCTCTTCAAATATTTCTTCTGTCTTATTATCTTCTCTATTTCTGGGACTCCAATTACATGTATGTTTGGCCTTTTAATATTGTCCTGCATATCTCAGATTTTCTGTTCCATTGATTTCACCCTTTTTTATTCTACTAACCTGTCTTCAGGTTTATTTATCTTTCACTTTATATATTCTCTTTTGTGACCTCTTTTCTGGCTGGACTGCAGTTAACTCTATCAAATAACAGCATATATATTCAGAGAGCGAAGAAATTGGATGGTAGTTATCTTGGAGACAGGTTACCATAGTGAGCTCTGACTTCTAACCTCTAGTCTGTTGGCTGAACAGTGTCTCAAGGTGTGTATGTTACCACACTGCCAATATCCTACCTGTCACTACCCCCAACACCACACTCATCACTACCCCTTATGCATCTGTGTTATAGCTGTTTTCTGTTGGGCTTCTTACCTTGGCAACTTAAGAACAGGCAAGTGCCTTGAGGGGGAATCTGGCACCAAACATTAGGCACACTTCTCTGCACCTGCCTTTTTTAAAAATAGGATCTTGGGCTTCCCTGGTGGCGCAGTGGTTGAGAGTCCGCCTGCCGATGCAGGGGACATGGGTTCGTGCCCCGGTCTGGGAGGATCCCACATGCCGCGGAGCGGCTGGGCCCGTGAGCCATGGCCGCTGAGCCTGTGTGTCTGGAACCTGTGCGTCCAGAGCCTGTGCTCCGCAACGGGAGAGGCCACAGCAGTGAGAGGCCCGCAAAAAAAAAAAAAATAAAAAATAAAAAATAAAAAAAAATAAAAATAGGATCTTGACCCCTGAAGTCCTGACTACCTTGACAACACTGACTTCCAACTTTTGTCTTCATAGCCCTGTAAGATTGCCAAAATCTCCACTGGCTGTCTGCCATTTAATGGCACTGTAGGCAGAATTTGCAGTCTCTGGCCTAGAATCAAATGTCTGCAAATGTTACAAAGGGAAAAGCTGTGTGCAGAATGTTTGGGTTCAAATCTCAGAGATTCTCTTCTTTTGGGATAGGGGTTTCTCAAGTCCTGGTTCCATTAGCAGCTCTCTGGTGCATTTAAATATATATTTTTTTCATATCCCCTAGTTATTTTGAATTGTCTGATACTAAGTCCTCCATGATAGGCAGAAGCTGAATTTCCCTGTTCCAATATTGACCCTTTTTCTCTATACATGCTACATAGCTTTTGTCTTGGAGCTTCTTTTCACCATCATCTTAGTATTTCCCCTTGCCATGCTCTTGTTCTGGATCCCCCTCTTTCCTGAATCCCATGCCTTCCTTTTTCTTAAGTTTCTTGGTTTGAGGAAGTACCATCCACAATAATTCCCTGAGAAGGGTGCTTATAAAGTCATATATATAATATTATGTATGGTATATTATTATATATTATTATATATGTTTATATGCACATTATATGTATAGTATAACATGTGTAATATAACTTTTGTATGATATACAATATGATATAGTATTTGAAAAATATTTGAGGAGAGTGGTCTTCCAGGTATCTGGAAATGTCTTCATTTTACAGTTGTTTTTTGAATATAGATTTATAGGTGGAAAACATGTTTTCCTCTAGTTTCTTCATTGTTTCTAGCTTCTGCGTTTGCTTTTGAGGATTCAGGTATCATTCTGATTCCTGATCTTCTTATGTCACACATTTTTCTTTCTGGAAGCTTTTAGGATCTTCTGTTATCTTTACTGATCTGTAATATCATGGTGATGGGTCCTTGTGTGATGAGATTTTAATTGATAACTTTTTTGGATGTTCTTTGGAGACCTTAAATCTGGAGCTTTCTGATCATCAACTCTGAAATATTTTCTTTTTGATGTTTTCATAATTTCCTCTCCAACATTTCTCTTTTCTAAGACCTCTGTCATTTGGATATTGGCCCACTTAGATTTGCTTACCTATTTTCTCATGTCTTAGCCTTTTTTTCTTTGTTTAATTTCTTCTAACAAGTTTGTTTTTCCTTCTAGCTGTTTTATGGATTTTTAAAAATTTTCAGCTAACATATATCCAGTTTCTAACAGTTCTTTCTTCTTCTCAGGATGTTTGTTCTCATAGCAGTTTATTATATCTTGGATTCCATATCTTCTGTCTCAGAGGAGGTTAATCACAGGTTTCTTTTTCAGATTTTTCTCTAATATCTGTATTGTCTTTATGTTCTCTAAGTTTTTCTGTATTTTGTTTTATTTTTTAGCCTCTGTCATTCATGCTTAAAGTTTTCCTCAAACATCTATGATTCATCTTAAGCTACCCATTCATTTTAAGAAAAGAATTCTAAAAAGTTGATAGAAAACCTGTGGATTTTACTCTAGATGAAAAAGTGACAAACCAGTGATTTCATTCAGGGACCACAAGGTGTCATTATTTATAGATCTTTCCTCATAAGATTTTTAATGTAGTTTATACAGCATTTTTATGTTTGAAAGGGTTCTTTTACTTTATTTCTGTCTGTCATATTTCTTCAAATTTTTACTATTTATTTTAACTTGTATTTCTTGGATCAGTAAGGCAGTTGAACACCATTTCATGGTGTTTCATGGTTTATGTCTAATTTCTGAATAAACTTATTTTTCCTATACAGAATTTTCTCTTGTCATTTTGATCTTTAACACTTAAGAACACTCTATGTCTTAAAGTTATTAACCTTGTGTATATATTGATACTTTCTTTCCATTTAATTTTCAACTTTGATTATGGTATACTTTAAAGTAAACAGATGTTTTAGTTTTGTCTTTACAGACTTTCCAGTGTGATTCTTAGTACTTTATGACCTTGTAATCATGTTAAAAATTGTTTTATCCATATCATATAATGAAAATGACTTCCTATATTTTCTCCTAGTGATTTTATTCTTTTATTTTTGTATATACTTTCTTTGTTGGGAGTTGCACATCTAATTGTATTTTTCCCCTCAAAATTAGCAGTTATGTCAGCCAAATTAATTAAACAGTCCATCTATTCCCCAAGTGATTTGAAAAGCTACCTTCATTTTGTCTGAAATTGACATGGACTTCATTTCACTGTTTTCTTTCTCTGTTCATGGTCCAGATCACACTGTTTTAATTACTGTAGTTTTATAATACATTTTTATATTCTTTCTCTTTTTTAACATAGTTTTTCTTATTTATTTGTATGCAAGGTTAACTTTTTAAAAAATTACTAACTCAAGTTTGATTTGAAATTGTCTACATTTAAAAGCAAATTAGAGAGCTGATATTTTAATGGGACCCATAATATAACATAGTTCCTTTTTATGTTTTTTCTGTTATCATGCTCTTATTATTATCTTTTTGGTATATATATATGTCATATAGTATCATGTCTTCTGCAAATAGTGACCATTTTACTTCTCCTTTTCAAATTTGGATTCATTTTATTTTTTTTTCCCTGATTGCTGTAGCTAAGACTTCCAAAATGATGTTGAATAAAAGTGGCAAAAGTGGTTGTCTTGTTCCTGATCTTAGAGGAAATGCTTTTAGCTTTTCACTGTTGTGTATGATGTTAGCAGTTGGTTTGTCATATATGCCCTTTATTATGTTCAGGTAGGTTCTCTCTGTGCCCACTTTCTGGAGAATTTTTATCATAAATGGGTGTGGAATTTTGTCAAAAGCTTTTTCTGCATCTATTGAGATGATCATATGGTTTTTATTCTTCAATTTGTTGAGATGGTGTACCACACTGATTGATTTGTGGATATTGAAAAATCCTTACATCCCTGGCATAAATCCCAGTTGATCATGGTGTATGATCCTTTTAATGTATTGTTGGATTCAGTTTGCTAGTATTTTGTTGAAGATTTTTGCATCTATGTTCATCAGTGATATTGGTCTGTAATTTTCTTTTTTTGTGATATCTTTGTCTGGTTTGGCTATCAGGGTGATGGTGGCCTCATAGAATCAGTTTGGAAGTGTTCCTTCCTTTGTAATTTTTTTGGAATAGTTCCAGAAAGATAGGTGTTAACTCTTCTCTAAATGTTTGATAGAATTTGCCTGTGAAGCCATCTGCTTCTGGACTTTTGTTTTTTGGAAGTTTTTAAATCACAACTTCAGTTTCATTACTTGTGATTAGTCTGTTCATATTTTCTTTTTCTTCCTGGTTCAGTCTTGGAAGATTGTACCTTTCTAAGAATTTGTCCATTTCTTCTAGGTTGTCCATTCTATTGGCATATAGTTGCTTGTAGTAGTCTCTTATGATGCTTTGTATTTCTGTGGTGTCTGTTGTAACTTCTTCTTTTTCATATCTAATTTTATTGAGTTGAGTCCTCTCCCTTTTTTTCTTGATGAGTCTGGCTAAAGGTTTATCAATTTTGTTTGTCTTTTCAAAGAATCAGCTTTTAGTTTCAGATCTTTTCTAGTGTTATATTCATCCCAGAAGTCTCTTAGATTGTCCTGGTTTCTTTTCTTTCTTTATTCTGTTCTGCCATTGTGATTTCCACCAATCTGTCTTCCAGCTCACTTATCCATTCTTCTGCCTCATTTATTCTGCTATTGATTCCTTCTAGTGTATTTTTCATTTCAGTTATTATATAGTTCATCTCTGTTTGTTCTTTAAGTCTTCTGGCTCTTCTGGCTCTAAACATTTCTTATATCTTCTCAGTCTGTGCCTCCATTCTTTTTCTGAGATCTTGGATCATCTTTACTATCATTATTCTGAATTCTTTTTTCAGGCAGATTGCCTATCTCCACTTCCTTAGTTGCTATTCTGGGGTTTTATCTTGTTCCTTCATCTGGAACATATTTCTCTGCCATCTCAGTTTGTCTAACTTTCTGTGTTTAGGGGCTCTGTTCCACAGGCTGCAGGACTGTAGTTTTTCTTGCTTCTGGTATCTGCCCTCTGGTGGGTGAGGTTGGTGCAGGAGCTTGTGCAGGCTTCCTGGTGGAAGGGACTGGTGCCTGCCCACTGGTGGGTGGAGCTGGATCTTGTCCCTCTGGTGGGCAGGACCAGGTCAAGTGGCATGTCTAGAAGTGGCTGTGAGCCCAGAAAGACTTTAGGCAGCCTGTCTGTTGATATGTGGGGCTGTGTTCCCACCCTGCTGGTTGTTTACCCTGAGGCCTCCCAGCACTGGAGTCTGCAGGCTGTTGGATAGGGCCAGGTCTCGGTGCCTAAATGGCAACCTCTGGGAGAGCACGCACCAAGGAATATTCCCTAGGCCCTCCATCACCAGTGCCCTTACCCCCAAAGTGGGCTACAGCTGACCCCCACCTCCCCAGGAGACCGCCCCCAAGACCCACAGGTAGGTCTGGCCCAGGCTCCTATGGAGTCACTGTTTTTCCCTGGGTCTCAGTGCACGGGAAAACTTGTGTGTGCCCTTCAAGAGTGAAGTCTCTGTTTCCCCCAGTCCTGTTGAGCTCCTGCACTCAAGCCCCACTGGCATTCAAAGCCAAATGCTCTGGGGGCTCCTCCTCCTGATACAGGACCCCCAGGCTGGGGAACCTGATGTGAGGCTCAGACTCTCATTCCTGTGGGAGCCCTGTGCGATATAATTTTTTTCCAGTTTGTGGGTCGCCCAATCAATGGGTATGGGATTTAATTATATTGTGAAAGCACCCTTCCTACCATCTTGTTGTGGCTTCTTCTTTGTCTTTGGGTGTAGAATATCTTTTCTGGTAGGGTCCAGTCTTTTTCTGTCAATGGTTGTTCAGCAGTTAGCTGTGATTTTGGTGTTTTCATGAGAGGAGGTGAGCTCGAGTCCCTCTACTCCACCATCTTGGGTCCTATGGTATATTAAATAATGTATTGAAGACAGAGGACCATTTGGCTTGCAGAATGTTTGCACTGCTTTACAAAATAAGCTGATATCATGGGAATAAAAGATGCCAAATATCAAACCCAACTTAAAACACTAATTTTTCATAAATTTTACACAGTTATCCCTTGGTCTGTGGGGGACTGGTTCCAGGACCCCCTTGGATAAGAAAATCTATGGATGCTCAAATCCCTCATGTAAAATGACTTAATACAAGCAGCCTTCCATATTTGTGGATGCAGAACCCTGTGGATAAGGAGAATGAACTATATATAGGCACAGGTATAAAACGTTACAGATCCTTAAATGGATATGTCCCTCTTCAGATGGCAACATCAAGAATCACAATCTCTGTTGGCTCATCCCTCTTCTCATCACCACAGCAACCCACAACTCAAGCAGTGGAAAGTATTACTAAGGGAGATGGAGACCAGCAACATGTGCCCCTTATTTGCAGATGCTTTTCCTCAGGGGAATAATCTTTTGATTTTGGCTTACCCTTAAAGAATCTTAGTATACTCTGATATGCAGATACATCTAGTCAGAACTTGAAAATTTTTATTTGGATCATAGGCAGAGTCAAAGTTGTGTATCAAGAATGCTATTCAGGACTTCCCTGGTGGCACAGTGGTTAAGAATCCTCCTGCCAATGCAGGGGACATGGGTTCAATCCCTGGTCCGGGAAGATCCCACATGCCATGGAGCAACTAAGCCTGTGCACCACAACTACTGAGCCTGCGCTCTAGAGCCCGTGAGGCACAACTACTGAAGCCTGCGTGCTCTAGGGCCTGCATGCTAAAACTACTGAGCCTGTGTGCTGCAACTACTGAAGCCTGCACACCTAGAGCCTGTGCTCTGCAACAAGAGAAGCCACCACAGTGACAAGCCCACACACCACAATGAAGAGTAGCCCCCGCTTGCTGCAACTAGAGAAAGCCTGCACGTAGCAATAAGGACCCAATGCAGCCAAAAATAAATACATAAAGAAAACAAGAATGCTATTCAGACTTTTAGGTATAATTTCCCTGGTAGACCCTCAATTAGTAAAGGAAATGCCAAGCTTACATAGACCTTTCTCTTTTTTTTTTTTTAAATAGACGCTATTTCTTAAGAGCAGTTTTATGTTCACAGCAAAATTGTGTGGAAGGTAGAGATTCCCCACGTACCCCGTCCCCAAACATGGATTGCCTCTCCCATTATCAGCATCTCGCACCAGAGTGAAATTTTTGTTGCAACTGATGAACCTACAGTGACACATCATTATCACTCATTGTTCATAGTTTACATTAGGATTCACTCTTGGTGTTGTATATCCCATGAGTTTTGACAAATATGTAATGACATGTATCCATCATTATTATACTATCATATAGAGTAGTTTCATTGGCCCCAAATTCTCTGTGCTGTGCATAGACCCTTCTTGATAAATAGCAGATTTTAACTTCCAACTCTGATATATTCTAATCACACAGTAAGAAAATCAAATGTTTTGAACTAAAAGGGAATATAAGTTATCAATCTGGAGCATATTAACTATAACAGATGGGTATCTATCCAAAGAGCAAAAGATGCAACACAAGAAGCAAAGGGAGAGAGGAGTTCAGGGCAAACGCAAAAAAGAGGAGGGATGTATGCTGTAAGAATCGGCCTCAGCACTGAGTACCAGGGTGCTCACCTCAGTTCCTTCTGAGAATCCATCTTTTAAGCCTCTACAGACACTCCACAGAATACCTCCATCACTCTAATTATGTAATCTCACCCAAAATTCCTTAACGTGAATATGAAACTGATCAAACCCCTTCTGCTGTCTACTTACAAGCAAACCCACAGCTGTGTGTCTCAGGCCATGTATGCATAGCTCAGGGTTCTGGCTTGCAAAGGTCATTTCCGAGCTTTTATTTAAATTTCCTTTTCACCAAATTCTTTTAAAAGAAAGTATTTAGATGGAGTTTTTGTTGTTGTTAGGTTTTGTTTTTTCTTTTTTTGTTGTTGTTTTATTTTTCAGCAGAGCTGTTGCATAACACAATTGGTTTTGCATGCTTTATAGGAAAGCAGGCCACCTTCCTTCATAAAGGGTGAGGGCACTGATGTGCCTTCCAATCACTCGATTCTATTGTTCTAAGCAGTCCTTTCAATGTTTTTGGCAGGCTCAGGCTTCTGTGCTACTATGGCCTTATTTTATTATTGTTTGGAGGGGAGTGCAGTGTGATTATCCATTCTTCCTTCAGGCAGAGCAAGCCATCTGGAATGTTTATTAAGCCCGCCGGCTGATCAGGAGGCTAGAACTCTGGTGATATACATGAACGTGGGTTGTTCTACATCATCACAGCTTTGTTCCTCTGATGATGTAGCACACAGAGAGGGCCCCGCTAATGGATTTAGAGCACTTCACAGTGGAGGTGCCATGGGCTGAATGGGGAAAGATATATTTTTGGCCTCTGGGTAATTGACTGGAGGATGGTAGAAAAATGTTTAATGTAAAGCAAGAAGGCTTTAAAACTTTTAAATGTTTAATTTGGGGTGGTAGAGGGCAGGTGATCAGCAAGAGGTTTGAGGAGCGGCCTTTGAAGCCCAAATCTTTGTGATGAGGTCATGCCCCCCTAAGCTCGTCTGTCGCTCTGTGTAAAAAGATCAGTTGAGCTTGTCCAAAAATAAAATGCTACTATTCTAATTTTAAAATTTAGGCATTTCCTGGCCCACACTAAGCAGTACTTATATTTCTTTCCTTTTAGTAGTGTCACTGCAAAGAAAGAGGAACATTTTTCCTTTTGCTATAAATTTTGGTCTGTAATTGTTGAACATATTTTTTGCAGGAAGGCAAAGTTTGTCTCTTCCTGCTTTCACTGTTTGTAAAAACGAGTGTTTGTGGAGCTGTAACGAATAATTTATAATGAGGATTTGGGTTTCTTTTTCAGTTTAATTTGGGTTTTACACTGAGTCAACTTTTCAGTCAATTATAGAACTATGATTAGTTACCAGTCACTTAAATAAGCACCTTTTAAAAATAGACCTATAAAAATGATACAGGGACTAACCACTGATGTGAGGAATCTCATGCAGGGCCACCGGAACCATAATAAGAGGAAGAAAAGATGGTTGAGCATATAAAACCTGCGTTTGGCTAAATCACAAGATATGCTAGTTACCCAGCCTCCTGCATAAATCTGCCCTGAGCCAGTTTATTTCAGTGCACAGGATATGCTACCAATAGATCCTTTAGTAAACCCTTGACAAGAGAAATGAGTAATTTACCTTTATATGAAGATGAATGTATCAGGTTGAGGAGCTCCATGTAAAACATCTTGTCCGATTTTATAGTTTGTGTCTATTAATCTAGATATAGGCAAATATATATGTTTAAAGTTGAACATATCAACAGAGATGTGGTTATATATATTGCATGTATGTGTGAGTATATATTTATCTATATATATACTCAGAGAAAATATATATATTTATATTCATATCCTTATGTTTTTCTCTACAGTCAAATTAGTGACATCTAATCCACTTGACCAAAAGTCGGAGCTAAACTAATATTACAGATGGAGCTAATCCTATCAGACACATACATCTCTGTATCAGTGGTCTATTGTCACAATAATGATTCACAATAACTACCGCTCCCCAATGATGTGACTTCATATAGTAACCATTTATTATTGCTCATGAGGCTATGGGTTAGGCCACTGGGCCATACTGGTCTGGCACTGCTCATGCATGCATCTGAGTTAAGCTGCAAGTCAGCGAGGTAGCTTTGCAGTCTTAGCTGGTTCTGTCCCACATCTGGAGCCTCAACTAGGAAAACTTGGCTAACTTTTTCTACTTCTCATGTTCTCTCCTCCTCCAGGCTAGACTGGGCTTTTTTTACAGCGACAGAGAGAGAGAGAGAGAGACCACAAGGCTTCCTGAGGCCTAGGTTCTGAATTGGCATGTTGCCACTCCTGCCATATTCTATTGGTCAAATCAAGTCACAAAGCCAGTCCAGGTTCCCAGTGGTAAGTAGACCCCACTTCATGATAGGTAGAGCTGCAAAGTCACCTTACAAATGATGTGGAGATCAGAAGGGTGAAGCCAGCTCATACCTCCCTGCAGCTCAGGCTGTGGAGTGTCAGGACACATTCCTGTCAGGAGGATGCTTGCGTTCTCTTCTATCACCGTCTCTAACACACTTAACTCTGTCCCTTCTAAAATGAAACAATGCTGTGCAAATGTTGGCCCCTGAGCCCCAATAAACCATCTACAAATTGCAAATATCGGCGTTCTCAAAATAAGATCCAATATATATAATGACTGTTGACCATAATCTTGGTCCTGTCTATACTAAGCAGAAACTGAAGATTCACCAGTTGAGATTATTTTACATGCTGTGCCCAGAAAGTCTAGAAAATGTCATAAGTTCAGCTCTCTTCTTAAGACTTTCTTAAACTAATTAGGCTTCTACTTAAAACTCTCAGGAATAATATTTTGGTTTCACTTATAACCTCTCTCTGCCCCAGTGTCTTCATCTATAAATGTAGTGTATCAGAATGTGATTTCAAGGAGTTAAGCCTTTTTATGCTAAAATTCCATTATTTTCTTATAAAAAATGGAGACACTTCTATTTGAAGTCATTTTCTAGATTTTTTCTAGGCTTCTCTAACTGTGCCCACCAATCTTCCTCCTCCATGTAGTATGTAGAAGAGCACTGATTAGGAATATTAGGCAGTTTTTAATATCAGGAATATTAAAAACAAACAAGTAAACAACCTCAAAGTTGTTTGAAATTTGAATTGATAGCAGCTCACCAATTATCCAATTAACATGAAAACCTGTCTGTTTCATACTCAGAGGTGAAGCTCAGACATCTTTCAGTTTATTTCAACCGGAAAAAAACCTGTTTAATGTCAGCTTAGTTTTTTGGGGAAGTGCTCATATGGCCTACCTATTCTTTACCTCTCCAGACTTCTGCTCTTGACTTTCTTTTCTTGTGTATAGTATGTATCAAGTATTTATTCAATGCTTTGACATCCATGCACTAAGCCAGGTGGACAAGAATCCACTTGTCTTTTGTGGCTACCTATTTTACATAGAAGAGACTCCTGGGAATATGGGAACTTAGAAAGATAGACAGATAGATGGATAGTTAGGCAGACAGACAGACTTGGGTAGAGGTCCATATGGAGGCTAGATCACAGGGAGAATTAATGGGACCAATGAGACCCTGTATCGTAAGCAAAGATAAAGTCTGACACCCAGGCAGGTAACAGAGCTTGGGCCAGAAGTTAATGTTGGTCCTGGGTATAACCTAGTGGTTATCGGGATTAGTCTTCTCCAGCTACTTTGGTAGCCTGTCTGATAGCACTGGCAGAAGGAGGTTATAATTTCTTAATGGAAAAAACTCCAAAATTAAAAGATGTAATATGTCACACCTCAATCAAACCTTGCTGTGGTACCCTACCCTCCCTCCTCCAATCCAAACAAACCTACAAAGGGCCAGTTTGATCCTGACTCTGTGAGTGTGAAGATGGAACTCACTGGTCCTTCAAGTTCCACTGCCTTCAGAGGCAAGCACACCAAGTGCCAGTGCCCTGGTCCCGTGCCATGGCACTGGCTCTCACTCCATTGGCAAGGTAGTGAGGAGGTTTCTACTGCAGCCAGCACCTCAGTGATAAAGGGAACAAGGCTTCAACTTGGAGCAGGACTTCCTGGGGCACTTTCTGAATCTAAGTTCTGTGGAGTCTCGGCTGAGATCATTGTAGCAAGGATGGAAAATTAGGGCAGATCAGTGGACACAGGAAAGTCACCCTGGAATTGGGAAATATTTGGGAAGAAGAACTCTGTAAATATCGTTTTTGTGCAGAAACGAGATTGGTATTGGGGCATCAAGATTTGAGTAATAGTGTTAATGAGACTGCATTTATATTTATACTCAGCAGCTTTTAAACCCTGAGACTTTTGTTTTACCTGAATTTCAATCTCATTTGATTTTGTGAGGTATTATTACTTCCACTTTACAAGTGAAGAAACAGAGGCTCAGAGAGGTTAGGTGACTTGTCCAAGCCACACGGTTGAGATTTAAGGCCAGTTCTCTGTGACTCTGAAGGCTGAACCCTCTCTGCTACCCCACAGAGCAGCAGATTCTTCTTCCCTCTGCTTTGGGAGTTATTTCTGTTGAGTTGATTCTGAGTCACCCGCCTAGTGTCAGTCCTAGTGTTCTCTTCATCAATGTTTGTCTACGAGTGTCTAGCACTAATTCGCCTACATTTTGAACCTTGAGAACCAAAATATATTAACAACTGAATTAGGAACAATGCCTGAAACTTTGATTCCTAGTTTGTAATAAGTGAATATTGGTCTCCATAATCTGTAATGTCATTTCTGACATTTTTTATATTATGAACATTTTTGGACTTTTCCATTGGTAATAAAACCAGCCAGTGGTCAACATATCCTTAAATATTTAACTTTCATTTCCATAAGGTCTAAAACATCCATTCAGAACCACCACTGGAAGACTCTTTCTAGGATTGCAGCCTGGCAGATTCTCTCCCCTTAATCTATCCTGATAACCTATTATTGACCAAACATAGTGCTAAATACATAAAGCATCTTCCTGTTCTAAGCAAGATTACTACTCTCACTATATACACAGTAATGCAAGTAGCACTGGGTTTGATTGAATGCTCATGTTACCCACTGCTGAACTAAATAGTATAACTCTTCTGAGATAGAAGGTCTTTAGAAACTAGAATAGTAATCAAAGGCTTCAAGGCAGTTGGGAGGGGTTAGACTTAAGTGAACCCTGAAGGGTGGATAGGTATTAAAGGGAAGACAATTGTAGAGGATTTTCTGACATGGATAACAATTCTGGCAGATTTAGGAATGGTGAAAATTGGAAACCCTGAAGGATAGTGGTGTATATTAAAGGGAAGGGGCCAAAGCTAGTATACTTCTTGGTGAAAACACATGGAATAAGGGGTAAGAAGATGTTCCTTGAGGGTAGATTTTATGTCTACATGACAGCCACTTAATATTTCATTCACAAAGAAAATGTTTTCAGTCTATGGAAGTAAAGGGATTGCTTGCTATCTTCCAAAACATGAAGAGTTTGTACAGAATCCAACAGTGAATTGTCTAACATCTCCACAGTAGGAAAGCAAGGATGGGGTGAGAAAAGGTGAGGCAGGAGAGAAGCCCTGAGAGACAGAGCCTTGGTCCATATGGGATCCATGACTTAATGTACTAATTCACCAATATTTTTGCTTCTAGGAGTCCAGAATTTAAGAAGAAATACTATTGACTAGATGCCTATTAACTAGAGATCCTTGTGAATTTGTAAGGCTCTGATAAACAGCAGGTGTAGGCTCTACTTTTTAAAAGGTGTACCTATAGGCTAGAAGTTGAAACATGGTTAAAGCACCAGAATCTTACATCCTACCATTCCTGAGAGGAAGTCAACCATTTCTTTCCTGAACATCTCCCTATTTCCCACTCCCTTTCATTTGTACCCCTCTTTAATACTTCCTAAGCATTCATGCTGTATACATGTGGAGCTGCACTGAAAAATTAGGAAGATGCTGACTTCTTTTATAGGAGTAGTTAACCGCCAGTGTGTTAGGTTTCACCTGCTAATCCCTACAGGTAAGAAAGGTTTGGTGGAGTAGTCCATGTTCTA
This sequence comes from Hyperoodon ampullatus, assembly GCF_949752795.1. Lineage (NCBI taxonomy): Eukaryota > Metazoa > Chordata > Mammalia > Artiodactyla > Ziphiidae > Hyperoodon > Hyperoodon ampullatus. The sequence continues at coordinate 39,295,075 of NC_136928.1, forward strand.
TTTCAAGGGCTGACAGATAAATAATATTGCTCACAATTTGTTTGGGAAAACAGGGCATCTGCTTGCTGGTTAGATTAATCCCCCCAGGTGTGCCTTCCCTCTGTCTATAGGATTTAATCCAGATCATGTTTTCTATGTAAACTGGCTATTAAGCAAAGAATTAGTGAGACCTAATAATTCATAACCTCTTCACTAAGAATTATGAAAAGTTTCCTCTGGCTTTAGAGAGTGTTTGTCAAGATTGGAAAAATCTCTCTTGGAACATTTCTAAATAGTTGCATTGGAAATTGCCCCTGTAACAGATGAGCCCATCTCTTTTAATGTACATTAATAAACCACAAAGCAAGGGAGTTGGGTAGAGGGGCATTTTCATCCAGGAAGGAAGCTTGGGAGTACAAGACATGGATTTGTTGGACATCATGGTAATTGCTTATGCACTGTCCTGCAGTTGACAAGTCTGTTTCTTTTTTAAAAATAAATACAATATTTTAAAAAGTAAAACTCAGAAAAGGCCAGGATCTGGATTGAATTTGACCTCCTAGAAGCATGATAGGGTATGGTAGCAATCCTATAGTGGCAGGTCTAAGATAAGCAATGTTGCTGAGTAACTGACCAGAGTATACCAATGTGAATTACTTCAAAGTATCCAAAAACCATCAGTCCTAAACAAGATTGAGGATGCACCTATATTTTGGGATCATTCTAAGCTTCTCAAGAAGCAAGCCCAAATTACTGAGTAAACCTGAGAATCAAATTTCAGTGAAGCCTACAACTCTAATTTCATTGAGAAGCAACCTCTGCTAAGAAATGGAACTGTGGTCAAGATGGAAAATATGAGGCTGGCATGCCTCACCTTAGCCTAGGCATCCACAGGATCAACAGTCCTACCTCCTCTTCAGATCAACCATGAAGCTGCAGAGATCAAAACAAAATAACATTTCTATTCCCTTTACAGGCAAATAAAATCCAAAAGATATGGATCTTTGAATGGATTCTGTAGTCATAAATAGACTTCATGGTGAGCTGCCTATATTTCCACTCACTGTTGAATCCTATCTGCTATGAAAAATTTTCACTGTCTCCAAGTCATCATGAAAACATTCTCAGCTAATTGAGACATTCCCAAACAATTAAGATAACCAGATGCGTCTGTTATTTGTAATTACCTGAACATGCATTCCTTTCTCTGAGAATAGTTCCATTTTTTGAGCCTTTTGAACTACTCCAGATAATGAAAATGAAGATTACTGTGCATGCATTTTTCACTCGGCCTAATTTTGACGTAGAATTACCTCTTTCCAAAATTAAGCAGCAAAACTGGAAACATGTGTGCAAAAAGAACTCTTTTCATTTTGCCTGGTGCCAAAATAATACCTTTTCTCCCCATACAAATTGTATTTCTGACAATTTCTAATACTTAAGGTAATGCATGTTTAAATGTAAAAGATGGACTCCAATAGGTAAGGAAAAAATAAACAATTTATAGTTACCACTCATGACCTGCCACATTTAATCTTTTAGATTCATGATGGGTCTGCAGTACTGTTTACAGTTCTTGGCATGTAGTAGATGTAGTAGGGTTTCCGTATGTGGTAACTACCACCATAACTACTATTCTTTCTACTGTTACCAATACTACTATCCCTACTCTTCCTGATAATAATATACAATTTCTTCAAGTGGAGATCTTCACTAGTGATTTGGGGTTTTGTTAAAATATTTTGTTATTGATTTGTCTAATTATTACAGAGAATTATCAGAATAATTCAGCACTTTCTTCCAACAATAGTCCTAATATATTTTCCCTTTTCCAATTATGCAAATTCTTGTAAAATTTCTGGATACAATTCAAATTCTACCTCCATCTTCTTTCAACTTTTATAACATTAGCCTTCACTATTTATTTATAAATTACTTTTATATCTCTTTTTAACTTTATTATAGCTGTCTTGAGCAACTATTTAGCTTGCATTGTAGTTTACATTTTTGTATGCCCAATCTGAAGACAAGGCTTGCCTTATCCTTGTTTTCATTTTTTACCTACTACTCTAGTCCTCACACATGGTAGTTGCTCAATAAATATTTGATTTGCTTTTATTTGAAAAGATCTTATGCCTTTCTGATACATTCATTCCCTCCAGCAAATGCTGTCTTCCAGTGTTAATTTTGTATTCTCAATTGTTGGGACATTATAATCCACCTATAAGATAAATGAAACTCTTTTCTTTTGCCCTGGACAGTGGAGCTGGTATCACTCTTAAGTCACTCTATGAAGGCAAAGTTTCCTACTTAGAAGATCAACATGAGGGAAATGTCTCTAGAGGTGGACAATGACATCAGGAGACCAGAGGTGGGAGAAAGGAACAGAGCAAAAAAGTGAAGAAGAAGGAGAAGGTTTAGGAGGAGGAAGAAGAGGAAGAGAGGAGGGGAAACAGCAAGAGGAAGAAGGAGAAGGAAGAAGAGAAGGAGAAGGAGTAGAAAAGCAATCATTTTCCCTATAAATCACGTTTGTTAATAGTGAACATTGATATCATGTTAAAAGTGGAAGATGAGTGATATTTATGCAGCAGTTGCTAAATATTTTCCACTTTTTTTTTTTTTCAGTACACGGGGCTCTCACTGTTGTGGCCTCCCCCGTTGCGGAGCACAGGCTCCGGACGCGCAGGCTCAGCAGCCACGGCTCACGGGCCCAGCCGCTCCGTGGCATGTGGGATCTTCCCGGACCGGGGCACGAACCCGTGTGCCCTACATCGGCAGGCGGACTCTCAACCACTGCGCCACCAGGGAAGCCCAATATTTTCCACTTCTGATGAGTACTTCTGAGCTAGTGTATGTAGAATGCTCTTTATTCTTATGCAAGTAATCATTCATACTAATGATTTAAACTTCATCAAATCCCTGGACCTAGAGTACAATCACCATCAAAGAATAGGAACTACTAGTCAACTTTTCCAAAACCAAACTCATTATTTTTGTTAACTGTCTCTCTTATATTTATTTGGCTAAAACTGTGAGACATTTATTGTTTTGAGAAAAGAGTACAAATTGCAACCCTGCATATTTTACTTCAAATCTTTGTTCTGCTACTTAGTAATTGTATGACTTTGGACAAGTAATTTATTCTTTTGGAATATAATTTTCTATTTTTAAAATGAGAAGAGTAAGAAATTATGTATGTACAATGGGCATTCCATCAATCTTAAATTTAAAAGCTTTATCCATTAAAAAAATCTTATATAGTACTTGAATAAATTAAACTTTTGGAGGAAAAAATTCTTATATCTTTCATCATTGTATTAAATTATTTTTATTATATTTTAATTATGTGCAAACATGCTTATAATTCGTATATTGTAAAAATCTAAACAAAGCTTCATATTATACATTAAATTAATTAAACAAGGAGGCCATTAGACTCTAATGCCATGGTGACCTCCATAAGCAAACCAAAATCTCAACCTGTAAATGCCTCCAAGTTACCAAATGAAAACACTAAGGACAACCAATCACAAACAGCCAACTAGACTTTAAGCAATAGCCAATCAAATAATTTCCTTTCTTTGCTTCTACAGTTTCTCTATGTAAGTCTTTCCCTTGACTCCTGTTAGTGGAGGGTTCCTAAGAACTTCCGATTTGGCACTACTCGAGTCCAATCAATAAATGCTCACATCAAGGGATTAATCTCCAAAATATACTAACAGCTCATGCAGCTCGATATCAAAAAAACAAACCAATCCAAAAATGGGCAGAAGATCTAAATAGACATGTCTCCACAGAAGACATGCAGATGGCCAAGAGGCACATGAAAAGATGCTCAACATCACTAATTATTAAAGAAATGAAAATCAAAACTACAATGAGGTATCACCTCACACCAGTCAGAATGGCCATTATCAAAAAATCTACAAACAACAAATGCTGGAGAGGGTGTGGAGAAAAGGGAACCCTCTTGCACTGTTGGTGGGAATGTAAATTGATACAGCCACTATGGAGAACAGTATGGAGGGTCCTTAAAAAACTAAAAATAGAATTACCAAATGACCCATCAATCCCACTATGGGGCATATACCCAGAGAAAACCATAATTCAAGAAGACACATGCACCCCAATGTTCACTGCAGCACTATTTACAATAGCTAGGTCATAGAAGCAACCTAAATGCCCATTGACAGATGAATAAAGAATGTGTGGTACACATATACAATGGAATATTACTCAGCCATAAAAAGGAATGGGGCTTCCCTGGTGGCACAGTGGTTGAGAGTCCGCCTGCTGATGCAGGGGACACGGGTTCGTGCCCCGGTTCGGGAAGATCCCACATGCCGTGGAGCGGCTAGGCCCGTGAGCCATGGCCGCTGGGCCTGCGCGTCCGGAGCCCGTGCTCCGCAACGGGAGAGGCCACAACAGTGAGAGGCCCGCGTACCACAAAAAAAAAAAAAAAAAAGGAATGAAATTGGGTCATTTGTAGAGACATAGATAGACCTAGAGACTGTCATACAGAGTGAAATAACTCAGAAAGAGAAAAACAAATATTGTATATTAACGCATAAATGTGGCAGCTAGAAAAACAGTACAGATGAACCTGTTTGCAAGGCAGAAATAAAGACACAGACGCAGAGAAGAAACATGGACAGCAAGGGGGGAAAGGGGGAGTGGGATGAATTGGGAGATTGGGATTGACATATATACACTAGTATGTATAAAATAGAAACTAATGAGAACCTTCCATATAGCACAGCAAACTCCAGTTAATGCTCTGTGTTGACCTAGATGGGAAGGAAATTCAAAAAAAAGGGGATATATGTATACATATAGCTGATTCACTTTGCTGTACAGCAGAAACTAACACAAAGTTGTAAAGCAACTATACCCCAATAAAAATATAATATCTGAGAAAAAATGCTCAAATAAACTCTTAAAAATTTAATATTCTCAGTTTATCTTTTAACATATACAAATAAAACTATGTAGCTAAAACTATTCAAATAATTTGATGTGGCAGATGATGTTATGTTGTTTTGCTGAACTAAATGATCTATGTGGGTTCAACTGTAACATACACACACACACACACACACATACGGCATTTGATTCATTTTCTTTAAACTTGTATAGTTGTAATGTTGAGCCTGATGGACCATTCCTTAAATCATAGTCATCACTGTAGTCATCTTTCCTCTTTAAAGAATAGCTAATTTAGACCACAATCCACTGTTTTAATGGGCCCATCCATTTAGCAGTCCACCCAAAAACTACTAAAAAATAATCTTAAAATATAATTTAATGGAAAATTCCTCATTGTTTATTACCACTTACTCCTCATGAACTACTGCAAGTTGTGATGTACAAAGATGGGTCTGGAAGGAACATCTGTGAGAAACATGGATGGCCCCTATTGCTCTGCATGGATTTCTGTGAGTTCAGTAATGCTTATATCGCTATATGCCCTGTGATGACTTAATTATTCAACCAGAATTCTCTATTTGACCAACTATCAAACCTTTGGCATTTTTTACTAGGTGTTCTGATGTCATTTATTCTTCATTTGGTACAAAAATCCCATTTATATATTAAGTCTGCCTCTGTTCCTTTCTTATTAACCTGTGACAATTAATGTAGAACATTATTCCACCACACTGTCATTTTCATGATGTCAAAACATTCTACATTTATTAAATTATGAAGCTAAAATCCTAGTCTGTGAAAATATCTTGCAATTGTAGCTGATCACTATAAAAGAGAAGTTTTGCCTTTATAATCAGTAAAAGAATCCAACAAGAGTACAATAGCAGACACATGATGAATGCTGTCTCATTAACATTAGGACATATCACCTAAAGCCAGCCAGAAAATCTCTATCTGTATGTTATCACTGGGGATCAATATAACAGTAAACTCACAGATAAACCAGAGCACTGAAATCATGTGGCTCTACTTAGTTATAAGGTAGTCTAGTAGATGATTCAGAATATGTTTCATCCTTCCATATTTTAGAAATTATAATCAATGTGGAAAAATTAAAAGCCGGAAACTTACCATTGTAGACCTCATTGACTTTTCATAATGCTGCCACAGACACTCATGAATAAGAAGACACAGCAAATTAACATATTCAATAACAAGAGATCCTCATTGGAGAATACGTAATAAGTCTGAATGTTGAGACTTTCACATTCTATGATAGCTTTCCCTTTTGTGATCTTTATTTATTTTGTTATGACTGAGGCAGGCATTTGGTTACATCTGCTTTAAAAATTGTCTAGACTAAGATTATTGGAGTCATGCTGTATGATCTAGGTAACCAGGGTCTTGGTTGTACTTTTGTTTGTGTGCCAGTGGTGACCCCAAACCACTTCAGGAGAAACTTGTCCATGACTACAGAGACTTCTGTGAACTGCTTCCACAGGAAGGAAAGATGGCCTTCAATTCAGCCAAGAGTCCTTGTCAGGCTCTTTAACATTCATAAGAGAATGTCAAACTTTATGTCAGTATGGTTGGCTGCTGGACCTTACATTTCTGCACAAACCTTAGGCATAGAACAGCACACTGCATACTTGTCAGGGAACACAGCTGTGAGCTCTCTGCCTCTGGGGACATATCAGAAGTTCAAGTGAGGAAGACAATATCTATGGAGGCATTCCTGAGGGGCATGCAATCCATCCATTCCTTAAGATCAACTGTCCTCAACCCTCTCCTGCCTCACCACACATGAAAGATGGAACTAACCTACATAGCATACTTCCATGGATAAATGCAGATTTTTGATAAAACCAATAAAGAAAACACAACTAACATAGTAAAATAAAGCATTGCAATAATAATTAATTCATGATCTCAGTGACTATAAATTGTGCACCAAATCGTACATGGTATTATATCCATTTTACAAAGGAGGAAACTGAAGCTCAGAGGGGCTACGTAACAAATATAGGGGCAGATGCCTGCTTTAGTCTGGCATGCTTTCTTATTCTGTCCGCTGTCTCTCATCATTTCAGACCATTTCTTTTGGAAAAATTGCATAGCCTTACGTAAACAGATTAATCAAAGAAGAAGAGTCCAGTGTTGCTTGAGAATAGGAATTGTACAAGAACGACTGCGTTATCCCTCTTGCAGAGACAGACATAGATTTGACTGCTTCTTACCTATCTTTTTAGACACTGAAGGGGAAAAATTTGGATACGCTCCAGTTGCAAACTAAGAGTCTATTTATGTAAGGGAGGGCTTAAATCTGTTCGTCTGTTTCTTTTCTAAAGTTGATAATAAAGTTACGATGACATCAAGGAACCATGCTAGAAAAAACTGCAAACATATACCAAAAAAAATGAGAAGATAGTTGGAAAATTATTGAAAAAAATATAAAAAACTCAGGTGGGTAAAGACACTTGACATATAAACGCATCTTGGATACGTAAGAGATTCAAGAAAAGCCACTGGAGGGGATTGCTTGTTACTATTAACTGTATCTGGGTTATCACTCCCTTTTTTACTTCCTTCTATAGTACTTACAGTATACCAGGTATTATTCTATTTTATTTATATACATTAACTCACTTAATGCTCCCAGCAACCTTGTGAGTAGATACTATCATTATATACTTTTTACAGAGATGGAACCTGAGGCACTGAGAGTTTATGTAACCTGCTCAAGGTCATATAGGAATTAAGGGGTGGAGAGGGGGCTCAAACCCAGACAATGGGCCCCCCAAATACATGTTCATCACTATTATGCTCTGCTGCCTCCTTCTTCATCCACTGCCCTTGGACCATCTCCCCTTTCCATTCATTCTGGGGTTGGGCTTGGGTAGGCCAGTCTCTGTAGTGGTGAGAGCAAAGAAGAGGAATTGCTTCTTCCCACTCTCTGTCTTCCACTGGAAGAGCTTGGGAGGTCATTATAAATCCACAGGTGCCAGACCATCCATAGACGAGAATGATAATATCAAAGAAAACACTGAGTGCTTACCCTGGTAATTATGAAGGTAAGTTCGTTACAAAAACCAGTCCATTAATCCTCTCGACAACCCTTTGAGGTAGGTATTATTTTTACTCCCCTTGTATAAATTATTAAATAAACAGCAAAAAAAGCTTGTAAACCAGGCAGTCCTACTCCAGAGCCCATCATTGTTGCAAGAATATGAAGGAAACCTTTGAAAATGTGCACTAAAGGGCTTCCCTGGTGGCGCAGTGGTTGGGAGTCTGCCTGCCGATGCAGGGGACGCGGGTTCGTGCCCCAGTCCGGGAGGATCCCACATGCCACGGAGCGGCTGGGCCCGTGAGCCATGGCCACTGAGCCTGCGCATCCGGAGCCTGTGCTCCGCGACGGGAGAGGCCACAACAGTGAGAGGCCCACGTACCGCAAAAAAAAAAAAAATTTGCACTAAAACTTTAGATATAAATAGATAACCTTAAGACTAAGGATGTTAATCTGGGTAATTTATACCAGATGATATCAGATATAAGTTCTCCAAATAGTCACAACCTAAGCCCCTGATACTTCAGCCAGTTATATCTGGCAGGTTCATGTATTACATGAGTCCTTGTTACATTACAGAGTGGTGTTGGTGGAGCAGCAGGGGACCAGAGCATGGCAGACTGCGTCCTCTGGTACATGACCTGTATGCAAGGGGACCTGAACACGTATCAACACAGCCAAGCTTTTGCGTCGCTGTGTGCTGGCTTCAGGAACACAGCGTGAGGAGGAAGCCCTGAGCCTCTATTCCAACCCAGAATGTTTCTATTCAAAGGGAAACTTGAAGCAACAAGTGGCAAATAGCAGAAGGCAGAGGGGATCGCTCAGCCTTCAGGGCTGGCAAGAGTAAAGAAAGGAAGAACCTCTCCTCAGGTTTACGTGGCAGGAGTCTCTGGCCCTCACAATAGCTTCTAATGTCAGTTGCCCTATTCCTCCTTTCTACTAGGGCCTTCTCCTGGCCCTCACTGTCTCTATACCCCTGGAGCTCCTTCCTCAGGCCACAGGATTCCACCTGGATGCTGGTGATTTGGAGAGCCTGGGGAGATCCTGATTTACTGCAGTGCTTGAGGGCTATGGTTTAGATTTGTGTCCTAAACATCCCAGAACACATTTTTTTTTTTTTTTTTTTACTATAGAAACACTGGGACACCTAGTACTATAATCCATGCATCTATAACCAGGCTTTTGTGGCTAAGACCTAAACTCTTAACCTAATTTATAAGACTTTTTGCCATGAGAACATGCATTCATTATTCCAAACAACTTCCTTCAAGAGAACATTTGGAAAGACAACCTGTTAATAATTTGGGGACTCTCAGCCCGGTAAGTCATCATTGTATTCTTCATGCTGTGTGTTCTGTTTTATTATCACCAGAGCATGGTAATGTTTGGTCTCTCTCACTCTACCAGAGAAAGCTCGGAGCAGTTGGCTCATGATACAGGTCTTTCACCAGGGTCTCTGCAAAGAAAAACATGAGCTGCACTCCAGTTTCCTAGTTTCCCTATTCCCTTCTTTTGACATTTGCAAAACAATCTGATAAAACAAAGTATACAATCAGTATTTGAGGATGAGTATAAAGTTTACCATAATGTTTTATTATATATACAGTATCTGAAACTGGAATTGGCTTCTCTAAACAACAGCTGTGGTGGAGGAAGCAGCTGTTTTGGAGGAGAAATGGCTCTGGCTTGGGAGTCAGGGGATCCAGGGCTGTCCCAGATCTGACCATTGCTTCAGTAGGCCAGCTATTGGACTCCCCTGGTGACTGGTTTCATCATCTGTAAAATGGGGATAATTCCGTCCCACAGGATTAAATATTATATATCTATATCTATGTACCTAATGATGTATCTATCTATAAAACAATATTTTATAAATTACTGAGTGAATCAGAGCTCTTAAGGTTGTTAAGTTAGATACCTGTAACTCTAATGAATTGGGTCCAAAGAAATTATTATTATTGTTTTTTTTAGACTAGGGAGCTTATCTACCTTTCTTTTGAATTTAATTTTTTAATTAAAGTATAGTTGATGTACAATGTTATAAAAGTTTCAAGTGTACAAGATAGTAATTCACTTTTTTTTTTTTTTTTTGTGGTATGCGGGACTCACTGTTGCAGCCTCTCCCATTTCAGAGCACAGGCTCCAGATGCGCAGGCTCAGTGGCCATGGCTCATGGGCCTAGCCGCTCTGCGGCATGTGGGATCTTCCCAGACTGGGGCACGAACCTGTGTCCCCTGCATCGGCAGGCGGGCTCTCAACCACTGCACCACCAGGGAAGCCCGTAATTCACAATTTTTAAAGGTTGTATTCCATTTATAGTTATTATAAAATAGTGGCTATATTCGCTTATGTTGTACAGTATGTACTTTTAGCTTACTTATTTTATATATCTTGCCCTTCCCCTCCTCATCTCCCTGGAAATGTAAATGCATTTGACACTTCTGTCTTATATCTCATACACACATGTGGGCAGTCTCCCTCCTTCTTTTTCTCTCTCTCCCTCTTCACAAAATACAAATAAAGTGAAGACCCGTAAGTGAAAGTAAAGGTTTGCAAAGCTTTAGGCACAGTTTTGGAGAAAACACAAGTTGTTGATCATGTCATAAAAAGCCACATAGCAATACAATTGCATCATAGGGATACCAAGAGAACATCTGCTCCTTAAAAATCTCACCAGAGTGCAGAGTTCAGTTTGAGGCATCTCCTTTCAGAACCAATGAAAAGCAATGAGAAGAACTCCAGACAAGAGCAGCAAGATGATTAAGCCCATAAAAGAATCCAGTTATCTGGGTGGATTAGAGAAAATGGATAATTCATTGAAGCCATTGCCAAGATGAGGAATAATTACAATCTACAAAAATTTCAAAGGTAGAAAAGCCAAGGAAAGAGCAGAACTATTTAGCTTGATCCAGAAGACAATGCATTGAAATAGTCACAAATGAGAGAAAAGGAATTATTTGTGAAATGATATTTGGTGACTTGAAAGCTAATATGAAGAGTCCCTGAAGGACACCAAAGATTTAAAGAGGGGCAGGGTCTCTGAATAGCAATGACATATGAAGATCTATTAAAAAGTCTTCACTGAAAGTCCCTACCTCTAATGCATAGGGGAATCTTCTACCTCAGAAGTCTCCCTGGACATAGGGTCAGCAGACTAGATTATTCTGATACTCATTTGTTAACTGTATGTATTAAAAAGCCAATTTTCCAGGAAGAAAAATGGTTGAGAATCTTGAAGCCTCATTCTTACCAATAGAGAGGCAAATATATGATAGCTCAGAGCAATCATATGGGATATAAAAAATATTTATTTATTCATTTAACAAATATTTCCTGAGCACCTGCTAGGAACCAGGCAGGGTGCTAGGTATACACAGGAGGTCCAACACTCTAAGTTTTCTACTCCTGGCTCTAGTTCCACTAATTTATATTATATTTGGTCTTTTTCATATTTATCTACTACCCAAAAGTTATAGTAAGCTCCATGAAGGTAATGACAGGGACAGATAAGGATTCTTCCATCACAGCAGCCAGCCCCCTGCTCTGACTATATATATGACTACCGAATGCATCAGCCCTTTGCCCAGCATGATGCCAGGATGAGGGACAGGTGCCAAGATATATGATTTCTAGAGTGAAATTATTTTTGTGCCTCAATGTCATCAACCCCAACATGTCACAAAATAATATTCATTTAAAAATATAAATGCAGATTAGTTAAAGATGGCAGAGTACAAGGATATATGCTCACTCCCTCTTTCGAGAGCACCAGAATCACAACTAACTGCTGAACAGTCATCGACAGGAAGACACTCGAACTCACCAAACAAGAGGCCCCACATCCAAACACAAAAGATAAGCTGCAATGAGATGGTAGGAGAGGCGCAAGCACAAGAAAATCAAATCCCATAACTGCTGGGCGGGTGACTCACAAACAGGAGAAAAATTATACCACAGAAGTCCACCCACTGGAGTGAAGATTCTGAGCCCTCCGTTACGCTTCCCAACCTGGGGGTCCAGCAATGGGAGGAGGAATTCCCAGAGAATTAGACTGAAGCCTAGCGGAATTTGATTGCAGGATTTTGACAGGACTGGGGGAAACAGAGACTCCACTCTTGGAGGGCACACAAAAAGTAGTATGCACATCAGGACCCAGGGGGAAGGAGCAGTGACCCCAGAGGAGACTGAACTAAACCTACATGCTAGTGTTGGAGGGTCCCCTGCAGAGGTGGGAGGTGGCTGTGACTCACTGTTGGGACAAGGACACTGGCAGCAGAAGTAATGGGAAGTGCTCCTTGGCATGAGCCCTCCCGGAGTCTGCCATTAGCCCCACCAAAGAGCCTGTGACCAGCACTAGTCACCTCCAGTGCTGGGTCACATCAGGCCAAACAACCAACAAGGAGGGAACTCAGCCCCACCCATCACAAGCAGATTAAAGTTTTACTGAGCTCTGCCCACCAGAGCAACACCCAGCTCTACCCACCACCAGTCCCTCCCATCAGGAAGCTTGCACAAGGCACTTAGACAGCCTCATACACCAGAGGGCAGACAGCAGAAGCAAGAAGAACTACAATCCTGCAGCCTGTGGAACGAAAACCACTTTCACAGAAAAATAGACAAAATGAAAAGGCAGAGAACTATGTATTAGATGAAGGAACAAGATAAAAACCCAGCAAAACAATTAAATGAAGTGGAGATAGGCAACTTTCCAGAAGAAGAATTCAGAATAAATATCATGAAGATGATCCAGGACCTCGGAAAAATAATGGAGCCAAAGATCGAGACGATGCAAGAAATGTTTAACAAAGAGCTAGAAGAATTAAAGAACAAACACATAGAAGAATTAAAGAACAAACAAACACAGATGAACAATAAAATAACTGAAATGAAAAATACACTAGAAGGAATCAGTAGCAGAATAACTGAGGCAGAAGAACAGATAAGTGACCTGGAAGACAGAATGCTGGAATTCACTACTGTGGAACAGATTTAAAAAAAAGAATGAAAAGAAATGAAGACAGCCTAAGAGACCACTGGGACAACATTAAACGCACCAACATTCACATTATAGAGGTCCCAGAAGGAGAGGAGAGAAAGGACCCGAGAAAATATTTGAAGAGATTATAGTCGATAACTTCCCTAACATGGGAAAGGAAGTAGCCACCCAAGTCCAGGAAGTGCAGAGAGTCCCAGGCAGGATAAATCCAAGGAGAAACATGCTGAGACACATAGTAATCAAACTGACAAAAATTAAAGACAAAGAAAAATTATTAAAAGCAACAAGGGAAAAATGACAACATACAAGGGAACTCCCATAAGGTTAACAGCTGAGTTCTCAGCAGAAACTCTACAAGCCAGAAGGGAGTGGCACGATATATTTCAAGGGATGAAAGGGAAGAACCTACAACCAAGATTACTCTACCCAGTGAGGATCTCATTCAGATTCGATGGAGAAATCAAAAGCTTTACAGACAAGCAAAAGCTAAGAGAATTCAGCACCACCAAACCAGCTCTACAACAAATGCTAAAGGAACTTCTCTAAGTGGGAAACACAAGAGAAGAAAAGGACCTACAAAAACAAACCCAAAACAATTAAGAAAATGGTAACAGGAACATAGGTATCAATAACCACCTTAAATGTGAATGGATTAAATGCTCCAACCAAAAGACATAGGCTCACTGAATGGATAAAAAAATAAGACCCATCTATATGCTGTCTACAAGAGACCCACTTCAGACCTAGGGACACATACAGACTGAAAGTGCGGGGATGGAAAAAGATATTCCATGCAAATGGAAATCACAAGAAAGCTGGAGTAGCAATACTCATATGAGATAAAATAGACTTTAAAGAATTTTACAAGAGACAAGGAAGGACACTACATAATGATCAAGGGATCAATCCAATAAGAAGTTATAACAATTATTAATATATATGCACCCAACATATGAGCACCTCAATACATAAGGCAAATACTAACAGCTATAAAAGAGGAAATAGACAGTAACACAATAATAGTGGGGGACTTTAACACCTCACTTACACCAATGGACAGATCATCCAAACAGACAATTAATAAGGAAACACAATCTTTAAATGACACAATAGACCAGATAGATTTAACTGATATTTATAGGCCATTCCATCCAAAAACAGCAGACTACATTGTCTTCTCAAGTGCGCATGGAACATTCTCCAGGATAGATCACATCTTGGGTGACAAATCAAGCCTCAGTAAATTTAAGAAAATTGAAATCATATGAAGCATCTTTTCTGACCACAACGCTATGAGATTAGAAATAAATTACAGGGGAAAAAACTGTTCAAAACAGAAACACATGGAGGCAAACAATACCTTACTAAATAACCAAGAGATCACTGAAGAAATCAAAGAGGAAATCAAAAAATACCTAGAGAAAAATGACAATGAAAACATGACAATTCAAAACCTTTGGGATGCAGCAAAAGCAGTTCCAAGATGGAAGTTTATAACAATATAATCCTACCTCAAGAAACAAGAAAAATCTCAAATAAACAATCTAAACTTACACCTAAAGGAATTAGAGAAAGAAGAACAAGCAAAACCCAAAGTTAGTAGAAGGAAAGAAATCTTAAAATCATAGCAGAAATAAATGAAATAGAAACAAAAAAAAAACAATAGCAAAGATCAATAAAGCTAAAACCTTGTTCTTGGAGAAGATAAAAAAAAATTGATAAACCTTTAGCCAGACTCATCAAGAAAAAGAGGGAGAGGACTCAAATCAATAAAATTAGAAATGAAAATGAGGAAGTTACAGGACACCACAGAAATACAAAGCACCGTAAGAGACTACTACAAGCAACTCTATGCCAATAAAATGGACAACCTGGAAGAAATGGACAAATTCTTACAAAGATATAACCTTCCAAGACTGAAGCAGGAAGAAATAGAAAATATGAACAGACCAATTACAAGTAATGAAATTGAAGCTGGGATTAAAATCTTCCAACAAACAAAAGTCCAGGACCAGATGGCTTCACAGGTCAATTCTAGCAAACATTTAGAGAACAGTTAACACCCATCGTTCTCAAACTCTTCCAAAAAACTGCAGAGGGAGGAATACTTCCAAACTCATTCTACGAGCCCACCAACACCCTGATACCAAAACCAGACAAAGATATCACCAAAAAAGAAAATTACAGACCAATATCACTGATGAATATAGGTGCAAAAATCCTCAACAAAATACTAGCAAACAGAATCCAACAACACATTAAAAGGATCAAACACCATGATCAAGTGGAATTTATCCCAGGGATACAAAGATTCTTCAATATATGCAAATCAATCAATGTGATACACCATATTAACAAATTGAAGATTAAAAACCATATGATCACCTCAATAGATGTAGAAAAAACTTTGACAAAATTCAACTCCCATTTATCACAAAACTCTCCAGAAAGTGGGCGTAGAGGGATACTTCAGTATAATAAAGGTCACATACAACAAACCGACAGCAAACATCATTCTCAATGGTGAATATCTGAAAGCATTTCCTCTAAGATCAGAAACAAAACAAGGATGTCCACACTTGTCACTATTATTCAACATAGTTTTGGAAGTTCTAGCCATGGCAATCAGAGAAGAAAAAGAAATAAAATGAATACAAATTGGAAAAGAAGAAATAAGACTGTCACTGTTTGCAGATGACATGATACTATACACAGAGAATCCTAAAGATGCAACCAGAAAACTACTAGAGCTAATCAATGATTTTGGTAAAATTACAGGATACAAAATTAATGCACAGAAGTCTCTTTCATTCCTATATACTAACAATGAAAGATCAGAAACTGAAATTAAGGAACAATCCCATTCACCATTGCAAGAAAAAGAATAAAATACCTAGGAATAAACCTACCTAAGGAGGTAAAAGACCTGTACTCAGAAAACTATAGGACATTTAAGAAAGAAATCAAAGATGACACAAACAGATGGAGAGATATACCATGTTCTTGGATTAGAACAATCAATACTGTGAAAATGTCTATACTACCCAAAGCAATCTATGGACTCAAATGCAATCCCTATCAAATTACCAATGGCATTTTTTACAGAACTAGAAAAAAAAAATCTTAAAATTCATATGGAGACACAAAAGACCCCAAATAGCCAAAGCAATACTGAGGGAAAAAAACAGAGCTGGAAGAATCAGACTCCCTGACTTCAGACTATACTACAAAGCTACAGTAATCAAGACAATATGGTACTGGCACAAAAACTGAAATATAGATCAAGGGCACAGGATAGAAATCCCAGAGATAAACCCACGCACCTATGGTCAACTAATCTATGACAAAAGAGGCAAGCATATACCATGGAGAAAAGAGTCTCTTCAATAAGTGGTGCTGGGAAAACTGGACAGCTACATGTAAAAGAATGAAATTAGAACACTCCCTAACACCATCCATACACAAAAATAAACTCCAAATGGATTAAAGACCTAAATGTAAGACCAGACAATATAAAACTCTTAGAGGGAAACATAGGAAAAACACTCTTTGACATAACTCACAGCAAGATCTTTTTTGATCCACCTCCTAGAGTAATGGAAATAAAAACAAAAATAAACAAATGGGACCTAATGAAACTTAAAAGCTTTTGCACAGCAAAGGGAACTGTAAACAAGATGAAAAGACAACCCTCAGAATGGGAGAAAATATTTGCAAACCAATCAACAGACAAAGGGTTAATCTCCAAAATATATAAACAAATCATGCAGCTCAATATTAAAAAAACAAAAAACCCAATCAAAATTGGGCAGAAGACCTAGATATTTCTCCAAAGAAGACATACTGATGGCCAAGAGGCACATGAAAAGCTGCTCAACATCACTAATTATTAGAGAAATGCAAATCAAATCCCCTGTATCACCTCACAGGTGTCAGAATGGCCATCATCAGAAAATCTACAAACAATAAATGCTGGAGACGGTGTGGAGAAAAGGGAACCCTCTTGCACTGTTGGTGGGAATGTAAATTGATACATCCACTACTGAGAACAGCATGGAGGTTCCTTAAAAAAATAAAAATAGAATTACCATATGACCCAGCTATCCCACTACTGGGCATATACCCAGAGAAAACCATAATTCAAAAAGACACATGCGCCCCAATATTCATTGAAGCGATGTTTACAATAGCCAGGTTATGGAAGCAACCTAAATGTCCATCGACAGGTGATTGGATAAAGAAAATATGGTACATATATACAATGGAATATTACTCAGCCATAAAAAGGAACGAAATTGGGTGGTTTGTAGAGACGTTGATGGACCTAGAGACTGTCATATAGAGTAAAATAAGTCAGAAGGAGAAAAACAAATATATATTAACCCATATATGTAGAATCTAGAAAAATGGTACAGATGAATCGGTTTGCAAGGCAGAAATAGAGACACAGACGTAGAGACCAAATGTATAGGCACTAAGGGGGAATAGTGTGCGTGGGGTGGGATGAATTGGGAGATTGGGATTGACATATATACACTAATATGTTTAAAACAGATAACTAATAAGAATCTGCTCTATAAAAAATAAATAAAATAAAATTCCAAAATATATAAATGCATTTTTTTGTAGGATAAATCATCAAATCCTAAAGGGGCAAACAGTGTCAAAGCCAAATATGTACAACTGAGACAATCCCAGGGCTATTTAGTTATAGACATATCGAAATAATGAAGGACAGAGTCATTAGCCAGGCTGACATCAAGAGCAGTAGTTAAATACTGAAGTAATTCTAAGGAAGGACAGAAAATGGTGATGGATTTCTCTTGTCCTCCTTCCCTAATTTTATGTGCATAAGATTTCTTTATTTCTAACAGTTGATCAACTGTAAACATCCATAATATGGTAAATACCAGAAAGGAGACACCATTAATTCTGTCTTTTAGTCTAAAATAGACCAGCTAAAGAGAAGTTATTTTATTAGTACTTCCAGCTCTATGCCAAATATCCACACATGTTCTCTGCAGTATGTGCTTTAAATTACTTACTGAAATGGATATTTGTCTTTACAAAGAAATAATGGTTTCCTTGTGTCTCTCAGTAACAGGAAAATTTTCCATCCTTACTGGGGTAAGATTAAAAAGCTAA